>NC_132858.1:31283277-31912277 GCF_048164855.1 Canis lupus baileyi
GGTTCCTCAAAAAGTTAAAAACAGAACTACCCTAAGATCCAGTAATTGCACTACTAGGTATTTACCCAAATGATACAAAAATACTGATTCAAAGGGGTACATGCATCCTGATACTTATAGCAGCAATGTCCACAATGGCCAAACTATGGAGAGAGAGCCCAAATACGTATTGTATGATGAATGGATAAATAAGATGTGATATGTATACAATGGAATATTACTCAGGCATCAAAAAATGGAATCTTACCATTTGCAATGACGTGGAAGGAAATAGAGAGTATTATGCTAAGCAAAATGAATCAGTCAGAGAAAGACAAATATCATATGATTTCACTCATCTGTTGGAATTTAAGAAAAACTGATGAAAAGAAGGGAAAGGAAGGAAAAATAAAATAAGATGAAATCAGAGATGGAAACAAACCATAAGAGTTTCTATAGTTCCTATAGTTCCTTAACTATAAGAAACAAACTGAGAGTTGTTGGAGGGGAAATAGATGGGGGATGGGGCAATTAACTGGGTGATGGATGTTAGAGAGGGCACTTGATTAGTGTGCATTGGATGCTACATGCAACTGATGAATCACTAAACTCCACCTCTGAAACTAATAATACACTCTATGTTATTTAATTTAATTTTTTAATTTTTTAAAGATTTTATTTATTTATTCATGAGAGACACAGAAAGAGAGAGAGAGGGGCAGAGACACAGGCAGAGAGAGAAGCAGGCTCCATACAGGGAGCCCGATGCAGGACTCGATCCTGGGACTCCAGGATCACACCCTGAGCTGAAGGCAGACACTTAACCGCTGAGCCACCCAGGCATCCCTGTTATTTAATTTTAAATTTTACAAAAGAAAAAAGATAATTTTCAAATCCACAACCTAACCACTTATTTTAAGACACTAAAAAAGGAAAAAATTCTAAACCTAAAGCAGGCAGAAGGAAGGCAATATACTGGGTAAAGTGCAAATTAATGAAATAAGGACAATCATCTTATGGTTTCACTCATACGGGGAATATAAAAAACAGGGCAGATCATAGGGGAAGGAGAGAAAATGAGTGGAAAAAATCAGAGAGGGTGGCAAAACATGAAGAGACTCCTAATTCTGGGAAATGAACAAGGGGTAGTGGAAGAGGAGGTGGGCGGGAGGATGGGGTGATTGGTGACAGGCACTGAGTTAGGCACTTGATGGGATGAACACTCAGTCTTATATGTTGAAAATATAACTCCAATAAAAATATACAAAAAAAGAAAAAATAAGGAACAGTAAAATACAGAAAAATGAAAGATATTAAAAATGGATTCTTTGAAAAAATTGACAACCGTTAGTCAGATCAACCAAGATAGAAAAGAAGAGACTCAAGTTACTAGAATCAGATATGAAAGAGACACATTACTGCTAACTTTGCAGAAACAAAAATAAAAATAAATAAATACTATTAACAACTGCACACCAACAAATGAGACAACTAAATACAATGGATATTTAGACATTCCTTCATTGAGAATATACAAATGTCAAAAGCACATATAAAGATGTTCAACATCAGTAATCATTAGGAAAATTCAAATCAAACCACTGTGAGATAACACCTCACATCTATTAAGATTAGCTATTATTTAAAAAAAAACAGAAAAGAGCAAGCATTGGTTAGGATGTAGAGAAACTAGAATACTTGCACACTGCAGTTAATAATGAAAATTAGTGCAGACACTATGGAAACAGTATGACAGATCTCCAAAAAATTAAACATAAAATTACCATAAAATCTAACAATTCCACTTCTTGAAATATACTCAGAGTAATCAAATATAGGACTCCAAGAAATAGTTGTACAAACATTAAAGGACAAATATTGCATAATTCTCTTCTCAGGAATTATCCTGACCAGTCAAATTTATAGACAGACAGTACAATGGTAGTTTCCAGGGGCTATGGGGAGGGATAATGTGGAGTTACATACAGGCTTTCAGTTTTGCACTGTGAAAAGGGTTCTGTGGATAGATGTGATGGCGGGAGCACAAAACTGTGAATGATTAATACCACTCCACTGTACACTGCAAAATATGTAAGATGGTAAATTTCATGTTATGTGTATTTTACCATAATTTTTTAAACTCTTAGAAGAAAACATAAAAATTTATTACCTTGGATTTAGCAAGGTAGTCTTAGATATGACACCAAAACTGTAAACAACAACAACAACAACAACAACAACAACAGATAAATTGGACTTCATCAAAATTAAACCTTTTGTGTTTCAAATGATGGTAAAAAGAAAGTGAGGAAATGACCAACAGCTTGGGAGAAAATACTTCCAAGTTGTATTGAGGAACATATAAGAAACTTGTGTCTAGAATATATAAATAATCTACAGACCAATGATAAAAAGACAAAAGTTCACTTAAAAATGAATCTTTTTTTCCATTTTCCAGAACCTTTAAAAGAAATACAAGCAAATATTTCTCTGAGAAGATATACTAATAGCCAATAAGTACACGAAAAGATCAAGTATCATTAATTCTATTCATATGATGTGTTCAGAACAGAGAAATCATCTACAATAGGGAAGATGATTAGTGGTTGCCTATATTGGTGAGAGGAGGTCTTAGAGGTAGTAGAGGAGAATAACTAAAGGAAAGAAAAAAGAAGGAAGGAAGAAAGAAGAAAAGAAAGAAAGAAAGAAAGAAAGAAAGAAAGAAAGAAAGAAAGAAGAAAAAGGAGGGAGGGAGAGATGAAAGAGAGAAGTGAGGAGAGGAAAGAAAAGAGATTTTGCAATAGGTTTTAAAGTATCTTTGTCAGATACAAGTGACAATTTATTACTAATATTGTTACTTATAAATTATATTTTTATTTTTGCACAAAATAGAATTGATATGCAATAGTTAAAAGCTTACATTCATAAAAAAAAAAAAAACTTACATTCATTGAAGAGTTCGCCTGAGCAGTAGGTTCATCGTCTGTTGGAAACTGATATATCTGGATGCCATTACTAACCAATTCAGTCATTATTTTACACTTGAACTTCTGTAAATCATATTTAGAAATTGTATCTGCTTTGGCAATCAATGGTACAATGTTCACCTGTAAATAAGGTAGCAAACAAAATCCTACCATTGAGGATTTGTTGTTAATCTTGGAATTTTTACATCAAAACCTTACAAGCTCTGACAATAAATTTTTACAACTAGATAATCACTGGCTACTACTGTACCTTCCTCACAAAATGGCTTTCCAAGTACTGATTTTCATCAATACTTTTGAAGATTAACCTTTTGTTAGAATTCAGGTATAGAGGTTTCAAATTTCTTTTCTCAAGCTTTCTTACACTTTCAACACATTTGAGTTTGTAAAATGTAAGTAGTAGAATAAGATAGTCCAATTAATTCATTATCAATTTGATGTCTTATTAAACTGAGTGCTTTCATCAAAACTGTACCCTAAATTAATTTTGTCCTTCTACCTGCCATTCATTTGCATCCCTTTCTCCATAAATCCATGCCTTTGTAGATAGATTTGCTTGTGTTTTCCAAAGGCCATCTAAAAATAATAGACCCTTCTTTTGTTACCATACTCTGAAGGCTGACGACATGTATACATGTGTATAACACTTTGCTCACAAATATATCTGTAATTTGTAAAAAGGTATTATTTCTATATTGTATATTTGAGGTTGAAATTTTATTCATAAACTTTTTTCCTAGTTCTACAATATGATCACTCCTCTCTCCCTACATTTTAATAATTAAACTTTGTAGAAATAAAAAAATTTGCAAAATTCTAAGATACATTTTATTATTATTATGATAAGTTATCTTATTAAATCATAGCTACATAATATCAAGTTTTGTGATATGGTAAGAATGCATAAAAATAAGCTCCAGGTGTATTGTTTTTGTTTTAGATTCTTCAAAGCACATTTTAAAAAATCCTTGTACAAATCTAGGGCTTCAATAATAACACGGATGTTCAAATTTTTACCTAATTTTAGAATCTTAAATAATTCCTTCCACAATAAAAAGCATACAACTTCTAAGGTAGATTCAAATATCTTGGATTGTATTGCTAAGAAAGCTATCTTCTAATGATAGTAAAACCTTAACATATAATAAATGGAAAATTTCCATGTTAATAATTTAGATATTTAGACTTGAGGAATGAAAGTCACTTATTGCAGAAGGGAACTGAGCAGCCTAGAAGAGAAGACAATAGACACACAAAATCACCATTGCCCACCCCATTGTTCCTGTATGTTCTTGTAAAAAAAAATTAACAATTTTCTATATCTGGAAATTGCTTCATGATAAGAGCTACCCATAATATTAAAAATAAAACTGAGTGTCCCTGGCAATTGAATATACTAATAATAAAGAAATTGAGGCAGCTCTTGATTTTAACTAGAAGTCTAACTTCTTTTTAAAAACTTGGTGACATGTAACATTAAAATACAAAATTTCTTTCCAGTTTGAACCATATAGAGCAAAAGCCAAGACTTCTTTGATAAAAAGAAACCAGATTTTGTACTTTTTCTCTCTTTACCCTAATAAAGGATAAAAAAGAACTCATGGCATAAAAATTTCTTTCATATATATATATTTACCCTCTACTGGAAAAAATATATTCATACATATTGCATTCTGAATCCTCTGTGATAGACCACTAACCAAGATCATGAAAACTTCATGTTTCACATAATCAGTGGTAACGGATAAATGTTAATGGGATTGCTTTATAGTGATGTAGAATGAATTCAATTTGAAAATTACAGATAAATTACCACAATCTCTGTTATCTTAAATCACAAAAAAACTGTAAATTTTTATCTTATTATTTTTTAACCTGTATCTTATTTTCCTAATACCTAATTAAATTTTTCTGGAAAGCAAACTAAGGTTGAAGTTTATCAAATGCTATGGGCTGAATGTATTATCATCCCACCCCGGTGCCTATGTTGAGGCCCAAACCCCCAGTAAGAAACAGACATACAGACATCAGATATGTGCAGAGGAAACACCATGTGAGGACACAGTGAGAAGGCAACTATCATTTAAAAAAAAAAATAGGTTTTCAAAGAAAAAAATACCTTGGTGGCATTTTCATATTGGACTTCTACTTTCCATAACTGAGAAAATTAATTTCTGTTTAGACTACTAAGTCTGTGGTACGTTGCAATGCTATACTTTGGAAATTAAGAGAAGTGCTTTAAAGATTAATAGAAAAAATTATATTTTAACATTAACATATAAATTCTTGTATTCAAATACCTTCAAGTTATACATTATCACAAAATAATTATCAAATCTTAATAGGCTGATGGATTTATCTAACACACCTTACTGTCAATGTTTTTCATTGTTAATAGATCAAGAGACTTCAGAGAATGTCCTGTAGGTGAAATGAAGTAAAGGCACACATGTATACGGGAATCATGGTAGTCAGTGAAGGAACGTTTAATTTTCAATTCTTCTTGAAGATAAGCCTCAAATTGAGCATCTACATAGTCAACTATAGGTTGGTAGCTGAAATAAAAAGATTATTTCAACAGATTAGCATGACAGATTAATAACACCTATACTCTGCCTTTTAACCATTTAATTAATATAATTAATACGGGGGAGCTTGGGATGATGGCAGAGTAGGACACAGTTCACTGTATCCCATGTTTACAAATAGATATCACCCACATCCAAGTTAATAAATCAGAGAGTGATCCAAACGCTAGCAAAACAAATTCCATGACTTAATACACAAAAGAAGCTGCATCTGAATGTTTAGGAAGGTCAGAAAGGGGGAGGAAGACTGTTCATAAGAGGGAGGGACCTGCATGTGCAGAGAGGGGAGAGAAACAGATCCTTGTGCCAGGGAGTTCACACAGGGAAGACAAACCCACGTAGCTTTTGATTTTTAAAGCCAGAGGGGCTGAATTCTATGAGTTTGTATAACCAATGGGGCTTAAAACCTACCTGGAGCTTTAAATGCCCACTGACTTGACCCTGGGCAAGCCTAGAGGACTAGTGATAGCTGTATCATTCCCCTTAAAGATTCAGCAACCTGTGCATGGAGGTAACATAAAAAATGGTAGTTTAGGGATCCCTGGGTGGCTCAGTGGTTTAGCGCCTGCCTTTGGCCCAGGGCTCGATCCTGGAGCCTGGGACGAGTCCCACATCAGGCTCCCAGCATGGAGCCTGCTTCTCCCTCCTCCTGTGTCTCTGCCTCCCTCTCTCTCTCTCTCTCTCTCTCTCTCCACGTCTATCATAAATAAATAAATGAATAAATAAATAAATAAATCTTTAAAAATATGGTAGTTTACATAGTGCTGAGGGCAAACAGGAGACATATCCATTTATACTGATTTCAGAGCATGTTAGGAGATGTCACTGAAAATGAAGGACCCAACAGGTGTCATTTTGCTCTCCCATTCCCCAGCATAAACACAGGGCCATCTGCAGGACCTTGGGTTGCACAGACAGTAGCTAACCAAATTGCTAGCAATGTGCCATGTCCACAAGTTTTCCTGAGGACCCCCACATTCCAAGCCTGCCAGCCTCAGCCCTGAGCTCAGGGAAAATTTTGTTAAGCTGCATATAATCCCTGCCCAGCTGCTGGGTGCACAGCCACCATTGCACACCTGAACCAGCATGCACACCTATCATCACACACCATGCCCAGCAACCCACATCCTCTCACACTGAAGCCAAGACTCCCATTGCCTCAGCACTTCAAGGGATCCAGCATAAGACTAGTTGCACAAAGAAAATTTGGCTAAAACTACTACCCTACCCCCAAGTTCTCCAGCAGGCACAACCCCTAAGAGTTGCCTTACCTGGGTTCTACTAAGTACAGAGAACAAGCAGTGTCCACAACAGGCAAAGAGTCAGTGCAGGTGACTGAACTGAAAGGAAAAATGACTATGACACAAAAGCAGGATGTAAGCAACACACATAGGATACTCTACTCAAGTGCCAGGTTCCAGTGCACAGGGAACACTACACAGAACCTCCTCTTCATAAAGTCACTACTTTTAAGAGAAAAAGACATAGCTGACATTCTTAACACACATAAACAGACACAAAGAAGCAGACAAAATGAGGAGACAGAGAAATTTATGCAAATTGGAAGAATAGGACAACCCAATCAAAGCGAAGCAGATAAAAGTAATATGCCTCATAGAAAATTTAAAGCAATGAGCATGAGGACTCACTGGAATTGAGAAAAGTCCAAGACATGAGTAAGAACCTTAACAAAGAGATAAGGAACAAACAGCAGAAAGGAAGAGCACAATAAACTAAATTAATGATTGACAGAATGAACAGCAGAAAGAAAAGGCAGAGGAATGAATTAGTGACCTAGAAGATAGAGTAATGGAAGAAAGTCACCAAGCTGAACAAAAAAAAAAAAAAAAAAAAAAAAAAAAAAAGAATTATGCAAAAGGAGAATAGACCTATGGAACTCAGTGACTACACCAAACATAATATCATCCATGGTACAGGACTCTCAGAAGAAGAAGAGAGAAAAGGAAGCAGAAAATTTATTTCAAGAAATAATAGCTGAGGGACACCCAAGTGGCTCAGTGGATGAGTGTCTGTCTTTGGCTCAGGTAATAATGCTGCGATCGAGTCCTGCATCAGGCTCCCTACAGGGGAGGCTGCTTCCCCCTCTGCCTATGTTTCTGCCTCTCTCTGTGTGTCCCTCATGAATAAATAAATAAAATCTTTAAAAAAGAGAGAAAGAAATAATATCTGAAAAATTCCCTAATCTGGAGGGAAAGCACAGATACCTAGATCCAGGAGGCACAGAGAACTGGATCAAAATCAACAAAAGCAGACCATCATGGACTACTGTGACACCATCATTTTTATCCCACCATGCTGAAAGCCTTTTTTATCCCATCCCATGCTGAAAGCCTTCAGGGAACAAAACACCAACACATAGTACAATACAGCCACTTACACAGAGTCATCCATCCTGGATGAAAAAGGATAATATATCATAATAAGAGCATCTATCTAACAAGAAGATCTAACACATAAATATTTGTGATCCTAGCTAAGGAAAACAAACCTAAAGAAATTCATTGATAATAATACAATAATAGTAGGGTACTTTAACGCTCCCTCACAGCAATGGACAGATCTTTTAAGTAGAAGATTGACCAGGAAACAAAGACTTCAAATGACACTCTGAACCAGATGGACTTCACAGATACATTCAGACATTTAATCCTAAACCAGCAGATGCACATCCTTCTCAAATGCATATGGAACACTCTTCAGAAGAGATAACATATCAGGTCACAATCAGGACTCAGCCAGTACAAAATGTTTGAGATAATATGATACATATTTTCAGAACACAGTGCTTTAAAACTTGAAGCAACTACAGGAAAAACATAGAAGGACCATAAATACATGGAAGAGAATCCTACTAAGAATGGATGGGTCAACAAGAAACTAAGGAAGAATTTTTAAAATACATGGAAACAAATGGAAATGAAAATACAACATTTCAGAACATTTATGATGCAGCAAAGTGATCCTAAGATGGAAGCATATAGCAAAACTGGCCTTTCTCAAAAAACAAGAAAAGTCTCAAATATATAACATAACATTACAGAGCAAATAAGGCCTAACTCCAGCAGGAGAAGAGAAATAACAAAGATTAGGGCAGAAATCAATGATCAGATATCAAATCTATCAGAATTTTTTTGATCAGAAATAAAAAAATCAACGATTTAAAAAAAAAATCAAAAAAATTTTTAAAAAGCCAGTAAAACAGGTCAAGGAAAGTAGGGTTGGTTCCTTGAAATAATTGAGATAAATAAACCCCTACCCAGACTTTTCAAATAGAAAAGACCCAAAAATCAAAATCATAAATGAAAGAGGAGAAATCACTACCAATAATCAAGAATAAAACAATTCTGAGACAATATTATGAGCAACTCTATGCCAACAAATTTAGCAATCTGAAAGAAATGGATGCACTCCTAGAAACTTATAGACTACCAAAACGGAAACAGGAAGAAATAAAAACACCTGAACAGACCCGTAACCAGCAAAGAAAATGAAGCAGTCATCAAAAATCTCCCAACATATGAGTGAAACCATATAATGATTGTCCTCTGATTGACTCATACGGGGAATATTAGAAATAGTGAAAGGAATATAGGAGAAAGGAAGGAAAATGAGTGGGAAAAATTAGAGAGGGAGACAAAACATGAGAGACTCCTAACTCTAAGAAATGAACAAGGGGTAATGGAAGGGGAGGCAGGTGGGGAGAAGGGGTGACTGGGTGATGGGCACTGAGGGCACTTGATGGGATGAGCACTGGGTGTTATACTATATGATGGCAAATCGAACTCCAATAAAAAATACACAAATAAAATAAAATAAATATTTTTTAAAATCTCCCAATAAACAAGAGTCCAGGGTCAGATGGCATCTCAGCAGAATTCTAACAAACATTTAAAGAAAAATTAGGACTCCTTCTTCTGAAGCTGCTTCAAAAAGTAGAAAAGGAGGGAAAACTTCCAAACTCAATCTATGAGGCCAGCATTACTTCGATCCCAAAATCTCACAAAGACTCCACCAAAAAGATTTACAGACCAATATTCCTGATGAATATAGATATAAATAATCTAACTAACACACTAGCTAATACAATCCAATAATACATCAAAAGGATTATTCACGATGACCGAGTAGGATTAATTCCTGGGCTGTAAGGGTGGTTAAACATCCACATATCAATCAATGTGATGAACCACATTAATAAAAGAAAGGACAAGAACCATATGATCCTCTAAGTAGATCCAGAAAAAGCATTTGACAAAATACAACATTCCTTCCTTTCTTGATAAAACCTCTGCAGTGTAGAGATAGAGGGAACATTCCTCAATATCATAAAATCCATATACAAAAAACCCACAGAAAATATCATCCTCAATGGGGAAAAACTGAGAGCCATTCCCTAAGGCCAGGAACATGACACGGATGCCCAATCTCATCACTGTTATTCAACATAGTACTAGAAGTCCTAGCCTCAGCAATCAGACAACAAAAAGAAATAAAAGACATTCAGAAGAACAAAACTTCATAGATAACATGATACTCTATGTTGAAAACCCAAAAGATTCTACCCCAAAATTGCTAGAACTCATACAAGAACTCAGCAAAGTTACAGTATATAAAATCAATGCAAAAAAATTAGTTGCATTTCTTTTGTTTTTTTAAATATTTTATTTATTCATGAGAGACAGAGAGAGGCAGAGACACAGGCAGAGGGAGAAGCAGGCTTCATGTGGGGAGCCCAACATGGGACTCGATCCTGGGACCCTGGGATCACGCCCCGAGCCAAAGGCAGGCACCCAACCGCTGAGCCACCCAGGTGTCCCAATTAATTGCGTTTCTATACAGTAACAGTGAGGTAGCAGAAAGAGAAATCAAGGAATCAATTCCATTTACAATTGCACCCAAAAGCATAAGATAACTAGGAATAAACCTAACCAAAGAGGTAAAGGATCTATACCTTAAAAACTACAGAACACTCATGAAAGAAATGGAGGAAAGCACAAAGAGATGGAAAAACATTCCCTGTTCATGGATTGGAAGAGGCCATACCCAGAACAATCTACATATTCAGTGCAATCCCTAACAAAATACTATCAGCGTTTTTCATAGAGCCGGAACAAACAATCCTAACATTTGAACAGAACCAGATAAGACCCCAAATAGTCAAAGGAATGTTGAAAAAGAAATGCAAAACTGGGGGACATCATAATTCCAGACTTCAAGCTGTATTACAAAGCCATGATCATCAAGAGTGTGATACTGGCACAAAAACAGACACACAAATAAATGGAACAGAATAAAAAACCCAGAAATGGACCATCAACGTTATGATCAACTAATCTTTGACAAAGCAGGAAAGAATATCCAATATAAAAAGACATTCCCGGGATCCCTGGGTGGCGCAGCGGTTTAGCGCCTGCCTTTGGCCCAGGGCGCGATCCTGGAGACCCAGGATCAAATCCCACGTCAGGCTCCCGGTGCATGGAGCCTGCTTCTCCCTCTGCCTGTGTCTCTGCCTCTCTCTCTCTCTCACTGTGTGCCTATCATAAATAAATAAAAATTTTAAAAAAAATTAAAAAGACATTCCCTTCAGCAAATGGTGTTGGAAAACCTGGACAGCCACACGCAGAAAAATTAAACTGGACCATCTTTAGGGACACGTGGTGGCCCAATGGTGGAGCATCTGCCTTTGGCTCAGGTCATGACCCCAGGGTCCTGGTATTGAATCCTTCATCAGACTTCCCACAGGGAAGTCTCTTCTCCTTCTGTCTATGTCTCTGCCTTTCTCGTCTCTTATGAATAAATAAATAAAATCTTTTAAAAATAATAAAATAAACAAGGTGACTTTCTATGTCATACACAAAAATAAATTTAAAATGGATGAAAGGGGCCTCTGGGTGGCTCAGTGGTTGAGTGTCTGCCTTCAGCTCAGGGCATGATCCTGGAGTCCCGGGATCGAATCCCACATCGGGCTCCCTGGGGAGTCTGCTTCTCCCTCTGCCTATGTCTCTGCCTCTGCTTCTCTTTCTGGGTCTCTCACAAATAAATAAAAGCTTCAAAAATTAAATTAATTAAATTAAATTAATAAATAAAATAAAATAAAATAAAATAAAATAAAATAAAATGGATGAAAGACCTAACTGTGAATCCAGACAGGAATCCATCAAAATCCTAGAGGAGAACACAGGCAGCAACATCTTTGAACTTGGCTGCAGCAATTTCTCTCTAAGGCATATCTCCAAAGGTAAGAAAAACAAAAGTAAAAATGAATTATTGGGACTTCATCAGGATAAGAAGCTGTTGAACAATAAATGAAACAATAAACCAAATTAAAGGCAGCCTATGAAATAGGAGAAGGTATTCATAAATGACATCATATAAAGAACTAGAATTTAAAATCTCCAAAGAACTTATTCAATGCAACACCCCAAAAATAATCCAGTCAAGAAATGGACAAGACATGAACAGACATTTCTCTGAAGAAGACATACAAATGGCCAACAGACACATGAAAAAATGTTCAACATTACTTATCATTAGGGTAATACAAATCAAAACTGTAATGAGATACCACCTCATACCAGTCAGAATGGATAAAATTAACAAGTCAAGAAATAACAAATGTTGACAAGGATGTGGAGAAAGGGGAACCCTCTTACACTGTTGGTGGGAATGCAAACTGCTACAGCCAGTCTGGAAAATGGCATGGAGGTTCCTCAAGAAGTTAAAAATAGAGCTACCCTAGGACTTAATCTTCTTGAAAGTAAAGAGTATATAAATAAGATTATCTTGCATTATCTAGGTACTCATATGCAACAACAAATGTCTTTAAAAGAGATATAAAGGTAGCAGAGAAAGCTGTGTGAAGATAGAGGCAGAAGGGAGTGATATAGACACGGAAATATCAACAAAGATACTAAATTCCTTGAAATAAGAAAATCTTTTATTATCAAAATAAGAAATCACTAACCTGGCTTCTTTGTTTATTTGATCACCATATCCCACAGTTCTCACAACAGTTAATTTCAATTGAACATTATTTTCTTGAAGTTCATATGTCTGAATTTTAAGTCCAACATTTGAGTAAAAATGCGAGGATTTTTTGTCTTTCAAATTAGTATTGAATAATGTGTCAATGAGTGTTGATTTTCCAATCCCAGTTTCTCCTGTAATAAACATAGATACATTATCTAGGGGCATAAGATGGCTGAGAAGTAACACTCTTAACTCTTAAAGTGGCTTAAAGGGTCTCAAATACATCAATGACTATAATGTCCTTTAAAGTATACATGCTTCTCTTGACTCAGTCATTAATATAATATAGAAAAATATATACATAAAGATACATCAGATTTTGAAGAGCACTGAAACATTTAAAGAAAAAAGTCTAAGTAATATGACTAACATGATGGAAACAAACACAGATGAAAAGACACAGTCTTGAAGTAACAGCACCAGTGTTACACTACTTAAGATAAATTGAAATGAGCATTTGAGAAAATTAATAATTCAGAAGAGGAGTCAGGCACTTACCCACACACAGAATATTAAAAGAGAATCCTTGTTGGATAGATCGGTTCACCAATTGATGAGGCAAACATTCAAAACCAAAATGACCAAGCATTGTTAAGCAACGGACACTATCTCCTTTTTGCTTAAAAAAATAAAAATGAAAAAGTATTAATTAGAATTAGTAATATCATTTGAAATACGATTTTAACATGTTGAAGAAATTACAGTTATCATTTGATTATCATAATTCAGACAATATTCAAATGAAGCAAATTTGTGAGCAAATAAGTCTTTTTCCAGACACATAAATTTTGCTTCAACTTAAAAAATAGTAAATAGAGAGGAAGAAGAGGAGGATGGTGGTGGAGTAGAAGGACCTAGGCTCATCTTGCTCATCTTGTCTCATCAATATAAATGGATAACTATGAAATCATCCTAAATATCCCCAGAAATCAATCTGAAGAATGACAGAACAAACTCCACAACTAAAGGGAGAGAACAGGCCACATCAAAGAAGGCAGGAAATGTGGAGAAGTGGTAGAGGGGAGAAAAAGATCATAGGTGCTGCTGTAAGAAGAGAGCCAGAGCTGCAGGGAAGAATGAAAGAGGAGCACACAGGGGAACACACAAAGAGAATGTTTTGCAAAAGGTATGGGATTGGAAATCTAGAAGGGCTGAATTTCGTGAGTTCTTGCAACCAGTGGGGCTTAAAGCCTGCAGTTTTGAAGGTGAGCTGCCTTGGCTAGGATAGAGCTCCAAGGGCACTGTGCTGCTCCTGGAGAGAGGGCAGGCAAACAACTCAGTAGCAGATCCCATGGAAATAGCACTCTGATCATTGCCTAGGGCACACAGGGGGCAGATTATTTACTCTTCTCCAAGTACAGACCAAAAAGGCATTGTTCGCAGATGCATCTTGGGAACAAAAGAGCTGCCTGGCAACATTTCCCTCATCTGTCAGTCAGCATAAACACAGAGCTGCTGGAAGCAGCACAGTGCCACCACTGGTTGTCTAAACTTGCTTGCACAAAGCCCCACCCCTTGCACTCTGGTGGGAATACCCTTCCAAGTCAAACTTGCTTCAAGCACAATGTGGCAGGCTCCACCTACAGAAGACCAGCAGAAACCCTGCCCACACTATGTCTCCTGACCTGAAAGTTCTGCAGGACTTCAGTCCTAGTGGAAGTAGTATCAGGTCTCAGTCAACAAGCAGACCAGAGCACACTTAGTTAAAACCATTTTGGCCAGGGGTCAAGCACTGCCCACTGCAGGCAAGGAAAGCCTCTGCAGACCACTGGTGTGAAGAATAGAGCAAAAGCAAATGCATGGAGCACAAACCAGAGGCACTCCCTGAAGCATCAGACCCTGGACACAGCATGACCCATTCAGGGGTCCTGAGAGTATCAGGACCAGGAAACATAATGGGCTTTTCTAACATACAAAATAAGGCAAACCTTAGATAAAATGTCAAACGGAGGAATTCATCCCAAGTGAAAGAACAAGATAAGTTCACAACCAGAGATCTAAGCAAAGCAGATAGAAGTAACATGTCTGATGGAGAATTTAAAGCAAAAATCACAAGGATATTCTCTGGGCTTAAAAAAAAAAGAATATAAGAGATCAGTGAGGCCTCACTGCAGAGAGAGAAGAGTAAAAAAAAAAAAGTCAGAGATGAAGAGTACAATAAATGAGATTGGAAACAGGCCTGATGCAATGTACAGTGGGCTGGAAGAAGTAGGGGAATTAATTAATGACATAGAAGACAAAGTAACAGAAATTAAAGAAGCTGAACAGCATAGAGAAAGCATTACACAAGAACAGACTTGCAGAACTCAGTGACTCCATCAAATGTAATAACATGAATATTATAGGAGTCCTAGAAAAGAAGAGAGAGAAAGGGGGCAGAAATTTTATTTGAAGAAACAGTAACTGAAAATGTCCCTAATCTGAGGAAGAAAATAGACATCCAGATCCAGGAGGCACAGAGAACTCCCATCAAAATCAAGTAGAGCAGGCCAGTGGAGTTAAGATGACAGAGCAGTAGGGGACCCTAAGTTTCACTGGTCCATCGAATACAGCTAGGGAGTTAGCAAGTCATTCTGAAACATGTGGAATCAATCAGATATCTGAGGAAAAAAATGTTGCCTTTCTATAAGCAGAAAAGCACCCACTTTTTTGGAAGGTAGGAGTTGTGGAGACTTAAATCCAGGAAGATATATCTGAAGATACGGTGAAAGGGAGGGAGCCTGCTTAAGGAGGCTTTCACAAAATATAACCTGCAGGGTGCAAAGTCAGAACTTTTAGAAGTCTGCAACAGTGGGAGATGCGCCTGCCTTAAGGTGCTCGGGTGGTGTGGGATGGAATCCCAGGTGTGACATCGTGGTCTTGGGATCCCCAGGGTCACAAAAAGAACAAGTGTGCCTGAGTGTGGCAGAGTTCTCACACTTAGGAGAGGGGAAGGCCACTGAAAACAGTGAGTTTCTGCACCAGCTTTCTGCTCTGTGTTGCCATAAACTGTGAGCAGCTGAATGATTGAACAACTGCTTTCCACACAGGTGCCCAGCAAAAGGCAGAGGCATAGCAAGACCCCTTTGTCCCCTAGGAGAAATGGCATGGGTTGACGATCCAGGAGTCTATAAAATTTAGAAACCTGAAACTCAGTTGCATGCCTGAGGAAAAAAAAAAAAACGGTCACAGGCTGGGTGAACACAAAGTTTGGATGAAAACCAAGGAGACAAGAGTGACTGACTGCTTTTCTGTGAGGACTCACTGAGGAGTGGGGGCATGACCTTCAGCTACAGAGCTAGAGAGCAGGCCACTGCCATCCACATGCTGCCCTTCAGTGTAGAGAGCTTGCAGGAGTGAAATAGCAACACATAATGCAATGCAGAGCTGCCTACATTAACCCCAGCCCCCTGGCAAGGGAGGGACCTTTCCACAAAGGCAAGGGCACCTGAGAATTAAGGCAACAGTCCATCCCCCTGAACATCAGCAGCAAGAACTGGCCAACACAATGTACTGAACATAGGGAGATGCAAACCTTAGGTTTTGGAGAAAACAGATATAGCATTCATGTTTTGTTTTTTTTTAAATTCTTTAGTCTCTCGGTTTTTCAGTTATTTTCATATTTTTCCAATTACTTTTTAATGATGAGTTTTGTTTTTTACATATATGTTATAATTTTTATTTTTTTCTTTCCTTTCCTTTCATTTTATTTTATTAATTTTTTTGGTATATTTTCTATTGG
This sequence comes from Canis lupus baileyi, assembly GCF_048164855.1. Classification (NCBI taxonomy): domain Eukaryota; kingdom Metazoa; phylum Chordata; class Mammalia; order Carnivora; family Canidae; genus Canis; species Canis lupus. The sequence continues at coordinate 31,299,603 of NC_132858.1, forward strand.
AGTTCGATATGCCAACATATAGTATAACACCCAGTGCTCATCCTGTCAGGTGCCAGCTCAGAACCCATCATCAGGTCACCCAATGCTCCTGCCCACCTTCTCTTCCACTACCCCTTGTTTGTTTTCTAGAGTTAGGAGTCTCTCATGGTTTGTCTCCCTCTCTGATATTTCACACTCAATTTCTCTCCTTTCCCCTTTAATCCCTTTTACTATTTCTTATATTCCCTGTATGAGTGAAACCATATGATGATTGTCCTCTGATTGACTCCCTTCACTCAGCATAATACCCTCCAGTTCCAACCACGTCGAAGCAAATGGTGGGTATTTGTTGATTCTAATGGCTGAGTAATATTCCATTATATATATAGACCACATCTTATTTATTCATTCATTGTCGATGGACACCAAGGCTCCTTCCCCAGTTTGGCTATTCTGGACACTGCTGCTATAAACATTGGGGTGTAGGTGTCCTGGCATTTCACTACATCTGTATCTTTGGGGTAAATCCCCAGTAGTGCCATTGATGGGTCGTAGGGCAGCTCTATTTTTACCTCTTTGAGGAACCTCCACACAGTTTTCCAGAGTGGCTGCACCAGTTCACATTCCCACCAACGGTGCAGGAGGGTTCCCCTTTCTCCACATCCTCTCCAACGTTTGTGGTTTTCTGTCTTGTTAATTTTCCCCATTCTCACACGTGTGAAGTGGTATCTCATTGTGGTTTTGATTTATATGGCAAGTGATGAGGAGCATCTTCTCATGTGCTTGTCGGCCATGTCTATGTCTTCCTTGGTGAAATTTCTGTTCATGTCTTTTACCCATTTCATGATTGGATTGCTTGTTTCTTGGGTGTTGAATTTTAATAAGTTCTTTATAAATTTTGGATACTAGCCCTTTTTTGATCTGTCATTTGCAAATATCTTCTCCCATTCTATAGGATATCTTATAGTTTTGTTGACTACTTCTTTTGCTGTGCATAAGTTTTTTATCTTGATTAAGTCCCAATAATTCATTTTTGCTTTTGTTTCCCTTGCCTTCATAGATATAAATTTGCTGTGGCAAAGTTTAAAAAGGGTGTTGCCTGTGTCTCCTCTAGGATTTTGATGGATTGTCTCACATTGAGATTTTTCATCCATTTTGAGTTTATCTTTGTGTCTGGTGGAAGAGAATGGTCTAGTTTCATTCTTCTGCATGTGGATGTCCAATTTTCCCAGCAACATTTATTGAAGAGACTGTCCTTTTTCCAGTGGATGGTCTTTCCTGCTTTGTCAAATATTAGTTGACCAAAGAGTTGAGGGGGTATTTCTGGGTTCTCTATTCTGTTCCATTGATTTATGTGTCTTTTTTTTTGTGCCAGTACCACACTGTCTTGATGACCACAGCTTTGTAGTACAACCTGAAATCTGGCATTGTGATGCCCCCAGCTCTGGTTTTCTTTTTCAATAGTCCTCTATTTGGGGTCTTTTCTGATTCCATACAAATCTTAACATGATATGTTCCAACTCTCTGAAGAAAGTTTTTCCATCTCTTTGTGTCTTCCTCAATTTCTTTCAGAAGTGTTCTGTAGTTTTTTAGGGTACAGGTCCTTTACCTCTTTGGTTAGGTTTATTCCTGGTATCGGTGCTTTTTGGTGCAATTGTAAATGGGATTGATTCCTTATTTTCTCTTTCTTCAGTCTCATTGTTAGTGTATAGAAATGCCACTGATTTCTGGGCATTGACTTTGAATCCTGCCACACTGGCAAATAGCTGGATGAGTTCTAGCAATATTGGGGTGGAGTGGCCTGGGTTTTCTACATACCCTTTCATGTCATCTGCAAAGAGGGAGAGTTTGACTTCTTTTTTGCCAATTTGAATGCCTTTTATTTCTTTTTGTTGTCTGATTGCTGAGGCGAGGACTTCTAGTACTATGTTGAATAGCAGTGGTGAGAGTGGACATCCCTATCTTGTTCCTGATCTTAGGGGAAAGGCTCCCAGGGTTTTCCCATTGAAAATGATATTTGCTGTGGGCTTTTTGTAGATGGCTTTTAAGATGCTGAGGAATGTTCCCTCTACCCCTACACTCTGAAGAATTTTGAACAGGAATGGATGCTGTAGGGTATCCCTGGGTGGCTCAGTGGTTTAGCACCTGCCTTCGGCCCAGGGCGTAATCCTGGAGTCCCGAGATTGAGTCCATGTCGGGCTCCCAGCAGCATGGAGCCTGTTTCTCCCTCTGCCTGTGTGTGTCTCTGCTTCTCTCTCTCTCAGTGTCTCTCATGAATAAATAAATAAAATCTTTTTAAAAAAAGGAATGGATGCCGTATTTGTCAAATGCTTTCTTTGCATCTATTGAGAGGATCATACGGTTCTTGTTTTTTCTCCTGTTGATATGATCTATCACATTGATTGTTTTATGAGTGTTGAACCACACTTGATCCCAGGTATAAATCTCACTTGGTCATGGTGAATAAACTTCTTAAATGTACTGTTGGATCCTATTGGCTAATATCTTGTTGAGAATTTTTGCATCTATGTTCATCAGGGATCAATATCTACAATTCTCCATTTTGGTGGGGTCTTTGTCTGATTTTGGAATTAAAGTGATGCTGGCCTCATAAAACAATTTGGAAGTACTCCATCCCCTTCTAGCTTTCAGAACAGCTTTAGTAGAATAGGTATTGTTTCTTCTTTAAACGTTTGATAGAATTCACCTGGGAAGCCAATTGGCCCTGGACTTTTGTGTCTTAGGAGGTTTTTGATGACTGCTTCAATTTCCTCCATGGTTATTGGCCTTTTCAGGTTTTCTATTTATTCCTGTTCCAGTTTTGGTAGTTTGTGGTTTTCCAGAAATGCATCCACTTCTTCTAGCTGCTCATAATATGTTTTTAAAATCATTTTTATTTCCTTGGTTTAGGTTGTGTTCTCTCCTCTTTCATTCATGATTTTATTAATTTGAGTCTTTCTCTTTTCTTTTTAATAAGGCTGGCTAGTGGTTTATCTATCTTATTAATTCTTTCAAAGAAAGAACCAACTCCTGGTTTTGTTGATCTGTTCTACAGTTCTGGTGTTTATTTTATTGAGTTCTGCTGAAATCTTTATTATCTCTCTTCTTCCTCTTGGTGAATGCTTTATTTGCTGCTCTCTCTCTAGTTCCTTTAGGTGTGATGTTAGCTTCTGTATTTGAGTTTTTTCCAATTTTTTTGAGGGATGCTTGTATTATAATCTATTTCCCTCTTAGAAATATCCCAAAGATTTTGAATGGTTGCATCTTCATTTTCATTAGTTTCCATTAATCTTTTTATTTCTTCTCCAATTTCCTGGTTGACCGATTTGTCTTTTAGCAGGATTTTGTTTAACCTCCACGAGTCTCTTCCAAAATGTCTTCTTGTGAGTGAGTTCTAGTTTCAAAGCATTGTGGTCTGAAAATATGCAGGGGACCGTCCCAGTCAGTCTTTTGGTATCGGTTGAGACCTGGTTGTGACCCAGTATGTGGTCTATCCTGGAGAAAGTACCATGTGCAAGTGAAATGAATGTGTATTAGGTTACATTCGGATACAAAGGTCTATATATATCTGCAAAATCCATCTGGTCCAGTGTATCATTTAAAGCTCTTGTTTCTTTGGCGATGTTGCACTTAGAATACTTGTCATTTGCAGAAAGTGCTGTGCTGAAGTCTTTTACTATTAGTGTATTATTATCTAAGTATCTCTTTACATTGGTTATTAACTGATATTATTGGCATAATGTCCCTCTTCATCTCTTACTACAGTCTTTAGGATAAACAATTTATCTGATATGAGGTTTGCTACTCCAGCGTTCCTTTGAGGACGATTTGAATGGTAAATGGTTCTCCACTCATTCATTTTCAGGCTGTAGGTGTCTTTAGGTCTAAAATTAATCTCTTGTAGACAGCAAAAAGATGGGTCTTGCTTTTTTACCCAGTCCAGTACTCTGTCTTTTGATGGGTTCATTTAGCCCATTCACGTTCAGAGTAACTATTGAAAGATATGAATTTAGTGTCATTGTAATATCTATTCAGTCCCTGTTTTTGTGGATTGTTTCCTTGGACTTCTTCTTTCTTTTACAGGGTCCCCTTTAATATTTCTTGCAGAGCCGGTTTGGTGGTCACATATTCTTTCAGTTTCTGCCTATCTTGGAAGCTCTTTATCTCTCCTATTCTGAATGAGAGCCTTGCTGGATAGAGTACTCTTGGCTGCATGTTCTCATTTAGGACCCTGAATATATTTCCAGCCCTTTCTAGCCTGCCAGGTCTCTGTGGAGAGGTCTGCTGTTAACCTAATATTTCTCCCCATATAAATTAGGGATCTATTGTCTCTCTCTGCTTTAAGGATTTTATCTTTCTTTGGAATTTGCAAGTTTCAGTATAAATGTCTAGGTGTTGAACTGTTTTTATTGATTTGGGGATGACTCCTCTATCTTCTGGATCAGAATGCTTGTTTCCCTCCCCTAACTAGGGAAGTTCTCAGCTATGATTGGTTCAAAGATGCTTTCTGGCCTTCTGTCCCTCTTGGTGTTTTCTGGAACCCTAATTATACATAGAATCTTCCTTCTGGTACTGTCATTTATTTTCCTTAACTTTTCCTTATGGTCTTTTAATTATTTTTCTATTTTTTTCCTCAGCTGTCCTTTTCTTCCTTGCCATAAAATTGTCTTTTATATTGCTCACTCCTTCTTCCACCTCATTAACCCTTGTCATCAGGACCTCCAGTGTGGATTGCATCTCATTTACTTGATTTTTTAATTTTGGCCTGATTAGATCTAAATTCTGCAGTCATGAAGTCTCTTGAATCCTTTATGATTTCTCCATAGCCACCAGTAGCTTTATAGTTGTGCTTCCGAATTGGATTTCTGATATCAAATTGTAATCCAAATTTGTAACTCTGGCAGAGAGTACTCTTTCTCATTCTGTCTTTTGTGGTGAGTACTTCTAGTCATTTTGCTCAGTGCAGAGTGGCTGTATGAGTGTGCTGAGTCAAGAATATCAACCAAGACCTAAGTAAACTTCAACCTAGATGATTCTGATGAGGTCAGAGACTGGAAATTGAAAACAAAGATCAGAATGAAATAAAACAAAAGGACCACTAAAGTGAAAAAACAAATTTTAAAACAAAGTGGTAAAAAATAAAAGATCAAGAATCTTAAAGAAGGGATCCCTGGGTGGCGCAGTGGTTTGGCGCCTGCCTTTGGCCCAGGGCGCGATCCTGGAGACTCGGGATCGAATCCCACGTCGGGCTCCCTGCATGGAGCCTGCTTCTCCCTCTGCCTGTGTCTCTGCCTCTCTCTCTCTCTCTGTGACTATCATGAATAAATAAATAAAATCTTGAAAAAAAAAAAGAATCTTAAGAAAAAAAATAAAAGAGAAAAAAGAAGAGAAAAAAGCAAAGAGAAAAAAAGAAAAATATAAAAGGAGAAAAAAGGGGGTTACTAGGAGATGGTGGTGGTGACGAAATTGTAGTGCAGGGAGAATGTCGTCTATCTGAGGGATCCTAGGGGGTGATCCTCTTGGTTCTGAGTGTATTAAGTTCTGTATGTTAGAAGATGCTCAGTCCCAAATTTATATAAAGCAGAAATACCTGTAGAGAGCCCCAGCATTGACCACCAAAACATAAATGAGATAAAAGAGGGGGGCAGTTGAGAAGGAAGAGAGAATATAATCTCACAGAATGAACCAGAATGGTATTCCACTTGGTTTGGGTGCGTGCTGGTTATGTTTAGAAGGTGGTAACTCCTGCCATTGTAGAAGAAAATGAGGCAGAGAAAACAAAAAACACAAAACAAAAAGAACATATCTTGTATTTCTCCCAAAATTAAGTTGATTATGTTGAAGGGACTCCAGAAGTGGAAAATATATCTAGGACCTGTAATTGTAGAAATACGAAGTCAAAAAGGAAGAAACCTCTAGTTCCATATACTGTAAATCCCTCAACTTTCCCTGGAGTTTTCCAGCGCTGCTTGGTCCAGAACTTGCTCTTCCTCTGTCCTTCCAGCTGGTCTCTGGGGGCGGGCCTGCTCTGCTGATTCTCAGGTATGTGTACCTGGGGGGGATGCCCCACCCCCTGCCAGGTGCTGGGCTCAGTGGGAGCTGCGTACCCGTGAGGACCCGGTCCCTGCCCCACCGCCAGGCACAAGGGGACACCAGGAGGAATACCAACACGGTCGGAGGCCAGCTCCCCTGGGGAACCGCCCGCAGCTCCCAGTCCGCCCTGGCCCAGGTGCTCCCGGGGAGGGGTGCTGACCCGCACACTCCAGGGCGCCAAGCGACAGGGGAGGCTTGCTGCCCTGGGTCCTCCCCACTCTCAGCTGTGCGGGGGGTGGGGGGCGTGCAGGATTCCCTCGGTTCTGGGGCCCGTGGGCTGGAATCGCGGTCCCGCCGTGGCTCCCAAGGCCGCGGGGTGCAGACGCCTCCGGCCGGAGCTGCCCACCTGACCACCCGGCCTCTCCCCGACTCCCCACCGGCACGCCCAGGCCTCCCAGAGATCAGCCCGCAGTGTGTGCTGAGCTTTCCCCTGGGTGCACTTCCTCTCTTACTGACCTCGGGAATCTGGAGGCTTCCCCGCCCCTCCCACGGTCCTGCCCCATTTCCCTAAGTGCTTTTCCCTCCAGGAGGAATCTGGTGCTGATTTTTTAAATTTCCCGCTTCTCCTGCGCTGGACTTTCCTGCCCGCCCGTACCCCGTTAGCCTGGCTCTTCCCGGGGCCCCTCCCTCACTTGATTCTTTTTTATTTTACTTTTGTCTGCAAAAACCCTTCTCTCTGTAGCTTCCGACCATTCTCTCTTAAATTTCAGATTGAATTTGTAGGTGTTCAGGATGATTTGAAAGTTATCCAGGTAAGTTGGTGGAGCCAAGTGAGGTGGGGACCCTACTCCTCCACCATCTTGCCTCTATTTTATTTTATTTTTGTATATATGTTTTTCTTTCCTTTCTGGGGATCTTGTTTCTTTTAATAAGCAGAACAAAACACACTCAAGATCTACTTATTTGTTTCATTCTGTTTTGTTTCTTCTTTGAAGTTTTCTTTAGAAAAAGATTTTATTTATTTATTCATGAGAGACACACACAGAGAGAGGCAGAGACACAGGCAGAGGGAGAAGCAGGCTCCATGCAGGGAGCCTGATGTGGGACTGGAACCCAGGACTCCAAGATCACACCCTGGGCAGAAGGGGAGTGCTCAACTGCTGAGCCACCCAGGCGTCCTGAATTTTTCTTATTTTATTTTGTTTTTGATTTTTTCTATTTTTTTCTATTCTAGTTGTTATTACTGTTGTTTCTTTTTCTTTCTTGTATTCTTTTCTGGACAAAATGACAAGACAGAGAAATTTACCCCAAAAGAAAGAACAGATTGTACTCACTGCCAGCGATTTAACCAATATGGGCATAAGATGTCTGAACTAGAATTTTAAAAAATGCTTGTAGGGGCGCCTGGGTGGCTCAATCAATTAAGCATCTGCTTTTAGCCCAGGTAATGATCTCCAGGTCCTGGGACTGTACCCTGCATTGAGCACCCTGCTGAGCAGGGAGTCTGCTTCTTCCTCTACCTATGCCACTCCCCCAATCCCCCTGGTGCTCTCTCTCTTTCAAGTAAGTAAATAAAGTCTTTGATGGTGAATCAAGATGGCAGAAGAGTGGGAGACCTTATTTCTTCTGATCCCTTGAACGTAACTATCAAATCATTCTGAACACCTATGAATTCAATCTGATATGTAAGAAAAGAATTGATGGAATTCTACGAATTGAAGAGACTACTTTTTCCAAGGTTGGAGTTTCAGAGAAGTGAATTCAAGGGAATATATAGGAATATATAGAGTGGAGGGTGGGAGCTTTCCAGAAACAAGCTACCAGAAAGAAAAGTAGCCACAGAGCAGAAAATCAACTTTTACATGTTTTTTTTTTTTTTTTTTTTTCCAGTAAGAGAGATCCCTGCCTGAAAGATGCTCAGGTGGCAAAGTGGGCCAGAATGTTAGGTGGGAAATGTGGTTTCAGGATCCCTACAGTCACAGAAAAAAAAAAATGGGAATGCCTGATGCAGCAGAGTTACCAAGCATTGGACTGGGAAACTAGTATCAGTCAGTGAGATCAGAGCAAGTTTCTGGGGTTGGTTAGCAATAAACAGAAAACCCCCCACGCGATTGGGCAACTGCTCTCCATGTAGGGGCTCTGTAAAGGGCAGAAACATAGTGACCATCCACCTTATCCCAGGAGGGACAGCACAGGTGCATGTTGGAATATCCAACCACTCTCCATGCAGGGGCCCTACAAAGTGCAGAAACTTAGTGGCCCTCCACTTTCCCCCAGTGGGATAGGTTGCAGGTCCACACCACAGAAATCTCCAGAGTTTGGCACACACACAAGTGAAAACTACTTATCCCTGAGAGTTTACTGAACTACCAGCTGTGATCTTTCAGCTCCAGGGCAAGAGATCCAAAGCGGCCATTTTAATTTTCATCTCCTGAAAGGGCCCAGAAAGCCTTCAGGGAACAAAAGCCACAAAGAGGAACCAGAAGCAGCTTACACTGAGCCTGGCCTTCTGGCAAGGAAAGTACAACACAGCCCAGGCAAACACCCCAGAAAATCAGTGCAACAGGCTCCTCCCTGAAAAGACAAGCAGGATCCTCAGTGGAATACCAAGTTTATAGATCATTCAGAAATGCTGGGACATCTGCACTACAATATTTATAGCAGCAATGCCCACAATAGCCAAACTGGGAGGAGCCTAGATGTCCTTCAACAGATGAATAGATAGAGAAGATGTGATTTCTATATACAATGGGATATTACACAGCCATCAGAAAGGATGAATGCCCTTTGATGTGGATGGAACTAGAGGATATTATGCTGAGTGAAATAAGTCAATCAGAGAAGGACAATCATCATATGGTTTCACTCAAATGGGGAATATAAGAAAGAGTGAAAGGGATTATAAGGGAAAGGAGGGAAAATGAGTGGGATAAATTAGAGGCAAACCATGAGAGACTCAGAACTCTGGGAAACAAACAAAGGGTTGTGGAAGGGGAAGTGGGTGGGGGGATGGGATGACTGGGTGACGGGCACTGAGGAGGGCACTTGATGGGATAAGCACTGGGTGTTATACTATATGTTGGCAAATACAACTTCAATAATGTATGTATTTATTAAAATATATATTATTTATAAAATATATATAATTTATAATATAAATATATTTATTTATTGTAAATATATATTTATTAAAAAATATATATATTAAAAGAAGAAAAGAAGAAAGAAGAAAGAAATAAAGAAAGAAAGAAAGAAAGAAAGAAAGAAAGAAAGAAAGAAAGAAAGAAGTTCCTGCACTAGGGGAAAATAGTATATAGAATTAGTCTTTTTTACATGCGTCTTTAGTCTTTCAGTTTAAATTTCCTGTTTCTTTTTCTTTTTTTTCTTTTCAAATAGTTTCTTTTTTATCAACTCTTTGTTTTTAAATCTTTTCAACTTTCATTTCTACATTTACATTTTATATAGATATATCCTTTTTGGCTTTCTTTCTGTATTGAATTTTATTTTTGTATATATATATACATATATATTTAAAGTAGAACAAATCAAATAAACTAGGTGCTGATTATTTGAAAGAATTAATAAGATCAATAAATCCCTGGCCAAACTTATCAAAAGGAAAAAGGAGAGAATCTAAATAAATAAGATCATTAGTAAAAGAGGAGAGATAACAAACAACACAAAAGAAATACAAACAATTCTAAGAGAATACTATGAGTAACTATATGCCAACAAATTAGGCAATCTGGAACAAATGGATTCATTCCTAGAAACATTTATACTACCAAAACTGAAACAGGAAGAAATAAAAAACCTGAACAGACCCATAACAGCAAAGAAATTGGATCAGTAATCAAAAATCTCCCAACAGGGATCCCTGGGTGGCGCGGCTGTTTACCGCCTGCCTTTGGCCCAGGGCACGATCCTGGAGACCCGGGATCGAGTCCCACGTAGGGCTCCCTCCATGGAGCCTGCTTCTCCCTCCACCTGTGTCTCTGCCTCTTTCTCTCTCTGTGTGACTATCATAAATAAATAAAAATTAAAAAAAAATCTCCCAACAAACAATAGTTCAGGGCCAGATTCACAGTGAAATTCTAATAAACATTTAAAGAATTATTTAAAAAAAAGAATTATTTATTCTTTCAATTATTCTGGAACTGTTTCAAAAAATAGAAATGAAGGGAAAACTTCCAAAGTCATTTATGAGGCCAGTGTTAACTTGTTCCCAAACCTAGACAAAGACCTATAAAAAAGGAGAATTACAGACTAAAATCCCTGATGAACATGGATACAAAGATCTCACCAAGATATTAGCCAATAGGATCTAACAGTACTTTTAAAAGGATTATTCATCATAACCAAGAGGTATTTATCCCTGGGCTGCATGGGTGGTTCAACATCCACAAATCAATCAACATGATACACCACAATAATAAGAGAAAGGATTAGAACCATATGATCCTCTTAATAGATGCAGAGAACACATCTGACAAAATACAGCATCTTTTCTTGATAAAAACCCTCCAAAATGTAAGGATAAAGGGAATGTAACTCAACATCATAAAAGCCATATATGAAAGTCCCACAGCAAATATCATCCTCAACAGGGAAAAACTAAGAACTTTTCTCCTAAGGTCAGGAATACAACAGGGATGTCCACTTTCATCACTGTTGTTCAACATAATACTGGAAGCGTTAGCCCCAGTAATCAGACAACAAAAATAAATAAAAAGCATCCAAATCAGCAAAGAGGAAGTCAAATTTTCACTCTTCACAGATGACATGATTCTATGTAGAAAACCCAAAATATTCCACCAAAAAGTTGCTAGAACTAATACAGGAATTGAGCAAAGTCACAGGATATAAAATCAATGCACAGAATTCAGTTGCATTTCTATACACTAACAATGAGGCAGAAGCAATAGAAATCAGGGAATTGATGCCATTTACAATTGCACCAAAAACCTTAAAATACCTAGGAATAAACCTAACCATTGAGGCAAAGTATCTCTACTTTAACAACTATAGAACAATTACGAAAGAAATTGAGGAATACATAAAGAAATGGAAAAACATTCCATGCTCATGGATTGTAAGAACAAATATTATTAAAATATCTATGCTACCCAAAGAAATCTATACATTCAATGCAATCCCTATAAAAATACCACCAGCATTTTTCATAGAGCTGGAACAAAAATCCTAAAATTTGTATGGAACCAGAAAAGACCCTGAATAGCCAAAGGAATAATGAAAAAGAATATCAAAGCTATAGGCATCACAATCTCCCCCTTCAAACTTTTACAAAGCTGTGGTCATCAAGACAGTATGGTAGTGGTGCAAAAACAGACACATAGATCAATGGAACAGAATAGATAACCCTGAAATTAACTTAGCACTATATGGTCAACTAATTTTTGAAAAAACAGGAAAAACCATCCAATAAGAAATAGTCTCTTCAACAAATGATATTGGGAAAATTGGACAGCAACATGCAGAAGAACGAAAGTGGACCACTTTCTTACACCATACACAAAAATAAATTCAAATGAAAGACCTAAATGTGACACAGGAATCCATCATAATCCTAGAGAACACAGGAAGCAACTTCTTTGACCTAGGCTGCAGCAACTTCTTGCTGGGCATCTCTAAAGGTAATAGAAATAAAAGAAAAATTGAACTATCAGGAATTCATCAGGGTAAAAAGCTGTTGTACAGCAAAGAAAACAGTTAATTAATACTAACCTATAGAATGGGTGAAGATATTTGCAAATGTCTTATCAGATAATGGGCTAGTATCCAAAATCTATGAAAAAAACTTATCAAACTCAACAACCAAAAAAAAAAAAAATCCAGTCAAGAAATGGGCAGAAGACACGAACGGACTTTTCTCCAAAGAAGACATACATATGGCCAAAAGACACGTGAAATAGACTAGGACTAAAGAAGTCCTTAACTTACAAGGGAAAACCCATTAGACTGGCTGAAGACTTCTGTATAGAAAGTTAGAAAACCAAAAGGAACTTGCATGACATATCCAAAGGACTGGATGGGAAAATATGCAGCCAAGAATATTCTATATACAAGGCTGTCATTAAGAACAGAAGGAGGGATGAAGAGTTTCCCAGACAGATAAAAACTAAAGGAATTCATGACTCCTAAAACAGCCCTACAAGAAATATTAAAGGAGATTCTTTGATTAGAAAGCCAACTGTGATAAAGACAAGTATGGATCAGAGAAAATATTCAGAAACAATGACAGAGCAAGTAATGCTATGGAACTGAATACATATCTATCAATAATTACTTTGAATTTAAATGTACTAAATGCTCCAATCAGAAGACATAGGCTATCAGAATTAATTTTTTTAAAGATTTTATTTATTTATTCATGAAAGAGAGAGAGAGAGGCAGAGAGACACAGGCAGAGGGAGAAGCAGGCTCCATGCAGGGAGCCCAACGCAGAACTCGATCCCGGGCCTCCAGGATCACACCCTGGACTAAAGGCGGCGCCAAACTGCTGAGCCACCCAGGCTGCCCCAGAATTAATTTTTTAAGAAGACCCATCTGTATGCTTCTGGCAAGAGACTCATTTTATACGTAAAGACACTGGCAGATTGAATGTGAGAGGATGCAGAAACATTTATCATATGAATGGCTATCAGAAGAAAGCAGAGTAACAAGATTTTAGTAGAATACAGGACTTCAAAACAAAGTCTGTACCAAAATACAAGATAGAGCACTAAATCATAATAAAATGGGAAAGTCTAACAAGAAGGTATAACAATTGTGTGTATTTATGCACCCAACATGAGCACCCAAATATATATAAAAAGTTAACAACAAACATAAAGGGACCCATTGATAATAATACAATAATAGTTGGGGACTTTAAAACCTCACTTTGATGGACAGATCATCTAAATAGAAAATCAACAAGAAAACAATGACTTTGAATTACACACTAGACCAGATGGACTTCACAGATATATTCAGAATATTCCATTCTAAAACAGCAGCATACACTTTCTTTTTAATGCACATGGGAAATTCTCAAAAATATATAACATACTAGTCACACAGAACATGAGAGACTCCTAACTCTGGGAAAAGAACAAGGGGTGGTGGAAAGGGAGGTGGGCAGGGGGTGAGGGTGACTGGGTGATGGACACTGAGCGGGGCACTTGATGGGATGAGCACTGGGTGTTATGCTATATGTTGGCAAATTGAACTCCAATAAAAAACAAAACAAACAAACAAAAAAAAACATACTAGTCACAAATCAGGCCTCAACAAGGACAAAAAGATGGAGATCATTCCATATACATTTTCAGACCACAATGCTATGAAACTTGAAGAAAACCACAAGAAAAAGTCAAAAAAAGACTGAAAAGAACAGACTACATGGAAATTAAAGCTACTGAAAAATGAATAGGCAAACCAGGAAATAACAGAAGAAAAAAATACATAGAAAGAAATGAAAATGAAAACGCAATGGCCCATAGCCTCGGGATGATACAAAAGTGTTCCTAAGAGGGAAGTAAAGAGTAATACAGGTCTTCCTCTAGAAGCAAGAAAATCTCAAATAAACAACTTAACCTTATACCTAAAGGAGCTCAAAAAAGAACAACAAACAAGCCTATAGCCAGCAGAAGAAGGGAAAGAATAAAGATTAGGCAGAAATAAGTGATATAAAAAATAATTATAATAATAATAAAACCAATCAATGAAATCATTGGAGCTGGTTCTTTGAAAAAAAAAAATAAAATTGATAAACCCCTAACCAGACTTACCAAAAAAGACAAGACAAAGGACACAAATCAATACTATCACAAATGAGAGCCATAGAGATAACAACCAACACTACAGAAACACAATTATGAGAGAATATTATGAAAAACTATATCCCAACAAATTGGATAACCTGAAATGGTTAAGTTCCTAGAATATAAATTAGCAAAACCAAAACAGGAAGGAATTGAAAATTTGAACAGACCAAATAACCAGCAAAGATATTAAATCAGTAATAAAATATCTCCCAATAAACAAAAGTCCAGGGTCACATGGCTTCACAAGTGAATTCTACCAAACTTTTAAGGAAGAATTAATAGCTGTTCTTATCAAACTATTCCAAAAATTAGAAATGCTATGAAAACTTCCAAATTCATTCTCTGAGGTTAATATTAGCCTGGTACCAAGAACAGATAAAGACTCCACTAAAAAAGAGAACTATGGGTCAATATCCCTTATAAATACAGATGCAAAAATTCTCAGTAAATTACTACCAAGTGAAATCCAACAGTGCATTAAAAGAATCATTCAACACAATCCAGTGCGATTTATTCATGGTTGTAAGGGTGGTTCAATATTCACAAATCAATCAATGTGACACATCACATAAATAGGAGAAAGCATTAGAACCATATCAAAGAAAAATAGAACCATATCAGCCTTTCTTTTTTTTTCATTAACCTTTCAATAGATGCAGAAAAAGCATCTCACAAAATTTAACATCCACTCATGATAAAAGGTTCAACAAAGTAGGCTTAGGAAGAACATACTTCAACATAATAAAGGCCATCTATGAAAAAGCCACAGCTAATATCACCCTCAATGGGATAAGAAAAGTTAAGAGCTTTTCCCCTATTATCAGGAAGAAGACAGGGATATCCACTCTCAGAACTGTTGCTTAATATAAGATTAGAAGTCCTAACCACGGCAATCAGACAACAAGGAATAAAAGGCATCCAAACCAGCATGAAGGAAGTCAAACTTTCACTATTTGCAGATGATATGATACTCTGTGTAGAAAAAATGAAGGACCACCAAAAAATTGTTATAACTGACATACAATATCAGTAGTCACAGGATACAAAATCAACAAGCAGAAACCTGTTACATTTCTATTCACCAATAATGAAGCAGCAGAAAGAAATCAAATAGTCAATCTCATTTATAATTGCACTGAAAACAATAAGATACCAAGGAATGAACCTCAAGAAAGAAGTGAAAGACCTGTACTTTGAAAACTATAAAACCCTGATGAAGAAGACTGAAAATGACACAAAGAAATGGAAAGACATCCCATGGTCATGCATTGGAAGAACTAATATAGTTAAAATATCTATTGTGCCCAAAACTATCTACACATTTATTGCAATCCCTATCAAAATGCCAACAGCATTTGTCACAGAACTAGACTAACCTATCTTAAAATCTGTATGGAACCACAAAATAAGCAAAGCAACCTTGAAAAAGAAAACCATACCTGGTGGCATCACAATTCTGGACTTCAAGTTATGTAACAAACAGTAGCCATCAAAACAGTATGATACTAGCACAAAAATAGACACATAGATCAATGGAACAAAATAGAAACCCCAGAAATTAACAAACAACTTTATGGTGAATTAATCTTCAATAAAGCAGGAAAGAATATCCAATGGAAAAAAGACATTCTCTTTAACAAATGGTGTTGGGAATACAGGATAGGCACATGCAAAAGAATGAAATTGGACCACTTCCTTACACCATATACAAAAATAAATTCAAAATGAATGAAAGACCTAAATATGGGTCAGGAATCCATTAAGATCCTAAAGGATAATATAGACAGTAACCTTTTTAACATCAGCTCTAGCAAAGTTAGATATAAGGCACAGGAAACGAAAGTAAACATAAACTATTGGGACTTCATCAAAATGAAAGGCTTCTGCACAGCAATGGAAATAATCAACAAAATGAAAAGGCAACCTATGGAACAACAGAAGATATTTGCAAGTGGAATATCTGATGAAGGGATAGTATCCAAAATATATAAAGAACCTATAAAACTCAACACCTGAAATGCAAACAATCCAGTTAAAATTGAGCAGAAGACATTAACAGACATTTTTTCCAAAGAAGATATCCAGATGACCACAGGAACATGCAAAAATGTTCAACATTACTCATCTTCAGGGAAATACAAATCAAAAGTGCAATGAGATATCACCTCACACCTGGCAGAAGGGCTTAAAATAACAACATAGGAAACAACAGGTTTTGGTGAGGATATGGAGAAAGGGCAGCCCTCTTACACTGTCAGTGGGAATGTAAACTGGTAAAGCCACTCTGATAAACAGTAATGGAGATTACTCAAAAAGTAAAAAAATAGAACTACTCTAAGATTCAGCAATGTACTATTAGGTATTTACACAAAGAATACCAAAATACTGATTTGAAGGGATATATGCACTGCAATGTTTACAACAATACTATCAATAATAGCCAAATTATGAAAAGAGCCCAAATGATGTCCATCGACTGAAAAGAGCCCAAATGATGTCCATCGACTGATGAATAGATAAAGAAGAAATGGTATATATATTTTGTGTCATTTTCAATCTTCATCATATATATATATATATATATATATATATATATATATATATATATAGTGGAATACTTCTCAGCCATTAAAAAGAATGAAATCTTGCCTTTGCAATGACATGGATGGAGCTAAAGAGTATTATGCTAAGTGAAATAAGTCAGTTTAGAGAAAGACAATACCATATGGAACTTAAGAAACAAAACAAATGAACATAAGGGGAAAAAAGTGAAGGAAACCAGGAAACAGACCATTAACTATAGAGAACAAACTGATGGTTATGAGGAGAGTTGGATGGGAAGATGTGATAAATAAGTGATGGGGATTAAGGAGGGCACTTGTATTTGATGAGCACCAAGTATTGTACATAAATGTTGAATCATTAAATTCTACATGTGAAATTAATATTAAACTGTGTGTTAACTAACTAGAGTTTAAATAATAGCTTGAGAGAGAAAATATGTGATATATATATGAATATCATTTATATATAATGGGATATATATATATATATATAGCAGAATATATATTATTTATATATGTTAGAATATTACTTGGCCATGAAAAAGAATGAAGTGTTGTCATTTGCAACAACAGGGATGGATCTAAAGAGTATAAAGCTAAGTGAAATAAGCCATTATGAGAAAAACATGTATGATATGATTTCACTTATATTTGGAATTTAAGAAAAAAAACACACACAAAAAAGACAAGCAAAAAAAAAAGACTCCTAAGTACAGAGAGAAAAGTGGTGGTTATCAGAAAAGGAGTAGGGAAACACATGAAATAAGGAAAAGGGACTAAGAGTACATTTATCATTATGAGAACTGAGAACCGAGTAATGTATCAAATCGTTGAATCATATTATATACCTGAAATTAATATAACACTATATTAATTATACTTTGATAAAAACTATTAAGTGAGTATAGTTAAGCCTTGAATTCCAATACAGGAGAGAAATTATATTTTTTTAAAATCTGGGCATCTTGGGTACCTGGGTGGCTCAGTGATTGAGCATCTGCCTTTGGCTCAGGTCATGATCCAAGGGTCCTGGGATGGAGTTTCACAAGAAGCTTCCTGAAGGGAGCCTGCTGCTCTCTCTGTCTATGTCTCTGCCTCTCTGTGTCTCTCATTAATAAATAAATAAAATCTAAAAAAACCTAGATATTCACACATATTGATGGTTATAGTATAAATTGGCATAATATCCTTATAGAGTGATTTGGTCATTATGATAAAATTTTAAATTGTGTTTAATTTCTGACCCAACATTTCCATTTGTAGCAAAGTATTCAAACATATACATGAAGAAGCACATAGAAAGATATTCAATGCAGCATTATACAGAATTCAGAAGAAGAAAGGAGGAGGATGAGGAGATGGGGGGGGTGGAAACAGAAGTTACCTTACTGCTACCTAGAAAGGATCAGTTATTGAAGAAAAGTACATTCAGGGCAGCCCCGGTGGTGCAGTGGTTTAGCACGGCCTGCAGCCTGGGGTGTGTTCCTGGAGACCCGAGATCGAGTCCCACGTCAGCTCCCTGCATGGAGCCTGCTTCTCCCTCTGCCTGTCTCTCTGCCTCTCTCTCTCTTTCTGAATAAATAAATAAATAAATCTTTAAAAAAAAGTACATTCATAACAGCTCTGTACCTGGAAGTAGGGAGCTATTAAGAAGAATAAGGTTGGAGGAGGGGGAAGATAGTGGAAAAATAGGGGTCCTCAATTCACCTGGTCCCCACAAACTTACCTAGATAACTTTCAAAACATCCTGAACACCTACAAATTCGACCTGAGATTAAAGAGAGAACAGCCGGAACGCTACAGAGAGAAAAGTTTTCACTTTCAACAAGGTAGGAAGGCGAAAAAATAAAAATAAAATGAAATAGGATAAAGTGGGGGAGGGAATAAAATAAACTGAAAAAAGATGGGGAGGCTAAAGCAGAGGAGTGAAAGCCTCCAGAGCAGGAAAGCCCAGCCCTGGAAAAGTGGGAACTTAAAAATCCTCATGGGAATTTTCCCTGATGGAAAAGTGCTCAGCAGGGAAATCGGTCAGGACCTCAGGAGGGTCAGGGAAGTCTCCAGATTCCCCAGGGGTCACTATGAGAGGAGGAGCATGGGGGGAGCTCACTGCACACCTATGGCCCATCTTGGTAAAGGGCTGGAGTGCACAGCCCTCTGGGGCATCGGGGAGAAGTCAGTGGGTCAGGCAGGGGCTCCAGACAGAGGTGGCTGAGCCCCAATAGCCACGGGGGCCATGCCCTGGGAGCACGGGTCCAGCCCACAGGCCCCAGATCCCCGGGTGCCGAGCAGACACAGCCCAGGATCCTGCACTCTCCCTGGGACAGCAGAGGTGGGGAGGGCACAGGACAGTGAGGACTCTCCTGTTGTGGGCCCCCCGAGCTGGGCAAGTCAGCAGGCCCTGCCCCCAGAAGACCAACTGGAAGGACAGAGGAAGAGCAAGTTCTGGACCAAACAGCACTGGAAAGCTTCAGGACTGAGGAAAAATAATATATATAACTAGAGGGTCCTTATTTATATTTCTTTTATGTTTCTTTTTAATAATGACTTGTTTTTAATCAGACTAAAAGTTTCCAATATTTATTCTCTTTTCTCACTTTAATATTTTAACAGCTCTTTAAGTTTTTTTCTTTTTGACTTTCATATTTCTACAATTACATGTATTAGATAGATTTTTCACTTCTAGATTCCCTTCAACATACTCAATTTAATTTTGGTAGATATACAAGATATGGGTTTTTATTTTGTGTTTTTCTTTTTTTTTTTCTTCTGCCTTGTTTTGTTTTACAATGGTGGAAGTTAATACCTTCTAAAACATGACCAGTATGCACCCAGAACCAAGTGGAACACTGTGCTCATTCATTCTGTGAGATTGTATTCTCTCTTCCTTCCCATTCTGCTCCCCTCTTTTATCTTGTTTATGTTTTGGTGGTCAATGTTGGGGCTTTCTATAAGTATTGGTGGTTTATATAAATTTGGGATTGAGCATCTTCTAACATACATAACAAAATACACTCTGAACCAAAAGGATCACCCTCTAGGACCTCTCAGATTGACTACATTCTCTCTCCACTACCACTACCACTACTTCACCATCACCATCTCGCCAGCCCCCGTTTCTTTTTTTTCTCTTTTCCCACTTTCCTTTACTTTTTCTTTTTCTTTTTTCTTTTTCTTTGTGGATTTTGGCCTTTTAGTTTTACTACTTTGTTTTAAAATTTATTTTCCACTTTAGTTGTCCTTTTGTTTTATTTTGTTCTGTTTCTCTTTTTTAGCTCCTGGCCTCTGACCTCTTCAGAATCATCTAGGGTGCATTTTACTTAGGTCGTGGTTCATATTTTTGACTCATCCCGCTCATACAGACACTCTGCACTGGACAAAATGACTAGAAGGAAGAATTCACCATAAAAGAAAGAACTGGAATAATGCCCTCTGCCACAGAGTTACAGAATTTGGATTTCAATTCGATGTCAGAAAGTCAATTCAGAAGCACAATTATAAAGCAAAAAGGAATCTAGAGACTTCATTACTGCAGGATTGAGATCTAATCAGGCCAAAATTAAAAATATATTAAATGAGATGCAATCCAAACTGAATATCCTAACTACTAGAGTTAATGAGGTGGAAGAGAGAGTGAGTGACATATGAGACAAGTTGGTGGTGAGGAAGGAAGCTAGGAAAAAGAAAAAAACAATTAATAAACCATTAAAAGGCTTCAGGAAATAAATGATAGCCTGAAAAGGAAGAATCTACATATAACTGGGGTTCCAGAGGATGCTGAGAGGGAAAGAAGATCACAAAGTATATTTGAACAAATCATAGCTGAGAACTGGGCTAATCTGAGGAAGGAAACAGGCATTCAGATCCAAGAGATAGAGAGGACCTTTCCACCCAAAGTCAAGAATAACCATTCAACACCTCACATTTAATAGTGAAACTTGCAAATTCCAAAGATAAAGATAAAATCCTTAACGCAGAGAGACAAGAGATTCTTAACTTATATGGAGAGAAATATTAGATTAACAGCAGACCTCTCCACAGACACCTGGAAGCCATAAAGGGCTGGCAGGATATAGTCAGGGTCCTAAATGAGAGGAACATGCAGCCAAGAATACTCTATCCAGCAAGACTCTCTTTCAGAATAGAAGGAGACAGCTTCCAGGACAGGTGGACACTGAAAGAATATGTGATAAGCAAACCAGCTCTGCAAGAAATATTAAAGGAGGACCCTGTAAAAGAAAGAGGAAACCCAGAGAAACAATCCACAAAAACAGACTGAATAGGTATTATAATGACACTAAATTCATATCTTTCAATAGTTACTCTGAACGTGAATGGGCTAAATGATCCCATCAAAAGATGAAGGGTATCAGACTCGATAAAAAAGCAAGACTCATCTGTTGGCTGTCTACAAGAGATTCATTTTAGATCTAAGGACACCTCCAGACAGAAAAGGAAAGGGTGGAGAACCATTTACCATTCAAATGGTCCTCAAAAGAAAGCTGGGCTGGCAATCCTCATAGCAGATAAATTAAAGTTTATCCCAAAGACTGTAGTAAGAGATGAAGAGGGACACTATATCATACTTAAAGGGTCGATCTAACAAGAAGACCTAACAATCATGAATATTTATATCCCTAATATGGAAGCTGCCAAGTATATCAAACAATTAATAACCAAAAGTAAAGACATACTTAGATAATAATACACTAATTGTAGGAGACTTCAACATGGCACTTTATGCAAATGACAGATATTCTAAGCACAAAATCACCAAAGAAACAAGGGCTTTAACTGATACACTGGACTAAATAGATTTCACAGATGTATGCAGAAAGTTCTCTATTTCCTTCCCAATGCAACTGAATACACATTCTTCTCAAGTTCACATGGAACTTTCTTGAGTACAGACCACATACTGGGTTACAAATCAGGTATCAACCAATACCAAAAGATTGGGCTTGTCCCCTACATATTTTAAGACCACACTGCTTTGAAACTAGAACTCAATCTCAAGAAGATATTTGGAAGAAACCAAAACACATGGAAGTTAAAGAGCATCCTGCTAAAAGATGAATTGGTCAACCAGAAAATTAGAGAAGAATTAAAAAGATCCATGGACACGAATAAAAATGAAGATACAACCATTCAAAATCTTTGGGGTACAGCATAAATGGTCTTAAGAGCGAAATACATTGCAATATGAGCCACTCTGTAAAAATTGGAAAAACACAAATACACAAGCTAACCTTGCATCTAAAGGAATTGGAGAAAGAACAGCAAGTAAGGCATTCACCAAGAGGACGAAGAGAGATAATAAAGATTTAAGCAGAACTCAGTGAAATAGAGACCAGAAGAACTGTAGAACAGATCAACAAAACCAGGAGTTGGTTCTTTGAAAGAATTAATAAGATAGATAAACCCCTAGCAAGCCTTATGAAAGGAAAGAGAAAGACTCAAATTAACAGAATCATGAATGAAAGAGGAGAGATCACAACCAATACTAAGGAAATACAAATGATTTTAAAAATGTATTAAGAGCAGCTAGTGCCAACAAATACAGAAATCTAGAAGAAATGGATGCATTTCTAGAAAACCACAAATTACTAACTGGAAAGGAAGAAATAGAAATATGAACCGGCCAGTAACCAGTGAGGAAATGAATTAGCCATCAAACACCTCCCAAGACATAAAAGTCTAGGGCCAGATGGCTTCCCATGGGAATTCTATCAAATGTTTAAAGAAGATATAATACCTATTCAAAAAAAGATGGTCCGAAGGATAGAAAGGGATGGAATACTTCTAAACTCATTATATGAGGACACCATAACCTTGATTTCAAACCAAACAAATACCACATAAAAAAGGAGAATTATAGACCAATGTCCTTGATGAACTCGGATGCAAAAATTCTCACCAAGATACTAGCCAATAGGATCAAACAGTACATTAAGAAGATTATTCTCCATGTCCAAGTGGGATTTAAACCCAGGATTCAAGGTTGGTTCAACACTCATAAAACAACAGGATAGATTATATCAACAAGAAAATTAAAAAAGACAAGAACTATATGATCCTCTCAATAGATGCAGAGAAAGCATTTGACAAAATACAGCATCCATTCCTGATCAAAACTCTTCAGAGTGTAGGGATAGAGGGACATTCCTCAACATCTTAAAAGCCATCAGCAAATATCCTTCCCAATGGGGAAACACTGGGAGCCTTTCCCCTAAGATCAGGAACACGACAGGGATGTCCACTCTCACCACTGCTATTCAACATAGTACTAGAAGTCCTAGCCTCAGCATTCAGACAACAAAAAGAAATAAAAGGCATTCAAATTGGCAAAGAAGAAAGTCTAACTCTCCCTCTTTGCAGATGATACGATACTGTACATATAAAACACAAAAGAAACAAACAATCCAATCATGAACTGTGCAACAGATATGAACAGAAATTTCACCAAAGAAGACATAGACATGGCCAACAAGCACATGAGAAAATGCTCTGCATCACTGGCCATCAGGGAAATACAAATCAAAACCACAATGAGATCCCACCTCACACCAGTGAGAATGGTGAAAATTAATAAGACAGGAAACAACAAATGTTGGAGAGGATGTGGATGTGGAACCCTCTTGCACTGTTGGTGAGGATGTGAACTAGTGCAGCCACTCTGATATACTCTGTGCAGGTTCCTCAAAAAGTTAAAAATAGAACTACCTTACAACCCTGCAATTGCACTACTAGGGATTTACCCCAAAGATACAGATGCAGTGAAACACCGGGACACCTGCACCCCAATGTTCACAGCAGCAATGTCCACAATAGCCAAACTGTGGAAGGAGCCTCGGTGTCCATTGAAAGACAGATGGATAAAGAAGGTGTGGTCTGTGTATAAAATGGAATATTTCTCAGCCATGAGAAAGGTGAATCACCACCATTTGCTTCGACGTGGATGGAACTGGAGGATATTATGATGAGTGAAGTAAGTCAATCATAGAAGGACAATCATTATATAACCATACGAGGAATATAAAAAATAGTGAAAGGGATTATGAGGGAAAGAAGGAGAATGAGTAGGAAAAATTAGAGAGGGGGACAAACTCTGAGAGTCTCCTAACTCTGGGAAATGAACAAAAGTTTGTGGGAGATGGGTGGGGGTTGGGTAACAGGGTGACAAGCACTGAAGAGGGCACTTGATGGGTGATCACTGGGTGTTTTACTATATGTTTGCAAATTAAACTTCATTAGAAACTAAAACAAAAAGCAAAGAATAAGGTTGATCTGTTTGGTGGTCTGAAAAGTTGTCCAAAAATTAGTTATTGCTGAGGAAAAAACAAACAAGCCTAGATTGAGAAAAGTTTTTCTCTTTCCTACTGTTTGAGCATGATATTTTTAATATTTAAATGTGAGAATAAACTAAGGTGCCAATTGCAAAAGCGTTAAATAAAATGGACTGTAAGATTACTTCCTAAAGTGTGTATCACAAGCATTTATGTATCAGATTTTATCAGTTTGACTATTGGCTTTTGGCATCCCTTCTAATTCTAAAATTTTATTATTTTAATATCATGTAAACAAAGGAGTGTTCACCATGATTTAATGCAAAAGGGTAGCCAAAAATAATATGGAATGGACATGTCAGTGGTTTCATTTCTGAATATGAACTTGACAGTAGTTTAAAAAGCAGTGAAGATGAAAGGTGGATCAGTTGTGATTTTAAAAGTGTGACTGATAGAAAAAGATTGTATAAGCCATTCCCACCAAAGGAGTATCAGTGAGAAGGAGAAAAGGAAAAACATTGTATTTTGGATATAAAGAAAGCTGCATGTTTGGAGGAAGAGAAAATACCAGGAAGGAGGCATTAGTTATTAAGACATAAATGAACACTATTTAACATAGATCAATACTCATGTATACCTTTGAAATTCTGCTCAAAAAGAATTCTAAAGCCAAGTTTTCATCTATTTTGACATACTACTCTCTGTTTTAGTGTAAATTTTTATGTGAATTATTATATGTTGTCCCTGGCACAGAGGCTCATCTTAAAATGAAACTTAGCAAAGAAATAAACAAGTAATCACCCAATCACTTCCTAAAATGATTTCATTTAAAAGTTATTATTGGGATCCCTGGGTGGTGCAGCGGTTTGGCGCTTGCCTTTGGCCCAGGGCGCGATCATGGAGACCCGGGATCAAATCCCATGTCACGCTCCCGGTGCATGGAGCCTGCTTCTCCCTCTGCCTATGTCTCTGCCTCTGTGTGTGTGTGTGTGTGTGTGTGTGTGTGTGTGTGTGTGTGTGACTATCATAAAAAAAAATAAAAATAAAAGTTATTATCATAACATAAATTTCTACAAGTACCCGCATCAAAATAATACTCTTCACCTAAGAGGAGGCTCTTGAGTTTTAATTTTTTATTCTTTGGTGTTCTCTTTTGCACTACTAAAACAGTCTGCAAACTCAAGAAATAAGCAACAGTTATTTAAACCATCATTGATATTTAACTCCAATCAATATAAAAGTTAATTCATGTGCAAACAACAAACATGAGTCTTTATCATCTATGCTTATATTATTTTACTGAGTCAATATTTTAAAAATACCCAATCTCATTAAAGTACAAAATGAAAAGTTCTATTTGAAAGATATACTCAACCATATCTTCATCATGGGGTATTTGTATGGGCATACACATTGGTTTTTCTGCCATACCAGGCTGAAAGCTGAAAATGAAAAAACAAAAGTCTTTTAAAAATTACTTTAGAATGCTAGATACATTTAATATATTTTTATATCAGTAAGGGAGTCTAATAGGACATTCAGATTTTGAATTTCAGTCCACACAATTGATCTGTTTTAAATTGTGGCTGTTTTGCTAGACAGGATCCTATCTAATAAATAAAATGTAATATTTAACTTACACTCTATATGATACATTTAATCATAAACATGCAAAATCATCCAAAGAAATGTAAACTCTCTTTTGAAATCAAGACAACAGGGAGCATTCTTATTTAAAGTACTATCTGGGTGCAAAATAGCTAATTTTGCTTTAAAATGTGCTTAAAAGAACCAGGAAAGCACATAATTACTTAACTTTCTACAGTAGCTTACCAGGGAAGACTAAGGTGCCACAGGATACTTATGCAAGAAGAATTGGGAAAGAAGAGCTGATAAAATCTAAACAAGTCCCTTAGTGAACTAAATTAATAATAATTGTCATTTATGAAGCTCTTATGCACCTAGCATTGTGCTGGTGCTTATGTGCTTCAGCTCCTTTAATCCTCATAGTAGGTAGATATATACATATTTTGTTGCCATATGCCAAGTGAGAAAATTCAGAGTCAGAAAAATTAAGTAACTTACTTGCTCACAATTTCAACTATGCAGCAGACACAGGTCTGAACTGACTTCAAAGCTGGTGTTCTTTCTACTGTCCCAAGTTATGGACCAAATATTCATTATGTTTGCAACACTGTTTGCAACTCCCTGGAACAAGGGAGGAGAGGACTAAGGTGCATGTTGTGCTGATTTCTAAGCAGAACTGCCTGAGAAGGACATGCTACCCTACTTTTGAGTCAGCACAAAGATATAAGAATATGAGGAATGATTTAAAAGGAAATATTATATACAAATATAGAAAAAGAAAAGCAGAACCAAAGAATATCTCTGTACCATGGTTTCTTCACTAATAATCCTGAGGATTATTTCTCTTTTGTATATATATTAACCTCATTTTTTTCTTTTATACCTAATATTGTCTTCTAATGCAGATAGATAATGTTCTGTTTTATGGTATGATTTAGTCCAGTATATATGTAGGTTCTATCTGACTTAGCAGAACTTTAATGATAGGTATTGCAGTGATTTCCAGTCTTTAATTGCAATCAACAACACATATCTAAACCACTAAAAATAAGTGTTTCTTAACTTCTTCTGCCTAATCTTCCTCAGAATTTGAAATAAATTACTATAAATTCAAGTATCTCAAGTTTTAGTTAGGCAGATGAAAAAGTTCTGGAGATCTACTCTATAGCATGGTGATTGTAGTTAATAATACTGTATTGCATACTTGAAATTTGTTAAAAGAGTAGTTCTTAAGTATTCTTCACACACACAATGGTAACTGTGAGGTGATGTATATGTTAATTAGCTTTATAGGGATAATCATTTTACAATGTATATGTATCTCAAAATATCATATTGTACACCTCAAATATATAGTTTTTGTCAGTCACATCTTAATAAAGCTTAAAAAAAGAGACAAATATTTTCAGAAAAATAGCATTTCTAACTGCTAAGTTTTTGTAAGCCTATACAAGATGGCTTGAAAACTACAAGTTATCTTGCATTTTTTTAAAGATTTTATTTATTTATTCATGAGAGAGAGAGAGAGGCAGAGACACAAGCAGAGGGAGAAGCAGGCCTCACGCAGGGAGCCCGACGGGACTCGATCCCAAGTCCCCAGGATCGCGCCCTGGGCCAAAGGCAGGCACCAAACCACTGTGACACCCAGGAATCCCTCTCTTGCATTATAAAACCTAATTAACCTTAAACAAATTAGAGCTTACTTATGTCACATAAGCCTTGAGCAAAAATTCTCAAAGTATGTTCCCTAAGACTCTGGGAATCACTGACACTCTTTCAGAGAATTCATAAGGTCAAAATTTTTTCTAATGATATGAAGGTGATTTGGTTTTTCTAATGTGTTGACATTTGCACTGATGGTTCTAAAGCAATGGTAGGCAAAACTGCGGCTACTTTAATCAAGGCAGTAGCACCAAACTGTATTATTAGTCATTGTGTTAGTCACTTCACACATTCACAGGAAAAGAAATAGAAGGTGAATACCCATAAATATTTGTACTATACAAATATGATGGATGTCTTAGGTAAAACAAGTTATATGATTGTGAGAAATAACTCCTTTTGTCAAGGAACACAATTTTCTTTGAAAAAAACAACTGATAATTAGTTTTCAGACTTTTTAAAATATATCTAGGACATTTTCTCGAAAATAAATAAAATGGGGACACCTGGATGGCGCAGCGGTTGAGTGTCTGCCTTTGGCTCAGGTCATGATCCCAGGGTCCTGGGATTGAGTCCCACATCAGGCTCTCCATGGGGAGCCTGCTTCTCCTAGTGCCTATGTCTCTGCCTGTCTCTCATGAATAAATAAAATAAAATCTTTTAAAAAAAGAAAATGGATAAAATGTGCTTTGTAACATGAAGGAAAATAACTGGAAATACACACTGCAAATAGTAAAATTTGAGTCCTTAAGTTTTTAGTGAATTTATGTATACCATCATGATCCTGACAGATTCCTTAATGCTTACAAATATTAGTGATAATATTAACAAATATAAAATGTTGATATTGTATAATGAAGTATGTCAGCATTAAATAGACTAGGTCTTCCAACTATTGACATTTGAGGTTGTATAATTCTTTGTTGTGAAGGGGCTATAAGATGTTTAGCAGCATCTCAGGCCTCTACTTAGTTAGACAGCATTAGAAAGCCTTGAGTGTGACAACCAAACCTGTTTCCAGACATTGCCATATTTCCTAAAGGGCAAAATCACCTCCAGCTAAGAAACACTGGGTTGCATATCCCAATAAACAGATATTTTCCAAATGACTGATACATTACATTACAAAGTAATACATGAGTTTAAGATCCATTTGGAGAGTGAGATAGAATAACAAATTTTAATGTAACAAAACAAAAAAATTAATATGGTTTCAGATTCTTCATTGCTGCCAATCTTGTCACATTTTGGTGGACTATCAAAGAAAAACATTAACAATTATGTGAGAAAACTGGGACACCTGGGTGGCTCAGTGGTTGAGCGTCTGCCTTCAGCTCTGGGCATGATCCTGGGGTCCTGGGATCGAGTCCTGCATCAAGCTCCCCCCCCACCCAGGGATCCTGCTTCTCCCTTTGCCTATGTCTCTGCCTCTCTCTTTGTGTCTCTCATAAATAAATAAAATAAAATCTTTTAAAAATTATGTGGAAAAACTAAGTATTCCTTTCTTCCAACTACATATCTATATGAAACCATATTTTCTTCAGAAACATCAACCAAAGCAACATATTTCAAGAGATTGAATGTAGAAGCAGATTCAGTCATTGAGCTGTCCTTTTATCTTTCCCCTTTTTTTAAGTTAGAATATAGATAATGTAAAATTTACCATTTTAAGTTCAGTGGTATTCAGTAAATTCACAGTGTTATATAATCATCATCACCTTTCATCTCCAGAACTCTTCATTTTCTCAAACTGACTATACTCATTAAACAGTAACTGGCCATCCCATCCCCTTCACTGCAACCCCCACCCCTAGCAAATTTCTGTATTTACTGTGAATGTCAGAATTTGGATACTCTAGGTATCCTATATAAGTGGAATCATACAATATTTGTCCTTTTGTGACTGAATTATTTCACTTATTTTAATGTCTTCAAGATTCATCCATGTTGTAGCATCTGTCAGAATTTTCTTCCTTTTACAAAATTTTTAATTTAAATTAAATTTAGTTAATGTATAGTGTATTATTAGTTTCAGGGGTAAAACTTAGTGATTCATCAGTTGCATATTACAACAGTGCTCATTACGTATAATTTTCTTCCTTTTAAAGACTGAATGATATTCCATAGCATGCACATACCACATTTTATCTATCCATTCATCTGTCAATGGACACTGGGTCTCTTCCACATTTTTGCTATTGTAAACAATGTTGCAATGAACATAAAAACTCAAATAACTCTTTGAGACCCTGATTTCAATGTGAGAGGGGGTATATGCCCAGAAGTAGAAGTGCTTGATTATATTGTAATTCTGTTTAATTATTGAAAAACTTGCTTAACTGTATTCCACAGTACATGCACCAATTTACATTTCCACTAGTAATGCACTAATGTTCCAATTTCTCCATATCATTCCCAACTTGTACTTTCTGTTTTTTGAATAGTAGCCATCCTAGTGAGTATGAAGTGGCATCTTATGGTTTTGATTTGCATTTCCCTAAAAATTAATGATGTTGAATACTTTTTCATGTACTTATTGGCTATTTGTATACCATGTTTAAAGAAATGTCTATTCAACCCCCTTTGTCCACTTTTAAATCTGGTTGTCTCTTATTTGTTGTTGACTTGTAGGAGTTTTTGTATATTCTGGATATTAATCTTTTATCAGATATAATTATTTTCAAGTAATTTCTCCCATTTGGTTGTCTTTTCACTCTATTATTAGTGTCCTTTGATCTACAAAAGTATTAAATAATGTTGGGATCTGATTTTTTGTTGTTGTTGCATGTGCTTTTGATATCAAATGCAAGAAACCATTTCCAAGAGCATGTCATGAAGTTATACCCCTATTGTTTCTTAAGACTTTTATAATTTTAGCTCTCACGTTTAAGTATTTGATCCTTTTTGAGTTAATTTTGGTAAATGGTGGAAGGTGAGCATCCAACTTTATTCTTTGGCATATGAATATCCAGATTTCCCAACACTCTTTGTTGAAAAATCATTCTTTACCATTGAATGCTTTTGGGACTGTAGTTAAAAACCACTTAAGGGGAGGGGGGCAAGATGGCGGAGGAGTAGGGTCCCCAAGTTACCTGTCCCCACAAACTTACCTAGATAACTTTCAAATCATCCTGAAAACCTATGAATTCGACCTGAGATTTAAAGAGAGGACAGCTGGAATGTACAGAGAGAAGAGTTTGCACTTCTAACAAGGTAGGAAGGCAGAAAAGAAAAATAAAAAAGAATCAAGTGGGGAAGGGACCCCCGCGAGGAGCCAGGCTAAAGCCGGGCAGCAAAGCCTCTGGGGCCGGAAAGCCCAGTCCTGGAGGAGCGGGGACTTAAAAATCCACACCAGATACTAACCGGATGGAAAGGCACTTAGCAGGAAAACTGAGCAGAACCGCAGGAGAGACAGTGGAGTCTCCAGTCTCCCAGGGTCACTAACAGAGGAGGTGCACCCTGGGAAAGAGCACGCCACAGACTGAAGGCCAAGCTCGGTAAAGGGCTGGAGCGCCCGCCCAGCGGGACGTCAGGAGAAGCTCAGGCTGCAGCTCCGGATGGGGGTCGGGGGCAGAAGGGGCTGCGCCCTACTGCCTTTGGAAACCACAGCCCCAGGAGCACGATTCTGGCAGCGCAGGCCCTGGATACCAAGGCACCCCGGGACACAGTCCAGGATCCTGCGCTCCCCCAGACAGGTGGAAGCGGGGAGGGCCCAGGACAGCGAGGACTCTCCTGCTGCCAGGTGCCCCTAAGCTGTGCAGATCAGCATCCCCCAGCTCCCAGAGAATCCAGGCCAGTGAGAACAGGGAGACTGTGGTATTACTGCAGGAGCTGATTTCAGGGCTGGAGACCTGGCCGCCAGCAGTGTTGCTATTCCTCCTGGTGTCACCTCCTGCCTAGGGGGGTGGAAGGGGACAGGGACATCACAGGGTACACAACTCCCACTGAGTCCAACACCCGGCAGGGGTCAGGGCATATCTCTGAGGTACATACACCTGAAAATCAGCACAGCAGCGCCCCCCCCCTCCCCCCGCCAAGACCAGCTGGAAGAACAGGGGAAGAGCAAGTTCTTGACCCAGCAGCACTGGAAAGCTCCAAGGTAAGTCAAGGGATTTACAGTATATAGAATCAGAAGATACTCCTTTATTTTTTTCTTTTTGTTTTCTTCCTTTTTCCAGTAGAACTCATTTTTAGCCACTCTGCACTGAGTAAAATGACTAGAAAGAAGAACTCACCACAAAAGAAACAATCAGAAACAGTATTCTCTGCCACAGGGTTACCAGATTTGGATTAAAATTCAGTGTCAGAAAGCCAATTCAGAAGCACAATTATAAAGCTACTGGTGGCTCTGGAAAAAAGCATAAAGGATTCAAGAGACTTCATGACTGCAGAATTTAGATCTAATCAGGCTGAAATTAAAACTCAGTTAAATGAGATGCAATCCAATGGAGGTCCTAATGATGAGGGTTAATGAGGTAGAAGAAAGAGTGAGTGAGATAGAAGACAAGTTAATAGGAAGGAAGGAAGCTGAGGAAAAAGAGAAAAACAATTAAAAGACCACAAGGAAAGGCTAAGGGAAATAAATGAGCCTCAGAAGGAAAAGTCTAGGTTTAATTGGGGTTCCAAAGGGCACCAAGAGGGAAAGAAGACTAGAAAGCATATTTGAACATATCATAGCTGAGAACTTCCCTAACTTGGGGAGAGAAACAGGCCTTCAGATCCAAGAAATAGAGAGGTATCTTGCAAATTCCAAAGATAAAGAGAAAATCCTTAAAGCAGCAAGAGACAGGAGATCCCTAACTTGTATGGGGAGAAATATTAGATGAACAGCAGACCTCTCCACAGAGACCTGGCAGGCCAGAAAGGGCTGGCAGGATATATTCAGGGTCTTAAATGAGAAGAACATGCACCAAAAATATTTTATTCAGCAAGGCTCTCATTCAGAATAGGAGAGATAAAGAGCTTCCAAGATAGGCAGAAACAAAGAATATGTGACCACCAAACCAGCTCTGCAAGAAGTATTAAGGGGGACCCTGTAAAAGAAAGAGGAAGCCCAAAGAAATAATCCACAAAAACAGGACTGAATAAGTATTATGATGACACAAAATTCATATCTTTCAATAGTAACTCTGAATGTTAATGGGCTAAATGATCCCATCAAAGGCGCAGGGTTTCAGAGTGGATAAAAATGCAAGACCCATCTTTTTGCTTTCTACAAGAGACTCGTTTTAGACCTAAGGACACCTAGAGCCTGAAAATGAAAGGTTGCAGAACAATTTATCATTTAAATGGTCCTCAAAAGAAATCAGGGGTAGTAATCCTCATATCAGATAAATTAAAGTTTACCCCAAAGACTGTAGTAAGAGATGAAGATGGACACTATATCATACTTAAAGGATTTATCCAACAAGAGAAGCTAACAATCATGAATATTTATGCTCCTAATGTGAGAGCTGCCAAGTATATCAATCGATTAATAACCAAAGTAAAGACATACTTAGATAATAATACACTTATACTTAGTGACTTGAATATAGTGCTTTCTACAATCGACAGGTTTGCTAAGCACATCTCCAAAGAAACAAGAAATTTAAATGATACACTGGACCAGATGGATTTCACAGATATTTACAGAACTTTACATCCAAACAGAACTAAATACACATTCTTCTCAAGTGCAGATGCACCTTTCTCCAGAATAGACCACATACCCGGTCACAAATCAGGTCTCAACCCTACCAAAAGATTGGGATTGTCTCCTGCATATTTTCAGACCATAATGCTCTGAAACTTGAACTCAATCATAAGAAGAAATTTGGAAGAAACTCAAACACACAGAAAAACTTAAAGAGCATCCTGCTAAAAGTTGAAAGGGAAGAGAAGAAATAGAAATATTCTATTTCTATTCTATTTCTATTTCTATTCTTCTCTAGAGAAGAAATAAAAATATTCATGGAAACTAATGAGAATTAAGATACAACCATTCAAAATCTTTGGGATACAGCAAAAAGCAGGCCTAAGAGGGAAACATATTGCAATAAAAGCATCCCACAAAAAATTTGAAAAAAACTCAAATACACAAGGCTAACCTTGCACCTAAAGGAACTGGAGGAACAGCAAATAAAACCTACACCAGGCAGAAGAAGAGAGGTAATAAAGATTGGATCAGTACTCAATGAAATAGAGACCAGAAGAACTGTGGAACAGATCAATAAAACCAGGAGTTGGTTCTTTGAAAGAATTAATAAGATAGATAAACCATTAGCCAGCCTTATTAAAAACAAAAGAGAAAAGACTCAAATTAATAAAATCACGAATGAAAAAGGAGAGCTCACAATCAATACCAAGGAAATAACATATTATGAGCAATTATACTCCAATAAATTTGGCAATCTAGAAGAAATGGATGCATTTCTGGAAAACCCCAAACTACCAAAACTGGAACAGGAAGTAATAGAAAACATGAACAGGCAATAACTAGGGAGGAAATTGAAGCAGTCATCAAAAACCTCCCAAGACACATAAGTCCAAGGCCAGATGGCTTCCAGGGGAATTTTATCAAACGTTTAAAGAAGAAACAATACTCATTCTACTAAAGCTGTTCCAAAAGACAGAAAAGGATGGAGACTTCCAAATTCATTCTAGGAGGCCAGCATCACCTTAATTCTAAAACCAGACAAAGACCCCACCAAAAAGGAGAATTATAGGCCAACATCCCTGATGAACACAGATGCAAAAATTCTCAACAAGATACTAGCCAATAGGATCCAGCAATACATTAAGAAAATTATTCACCATGACCAAGTAGGATTTATCCCCAGGATGCCAGGCTGGTTCAACACTTGGAAAGCAATCAATGTGATAGATCATATGAACAAGAGAAAAAACAAGAACCATATCATCCTCTCATTAGATGCAGAGAAAGCATTTGACAAAATACAGCACCCATTTTTGATCAAACTCCTGAGTGTAGGGATATAGAGAACATTCCTCAGCATCTTAAAAGCCATCTGTGAAAAGCCCACAACAAATATCATTCTCAGTGGGGAAACACTGGGAGGCTTTTCCCTAAGATCAGGAACAGGACAGGGATGTCCACTCTCACCACTGCTATTCAACATAGTACTAGAAGTCCTCACCTCAGCAATCAGGCAACAAAAAGAAATAAAAACATTCAAATTGGCAAAGAAGAAGTCTAACTCTCCCTCTTCACAGATGACTTGATACTGTACATTGAAAACCCAAAAGAGTACACCCCTAGATTGCTAGAACTCGTAAAGCCATGCAGCAGTGTGGCAGGATACAAAATCAATGCTCAGAAATCAGTGGCATTTCTATACACTAACAATGAGACTGACAAAAGAGAAATTAAGGAGTCAATCCCATTGACAATTGCACCCAAAAGCATAAAATACCTAGGAATAAAACTAACCAAAGAGGTAAAGGATCTATACCCTAAAAACTATAGAACACTTCTGAAAGAAATTGAGGAAGACTCAAAAAGATGGAAAAATATTTCATGCTCATGGATTGGAAGAATTAATACTATGAAAATGTTAATGCTCCCTAGGGCAATGTACACGTTCAAGACAATCCCTATCAAAATACCATGGACTTTCTTCACAGAGTAGGAACAAATACTCTTAAGATTTGTGTGGAATCAGAAAAGATCCTGAATAGCCAGGTGAAAGTTGAAAAAGAAAACAAGAGCCAGGGGCATCACAGTGCCGGATTTCAGGTTGTACTACAAAGCTGTGGTCATCAAGACAGTGTGGTCCTGGCACAAAAACAGACACACAGATCAATGGAACAGAAGAGAGAACCCAGAAATGGCCCCATACTAATAATGTCGAATATTAGTATGGTCAACTAATATTCGACAAAGCACAAAAGACTATCCACTGGAAAAAGCACAGTCTCTCCAATAAATGGTGCTGGGGAAATTGGACAGCCACATGCAGAAGAATGAAACTAGAACATTCTCTTACACCAGACACAAAGATAAACTCAAAATGACTGAAAGATCTCAATGTGAGACAAGAATCCATCAAAATCCTAGAGGAGAACACAGGCAACACCCTTTTTCAACTTCGCCACAGCAACTTCTTGCAAGATACATCTATGAAGGCAAGGGAAACAAAAGCAAAAATGAATTATTGGGACTTCATCAAGATAAAAAGCTTCTGCATAGCAATAGGAACAGTCAACAAAACTAAAAGACAACCTACAGAATGGGAGAAGATATTTGCAAATGACAGATCAAATAAAGGGCTAGTATCCAGGATCTATAAAGAACTGATTAAAACTCAACAATCATGAAATGGGCAGAAGAC
The DNA here is from genome assembly GCF_048164855.1 of Canis lupus baileyi. Classification (NCBI taxonomy): domain Eukaryota; kingdom Metazoa; phylum Chordata; class Mammalia; order Carnivora; family Canidae; genus Canis; species Canis lupus. The sequence goes on from NC_132858.1 coordinate 31,334,873, forward strand.
ATGAATAGAAATCTCACAGAGGAAGACATAGACATGGCCATGAATCACATGAGAAAATGCTCCGTATCACTGGCCATCAGGGAAATACAAGTCAAAACCACAATGAGATCCCACCTCACACTAGTGAGAATGCTGAAAATTAATAAGATGGGAAACAACAAATGTTGGAGAGGATGTGGAGAAAGGGGAACCCTCTGCGTACTTGTGGGAATGTGGACTGGTACAGCCACTCTGGAAAACTGTGTGGAGGTTCTTCAAAGAGTTAAAAATAGAGCTACCCTACAACAGCTAGGGGACTTACCCCCAAAGATACAGATGCAGTGAAAGACCAGGACACCTGCCCCCAGTGTCCACAGCAGCAATGTCCACAATACCCAAACTGGGGGAGGAGCCTTGGTGTCCATTGAAAGATGAATGGATAGAGAAGATGTGGTCTATGTATACAATGGAATATTCCTCAGCCATTAGAAATCACAAATACTCATCATTTGCTTCGACATGGATGGAACTGGAGGGTATTATGCTGAGTGAAATTATGTCAATCAGAGAACAACAAACATTATATGGTCTCATTCATTTGGGGAATATAAAAAAATAGTGAAAGGGACTGAAGTGGAAAAGGAGAGAAAATGAGTGGGAAATATCAGTGAGGGTGACAGAACATGAGAAACACCTAACTCTGGGAAACGAACTAGGGATAGTGGAAGGGGAGGTGGGTGGGGGGCAGGGGTGACTGGGTGATGGGCACTGAGGGGGGTACTTGACGGGATGAGCACTGGATGTTGTAATATGTTGGCAAATCGAACTCCAATAAAAAATATATCAAAAAACTCTTTAATTATTTACATGAAGGTGTATATTTGGGCTTTCTATTTCATTTCATTGATCTATATGTTGTCTTTATGCCAATGCCACACTGTTTTGATTACTATAGCTTTATAAGTTTTGATATCAGGAAGTGTGAGACCTCTGCTCTTTTTCTTTTTTTTTTTTTTAAGATTCTATTTCTTTATTCATGAGAGACACAGAGCGAGAGGCAGAGACATAGAGAGAAGCACTCTCCATGCAGGATGCCTGATATAGGACCCCATCCTGGGACTCCGGGATAATCCCTGAGTCAAAGGCAGACACTCTACTGCTGGGCCACCCAGGTGTCCCTGTCTTTAGTCTATTTTCAAGACTTTTTGCCTTTACAAGACTCTCAAAGACTCTGCATGAATTTTAGAAATTTTTTCTATTTCTGTAAACATGTTTGAATTTTGATATGGATTACATTGAATCTGGAGATCATTTTGAATAATGGTAACGCCTTAATAATATTGTTTTTCAGTTTATGAATAGAAGATGTCTGTATTTTTTTGTCTTTTTAAAATTTTTTTCACCAACTTTCTTTAATTAGGCCAAACATTTAAGAGATTTGAAAAACTGCAATTCTTCTCAACAAAATTTCCTTGTTTGAGAAAATATTGTTTAGGAGCTTACAGGGAAGATGGCAGAGGAGGAAGTCCACAAACCCATTTCATCCCATAGGTACAATGAGATAAATATTGCACCTGAGAAAACAACCCAGAAAAGGACTCAGGGACTGACTGAACAAAGCCCATAACAAAATGTAGGGGGAAAAGCCACAATGAAAGAGAGGAGGAAGGGTGAGGACTAGGTGAGAACATAAACACCTATAGGTCTGACCATCAGAGGGAGAGAGCTGTGGGCAAAAGAAAGGGAGGGGAGAATTACTAGTACACCAGTGAGCCTACAAAGGGAAAAGAAATGCCCATAACATCTGGCTTTGAGAATTAGCATATAGGAGGAAGACTAATTTCAGAATTCCCTAAAGGGCTTCTCCAGGAATAAAGGAGCTAAAAGGTGCCATATCCCTCCCCAACTCTTCATCAAAAACACCCAGCCACCTGCCAGAACCAGTAAGGCTCCAATATTCAGTACAAAACTTCCTTTCACCATGCCCTGGCCTCTACAGACAGACCTGTCTTAGACTCAAGGGCTGTGAATTCCCTCCTTCAGAGAACCTGTACAAACCTAGCCAGTGCTGGACTTCCTAACCTCCCACAAAGTATGTGCACAGCTTGTTATAACTGCACCCCTCTACTGTGCATGATCTGCAGCATCCCTGGTGGAGGAGGACCAGTGCCACCTAGTTAAAAATGCACATCCCACCCACTGCTTTCAAGAGAAAACTCTCAGTTGACTTTCCTAATACACAGAAACAGACACAGAGAGGTAGGCAAATGAGAAGGAGGAACATGTCACAGAAAGAACAGGACAATCACAGCAACAGACCTAAGTAAAACAGATACAAGTAATATGCCTGATAGAGAATTTAAAGTAATGATCATAAACATACTCACTGGACTTGAGGAAAGACTGGAATGCATCAGTGAGATCATTAACAAAGAGATGGAAAACATAAAAAAGAACCATTAAAGATGAGGACATAATAAATGAAATTAAAAATACACTTGATGGCAGGGCACTTGGATGGCTGAGTCAGTTAAGCATCTGACTCTTGGTTTCAGCTCATGGGTTTTGGGATTGAACCTACATCAGGCTCTGTGCCCACTGAGGAGTCTGCTTGAAGATTCTCTTCATCTTCCCCAACCTCACTCACTCACTCACTACTCTCTCTCAAAAATAAATAAATATTTTAAAAATATATACTTGATGGATTAAATAGCAGGCTAGAAGAAACTGAGGGAAAAATAATAAACTAGAAGATAGTAATGAAGCTGAACAAAGAGATAAAAAATAATTATGCAAAATGAAAATAAACTTAGAGAACTCAGTGACTTCATCAAGCATAATATTCACATTGTAGGGATCCCAAAAAGAAAAGAGAGGTGAAAAGGGGCAGAAATTTTATTTGAAGAAATAATAGCTGAAAATTGTCCTAATCTGGGGAAGGAAAAGAATATCTAGATCCAGGAGGCACAAAGATGCCCCAACAAATACAAAACAAACAGATCCACATCAAGATATATTGTAATTAAAATAGCAAAATGTGGGACACCTGGGTAGCTCAGCAGTAGAGTATCTGCCTTTGGCTTAGGGTGTGATCTCAGGGTCCGCGTTCGAGTCCCACATCAGGCTCCTGAAGAGACCCTGCTTCTCCCTCTGCCTGTGTCTCTGCCTCTCTCTCTGTCTGTCTCTGTCTCTCATGAATAAATAAATAAATATTTTAAAAATACAAAATGTAGTGAAAGAAGAAAAAATTAAATCCAGCAGTATGAAAGAAGACAGTTACGTACAAGGGAAAACTCATAAAGCTATCAGAGGATTTTTCAGCAGAATGTTTGTAAGCCAGTGGCGTGATACATTCAAAGTGCTGAATGGGGAACTGTCTTCTGCAGCCAAGAATGCTCTATCCATCAAGACTATCATTCAGAATAGAAGGACATTTAAAGAGTTTCCCAAACAAAAGTCTGAGGAGAAAGAAAAAAATGACAACATAAACGTAGGAATCACAAAAGCAATAAAAATGAATATTTCTGTAAAATAACAGTCAAGGAACTCATGAAATAAAAGGACATAAAATATGACACCAAATGCCTAAAACATAGAGACGAGAGGAATGAGAGTGGGTTCAACGATCATCAACTTAATATAGACTGTTTTATGCAAAACATGATATATGCAAACCTAATGGTAATCAAAAATCAAAAATCACTAAAATCTGTAAAGTATAAGAAAGAAATCCACATGTATCATTAAAGGAAACCAGCAAACCATGAAAGAGAACGAGAGGGCGTCCCTGGGCGGCTCAGCGGTTTAGCATCTGCCTTCGGCCAGGGGCATGATCCTGGAGTCCCGGGATCAAGTCCCACATCCGGCTCCCGGCATAGAGCCTGCTTCTCCCTCTTCCTGTGTCTCTGCTTCTCTCTCTCTGTCTCTTATGAATAAATAAATAAAATCTTAAAAAAAGAGAGAAAGGATCACAGATAAACTTAAGAAACAACCACAAAACAAGTAATAAACAAGTAATAAAATAGCAATAAGTTCATACCTATCAATACTTACTTGGAATGTAAATGGACTAAATGCCCCAATCAAAAGACATAGGATAACTGGATGAATTAAAAAAAAAATAGTAAGACCCAAGTATATGCCGCCTATAGAAGACTCATTTTAGACCTAAAGACACCTGCAGATTGAAAAGGAGGAGACAGAGAAACATTTACCATACAAATGGATGTCAAAAGAAAGTCATAGTAGCAATACTTATATTAGACAAAACAGATTTTAAAACAAAGACTGTAACAAGAGACAAAGGAGGACACTGTAATAATAAAGGGCTCTGGGTTTACTCTGGTGTGTGGGTAGGGGAATGGCACCAACAAGTTCCTTTGTTCCCAGAGAGCCATCTCCATGAACGCTGCCTTTCAGGGACATGCTCCAAGAAAAATGAATAAGCTCCCCATTGTATGCCTCAGGTTTGCTTCAGATTACTGTTTCCACATTGTTTGTCCCCTTGGTTTTTTGTCTGCCTTATCTCCAGGGGCAGCTCTATCTTCAGGCTCTATTCCAGCCGAGCCTGCTTGCCTTTAAAACTCCATGCTTTAAGAAACAAATGAACTATTGGGACATCATCAAGATAGAAAGCTTTTGCATAGCAAAAGAAACATTCGACAAAACTAAGATGTAACCTTTAGATTGTAAGAAGATATTTGCAAATGTCTTATCAGATAAAGGGCTAGTATCCAAAATCTATAAAGAATTTATTAAACTCAGCACCCAAAAACAAAAAATCTAGTCAAGAAATAGGCAGAAGTCATGAACAGACTTTTTGTCAAAGAAGACATATACATGACCAATAGACACATGAAAAAATGCTCAACATCACTCATCATCAGGGAAATACAAATCAAAACCACAATGAGATATCACCTCAGACCTGGCAAAATGACTAAAATTAACAACTCAGGAAACAACAAATGGCCTAGATCAGAGCAGGTCAACAGTCACTGGGCAAGCAGAAGCACACTTTTGAGACACAGGTGAATAACCCCTGAAGGGTAGAATTGTAAAAGGACACAAGGAACTCCTGTGGGTTCGGCTGAAACTGAGAGCCTACAAGGTTATCTCTGTGGGAACCTAATGTATGGCTCAGTTTGGGACATACCTGGGCTGCTGCTCAAAATGCACTTAAGCAACCAGCTGTAGGCCTCAGGGCCACAGGCATGCACCTATATGAAACTGACAAAATGTTATGGGAAGTAGACCTGGGCTGGGGACAAGACTACAATATCTGAGGTCTCTGCTGTTGCCCACATCAAGGCCTAGAGAAAGTACACATTTATCAAATGCTATATAAAGCTGCTTACTTGAATCTAATATTGGAAAAATCATATTGACCAAGCAGTGAGGAAAAGATATGTGCTCTCCAACATCCTGGCCTATAAGCCACCAGAATTAGAAAGGAAAAACTCCTTCTTTCTGCAGTGTTTATCCAGTGACTTCTACTACTAAAGCTTAATACACTGGCCAGAAAAAGAAAAATACTTAAAGGTCAATATAAATTTTCACAGAGCAGAAAATAGTGAACTGAGACTTGAAAGGAAACACACTGATAACTAGCACATTCTATTCCTTTGTTCAGTTTTCATATGCACTGTTGGACTCCACTTGGACTCCTACACATCACCAAAACAACTCCATATATTTAACTAACAAGAAATAGATTTCTCTCTTTTACAAGTGAATGAGTTCTTATCCTTTTCCTAGAATAAGGAAATGCACAATTCCAAGAAGTAGCTGACTCTATTAATTACTTCTCAAATCCAGTCACAGTCACACTGAATATTTGGTTTCCTGGAAACTAATTGTTGATCTAACCTCCAATGAGTTTATAAAATAAAATGGGAAGGGAAAAAAAGAAAATGGTTGTTTTACACAAATTAACATGCATATTTCAAGCAAAAAAAAATGTTCAAAGACACTACATTCTTTTTTTTTCGGTAATTGGTCATGAGGTCATAGTTGCTTCATTCTTCAACCCATTCCACATTCACCTTGCTTTCCATCAGAAACTTAGATGCTCTATATTCTTTACCTAGTTGAGTAACCCAAATCTTCATTCCTGAAAGGCTTAAGTTCTCCTTCGTTCTGCCTTTTTTTCTTTTCCTCTCCTCCTTGTCCTCCTCCTCCTCCCCCCTCCCTTTCTCCTCCTCCTCCTCCTCTTTTCTTTACTGCACTTCACAATCACTTATGAAAGTACTAAGACACACTCTCAGAATTCCAAGTTACATACATAGTTCTTTACATATTGCATAGCAACAATGCAATTTCTTTTTGGTAATATAGCTCAATCACCGTACCCATTAATCCTCTCTCTCTGTCTCTGTCTCTCTCTCTCTCATCTGTTGACTCAGTGGCATAGGACCCCAAAATGGCCAGTTGAATCTCATATTCAGTAGAATCCACCTCACTGGAATCATTTTTATCCCATCTCATGGAACATTTCTGGATAAACTAGATGATTTATAAAATATTGCATTTCACAAAGATCATGGGATGGAAAGAAATATAGATACATCACTTCTGTCCTTTTTCTTATATTTTACTGATCCAAGTTCACTCATTGGGGCTTCAACTCCTCACCTTTCCTGGTTGCTCCTTACATTACCTGCAGGCAACATGTTATTGAACCCAAGTTTGGCTGCCCATTGCTCAAAAGGCCAAACTCAAGAGACAGTGTTGATTGGAAAGGAATATGAGCTTTATTCAGGAGGCTGGCAAACTGGAGAAGGCAGACTCTTGTCCAACAGCCTAAGGTTTCTGCCTGGCTCAAAGATTTTCAAAGGGTTTTAATCAGTTAATGGAGTGCAGTGGTCTATGAAATTTCTCAAATACATATAGACTCGATTATGTCAGCTACAGTTATCTCTGCTTAAATGTTGTGCAAGAAGGTCTAGTTCCTTGGTACCTGGGGGTTGTGCAAGAGTACTCTGTTCTTTCTGCAAAGGAAGGCAAGATCTACAGATGTGAAAAGGGAGGTTATTTGTGTGACCTTAAAAAAAGAAAAACATTTTGCTAAAAGATTGCTGAGCTAATCAGGAAGCTGAGGAGGCTTCAATAAGATTTGCTGGTCTCTGTGGCCTGGGAAAGTTCTGGTTCTTCATTTCCCAGGGCCAGTGGTCTACAGATCTCAAAGACAGTGAATTAGTTGCCCTTAATTTGTATCAAGGGCCTTAGGTCAGTAGCAAAGAGTGTGTTAACTTGAAGCAAGTTAACCCTTAAGCCAAGCTAGAGTGCTGTTACAACCATGGGGAAAGTTCCCACGAGAAATGCAGTGGCACCCACAGCATGTCAGTGCTCATTCAGTGCTATGCCTCAGCTTCCCAGTCACAGCCTGCAGTGTTGCATATCTCCTGGAAAACTGGTGCACATGTAGAGATGCCTAGTGTTTTCACCACATTTCACACAAGGCATCAAGGAAGCCTAGCTAGGAAGTGGGAGGCAAAGTATTGTAGGATCATGTCAGTGAGCCATAGGAAGACTTGGAACAATAGGTCAGTGCTAGGATTACTAAGCAGTACATCACAATGGTGTGGCCCCTGCAGTGAAATGTAATTGAGCTCAATGAGCCCCCCTGCAGGGAAGATGAAAATCTCTCTTCTATGGCCCACAGGAATGTAGGTGATATTAGAGGATCTTCCTGAAGGGTCTGCATTTGCTTCAAGTAGAAAACCATTCCTGAGAAAATACCTGAAGGCACATAAACTGTGGGATATTGAATATATAAACAGACATGGACAAAGCAGGTATAATACAATTCTGATCTACAATTCTCTAGGCATCCAAACTATAATTTCTGTCTCCAACATTAGTTCAGAGTAAAAACCTGGTCAATGACTGTCAACTTTCCTATATTTGCCCCATCTTCTAACTTAGGACTAACCAAAGGAGAACTGAATATGCTCTCCAAACTTTTCACATAAGATGTCCTCTCCTGGGACGCCTGGGTGGCTCAGCGGATGGGCGTCTGCCTTCCAGCCCAGGGCATGATCCTGGGGTCCTGGGATCGAGTCCCACATCAGGCTCGCTGCATGGAGCCTACTCCTCCCTCTGCCTGTGTCTCTGCCTCTCTCTGTGTCTCTCATGAATAAATAAATGGAATCTTTAAAAAAAAAAAAAAGATGTCCTCTCCTGTGATAATTGTCTTTCTTGGATTATTTCACTTAGCATAACACCCTGTAGTTCCATCCATGTCAATGCAAATGGTAAGATTTAAGTTTTTGGTGGCTAAGCATTGCTGGAGGGTAGGGGAATGGATAGATGGGGTAACTGCATGATGGGCAGTAAGGAGGGCATGTGATGTAATGAGTACTGGGTGTTGTACACAACTTATGAATCACTGTACTTTACCTCTGAAACTAGTAATACAATACATATTAACTAATTGAATTTAAAGAAAACACAATTTAAAAAATAAAAATAAAATCTTAAGAAAAAAAAAGATGACCCTCTCCTAGTTATACTGCCTCCAGCTTCTCCATGCCAACAACATCCAATCAGAGTAAGCCTAAACCTTTTCCTTTTTTCTACTATAAAGCTTTCCTAGTTCTCTGCTTGCCTTTGAGTCTCTGCCAAATACAAGAGATGGTGGCTAACTCTCTTGCTACAGCAAGCTCAGAATAATAGACTCTGCTCTCATGTAGATGGTCTCTGTTTATTTCTACAACTGGGTTTGACACAGCTTCTATTCAAACAAATAAGCAAACCAACAAATATAATTTCTTACCATAGCCTAATCCCTATAACTTCTTTTTGCTTGTCATAAGGTCTTACTTAAACTCACCATTACTTGTCTTTTATCCCCTATCTCCTTGTCCTTCACTAATCAGATTCTAACCACATGGGCCTCCTTTCTCTTTGAATTCATCAAATAGATACCCACTCAAAGTATTTTGGTTTGTTGTTGCCTTTGCCTGGGATTCTCTCTCTCTCTCTCTCTGTCCTTATTTTTCTTTTAAGAGCAGTTTAAGATTCATAACAAAATTGAGGGGAAGGTCCAGATATTTCCCATATAATCCTTATCCCCAACATGCATAGCTCCCTCATTATCAAGATCTCCCACCACAGTGGTACATTTGGTAAAATTGATTGACTTACCTCAATACATCGTAATCATCCTAAGTCCGTAGTTCACATTAGTGTTCACTCTTGGTGTACATTCTATGGATTTGGCATATCCATCACTATGGTATCATGTAGATTATCTTCACTGCTCTAAAAGCCCTCTGTACTTTTCCTATTCATCCCTTTCCATCTTCTAACTCCTGGAAACCATTGATTTTTTCACAGTCTCCATAATTTTGCCTTTTCTGAATATCATATAGTTGAAATCAGAATATATAGATTTCCCAGATTGGTTTCTTTCATTCAATAATACACATTTAAGTTTCCTCATGTCTTTTATGGCTTGATTGCTTCTTTTTAGCATTGCATAATATTCCAGTGTCTGGATGTATCACAGTTTATGTATCCATTTGCCTACTTAGGGTCTTCTTGGTTACTTAGCAATTATGAAAGAAGCTTCTATAAATGTTGTGTCCAGGTCTTTGTGCTTTCAACTTTTTTTTCTTAAGATTTTATTTATTTATTCATGAAAGACAGAAAGAGAGAGAGAGAGAGAGAGAGAGAGAGGCAGAGACACAGGCAGAGGGAGAAGCAGGCTCTCTGCAGGGAGCCTGATGCGGGACTCCATCCCGGGTCTCCAGGATCACGCCCTGGGCTGAAGGCAGCACTAAACTGCTGGGCCACCAGGGCTGCCCTGCTTTCTACTTCTTAAAATATTTTCAGCTTTTTTGGGTAAATACTGAGATGCACAGTTGTTGATTGGATGGTAAGATTATGCATAGCTTTGTAAGAGACTACCATAATGTCTTCCAAATGTGCCTATACCATTTTGTATTCCCACCAGCCATATATGACTATTCCTGTTGCTCTACATTCTTGCCAGAATTTCTGGGATCCTCTTCACCCAGACCTTCACATGGCTTGTGCTTTCACTTCTTTAAGCCTTGGCTCTAATGTTACATTCTCCAAGAGGATACTTGCTGGGGAAGGTCATTGACAAGTTGTGTCTGCCAGTTTATCCATGAGTTGGACCCCAGTAATCAGAAGCTCCTCAATTCCTCTCCTGTCCTAGGAATGTGCATTCCATTTGCCTTTTACACTTCCAGAGACTGCCTTAAGGAATACATAGACTTGAGATAATGATGTGGTATTAAGATCATCCACAAAGTATATGACAAATGCCAGTTATTTTCTATATAAACTTTCAGGATTTGGTGAGTGGGTGTGGGGCCCTGTTTCAGATTACACCTGGGAATCTCTAGAGGAGCTTGTGAACTGACAATTTGCAAGCCAGCCAGGAGACTAAAGAAACTAGCCTTGGGAAAGAGGCATCCATAGGGGAAATCCTGAGTTGACTATTGACCTCTGTGTGGGGAGTAGTGGCCTATACAAGCTTCTTAACTATGTTCCCTAGCCTTGGGAAAAGAGCACCTGTGGAGAAAATTCCACATTGGCCAATGACTGTGTGGCGGGAGAGATGGTGTGTATGTCACAACTTGCGAATCAGTACATGAATATAAGCACACCTCCCAAACACTGGCTATTTTAAGGGGCTCATGTGAGGAACTGTGTACAACACACTGCCACAGGGAAGGGAAACAAAGGGGTGCAGTGATGGAACTGGCCTCTACTGTAGACAGTTTAGCTGGCCATTGATGCCCAACTGAAGGATAAAACTTGTTAGAAAGTTAAAAGAACTGAGATTAGAGTTTAGAAAAGGGCAAGAAGTTGTCACTTCTCTGCTACCTTTGGGGCTGACAGACAATGTAGAAAAGCAGTAAATTAAAGGCATTAGCCTACTGTTTTGCAAAGCTGGAGAGTACAAAATGCCTTGGATTAAGATCCAGGGGCTTTTGACAAAGTTTAATTAGGATGCTAATGGATGAAATCTCTGGGGAAATAATAAGAACAAAAAGGAGAATGTTATGGCAATTGATGAAAAAAATGCCATGCTTTTTGGCATCTAATACGTTGGAAAATTTTGAGTAATAATTACCAAAAAAAAAAAAAAAAAAAAAAAACCCTCCAAAAGAAAACTTGAATTCTTTCTCTGTCTTTCAAAGTTGTAAATCTTATTTCTCTGCAATGTAAACACCCCAGTAGATACCCAAGACACTGCCCCCAGAGTTAAAAAGAAAGAAAAAGAGGGAGAATTTTACAAAAGCACATTGGTACAAAATTAGAATTTGGTTTTATGTTGAAAGGACATAGGTTTCTTAAATTATTAGTCTTCTCTTAATAAGAAATTATGAACAAAGATTTTCCTTTACTTTTAATGAAATCTGCCTAGAAAACAAGGATTCTTATTTTGTCTTTATTAGGTCTTTGATTAGTTAAGAACATTGAGTCTTCTCTATTAAAAGTATTTTTTAAAATTATGTATCTTTTTTACATATGTTCCATTTTACGGGAAAATAAATAAAATAAAATTTTAAAAAGTGATGCTAAACTTTCTTTAGAATAATATTGAAATCTAATATATCCTGGTATTACTTTATCAGTCATAATTTTAAAATGTATGTCACAGAAATACCCAAATACCCTGGTCAACTGCATTATAAGGAAATTTCACCAGATCTTTAATCTTTAATAACGGCCAATTTAAAGTCTTTTTTCATTTGAGACAATTATTGTTTTAATCTGATACTGTAACAACAAAAAAGAACATTTCTGCAAAAGTGCCTCAACCTCCAAGGAGATTCATGGAAAAGACTGATAGGTTTATGATGACTAACATCAATTTGCCTTTTTGTGGGAGGAAAAATAATGAGCCTTCCATGTGCTTCCCCAAAGCTATCTGCATAGCCTCATGAGAGGGTAACCTGAGACCTATCTCTGTTCTCCTTCCTCACTTCAGTATAATGAGACCACTACATGAAAGATATTATGGAAGCCAAGAAAATTAAGGCCATTCCACTTTAAATTCAGCATTAGCACAAGTCCAGCCATCCCAGGCCCCTGGGAATAAGAGCTGAAATTTACCTTACTTCAGTTACAGAAAAAAAAAAATAGTTTACAGCTTACACCCTAGAAAGTCCCATATTAGAAGGAGAAAAGAGCCCCACCCAGTGGCAGGAAGCCCCATATTAGAATGAGAACAGAGCTCAATGCCCTTGAAAGCCCCATATCAGAATGTAAACAGAACTTGAGAAATTCCACCCCCCCCCCACCCCTGCTTCTGGAGGTCCCCTAGACCAGCCCATAAGACTAAGCTGAAACCCCCCTCGGGGTCCAAGTTCCTGCTTCACTGTGTTGGGTACACTTGGACCCAAGCTGGAGCTTGTAAATAAACCCTCGTGTGTTTGCATGGTGTCGGCTCCCCCGTGGTTTCTCGGATACGTAATCTTGGGCACAGCAATGTACGTTAACATCTAAAGCCTTACATGACACTTTGCAGGTTTTGCTGGAACATCTGCGAGGGAAAGGATGGATGGTGAACCCACAGAGAATTCAAGGCCCAGGTACCACCATAAGGTTTTGGGAGTCTTTAAATAAGAATTTACATTGTCCCAGAAATTGTGATTGATAAGGTGCAAGCTTATCTGCCCCCTAAGAATGTGAAGAAGGTACAAGCCTTTGTAGGAATTTTGGAGTTTTAAGGACTTTTACTCCCTACCTGGTACAGTGTCTCAATCTCTTGTACTGCCTGGTAAAGAAAGGCATGTGTAAGAATGAGGATCAGAGTAGTGGCCTCCTTTGAGAAGGCAAAAGTACTAATGGGGCAAATTGAAAATCTAGGCATCTCTCAAGTAGGGTTATCATTTAAGTTAGATGTGCCTATTGTTGTGCCCAAGATTGCGAATCCGAGAAACCACTGACGAGCCGACACCGATGCAAACATACGAGGGTTTATTTACAAGCTCGAGCTTGGGTCCAAGTGCACCCGACACAGCGGAGCAGGGACTCGGACCCCGAGGTGGGTTTTAGCTTAGTTTTAAGGGCTGGTCTCGGGGACCTCCAGAAGGGCTGGAGCAATTCCTCAAGTTCTGTTTACATTTTGATATGGGGCCTTCAAGGGCATTGAGCTCTGTTCTCATTCTAATAGGGGCTTCCTGCCCTTGGCTTGGGCTCTGTTCTTATTCTAATATGGGGCTTTTAGGAAGTTAAGCTGTAAACTGTTTTTTTTTTTTTCTTCCTGTAACTGAAGTAATGTAAATTTCAACTCTTCTTCCCGGGGGGCCTGGGATGGCTGGACGTGTGCTAACGCTGAACTTAAGGTGGAATGGCCTTAATTTTCTCAGCCTCCACATTTCCCCCTATCAGAGGAACCTAAGGAAGGACCCAACAACGATGGGTCCAGGTTGCTTTCAAAGTGAGCCAGGGGGAATGATTAAACCAGGATTTGAACAAACCTTGTTGCTGTTCTCGCTCCCATTTACATTTCAGTGAAGAAGCAACATCCTACGTTTAAGGCAGCACATAACCCCCACCTTGTTGTAAGAAGACTAAGTCTAATCCCCTTCTATTTTGAAGGACAACCTCAGACTAGGGAGTCTTGGAGGTGCGAAATAAGTGAGAACGGCGCAGTCTTAGCTTTAGGGGATTGTCCTTGTCTGGTTGGCTTTTCCATTCTGGAACAAAGTCCTTGAGAACGGTGTGTGGGTCAGCTGGCTGGATGTGGGTGTAGTGGACCCAGGGAGTAATCCCGTCGACCTTGAGAGCGGTGGGAGTGGTCAGGATCACGGTGTAAGGTCCCTTCCAGCGAGGTTGAAGAGTCCTGTGTTGGTATCTCCGCACGTACACCCAGTCACCTGGCCGATATCGATGGGGATCCGGGGGTGGCCCAGTCCGTAGAGGGCCCTCGGCTTAGGCCACAACTGCTCATGGGTTCGTTGTAACATTTGGAGGGAGAAAAGAAGTTGGTGATCACTAAATTCAGCAAGCACATCAGGTTTTAAATTGGGGATAATAGGTGGAGAAGACAGAACATGATCTCATAGGGGGTCAGTCCCATCTTATATGGGGAGTTCCTCACCCTATATAGGGCGAAGGGGAGGAGAGTCACCCAGTCCCCGCCAGTCTCCAGGGCTGATTTAGTTAAGGTCTCCTTTAATGTTCTGTTCATCTTCTCTACCTGTCCTGAGTTCTCCGGCCTATATGCACAATGTAATTTCCAATCTGCCCCAAGTACTAGGGCCACTCCCCGTGTTACCTCAGAGACGAATCCTGGTCCATTGTCTGATCCAATCCTCACAGGAAAACCATACCTCGGTAAGATGTCTTCCAGCAGTTTCTTGATCACGGTCTGTGCCGTTTCATGTTTGGTGGGAAATGCCTCTGTCCATCCTGAAAAAGTATCTATAAACACCAGTAAATACCTGTATCCGCATTTTCCAGGTTTTACCTCAGTGAAGTCCACTTCCCAGTAGGCTCCTGGGCGGTCCCCTCGGAGCCGGGTGCCCAGGTTAGATCCATGGGCGGTGGCATTAGTTAACTGGCCTGCGTGGCAGCTTGCCACAATCTGCTCCATCTTTGCTCGAGAGTCTTTAATCTCAATCTTTGCATGTCGTATGAGGTCTTCCATCTTCCTTGTTCCCATAGGAGTACCCCAATGCATTCTGGACAGGCCTCTCCATCCTAGTTCCTCTGGCTGGAGGATGCTGGAGTCTGCGGCCCTCCACCAGCCATGCAAGCACTGGGTCACAGGGAAGCATTTGATCCAGTGTAAATCAGCATCAGTATAGTTGGGGGTGTCCGGCAGGGTCGGTGCCCCCGGATTGGGTCTCCATTTCCGTGGTTACGACTGCCCCCGCGTATCTGATTCCTTTTTGGATGAAACTGCTACCGTCTGTGTACCGGGTGGCGTTTGGCAGTGGCTGGTCCTGGAGATCAGCTGATTCCGTGCCCTTGTGCCAAAATTTCTTGACAGTCATGCAGAGGGGGGTCCCAGTCTGGATTAGGGAGAAGAGAGGCATGGGGTATTGGTGGACCCTGACAGGGTCTGCCCCCAACTTTAGTTCTACGTATTTGGACCATCGGTGCGGACCAGCCCAATTCCCCCAGTTTCTGCCCATGGTTGGGGAAATTCCTGCAGCCAACAGTCAATGTCAGTCACTGGGGCTGAGGGCATTTGGTGGAGATGATATTTGTCTTCTAAACTCAGGACAAGCACCTGAATCAGGTGCCCTTCCTTGTTTAGGATTTTTGCCCCTTCGGGTTGGAAGTGAATTTGTGCCCCATCTTGGTGAGCAAATCCCGACCTAACAATGGGTAAGGACACTCAGGGATGACCATGAAGGAGTGGGATACCCGGCCCTGCCGAGATCCCCAGTTCTTCGGGTAGTCCATGAGTACTGTTTGGTGCCCATGGCCCCTTGCACCCATGAAGTCTTGCTTGCCAATTTCCCTTGGGGTTGTAATAAAACCGAATGTTGTGCCCCAGTGTCCACTAGGAATTCAACGGGCTGCCCCTCCACTCTGAGAGTTACCCTGGGCTTGGGGAGCGGTGCCAAACCCCGACTCCCCTAGTTGTCCAGGTCTTCCATCTCCAAGATCTTGGCAGGGGCCTTAGATCTTTTGTTAGGGCAGCTTTTCACCCAGTGGCCCTCTTCTTTGCAATAAACACATTAGTTTTTGTTCAGCTTAGGGCACTCCCAATGGGGACCAGGGCCATCCTCCTTACCTGTCTCTGAGGCCAGCTTCTTGAGGTGCCTCTGTCTTTCCCATGGGTCGTCCATGGTTGTGGCCAGCAGGATCTTGGCCAGGTTTCGGGTCTGCCAGTCACTTAGTTTGGTTTGTTGTTCTTCCGGACTTTATTATTATAGACTCGTTCTGCTACTATCACTAAGTCCTGCAAGCTCTTCTCTCCCAGTCTCTCTACTCTTTGCAATTTCTTTTTAATGTCCGGTGCTGCCTGGTTAACAAAAGCCATGATAATTGTGGCTTTTGTTTCTGGGGCTTCTGGGTTCATATGGGTGCACTGCCTAAAAGCCTCTATGACTCTAAGAAGGCTTCTGGACTCTCATCCTTACCCTGTCTCACATCATAGACCTTGGCCAGATCAGTAGGCTTGCACATGGCAGCCTGGAGTCTGGTGGTGGGCCCGGAGTCTCTCCTTACCTTCAGCCAAGTTGTGGTCCCAGGTGGGGCGGGATAAAGGGAAGGCAGCATTTATGAGGTCTGGGTTTTGAGTCAGCTGTCTGTCCTCCACCAGGACAGACTTCCCGGCTTCCACCTGAATTCATTCTCTCTCCTTGGTGGTGAAGAGAACCTGCAAGAGCTATTGGCTGTCCTCCCAAGTAGGCTGGTGGGTAAAGAGAACAGTATCTAAAAGCCCTATTAGATCTCTCAGATTATCAGAGAGCTTTGCATTTTGGGTTTTCCAATTATATAAATCACTGGTGGAGATCGGCCAATATAACAGTAGCTGTCCACCAGTCTCATCGGGGGAGCCCCATGGCGTGGAGGGGACGGGCGGTGGAGTCGGCCAACCCGCATAAGGAGGTGGGGCTGCCCCGTGGGTCCCACCGTGCGTCCCCTCTGCTGGCCCAAGCACAGGGACTCCCTCATCAGGGAGGGGTGGCGCCCCTTCTGCAGCCCCCAGAGCCTCCAATGGAGGGGCGGAAGGGGGAGGGGGGTGCCCGGTAGGGTGGCAGGAGGATCAGGTCCTCCAGGGAGGAATCCTGCAAAACCGGATTAAGGGGCACTTGGGGCATAGAGTCCATCTCCTTCTCGGCTTTCCGCAGGGCTGGAATCTTGGTGGGTCCTGCTTTGGGGGGTAAAAATGGTTTTATCCAAGGAGGGGGATTCTCAATCATGTCCTGCCAGATCAGGATGTAGGGCACCTGGTCAGAGTGGCCATCGGGTTTGTCCCTGAAGATCATGGCCTTAACCTGTAAGATAATAGGTAGGTGGAAAGTTCCTTCTTGGGGCCATCCCACGTCAAAGGTTGGCCATTCTGATATGCAATAAATTTGGAATCTCTCTCTCCGTATGTCTATGCTCAGAATATGAGCTCTTTCCCTAACATCCGAGAAGTGGGAGAGCATAAGAGACAGGGGAGTGGTTTCTCTCTCCCCCGTTATGTCCCCAATCCACACCAAGACACAGACAGTAAAGACGATTAGCAAGGACACAACAACACAGACAACTGTTCCCGTGTGGCCATGGAGACAAAACAGAAAGTAACCTGAAGGGCTGGCAGTCAGCCCTCCTTACAGACGAGGACTCCTGTCTTCCTTACAGATGGGGACCTCCATCCTCCTTACAAATGAGGACTCCTGTCCTCCTTACAGATGAGGACTCTCGTCCTCCTACAGATGAGGACCCTGTCCTCCTTACAATTGAGGAGTCCTCCAGGCAGGGGCAAGGGACGTCTCCTCAAGACCCCCAGTCGACGGCCCACCAGCACATCCGCCTAAGCCAATGCCAACCCAATACAGATTGGAATTCCTACAGGTTAAAGTACAATTTAGAGCTCTCAGAAAATATATGCACAAAAGGTGGAAAAAGTTGAGTGCACTCACCACGTGTGAAACCCTCCGGATGGGGTCCTGGGGGTTTCTCGGATCCTGGACAAGCCCTCAAATGTTGTGCCCAAGATTGCAAATCTGAGAAACCACTGAGGAGCTGACACCAATGCAAACACACGAGGGTTTATTTACAAGCTCAAGCTTGGGCCCAAGTATACCGACCCAGCGGAGCAGGGACTTGGACCCCGATGTGGGTTCTAGCTGACTTTTATGGGCTGGTCTAGGGGAACCTCCAGAAGGGGAGAAGGAATTTCTCAAGTTCTGTTTACATTCTGATATGGGGCTTTCAAGGGCATTGAGCTCTGTTCTCATTCTAATAGGGGCTTCCTGCCACTGGGTGGGGCTCTGTTCTCATTCTAATATGAGGTTTTCTAGGACGTTAAGCTGTAAGCTGTTTTCCTCCTATAACCGAAGTAATGTAAAATTCAGCTCTTATTCACAGGGGCCTGGGATGGCTGGACTTGTGCTAACACTGAACTTAAAGTGGAATGGCCTTAATTTTCTCAGCCTCCACACCTGTAACTCCAGAATGTATGGATGGCACTATGGCAGAAATAAAAAAGGAGAGAATGTCCCTAGAATTTGTGTCCTAGCTCTGGAAGGGGGTAAGAATCCAATATACCCCATAAAGCAACAGCTCCGTTATGTGTACACAGTGTAACTTCTCCAGGTGTAATTTCTCAAGAAGGAATAAACCACAGCAAATCCATGGGCTAAACTCAGAATGATTTGACTGGTGATCACCCATCAGCCCTGGTCATTAACTCTGTAGGTTCACAGTTAGGCTGTTCTAAAGAGATTAACACTTTGGCTGGGGCAATGGGTAACTGAGGGATGTATAATCATGGATACCCTTGTGTGGTCAGGATATATGGAGAGATATATGAATTCGTCTATAAGAGCCTGAGATAGTTTTCACTGTTTTTCATTTCCTGGCTCATAAGGCACTCTGATCCCTGGCAATGAGGGAGCTAATGCCCTAGTTTGGGTATCAGCCCTAAAAATTGATTATTCAATAGATACAGCACTTTGGGTGCACAGAAGTAGATGTCAGTGCAGTGTCTTGTTGGGATTATGTATTGCCAAGTGTGCCAGATTGCCCTTGAAGTACAGTGACCTGGTTAATGCAGTAGCAGCACGTCCTGTATGTTCTAAACAATTCCCAAGCATCTGCCAAAGGAATCTGGGACCATGCACCAAAGTTCCCAACCAGTATGGGACTGAAAAGTTGACTGTACTTACCTCCATTCTCTGAGTAAAGGTCCTAAATATGGCATGGTTTGTGTGAACACTGAATAATGACTAATCCAAGCGTTCTCATATTGCCATGCAAACCAGGCTGCCACAATCAGGGGCTTAAAAAAAGCTAAGCATCATGAATGAATATCATTATCAACTAGACAGTGATCAGGAATCACATTTCAAAAGTCATAATCTGCAAGATTGGGCAAAAGAACATTACATTTGATGGAACTTCCATCATTCCTAGAATCTACAAGCAGAAGGGTTGGTAGAAAGAAAAAATAGAATATTAAAGCCACATATTAAATTATTAACAAGTGAAACCATGTTGGCTGGGTGCTCTAAAGTACTGCATCAGGACTTAATACATTTGAATGATCAACCAATAGGACCTATTTTCAGACTGGGGTCCCTGTTGAGGCACCTAATAACATAAAGGTATGGAAGCCTTGGGAACAGCCATTATCCTGGATCTTACCATGAATGAAGGTGATATGTTGCTGAGAACACCAAGCTCTATCACACTTGTAAAAAAAAAAAAAATCCCATTATCTACTGGCATTTATGATGGGATATTCCACCAGGATGGATGAATTACTAAGCATCCCTGGTGAGGAATTACTCATTCTACCCTAGATGGCATGGTCCTGCTGTAAACTGGACCTGGTAAAATGTGCTATATCTGGGATGGGATGGAACATGCACCATTGAGAGAGGCAAGAAAATATGGGTTTTAGTCTTTGGGTACCCCAAAGTATTATTAACAATAGATACCAAAATCCAAACCTTTAGAAGTCTGCTATGTGGGAGACATGCCTGACTTAAAGGTGCTCAGGTGGTGAAGCAAGGCAGACTCCCAGGTGTGACTGTGTGGTCTGAGGAGCCCTGGGGTAGCAGGGAGAATGGATGGTGCCTAAGTGCGGCATGGTTCCCAGGCATTAGAATGTGAAAGCCAGTGTAGAACAGCCTGTCTAGGTACTGGCTGGCTGCCTGTGTTGCTATAAATTGTGAACCACTGCACACTCCTGCAATTGCTTTTCTGGGACAGGTCCAGCAAAAAGCTGAGGGAGTCACTAAAATTTGGAGTTTTGAAACTCAGTCCCATCACAGAGATAAAAACATTTGGTCACAGGTGGGATGAACAGAGTTCTGATGGAAACTAGGGAGACAAGAGTGATTGATTGTTCTGTAAGGGTTCACTGAAGAACAGGGGGTGTACATTTTCAGCTCTGGGGCTAAGGAGCTGAGCACCACCATATTCATCCTGCCCAACAATGCTGAAAGCCTCCAGGGAACAAAACAGCACCACCTTGGTGGGATGAATGCAAGTTCTGTTTCCCTGTGCAGTGGAGGCACATTTCCACTAGGGCAAGGCCATCTGCCAATCAGTGCAACAGGACTCTCCCCCAGAGAACCAGCATGAACAACTTGCTTGCACCAAGTTTACTTATCATAGAGGTCTGCAAATCTTCAGCTCTAGCATATAGCATTCTTTGTATTTTTATTCCTCATCCTTCAGTAAAACTATTTCAGTTATTTCCTTATTTTTCAATTGTTTTTTATTCTTTTAAAATTTTTATTTCCATATATATTATATATTTTTATTTTTTTGTTTCTTTTCTTTCTTTCTTGAGTATCTAGTTTTTTTTTTTTTTGAGGATCTAGTGTTTTTTGTTTGTTTTATTTTTGTTGTTGTAGTGGTGGCTATAGCTGTTGTTATTGTTTCTTTCTTTTTCTTTCTTCTTTTATTTTCTGGATAAAATGATGAGATAGAGAAATTCAGCCCAAAAGAAAGAACAGGAAGTAGTATTTATCATCAGGGATTTAATGAATTCAGATATAAGTAAGATGTCTGAATTAGAATTGAAAAAGATTATAAGGATACTAGCTGGGCTTCAAATAAAGCATAAAAGATGCTGGAGATCCTTTACTGTAGAACCTAAAAACAAAAAACAAAAAAATAAAGTCTAGTCAGGAGGAAATTAAAATGCAAATACTGATGTGCAGTCTCAAGTGTAATCCATAAAAATGACGATGAATGAAGCAGAGGAGCAAATCAGTAATAGCAAAGATCATAAAGGTAGACATGGAAATCAGCAATTCCATAAACCAAAAAATATCCATATTATAGGAGTCTCAGAAGATGAAGAGTGATGGAAAAGGTGGCAGATTTATTTGAACAAATCATAGCTGAGAACTTCCCTAATCCAAGGAAGGAAACAGGCATTCACAGCAAGAGGCACAGAAAAATCCCCTCTAAATAAACAAAATTAGGTTAACAGCTCAACATATTTTAGCAAAATTTGTAAGTTACAAGAATAAAGAGAAGATCATGAAAGTAGCTCAGGAGAAGAGGCCCTTAACCTACAAGGGTAGGCACATAAGGCTGGCAGCAGATCTGTCCACAGAGACCTGGCAGGCCAGAAAAGACTGGCCTGATATATTTAAAGTGCTAAATGGCACAAATATGCAGCCAAGAATACTTTATCCAGCAAGGCTATCATTCAAAATAGAAGGAGAGATAAAGAGCTTCTAAAACAAAACTAAAGGAATGTGTGAACACTAAACTAGTCCTGCAAGAAATATTAAAGGGGACCCTTCGAGCAAAATGAGAAACTGAAGCTAATAAAGACCAGAAAGGAACAGAAACAGTTACTTTACAGGCAATACAATGGCATTAAATTCATATCTTTCAATAATTACTCTGAATGTAAAAATACTAAATACTACTATCAAAAGACATATGATATCATAATGGATTTAAAAAAAAAAACAAGATCTGGGATGCCTACATGGCTCAGCAGTTGAGCATCTCCTTTCAGCTCAGGGCATGATCCTGGGGTTCAGGATCGAATCCCACATTGGGCTTCCTGTGAGGAGCCAGCTTCTCCCTCTGCCTATGTCTCTGCCTCTATCTGTGTGTATCTCTCATGAATAAATAAATAAAATCTAAAAAATTTAAGCAAACAAACAAGATCCATGGCTATGGTGCTTACAAGAGACTCATTTTGGACCCAAAGACATCTCCCCATTGAAAGTGTGTGTATGTGTGGGGGTAACAATCATCTACCATACTAATGGACATCAAAAGAAAGCTGGAGTAGCCATCCTTATACCAGAAAAACTAGATTTTAAACCAAACACTGTTATAAGAGATGAAGAAGGACACTATATCATAATAAAAGTGTCCATCCAAAAAAATGTAATTTGTCTGATATAAGGATTGCTTATAATTATTTATACACCTAACTTGGGAGTTGCCAAATATATACATCAGTTAATGACAACCTAAAGAAACTCATTGATAATAACACAATACTAGTAGGGAACTTACATGCCCCACTCACAGCAATGGACAGGTCATCTAAGCAGATAAATAAGGAAACAAGGGCTTGAAATGCCACACTGGACCAGATAGACTTAACAGATATATTCAGAGTGTTTCATCCTACAACCAAATAAACATTTTTTTTTTCAAGTACACACATCACGTTCTCCAGAATAAGTCACATACTGGATTACAAATCAGGTCACAACGACTACCAAAATTGTGATTATATCATGCATATTTTCAGACCACAATGCTTTAAAACTTCAATCAATCACAAAGAAAAATTTGGAAGGGCCACAAATATGTGGAGGTTAAAGAGCATCTTACTAAACCCCTAGATAGACTTATCAAAAAGAAAAGAGAAAGGACCCAAATAAATAAAATCATAATGAAAGGGTAGAGATCATAACCAACACCAAAAAAATACAAACAATTGTAAGAGCATATTATAAGTAATTATATGCCAATGAATCAGACAATCGGGAATGGAGAAATTCCTTGAAACATATAAACTACCAAAACTGAAACAAGAAAAAAATAGAAAACATTAACACACCCATAATCAGCAAAGAAATTGAATCAGTAATCAAAAATCTCCCAATAAACAAGATTCCAGGGCCAATGGCCTCCCAGCAAATTTCTAGCAAACATTTAAATAATTAATACCTATTCTTCTAAAGTTCTTTCAAAAAATTGAAATGGAAGGAAAACTTCCAAACTCGTCCTATGAGGCCAGTTTTACCCTCTTCTCAAACCTAGACAAAGGCCTCACCAAAAAGGAGAATTACAGACAAAAATCCCTGATGAACATGGATACAAAAATTCTCACGAAGGTACTAGCTAATAGGATCCAACATTACCTTAAAAGGATTATTCACCATAACAAAGTGGGATTTATCCCTGGGCTGCATGGGTGGTTCAACATCCACAAATCAATCAACATGATACACCACAATAATAAGAGGAAGGACAAGAACTATATGATCCTCTTAATAGATGCAGACAAAGCATCTGACAAAATACAGTATCCTTTCTTGATAAAAACCCTTCGAAATGTAAGGATAGAGGGAACATAACTGTTAGGTTTTTTAGTAACTAAATGGAAATGAGACTGCCAAGGCAAGCGAGGGTCCAAGAACAGATTTTATTGCAGGCACCCTGGGGTGAGGTTCCACAACTCACGGGGGGCGGGGGGATGTGAGTCGGGGAAGTCGCACCAAGACAAGGTGGTAGGGGGTTTACATAACGTTGTAAGGCAGAACGGTTTCCTATTGGTTGGCTCATATGCAAAGGAAGGATTGCAATCCAACCAGTCAGAGTGACCCTCACTATGCAAAGGAAGGATTGCAATTCGACCAGTCAAAGGTGACTTCCTCCTCTGGGGTTTGAAGGGCATTGGGTTAGGTTGGGGAAGTCCAAAGGAGAGATGTAAGGGTCTGCGTCAAGCTGTCAGCAGGTCATTGGTCCATTGGCATCCCAAGTGGAGGTGGTGACAGGAACCTCAACCATTTTGGGGTATCCGCCATCTTGAGGAGTTTCCCTTCCCGCCTGGCCCCAACAATAACTCTCAACATCATAAAACCCATATATTAAAGTCCCACAGCAAATATCATTCTCAACAGGGAAAAACTAAGAGATTTTCCCTAAGGTCAGGAACACAACGGGGATGCCCACTTTCATCACTGTTGTTCAACATATACCAGAAGCCTTAGCTTCAGTAATCAGACAACAAAAAGAAATAAAAGGCATCCAAATCAGCAAAGAATAAGTTAAATTTTCACTCTTCACAGATGACATGATTCTATGTAGAAAACCCAAAAGATTCCACCAAAACGTTCCTAGAACTGATACAGGAATTGAGCAAACTCACAGGATATAAAATCAATGCACAGGAATCAGTTACATCAATCACGACAGTATGGTACTGGCACAAAAACAGATACACAGCTCACTGGAACAAAGAAGAGAATCCAGAAATGGACCCTCCACTCTATGATGAACTGATCTTCAACAAAATAGGAAAGAATTTACAATGGAAAAAAGATAGTCTCTTCAACAAATGCTGTTGGAAAATTGGACAGACAAAGCAGAAGAATGAAACTGGACTACTTCCTTACACCACACACACAAATAAACTCAAAAGGGATGAAAGACCTAAATATGTGACAGGAATCCATCAAAATCCTACAGGAGAACATAGGCAGTGATCTCTTTGACCTAGGCCACAACAACTTCTTCCTAGATACATCTCCAAAAACAAGAGAAACAAAGGCGAAAATACAATACTGGGATTTCATCAAGATAAAATGCTTTTGCACAACAAAGGAAACAGTCAAGAAAACTAAAAGGCATCCTACAAAATGGGAGAAGAATATATATATTTATTTATATTTATTTGCAAAGATATTTATTTGCAAAGATAAAAGATAAAAAGATAAAAAGATTATATTTATTTGCAAAGATATTTATTTGCAAATGACTTATCAGATGAAGGCTTAGTATTCAAAATCTATAAAGAACATAAGAAACTCAACACTCAAAAAACAAAAAGTCCAGTCAAGAAATGGGCAGAAGATATGAAAAGACATTTATCCAAAAAGATATGCAAATGACCAACAGATACATGAAAAAATGCTCAATATCAGTCAGCATTTGATTTGATTTGATACAAATCAACACCACAATGAGATTCTACCTCACATAGGTCAGAATGGCTAAAATGAACAACTCAGGAAATAGCAGATGTTGGTGAGTATGGG
This sequence comes from Canis lupus baileyi, assembly GCF_048164855.1. Classification (NCBI taxonomy): domain Eukaryota; kingdom Metazoa; phylum Chordata; class Mammalia; order Carnivora; family Canidae; genus Canis; species Canis lupus. Next base: position 31,359,769 of record NC_132858.1, read on the forward strand.
GAGAAAGGGTAACCCTCTAGTACTTTTTTTTAAATTTTTATTTATTTATGATAGTCACACAGAGAGAGAGAGAGAGAGAGAGAGAGAGGCAGAGACATAGGCAGAGGGAGAAGCAGGCTCCATGCACCAGGAGCCCGACGTGGGATTTGATCCTGGGTCTCCTGGATTGCACCCTGGGCCAAAGGCAGGTGCTAAACTGCTGGGCCACCCAGTACTCTTGATGGAAATGTAAGCTGGTTCAGCCACTCTAGTAAACAGTATGGAGGTTCCTTAAAAAGTTAAATAGATCTACCCTATGACTTAGCAATTGCACTCCCAGGTGTTTATCCAAGGGATACAAACAGTGATTCGAAGGGGGCACATGCATCCCAATAATGTCCACTGTAGCCAAACAATGGAAAGAACCCAGATATCCATTGGCAGATGAACAAATAAAGGAGATGTGGTATATATATATATATATATATATATATATATATATATATATATCACTTAATAATATATGTATTATTCAGCCATCAAATAGAATGAAATCTTGCCATTTGCAATGTTATGGATAGAGCTAGAATGTACTATGCTAAGAGAAGTAAGTCAGTCAGAAAGACACATGCCATATGATTTCACTCAAATGTGGAATTTAAGAAACAAAACATAAACATAGGGGAAGTTAAAGGAAAATAAAATAAGATGAAAACAGAGAGGGAGGCAAACTGAAAGACTCAACTCTAGGAGACAGAAAGTTGCTGGAGGAGAGGTTGGTGGGCAATTGGGTAACTGGGTAATGGGTATCAAACAGGGCACTTGATGTAATGAATAATGGGTGTTATATGCAACTGATGAATCACTAAATTCTATCTCTGAAACTAACAATACAATGTATGTTAACTAAATTGAATTTAAATTTTTAAAAAAGAAAAGAATAGAAATCTTAGAAATTCTCAAATCTTTCTAAAACTTCCTTTGAAGATCAAGTCTAAAAGATCCTTTCTTTCACCTGGGACAGCTGAGACATCAAGGCCCTTCCTGTCCTTTCGAAAAGGAATTCTGTCAAAACATGTTCCTAAACAATGTTTTGGCTGCCACTTTATTTATGTTTCAATGAAGTATTTTTTATTTTAAATTCAACTAGCCAAGATATAGTGCATCATTAGTTTCAGATGCAATTCATCAGTGCTTGCTTTCACAGAAGATCTACAGATGCAATTCGTCAGTCGCATATAACACCCAGTGCTCATCCCATCACATGCCCTCCTTAATGACCATCTCCCAGTTACTCCATCCCCCACTCACTTCCTCTTCAGCAACCCTCTTTATTTAATGAGAGTCTGTTCTTCCATATTCTGTGATTTCTTGTGCTCCCATAGTGGCTACCTATTTGTTTCCTTTATAAAAAAATACAGTTTTATTGAGATAAAATCCACATACCATATAATTATCCATTTAAAGTGTATAAATCATTGATTTTTACATATTCATTTAATCACCGCATCAATTTCAGAACATGTCGATCACCACAAAAGAAATCCTGTTCCTTTAGCATTTACTCATACTTCCTTCTCTCCATACCCTTACCACCACTAATCTGGGGTCTCTATGGATTTGCCTATTCTGGATATTTCTTAGAAATGGAATCCTAGAGAGGTGGGGCAAGAGGCCGAAGAGTAGGGTCCCCAAGTCACCTGTTCCCACCAAATTACCTAGATAACTTTCAAATCATCCTGAAAACCTTCGAACTAGGCCTGAGATTTATTTATTTATTATTATTTTTTTTAAATTTTTTTATGATAGTCACACACACACACAGAGAGGCAGAGACATAGGCAGAGGGAGAAGCAGGCTCCATGCACCGGGATTGGAAACAAGGAACTTCCCTAATCCTGGCTCTGTTGACCTGGGATTTGATCCCAGGTCTCCAGGATCATGCCCTGGGCCAAAGGCAGGCGCTAAACCACTGCGCCACCCAGGGATCCCAAAAGAGACACCAGCTGGAATGCTACAGTGAGAAGAGTTCGCGCTTCTACTATCAAGGTAGGAAGACGGAAGACGGGTGGTGGTGGGGGGGAAGAAATAAGGAAACAAAAGGCCTCCAAGGGGGAGGGGCCCCGCGAGGAGCCGGGCTGAGGCCGGGGCGAGTGTCCCCAGGACAGGAGAGCCCAGTCCGGGAGAAGCAGGAGCTGCACCAACCTTCCCGGGCGGAAAGGGGCTCGCAGGGAGTTGGAGCAGGACCCCAGGAGGGCGGGGATGCCCTCGGGCTCCCGGGGACACTAACAGACACCTGCGCCCCGGGAGAGTGCGCCGAGCTCCCTAAGGGCTGCAGCGCGCACGGCGGGACCCGGAGCAGCTCGGAGGGGCTCGGGCGGCGGCTCCGCGGAGGGGGCTGCGGGGCGGGAGCAGCTGGCGGGGGGGGGGGGGGGGGCTCGGGCAGAGGAAGAGGCTCCGCGGAGGGGGCTGCGGGGTGGGAGCAGCTCGGAGGGGCTCGGGCGGCGGCTCCGCGGAGAGGTGGCTGCGCGGCCAGGAGCGCGAATCCAACAGCGCAGGTCCCGGAGCACAGGGCGCCCGGGGACACAGCCCAAGAACCGGCCTCCCCCCGGGACAGGCGGAGGCCGGGAGGGCCCAGGACAGCAAGGACGCTCCTGTCCCGGGCGCCCCCAGGCTGTGCAGGTCAGCGGCCCCCGCCCCGGAGCATCCAGGCCCCTGCGGACTGGGAGCTGTGGGAGCTGCTGTGGGAGCTGCTGCGGGAGCTACTGCGGGAGCTGACTCTGGGCTGCGAGCTGGCCGCCGCCACTGGGGTTCCTCCTGGTGTGACCTCGTGCCTTGGACGGAGCAGGGGCCTCACAGGATAAACAGCTCCCACTGAGCCGTGCATCTGGCAGGGGGCGGGGCAGCTCCCCAGGTGCACACACCTGAGAATCAGCACAGCAGGCCCCTCCCCCAGAAGACCCGCTAGACAGACAAGGGAAGAGCAAGTTATTGACCAAGCGGCACTGGAAAGTTCCAGGGGGAAGTCGAGGGATTTACAGTATATAGAATCAGAGCATACTCCCCCCTTGTGTTTTGTTTACTGTTTGCTTCCCCCCACCCCTTTTTTTTCTTTTCTTCTCTTTTTTTTTTTTTTTTTTCCTTTTTCTTCTTTCTCTTCTCTCTTTTTCTCCTTTTCCCAATGCAACTTGTTTTTGGCCACTCTGCACTGAGCTAAATGACTAGAAGGAACACCTCACCTCAAAAGAAAGAATCAGAAACAGTCCTCTCTCCCACAGAGTTACAAAATCTGGATTACAATTCAATGTCAGAAAGCCAATTCAGAAGCACTATTATAAAGCTACTGGTGGCTCTAGAAAAAAGCATAAAGGACTCAAGAGACTTCATGACTGCAGAATTTAGATCTAATCAGGCAGAAATTAAAAATCAATTAAATGAGATGCAATCCAAACTAGAGGTCCTAGCGACGAGGGTTAACAAGGTAGAAGAACGAGTGAGTGACAAGGAAGACAAGTTGATGGCCAAGAGGGAAACTGAGGAAAAAAGAGAAAAACAATTAAAAGATCACGAGGAGAGATTAAGGGAAATAAATGACAGCCTCAGGAAGAAAAATCTACATTTAACTGGGGTTCCCGGGGGCGCCGAAAGGGACAGAGGTCCAGAATATGTATTAGAAATGGAGTCCTACAATATGTGGTCTTTTGTGACTGGATTCTTTCATTTAGCATAACGTTTTCAGGTTCATTATGGTAACATATATCACTCTTATATTGAAGAGTAATATCCTTGTGGTAGGCAACATAAACTTTTCAGATGCTCACTTTCACAGTTTTCATGTCAATTAATGGTGCCAAATTGTCACCATTTACTAGTGAGTTGGCTCTTCTTTCTGTTTTTTGCTTTTAAGATATTTGGGACACTATATTTTAGATCTTCATATGTATACCTTTTTTTATTCCTTCCTTCCACACTTACCAAGGCTGGCTATACTATTCCCAGATCTGTAGTAGGTATCAGTAACCAGGCCCAGCCCCCACCTCTAAAGAATTTGAACTTTAATAGGAATAAGACAAGAGACTCCAGGATTTCAGAATGGAAAACCACAAGTTTTACTCTTGATTTTGTGGCTCTCCCTGCTCCCTGTGAGTACATTCATGATTTTTGTAGGTGCTCACTGCTGCAAGTAAGCTGGGGTTTGCTCTTTGGTTCCTCTCTTGGAATGAGACTTCTAGATCAAAAAAGTGAGTCTTTACCCCAATGTTCACAGCAGCAATGTCCACAGTAGCCAAACTGTGGGAGGAGCCTCGGTGTCCATCGACAGATGATGGATAGAAAAGATGTGGTCTTATATACAATGGGATATTACTCAGCCATCAGAAATAATGAATACCCACCCTTGGCTTCAACATGGATGGAACTGGAGGGTATCATGCTGAGTGAAGTAAGTCAATCAGAGAAGGACAATCATCACATGGTTTCACTCATACGGGGAATGTAAGAAATAGTGAAAAGGATTATAGGGATAAGGAGGGGAACTAAGTGGGAAATATCAGAGAAGGAGACAAAACATGAGAGACTCTTAACTCTGGAAAATGAACAAGGGGTAGTGGAAGGGGACGTGGGCAGGGGGACGGGGTGACTGGGTGACAGGCACTGAGCGGGGCACTTGACGATCTCGTGATTTTACATGTGTGAAATGTGCTCAATAGACAATGCAAGAAATTATATGCATGCAACCCAATTTATACACATCTAATTATCAAGTTTCTATGTGGAACTGTCCATCTCCATATTAAGTTAAAGATGAGTTTATACTGATGTCTCTAACCTGACCCATTTATCACATGGACATTGTAATCTCTCTTTGACTTTCTAAAACTTCATATTTCAACTGTGAAAAACTTGGCTCCCATCATCTCTCATTTATTTAACTCATTGTTCCTTTCTTTTTGTATACTTTTTTATTGGAGTTCGATTTGCCAACATGTAACACCCAGTGCTCATCCTATCTATCTATCTATCTATCTATCTATCTATCTATCTATCTATCCATCTATCTATATTTATAAGTGGGTCAAATACCCCTGTCCTAAGGGGAAGAATTCCTTTATAAAAATATTTAATTTAATTCAATTTCTGAACATACAGTATAACACCCAGTGCTCATCCCATAAAGGGCCTTCCTCAGTGCCCATCACCCAGTCACTGTATCCTCCCACCATTCTCCCCTTCAGCAACCCTTTGTTTGCTTGTTTCCCATACTTAGGAGTCTCTCATGTTTTTTCTCTCTCTAATTTGTCCCACTCAGTTTCCCTCCTTTACTTTATAATCCCTGTCACTATTTCTTATATACCCCATATGAGTGGAACCATATAATGTTTGTCCTTCTTAGATTGACTTAACTTCACTCAGTATAATACCCTCCAGTTCCATCCAAGTTGAAGCAAATGGTGAGTATTCGTCCTTTCTGATGGCTGAGGAATATCCCATTGCATATATAGAACACATCTTCTTTATCCATCATCTTTCGAAGGACATTGAGGCTCCTTTCACAGTTTGGTTATGGTAGACATGGCTGCTATGAATATTGGGGTGCAGGTGTCCTGGTGTTTCACTGCATCTGTATCTTTGGGGTAAATCCCCAGCAGGGCAATTGCTGGGTCGTAGGGCAGATCTATTTTTAACTCTTTGAGGAACCTTCACACTGTTTTCCAGAGTGGCTGCACCAGTTCACATTCCCACCAACAGTGCAGAGGGTTCCCCTTTTTCCACATCCTCTCCAACATTTGTTGTTTCCCATCTTATTAATTTTCCCCATTCTCACTGGTGTGAGGTGGGATCTCATTGTGGTTTTGATTTGTGTTTCCCTGATGGCAAGTGATGCAGAGCATTTTCTCATGTGCTTGTTGGCCATGTGTAGGTTTTCTTTGGTGATATTTCTGTTTATGTCTTCTGCCCATTTCATGATTGGATTGTTTGGTTCTTGGGTGTTGAGTTTAATAAGTTCTCTCTATATCTTGGATACTAGTCCTTTATTTGATCTGTCATTTGCAAATATCTTCTCCCATTCTGTAGGTTGACTTTTAGTTTTGGTGACTGTTTCTTGTGCTGTGCAGAGGCTTTTTATCTTGATTAAGTTCCAATAGTTCACTTTTGCTTTTGTTTATCTTGCCTTCATAGGTGTATCTTGCAAGAAGTGGCTGTGGCCAAGTTCAAAAAGGGTGTTGCCTGTGTTCTCCTCTAGGATTTGGATGGATTCTTGTCTCACAGTTAGGTCTTTAATCCATTTTCAGTTTATCTTTGTGTCTGGTGTAAGAGAATGGTCTAGTTTCATTCTTCTGCACGTGGCTGTCCAATTTTCCCCGCACTACTTACTGAAGAGACTGTCCTTTGTCCAGTGGATAGTCTTTCCTGCTTTGTCGAATATTAGTTGACTGTAGAGTTGAGGGCTCATTTCTGGTTCTCTATTCTGTTCCATTGATTTATGTGTCAGTTTTTGTACCAGGACCACATTGTCTTGATTATCACAGCTTTGTAGTACAACCTGAAATCTGGCATTATGATGCCCCTGGCTCTGGTTTTCTTTTTCAACAGTCCCCTGGCTATTCGGGGTCTTTTCTGATTCCACAGAAATTTTCCTTTCCAGATTACAGAAGGGTTTTCCCATTTAGCTACTACACCCATGGAAAAATAGAATCTGCTGCTCATGCTCAGTAGAAGATGCCTTAAGAGTACACATTCCATTCATTTCCAAACTTACTTATATCTACACCTCTTGAACTACCACCTATGATGATTTTTTTCATACATTTTAATACTATGAGGTTATTTGTCACATTATCTATTCCATCCTGTGACAATCCCACATACAAAATTTGAATAAATTACGGTTCGCTTCTTGGGATATAAAAATCAATACATTTTAGGGGATAGCAAGAAGTCATCCCTGCAGTATCCTATGGAATACTTCAAAACCCCAAATGCATGATCTGTTTCTCTTCTGTGTTTTGCCTTTTCAAGAATATCCTATAAAGGGGTCATAAAGTGTGGAAGCCTCTTCAGACTAGATTCTTTGTTTGTTTGTTTCTTTTTTATTGTAAAAGATATTTTATTTAAATTCTATTTGCCGTAAGGTTCATTCATATCTTTGAATGGGTTGATATTTCATTCTTTATATTGCTGGATAGAATGGCATTACATGTGTAAGTGGGCAAAAATAATTTTCCTTCTACTCTTCTAGGTTCTTGGCTGAGTCCCCCTTCCTCCCCATAAAAGATTAACAGGAGAAACACAAATAGAAGTAATAAGATGTATACATAGGAGATACCTAGGAAAATTGAGTAACTGCCATAAATAGCTCACGACATCCACTGGAACAGCATGTTTAGCTAAAGACAAGAAGATGTCTGGGTTATTGGTATGCCAGTTAAGGAAAGTTATCAGGGAAAGCACAGTAACAAGGGCATGGTTGTTACCCATTGTTTTCTTTAAAAAAAAAAAAGAAACAGTTGTTATGCAGTTTTAAGTCCAGGTTTAAGTCCAATGATTTAGTCATTCGTTTGTTCCTGGTACAGAGAGGGAGATATCCTTACAAATGGATTCTTATAAATATAAATTTTCCTCATGGAAAGGTACCTTCTATTCTGTGTTGAGCCATTCTTCCGTATTTGTTTTTTTTTTTTAAACAATTAATCAGCCTCAAATAATGTTCATGCCAAAATGCTTATTCTGGGTGGCAAATTCTACTTCCTTTCACATGAGTGTACCCTAGTTTGCTTCTGCATTCGTCTACTGAAGGACATATTGTTTTGTTAGGATTTTAGTCATTATTAATAGAGGTTCTATTCATAGTTGCATATTGGGATGCTTGTTTTTTATTTGGTCATGGTTTTGAAAGTTGTCTAACTACTAGATGTATGATTTTTGGAACCTAAAGTGATACTGTGTATCTTTGGAGAAAACTTGCAGACTCTTCCAGAGTGGATGTACATGCACTCCACTAGTAATAAATGAAGACCTCCTAGTGTTCCTCACTGTCAGGCAATGGCTATTGTCATTTTTGTTGTTGTAACTTCGCCATTCTAACAATTGTTATGTGCTCTCTCATTGCTTTTCCGTTATGTAAGTCCCTAAAGATATATGATGTTGAGCATATATTTGTATGTTTGTTTACTATTTGTATTGTCATTGGCACAGTGGGTGCTTAGATGTCTTCCCATTAATGGGGTGTTTGTGTTCATCTCATTGACTTCTTCTACCTGGAGTGGAGGAGTGTAGGATCACCTGGTTCTAGAGGTACCAGACATATCAGGCCTAGGCACTCACTGCTGACAAAATCCAAAGGCAGGAAGAGGAGTGGTGGTGAAACAAGAAAGGAATTTATTTCAGTGAGCCCAATATGGGAAGACAGTAGACAATTGTGAGACAATGGCACTGTCTCAAGACTGCTAAAGTGCTGAGAATGCATCCAGCTTATGTAAGGAAATTGTGGGACAGAGGTGGTGGGTATATGCAGGTGGGGAGTAGAAGTCAGTTTGATCATTCTCGTGAGGTCAGTCATGGGAGTCTTGTTGGCTCAGGGCAGTCCTTAATGCATAAGGGGGTAGATTTTCCTTTCCTCATTCCTCCACACTCCATTCTTCTCAAGAGATCAAGAAACTCAGGGATCAGTCAACCTGTCTATGGGACCCCTGCAGCAATAGGATCTTGTCCTCCTAACTGGGCACCTCTCTTTCCCCAGAAGTAAACTGTGGCCCTGCTACAGAGTCATCCATTGCCCATTTGCTTGAGACTAATCCATATCCCAGACTTGAGACCTTCTGTCCCCCAGGAAGGGCTCAGTTTTGCTTAATCTGTGCCATTGCTTGCTACAAACTCTCTGGGCCACTGACTGCTACTCCCTTGAGGCCCTATACTGTCTTTCACACCACACCCCTATTCTGCTCTCCCTTCTGCTGGGAAGTCTTTACTTTAGCCATGTGATACCTGTGCACATTCAGCACCAATCTGGACTGTATTTCTCTCAGTTTCCAACACCGTGGGTAACCAGCTCTGTGAGACAGTGCCATTGTCTCACCAGCCACCCTAATATCTCCAGAGGTCCTGGTAATGCTCCTTCTTCTAGAGCTCATGCTTTCTAGGCAGCTTTTCCAACAGCCTCTTAGACAAGGACAAGCTGCCCATTCTCCCAGGCTCTCTGCTGTGATTCTGTCCTAGGTCCAGAACAAGGTTTCTTCTGCTACAGGCACTCATCATCAGCCCCACACTAGTAATGTTCAGAAAAATCAAAATTGTGTCATGGTTAATGGGAGTTTGCTTAGATATTCTGCTCATGGGCTGGGAGAGCGAGCACTGTCCTCCTCAACCAGTTCCAGAGCCTTTTCCAGCATGTCTTCCCCAGGGAGAAGGACGAAAGTATTTGGTAGCCTTCCAATGCATCTTCCAATGCAGTGTGATAGGATGGCCATTGCACATGCAGATGGAAGACAGCACCAGCCACTCATGGCATGGCACCAGTGGTGAACATTGAAAACTCAGGCCTGTTTCTTTTCTTTGGCAAAATGTCCAAGACTGGTGAAGAATTCTGTTTACTATGTTTTGCCCAATTATTATTTCCACTAACCATGGTTAGGAACAATGAGGGAGTTCCATATTAAGAAGCATGTTAACTACAGGGCAGAACTTTGTGTTGCAAGAGGGTGGCCAAAGTTTCTACTTCAGCACCGCTTACCAATGTGATGCTGTTTCTCTCCAGAAGTAAATGTGCCTTCAACCCAGGAAGATTCTCATTGCTTCCTCCTTTCCAGGCCTTTAGTATGTCAGACAGAAAGAAATCCTGACCCCCACCTCTGATCCCATTGGACAAATAGGGACAAGGCTCTGTATTTAAAGGTCACTGCGATCAGGAAGAGGTCAGAACTGACCAGGGCCTTGGTCACATGAAAGACATCAAGATTCTCCTTGATGACTGTGGAGTCACCGGGGGGGAGCCAACTCCCTGGGGAGGCAGACCTGAGGTGAGCAGGCATTCTAGGTGGAGGACACAAAACTCAAAGCTGTAGGAGCAGGAAAGCCCAAGCTTGCTTAAGGGTAAATGAGCTCGTGGGTGAGGTGCTTGTGTGTGTGTGTGTGTGTGTTGGATAGACTATTCCACCATCATTTTCACAGAGAAAACCATCATTCTGTGTGTTAGAATCCCAACACTATTCATTTCTTCATGTGTAATATCAAGCACCCTGCTTGCCCCTCTGTGTTTCCCTCACCATATAAGAAAATAGTGATAATATTCACAAGAACCCATATTTCTTTTGAGGGGAGCAGGGGGTGGATAAAATGAGTTAGTGCATACAAACAGGCTTACTCTAGAAACACTTGCTTCCTTCTGGCCTTGACTGCCCTGGACCCTGTCACTTCCCATTCTCTTTAGAGTTCCAGTATCCTCTTGCCTGTCCTTCCTTTCAAAAATCATTTTCAAGGATGGCTGGCCCATGTCAGAAAGCACCCGGGCTGTCAGGTCCCTTGGCTATATGAAATGGCTTCCCTGGCAGAGGCCAGCTCCTTGTGTTTCTAGGGAAAGTTGCAGCCTTTGTTTGGGGGGTAGGACACTGAACTGCCATGGAAATTCATCTGGGGCTAGTTCATCCAGCGTGTTCCCAAGGGATGATGTTCACCATGTCAGCCAGGAACCCTTAAGCTCCCGATCATGAAGTGGGGACTTGGTGTGAGATCTGAGCAGTCTGTTTGTTGCTTCCTTTTTTTTTTTTTTTTTTTACCACCTTATGAGCATTTTAGTCCTTTAATTGCTACAGCTGAGTTCACACATGTTTATAGATCATCAGTTTGGGGTGGGTGTGTGTGTTGTTCAGTTTCTTTCCTTGCTGTTTGATAGTTTTCAGAGAACAAATCTTTTGCCTCCTTGGTGAGGTTTATTCCCAGGTATCTTATTATTTTTGGTGCAGGTTTAAATGTAATTGTTTTCTTAATTTCTCCTTATGTTACTTCATTATTTCACTATAGAAATGCAGCAGTTTTCTGCACGTTGATTTTGTATTCTGCTACTTGACTGAATTCATTTATCAGTTCTAGTCGACTTCTGGTGGAGTCTGTCAGGTTTGCTCTATAGAGTATCATGTCATCTGCAAATAGTGAAAGTTTGGCCTCTTCCTTCCATTTGGTTGCCATTTAATTCTTTTTGTTGTCTGAAGCCTGTGGCTAGGCTTACCAGTACCAGGACTGAATGAAGGTAGTGAGAATGGACATCCTTGTCTAGTTGCTGATCTTAGCGAGAAAGGTCCATTTTTCCCCATGAAGAAAGGTTAATGTGGCCTGTGGGTTTTTCGTATATGACCTTTCTTATGCCTAGAGCTCCTCTCTTGAGGGCTTTTTTCATCAATGGATGTTGTACTTTATCAAATGCTTTGTCTGTGTCTCTTGACATGATCAGATGGTTTTTATCCTCTCTATAAGGGGTGTGATGTTTCATGTTGATTGATTCTTGAATATTGAACCACCCTTGCATCCTGATAAATTCCACTGGATTGTGTTGAAATTTTTTGTAATGTTTTGCTGGATTCCATAAGGTAGTTTGGTGTTGAGAATTTTTGTACCTCTATTCATCAGAGATATTGGCCTGTAGTTCTCTTTTTGTGTGTGATGTATTTATCTGGTTTTGGTATCAGGGTCAGGGTAGCCTCATAAAATGAATGTGAAGTTCTCCTTCTTTTTTTATTTTTTTGAACAGTTTGAGAAGAGTAGGTATTCCACTCCTTCAATGTTTGGTAGAACTTGCCTGTGAAGCCATCTGGTCCTGGGCATTTGTTTGTTGGCAGTTATTTTTATTACTAACTCAATTTCATTGTTGGTAATTGGTCTGTTCAACTTTTCACTTTCTTCCTGCTTTAGTTTTTGTAGTGTCTACACTTCTAGGAATTTATCCATTGCATGTAGTTTGTCCAATTTGTTGGGAAATAGTTTTTCACAATATTCTGTTACAATAATTTATGTATGGATGGATTTGGTTGTAATTCCTCCTTTTTCCTTTGTGATTCTGTTTCTTTGAGTGCTTCCCCCTTCTTATTTAAAGAGTCTAGCTAGAAGATTATCACTTTGTTATTTTCAAAGAACTAGAGCCAGGTTTCATTAATCTGTTCTACTGGTTTTTAATTTTTTTCTGTAACATATAGTTCAGCTCTAATATTTAGTATTTTCTGTCTTCTGCTGGTTTTTGGTTTTGTTTACTGTTCTTTGCCAGATCCTATTGTGTAAGTTTATGTGATTTGAGATTTTTGTCTGAGGTAGGCCTGTATTGCTGTAACCTTCCCTCTTTAGGATCCATTTTTGCTGTATCCCAAAGATGCTGGAAAATGGTCTTGCCATTTTGTTTCCATGTAATTTTTTCTTTTCGTCTTTGAATTTTCGTGGATGCATTCATTGTTTAGTAGCATGGTTTTGAACCTTCACGTGTTGGTGTTTTTTTCCAGGTTTTTTTTTTTTTTCCTTGGGGTTGATTTCTAGTTCCACAGCCTTGTGCTCAGAAAGATTCTTGGTATTATTTCAATCCTGTTGAATTTGTTGAGACTTGTTTTGTGGTCTAATATGTTTCTTCTGCTGGAGAATATACCACGTGCACTTGAAAGGAATGAGTATCCTGCTGTTTGAATATGGAATGTTCAGAATATATGTGTTGAACCCAGTGCCTCAGTCCAAGCCATTGTTTCCTTGTTGATTTTCAGTTTGGATCATCCCTCCATTAAAGTAGGCGGGGTGTTAAAGTCCTCTACTATCATTGTATTACTGTCAATTCCTTTATGTTTTTGACTAACTGCTTTGTGTATTTGGGAGCTCCTATGTTGAGTGTACAGATATTAAAACTGTTATATCTTCTTGTTGTGTTGTCTCCGCTATTATTACGTAATGTCCTTCTTTGTCTCTTGTTATATTCTCTTTGTTTTAAAGTCTGTTTTGTCTGATAGAAGTGTTCCTACTCCTGCTTTCTTCTGACAACCATCTGAATGATAGATTTTTTTTCTCCAACTGCTCACTATCATTCTGCAAGTGTCTATAGGTCTGAAATGAGTCTCTTGTCAGCAGCACATAAGTGATTCTTGTTTCCTTTTGTTGTTACTGTTGTTGCTTTAATGAGTTTTGTGTTTTAATCCACTCTCATAATGTCACCCTATATCTTTTAATCGGAGTATTTAGTCCATTTAGTTTCATAGTAATTATTGATAGGAATATATTTATTGTCATTCGATTACTCAGACCACCAGTTTGGTGACATTCCCCTGATGGAACCCCCCGAATCCTCCTCTCTCATTCATCATCTTTCAAAGCTCCTGACAGGAAAAGTTTATGCATCCCATGACATAAGCGAAGCATAAGACCTATGGGGTCAAGCTCAGTTAGCAATTTCAGACAAGTCAGTGAAAGTGTGTATACTGAGACTGAGTGTGTAAACTGGTGAATGACTGGGACCAAGGACATCAGAACAACAAAAGCCTAAAAGTCATTTTGTCCAGCCAGCAAGGAGAGTATGGGGGTTTCTCTGGTCAAAACGTTATCCTAGCAAGGGAGAACCAATCCCTAATCCATCAGCTCCTAGCCAGGGAAGAGTGGCTATTACATATCCAACCAAGAGGCTGAGGCCTTCAGGGAATTTCTGCCTTCAAGAGAGATGCCCAAAGAAATGCAAGAAGGAGGGAAATCCTAGCTCAGAAGTAAGCACAGATGTTCATGGAACCTGGCCCAGGTGTGGCTCTCAAGGTACACCAATATCTTTCCCCCACATGCAAACTAAGAGGGAAAAGGAATTCAGAGATTATTCACAAGGATCCCAGGAAGATTCCAATCTTGGTCAGGGGTGATCCTAGAGCCCTTAGAATGAGACTGAGGATGGAAAGTCCAGCCTGCCCTTATTTCATTGGCTAATTCTCTTACCCTGGCCTCATCCTTTCACATGCAGGATTTGGTCTCTTTAAATGTTTATCTCCACTTTAGTGTTGATGCAATTCCAGAGGTTGAACTAGACAACTACACGTTCCAAATACTGGGAACGTTAAAGAACCCTCAAAGCCCAAGTCAAAATAGTCCACATCAGCAAAAGAAGCAAGAAAAAGTCCTCCTTCCTTTAAAGTGTACAAAGGCAGCCACTGTCCTGCAGCAAGTAGTTCTGGCAAGTGGTACCCTAAAAACACCGAATTCAGTGGTCGTTGCTATCCCTGTGAAATTACCTCCAACCTCTATATCTCAGCAGTTCTGAGGGGCTGTCTCTGCCATTTGCCCAAATTCCTTATTCTGTCCTCTGAGAAAGGGTAGGTTGGGGGTGCCATTCAGTAGCTAGTGAGGAGGGCTGGATCTTCTACTTCTTTCTACATACAGGAGCTAATGACTGTAAAATTTCTTAGTATAAAATGAATATGAGGGGATCCCTGGGTGGCTCAGTGGTTTAGCACCTGCCTTCAGCTCAGGCCATGATCCTGGAGTCTTGGGATCGAGTCCCATATCGGGCTCCCTGCATGGAGCCTGCTCCTCCCTCTGTCTCTTTCTCTGCCTCTCTGTGTGTGTGTGTCTCATGAATATAAAATCTTAAAAAAAAATAAAATGAATATGAGAGGATGCCTGGGTGGTTCAGTTGTTGAGTGTCTGCCTTTGGCTCAGGTTGTGATCCCAGGGACCTGTGTTCAAGTCCCAAGTCAGGCTCCCCACAGGGAGGCTGCTTCTCCCTCTGCCTGTGTTTCTGCCTCTATCTCTGTGTCTCTCATGAATAAATAAACAAGATCTAAAAAAAAAAAAAAAAAAAGAATATGAGAGTCTCTACCTCTTTTAGATTACTCTAGGAAGTAAAAGAACCAAACCATACTCCTGGACTCTAAAATAAAAGGGGCTTTAGTATAACATTAAAATCTACCAATTGCGATTTCAGACAATGAAATATTGGCCCTCCACATAAGTAAAGAGATGGGAGGAAGAGGTGTTGAGCAGATAGGTCCCATGCACGTGCATTGCCACTGGACACTGGCTCAGCCCTGAGGTTGACTATGGTCAGTTCTTTTTGTTCTTGAGTTCTGTTGGCCAGCTAGGATCGGGGCTCCAGCTGGCAGGACAGGATGTAGCTAAGGACAGAGTGACACATGTCAGTTGAGCAGGAGCTTCAATTCAGGAGTCTTTCCTGGTATTTTCCTAGGAGCTGGAGTCTGGTGCCCCAGCAGCAAGGCTGGAGGCTTCCTCAGGAGTCAAAGAAGAAGGATCCCTGGAATGGTCACCAGAAAGAGTCTACCCCTACACTCACCCAGCTTTTGATGGGCCTCACCTCCCCTCTTCACCAAGCCACTGCCCATACTGGAACCAGGCCCTAAATGGATCCTTGGGCTCTATGTTGTAAAGATAAGCAGACACCTGGAGCAGCATGATCTGCATCATGACTTTGTATTTCTGGGCCAAGAGAAGAGGAGAGGATGCATGCAGAGCCTGAGTGGGGAGATGCAAGGTCTTGGGAGGGTTGAGCACTGGGACAGGGGACCAGTGCTGGGTCTTTGCACACGTGGTGCCCCCTTCCTGCAAATTCATCCAATCCCAACTTGTTCTCAGAGGTGAGTATAAATTGCCCCTCCTCTGGCAAGTTATCCTTGATTGCCATTCCCCTGTCCTCACTTACTAACTGGATGGGACTTTCACTTTATTATCAAACTATTCCCGTGACGTGAGAATGAAGAAATGGAGGCAAGGAATGTTTCTCCCAGGGACATCTTTGATAGCCACAGCCCTACCCTTCCCTACAGGAAGTCATACAGAGCCTCACCTTACTCTTCTTCTGGTGGTTGATCTCATTCCCCTGAAAGAAGACAACCCAAGTCTTTAGTAAAAGCACCCTGGTTATTACGAGCTGCTAATACGCAGCCCATCTCATGCTACACTGAGGCCAGGCACCCGAGGGTGCCTGCATACACGATGACTGTGATCTAGGCCAGGCTCTGGTGTCCAGGGAAAGGAATACATAGGGTGGCTGGTCTGGCATCCTGTATAACAGGAAGGGGAGGCCAAAGCCTTAGGTGGGCAGGGGCTGTTGGGGAGAGGCTGAGGTCAACCCAGACCAACCTCGTGCTGCTTTGCATCTAGGCAGCAGACTTGACCCCAGGACCAGTGGACTAAGGGCAGCCTCTCTTCACTCCTCCCTGGGCAAATAGCCCTCGCTCACAGGAGGCGCTGTGTGGCCGTGAGGCTATCATGACGGGAAGTTTTGCCAAGTACTGAGTTTAGTGTTAGGGTTAGGGTTTGGTTATGGTTAGGTTTTAAGTTTAGGGTTAGTGATAGGTTTAGGGTTAGTGGTTAGATTTAGTGTTACGTTAGGGTTTAGAGTTAGGGTTATTGTTCTGTTTTAGGGTTAGGTTTAGGGTTAAGTTTATGCTAGGGTTAGAGTTAGGTAAGCTTTAGTCATTAGGGTCAGGTTTAGCAGTAGGGTTATGGTTATGGTTAGGTTTTAAGTTTAGAGTTAGTGATATGTTTAGGGTTTCTGTTTAGATTTAGGGTTAGGTTAGGGTTTAGAGTTAGGGTCATTTTTATGTTTTAGGGTTAGGGTTAAGTTTATGGTTAGGGATTAGAGTAAGGTAAGGTTTAGTGTTTAGGGTTAGGTTTATGATTAGGGTTAGGGTTAGGGGCTAAATTTAAGGTTAGATTTAGGGATAGGGTTAGGTTAGGTGTAGGGTTAGGTTAAGGTTAGGGTTAAGGATTAGCAATTGGGTTAGTGTTAGTGTTAGTGTTAGGGTTAGATTTAGGGTTTGGGTTAGGGTACTGTTAGGGATAGGGATTAGCATTAGGGCTATGGTTAGGGGTTAGTGTTAGGTTTAAGTTTAGGGTTGGGGTCTGGCATAGGTTTGGGGTTACGGTTAGGATTAGCTTTAAGGGTTAGATTAGGATTAGGGTTTTATGTTAGATTTAGGATTATGAGTTATGGTTCAGGTTAGGGTTATTGTTAAGGATTAGGTTTAAGGTTAGGGTTAGGGTAGAGATTAGGGTTAGGGTTAGTATTTAGGGTTAGTGTAATGTTAGTGTTTGGGTTAGGATTAAGGGTTAGGTTCGGGGTTATGGTTTTGGGATAAATTGATATTAGGCTTAGGGTTAGTGTTAGGGGTTAGTGTGAGTGTTAGGATTAAGGTTATGGTTAGGGTGTAGGGTTGGGGTTAGGGTAAGTGCTTGGATTATTATGGTTAATGTTAAGGCTTAGTGTTAGGGTTAGGATTAAGGGTAATGGTTAGGGTTAGGGTAACAGGGTTAGAGTTTATTAGCTTTAGGGGTTAGGGTTAGGGTTAGGGATAAAGTTAGGGTAATGTTTAGTTTAACAGGTTAGGGTTAGGTTTCAGGTTAGAGTTATGGTTATTGGTTAAGGTTAGGGTATGCTTATGGGATAGGGTTAAGGTTAGGGTTATTTTTATGTGTTCCTGTTAGAGTTACTGTTAGGTTTAGGGTTAGGGTTAGTGTTAGGTTAGATTTCAGAGTTAGGGCTTGGGTTATGATTAGGGGATAAGGGTTAATTAGGGTTAAATTAGGGTTAATTTTATTGTTATTGGTTTGGTTTAGGTTTATGATTAGGCATTAAGATTAGGGTTAGGCTAAGGGTTAGAGTAGGGGTTAGTGTTAGGTTTAGTGTTAGGTTTAGGTTTAGAGGTAGGGTTAGGTTGTCGTAAGGTTTAGGGTTTAGGGTATGGCTAGGGTTAAGACTAAGGAATAGGGTTAGTGTTATGGTTATGGGTTAGGTTTGGGGTAGGGTTAGGGTTACAGTTAGGTTTAGGGGTTAGGGTTAGGGTTAGGCTTAGGGTTATTAGGTTTCGGGTTGGAGTTTAGGGTTTAGTTTAAGGTTAGTGTTGAAGTTACTGTTATGTTTAGGGTTAGGTTTAGGTTTAGGGTTAAGATTTAGGGTTTTGGTTATGGTTAGTGTTATTGTTATGGTTTAGGGTTAGGCTTAGGGTTAAGTTTAGGGTTAGGGTTTAGATTTAGGTTCATGGTTAGGGTTAGGAGATAGGGTTAGAGTTATTGGTTTGGGGGTAGTTATGAATTAGGGTTAAGTTTAGGGTTAGGGCTAGCGTTAGGGGTTAGGGCTGGATTAGGGATTAGTGTTATTATTAGGGTTAGGGTTAGGTTTATGTTTAGGGTAAGGTTTAGGTTTAGAGTAAGGTTTAGTTGTTAGAGTTATGGTTATGGTTAGAGTTAGGGTGAGGGTTAGGGGACAGGCTTAGGGTTAAGGTTAAGTTTTGAGTTAGGAGTTAGGGATAGGTTTAGGTGTAGTGTTAGGGTTAGGGGTTAGTGCCCGGTTAGGGTTTAGGGTTACGGTTAGAGTTAGGGTTAGGTTAAATGCTGATGTTGCTATTACCATTCGGACTTCAGTGAGATGCTTTCACTATTTCTCTTTATAGTATGGTGGTGTTTGCTCTTCAGTGACTGGTATCTTTTATCAAGTTTACTATTTGTAGTATGTTTTAAAGCTTGTTAGAACTTGGGTTTTTCATTTGGTTAATTATGCTTTGTTTTTGTTTTTGTTTATTTATTTAGGAAAGAAGAAGACAGTATGGGGGTAGGGCAGAGGGAGAGGGAGAGAATCTTAAGCAGACTCCACACCCAGCATGAACCAATACAGAGATCATTCCTATCACTCTGAAATCATGACTTGAGCCAAAATAAAGAATCAGATGCTAACCAACTGAGCCACTCAGCCACCCTGATTCTTTGGGTTTGAAACAAATGTTCCAGTACTATTTTAAAAAAATTAATATGATAAGTGAAGTAAGTCAGTTGGAGAAAGACATTCATCATATGGTTTCACTCATATGGGAAATATAAGAAATAGTGAAAGGGATTATAAGGGAAAGGAGGGAAAAAGAGTGGGAAAAATTAGAGAGGGTAGAGAGGGAGACAAACCATGAGGGACTCTTAACTCTGGGAAACAAACAAAGGGTAGTGGAAGGGGAGGTGGGGGGTGAGGTAACTGGGTGATGGGCACTGAGGGGCATTTGGAGAGATGAGCACTGGGTGTTATACTATATGTTGGCAAATCGAACTTCAATTAAAAAATAAAAAAAATTTATATTTTTAAAATATTGAATCTATTAATATGATATATTTTATAAAGTATTTAATAATAACTATGTGTGTATTTTTAGGAGATAAAACTTCTTCGGTGACAAATAATTCTTTTTTATTTATTATTTACTTTGGACTTTTTTAGTGATTTATTTAAAATTCGTATCCATATTTTTGTTTAAAGCTGAGCTTTGGTTTTCTTTTTTGTGCTATATATTTCAGATATTGGTACCAGGATTATTATATTTTTGCAAAACTAATTAAGAATATTTCCAACCAGGCAGCCCAGATGGCTCAGCGGTTTAGCGCCACCTTCAGCCCAAGGTGTGGTCCTGGAGACCTGGGATCGAGTCTCACGTCCCGCTCTCTGCATGGAATGGAGCCTGCTTCTCCCTCTGCCTTTGCCTGTGTCTGCGCCTCTGTGTGTGTGTGTGTGTGTGTGTCTCATGAATAAATAAATAAAATCTTAAAAAAAAGAATATTTCCAACCTTTTTAATGTTTTGAAGGGCTTAAGTATCAATTAACTATTACTGAAAGCTGGAATGATACCATAATTGATTTCTTATTTTACTCTGTTCTGAGCCAGCCCAAACCTTCACAGTTGAAGCCAGAGTAGAAAAAATAGGTACTGAGATTACTCCAAGCTCAGGCAAACTCATGTAAGGCACAAAGGGAGAGACACTTTACCTTTTCTTATTTCTTTTATCTTACATGCAGCAATATCAATAAGTAGAAATGAAGTAGAATGGATTACATCTACATGATTTACTAACTACTCTTCCCTGACCAGTGAGAGAAGCAACTAGTCTGCAGTGTGTCATGTGCTCTCAAGCACACATTCTGTAATATATGTTTTATTTAAAACCTTAAATTCTTCCTTTTCATTCTTCTTTAGGCTCCAACTCTAGTTTACATCCAGTATTCCTTTCTGGAATTCCTTCCTGGCTGGCCTATGGTGTGCCCAAGGTTAGCCCCCAGGGCTGCCTACTTCTCTGCCCAAATTGGGGTTGGAAATCCATCTCATGTTTTAGTATGCAGTTGTATGAATGGTTTGGTGGCTCCAAGATAGCTCGCTTGATAATCACAAACTCTTTATATGATGATAATCCTAAAGTTAATGTCAATTTTCTTCAAAGTGTCTATTAGTCATATTAAATTTATGTGATTGTATAAAGGACCAATACTTTCCATTATTATTGTAAACCAGTTAGTGTTAAATTGACCTTCTAATATTTCATCATTGCTGTAATTTGATGTGGGTTTTTTGTTGTTGTTTTTGGTTTTGGCTTTATGTTTCATTACCTTATTTTTTCTTTTGTTGGATGGGGATGAAAACTGGTTTTCCTCAGGTTGCTAAATCTACACTTTGCTATTACATGCTTTAAACTTGGGCACGCAGATACTTTATAGTTTAATTCTGCAGATTCATCTATAAATTCATCTGACATGAGGAGAAGTTTCGTTATTTATCACTGGGTCATTTGCAGATTCTAACTTGTCCTACCTTCTAATTCTACATGTTTTGTTTTATTGAAGGTAACAGACTATTCTCTAGAATTGTTTTGTTTCTTTTTAGTTTCCTTTCTCCTTACCATCAAGGTCCATATTTCTTCTTCCACCTTTTTCTCTTTTTCCTCCTCCTTCTGTGTTTGCTTATATTGTATCTTTGGGCTTTCAATTTCCTGCCTTTCCAAAGAAAAGCCAGAAAAATGGGGTAGGTCTTTTTGATCCGCTGGTGAATAGAACACTGAATGGAAATGAGCCTTTCATTCTTCTATGTTATCTTTGCTTCTTATTATTTAAAGGGAGATTCTCTGTGGCTTTTGTCCCCCTGCCATTTTTTCTTCTTGCATTTATACATTTGAAGCTGCTTGAAGCTCTTGGAAGACTAGACTCCATGTTTCTGAATTAGCCAGGTTTTAGCATAGTACATCCAGGCACCTAAGATGATACAATATCCATATATTGTACAAATATATGAATAAAAAATACAAATTGACATTTTTCTATTCTAAACTAAGATTAATATGTCTCATAGTTAAATATACTTTTTATTTTACTCAACAGTATTTCAGAATTGACTATGCAAGCACAATCATCGATACAAATATTAAATGTATGTATATACGAGCTACAACATCTGGAAATGTCTTAGCAAAGTGATTTTCACATTATTGATTTTTCTCACCAGCAATAGTACCATAAAAAACTAAATTATGAAAGTAGACTGGTTTATTTTGACATTTTGATGGAATAACTTCAAATATTTTTGAACCAGGAAATGTTAAGGTTTAATAAATGGGCTCTGTGAGATGTTTTCCTGGAGTGGTTTCTCATTTCTAATTATTTATTGCCAGCAATTTAAAATACTTACATCCAGAATGATTCAGGATTTTACAATTATCCCCTTCATTTACAAGAGTACTATAGGTAAGATTACAAAAGATAAAAGTTCTAATGTTCATTTAAGTATATTGTAGCTTTTAAAATGATTATGTATTTGAAAAGCCATTTGTATGTCATTAAAGATGAAACTGAAGCTATGAAAATTAAAAACAGAAAAATCCATCAGGCATTAAGTGCCTTTTAACACCACTTAGTATAGACAAAATTGTATGTCCAAGGTTCCATGCAAAATATTTGAAGCATAGGACACCTGGGTGGCTCAGTGGTTGAGTGTCTGCCTTCGGCCCAGGGTGTGACCCTGGAGTCCTGAGATCGAGTCCCACATCGGGCTCCCTGCATAGAGCCTGCTTCTCCCTCTGCCTGTGTCTCTGCCTCTCTCTCTGAGTCTTTCATGAATAAATAAATAAAATCTTAAAAAATATATTTGAAGCATAAAAGAGTTTAATCACAGAATAAAGAAAAGTTAGTCTCTTTCATGATTTTATTTTCTCCCACTTCATGTCTTTGATTATATTAAACATTTACTAATAAAAGTATATAATTCTTTAAAAAAAAGAAAATCAATAAATGAGTGGTAAAACTAAAGAATGTTCACTTCTTTCCTGGACCCTTTGAATGCAAATAGATTTTCCAAATAACCAAAGTACCTCATTAGTCACTGACTACTATCATCTCATTTACCACAGGTATCATGGATAAATTACTCAGTATCTCCATGCCTCATGAGCCAACAACAAAAAGTGGGATTTTAATTTGTAATTACAACCAATAGAAAACATATTCTCTTCATTTCAATATTTAATTTACTACTGATTTAGCGGTTACTGTTTTAAAGTCAATGATGAATTATGACATGGTAAATATTACATTTTTTAGAGCGAGGAGGGGCATAGATAGAGTCTCAAACAGGCTCCATGCACAGTGTGGAGCCCTATGCTAGCTTGATCTCACAACCCTGAGGTTGTGATCCAAAATCAAGAGTCAGATGCTTAGTCCATGGAGCCACGCAGGCACCCCCTGAACTTTTTAATTGAAATAACTAATATGGTTCCAGAGAGAAGTATTCTTTCCACTGTTTGTTTCTTTTTTCATAGAATAATAAAATCCAAGAGTTAGAGGGAGTCTTAAAAGGTAACTCAACTTAGTCCCTAGAGTGGCTGTCCCCTTTTTTCAGTAACTCTATCACCTAAACTCTGAACTATTTTTTTCTAAGAAAAAAATTATTGAATTTTGATTTGCCAACATATAGCATAACACCCAGTGCTCATCCCATCAAGTGCCTCCCTCAGTGCCTGTCACTCAGTCACCCCATCTCCCTGCCCACCTCCTCTTCCACTACCCTTTGTTTGTTTCCCAGAGTTAGGAGTCATATATATATATATATATATATATATATATATATATATATACACACACAACATATATACATATATATATATATATGAGTTTATTTTTTAATTTATTTTTATTTTTATAAATTTATTTTTTATTGGTGCTCAATTTGCCAACATATAGAATAACATCCAGTGCTCAGGGCATTATGCTGAGTGAAATAAGTCAACCAGAGAAGGACAAACATTATATGGTCTCATTCATTTGGGGAATATAAAAAATAGTGAAAGGGAATAAAGGGGAAAGGAGAAAAAATGAGTGGGATATATCAGGGAGGGAGACAGAACATGAGAGGAGTCTTTAATGCTTTGTCACCCTAATTTTTTCCCACTCATTTTCCCTCCTTTCCCTTATAATCCCTTTCACTATGTCTTACAAATATTTCTGAGAAATAAAACATCCTACTTCCCAGGATAGCTCATTTCTACATTGAAATCTGCTATTCAATAAGAAAAAAAAATTTCAATGTTGAGCTGAAACGTTTTTGAAATATTAGATAAATTTTTCTAGATTTTTTATTTGAAATTCAGTCGACTAAGATCATTCAATAATAATAAAACAAAAAGCAAAAAATAACAATGAATTATAAAACATAAAAAATAAAACTGATAAAAAATAACATTCAGCTTTGGCTCTATTTGTACTATAAGATAGTATAAAATAGAATTTTTTGAGTAGTTACTGCATAAAGGGCACTATGCCAATTACTATAAACATATCATGCACAACAATATAATTTTAATTTAACTTTATTCCATGCAATTCAATATAATTTCTGGCACTGAGCACTTTCTTGATTTAGAAAATAATCTCTTTTTCAGTATAAATAGAGTCAAGTTCAGTGATTTTGAAGACAAGCTTGTTAGCATATAAGCTTCAAGAGGTGTGGGATCTTTATTTTTTTTAAAGTTCTTAGTGATTTAGAGACAGAGAAAAAGAGAGAGAGAGAAAGAAGAGGAACAGAGGGAGAGGGACAAGCAGACTTCATGCTGAACACAGAGCTCCTCTTGGGGCTCAGTCTCACAACCCTGAGGTCGTGACATGAGCTGAAATCAAGAGTCCAATGATTAACCAACTGAGCCATCCCGGGGCCCAAAGAGGTCCAGGATCTTAATTTTTTTTTTTTTTGTCAGTGAATGGCACAAAATAGTTACTGAATACATAGTTATTGAATGAACTAAGTTAAAATTTCAGAAAAATTCCCAGTCTCCTTTTCATTGCCAGAAAGATCTCTGCATTTCATTGTTCATCTGCCTCAGTCTTTTTTTTTTTTTTCCATCTGCCTCAGTCTTATGCTGGCATATCACACAATGTAATTAACTTAGCTATTTCCATAGTTTACTTATTTCCCAATAATGGTCTAAAATATAAGCATAGTTCATAGCAATAACCACCTACATTTAGAAGCAAGAAAGATCTTAACTAAAAAAACCTCACTCTACACCTTAAGGAACTAGAAAAAAGAGGAACAAACTGAGCTCAAAGTTAGTAGAAGAGAGGGAACAATGAAAATTAGAACAGAAATAGATGAAATCAAGACCAGCAAAACAATAGAAAAAAATAACCATACAGTGGATTATTGGAAAAGATAAACAAAATTGACAAATTCTTGCTAGACTAACCAAGACAAAAAGTAAGAGGACAAATCAATAAAATCATAAATGAAAGAGGGAACATTATAACTGATACCACGGAAATACGAAGCACTATAAGAGGCTCCTATGAGTAATTACATACTAACAAACTGGACAACTTACAAGAAATAGAACAATTCTTAGAAATATACAACTTACAGAGACTGAATCATGAAAAAATAGAAAATCTGAATAAGGAGAATAAATCAGAAATTTAAAAAAGTCTCCCAGCGAAGAAAAGCCAGAACCAAATGGCTTTATTTGTGCATTTTACCCAATATTTAAAAGAGAATTAACACCAATTCTTCCCACACTCTTCCAAAAATCAGAAGAGAGAACACTCCTAACTAATTTTACAAGGTTAGCATTATGCTGATACCAAAGTCAGATAAGGACAGTACTAGAGAAGGAAATACATGATACCCTCGTGAATATAGATGCAATATTCTCAACAGAATACTAGAAAGCCTAAGTTAGCAGCGCATCATTCACTGTGATCAAGTGGGATTTATTCCTGGGATAGAAGGAGGGACAAACATACACAAATCAATCACTATGTCCCATCACGTTAATAGAATGAAAGAAACAAATCCTAGGATCATCTCAATCGGTGCAGAACAAGCATTAGACAAAATATAACATCCATTCATGATACTCTCTAAAAATTGGGCAGAGAACAAGCATATCTCAACATAATAAAGGCCATATAAGACAAGACTGACACTAATATCATAATAGTGAAAGATTGAAAGCTTTTCTTCTAAGATCAGAAACAAGACAAGATACGTACTCCTACCACATGGTACAAGTCATAGAAGTCATAGCTAGAGCAATTAGACAACCTCAAAATGAAAGGGGGAGGCAGGCAAGCTGGCGGAGGCGTAGGGTCCTCCGCTCACCGGGCCCCCCCAAACTTACCTGGATAACTTTCAAACCATCCTGAACACCTAGGAATTCGACCTGAGATTTAAAGAGAGAAAAGCAGTAAGCTACAGAGAGAAGTATTTTCACTTCTAGCAAGGTAGAAAGGCAGAAAAAATAAAATAAAAAAGAATCCAGTGCGTAGGGGCCCTGTGAGGTGCAGGGCTAACGGGGGGAGGGCCTCCCCGGGAAAGCCCAGCCCCGGAGTCCCGGAAACTTGAAGCACCCGGTGGATCCTTCCCGGAGGGAGCCTACTCAGCAGGGAGCCCGGCAGGACTGGGAGGGGCAGGGGCACCCCCACATCCCGGGGTCACCGTGAGAGGAGGGCGGGGGGAGCGCAGTGCACCCCCGGGGCCTCGGGGAGAAGCCCGTGGGTCAGACGGGGCTGGGGGGGGGGCCGCTGAGCCCCGATCCCCGTGGGAGGGGCGGCCTGGGAGCAGGTCCAGCCTGCAGGCCCCGGACCCCAGGGCACCGGGGCCCCGCGACCCTGCGCTACCCCTGGGACAGGCGGAGGCGGGGAGGGCCCAGGACAGCGAGGCCCCTCCTGCTGTGGGGCACCCCGAGCTGTGCAGGTCAGCGCCCCCCCACCTAGGCTGGTGGGGATGGGGAGCTGTGGGGGGATCCCGGGGAGCTGACCCCGGGCGGGGCGGGGGGGTGCTGGCTGTAGCCAGTGCTGCTGTGCTTCCTGGTGTTGCCTCCTGAATGGGGGGGCAGGGGACAGGGGCCTCGTGGGGTCCACAGCCCCCCCTGGGCCCCGCACCTGGGCGGGGGGGCAGCGGCATCACGGGATCCACAGCTCCCCCTGAGCCCGGCACAAAAAGTGGGGGGCCCTCCCCGGGTGCACACACCTGAGAGTCAGCACAGCAGCCCCGCCCCCAGAGACCAGCTGGAAGGTCAGGGGAAGAGCAAGTTCTGGACCCAGCAGCACTGGAAAGTTCCAGGGGAAGGCAAGGGATTTACAGTAAATAGAACAAGAGGGTCCCCCTCCTTTTTTTTTCTTTTTCCAGTACAAGTCATTTTTATATCAGACTAAAACTTTCCAACATTTTTTTCTCTTCTCCCACCTTAACTACAAAATTTTACCACCCCTTTATTTTTAAGTTTCTTCCTTTTGACTTTAATATCTCTACAATTCCATGTCTTAGATATATTTTCCACTTCCAGATTCCCTTCAACATACTCAACTTAGTTTTGGGGAGATATGAGAGATATTTGTTTTTTGTTTTGTTTTGTGTTTTTTTGTTTTCTTTCCCTCATTTTGTTCTACAATGGTGGAAGTTAGTACCTTCTAAAACATGACCAGCATGTACCCAGAACCAAGTGATATACCATGCTGGTTCATTCTGTGAGATTATATTCTCCCTTCCTTCCCATTCTGTCCCCCTCTTTTATCTCCTTTATGTTGTGGTGGTCACTGTGGGGCTTTCTACAAGTATTTCTGGTTTATATAAATTTGGGACTGAGCATCTTCTAACATACAGAACGTAATATACTCAGAACCAAGAGGATCACCCTCTAGGACCCCCCTCAGGTAGACTCCATTCTCTCCCCACTACAAGTTCATCACCACCACCATCTCCCATTCCCTGCCTTTATTTTTTCTCCTTTTTTTCTCTTTTCTCTTTTTTCTTCTTTAGGATTCTTGGCCTATTATTTTTTACTACTTTGTTTTAAATGTGTTTTTCATTTTAGCGGTCCTTTTGTTTTATTTTGTTCTGATCTTCTTTTCAATTTCTGGTCTCTGACCTTGTCAGAATGATCTAAGGTGAAATTTACTTAGGTCAAGGTTAATATTCTTGACTCAGCCCGCTCATACAGCCACTCTGCACTGAGCAAAATGACTAGAAAGAAGAACTCACCACAAGAAAAAGAATCAGAAACAGTACTCTCTGCCCCAGAGTTATAGAATTTGGATTACAATTCAATGTCAGAAAGCCAATTCAGAAGCACAATTATAAAGCTACTGGTGGCTCTGGAAAAAAGGCATAAAGGATTCAAGAGACTTCATGACTGACGAATTTAGATCTAATCAGGCCAAATTAAAAATCAACTAAATGAGATGCAACAAACTGGAGGTCCTAATGATGAGGATTAATGAGGTAGAAGAAAGAGTGCATGACATAGAAGGCAAGTTGATAACAAGGAAGGAAGCTGAGGAAAAAAGAGAAAAACAATTAAAAGACCATGAAGAAAGGTTAAGGGAAATAAATGTTAGCCTCAGAAGGAAAAATCTATGTATAATTAGGGTTCTGGAGAGAATCGAGAGGTCAGAGGATGAGAAAGCATACTTGAACAAATCATAGCTGAGAACTTCCCTAATCTGGGGAGGGAAACAGGCATTCAGATTCAGGAGATAGAGAGGTCCCCCTCAAAATCAATAAAAACCGTTCAACACTCAACATTTAATAGTGAAACTTGCAAATTCCAAAAAATAAACAGAAAATCCTTATAGCAGCAAAAGACAAGAGGTCCCTAATTTATAGGGGGAGAAATATTAGATTAACAGCAGACCTCTCCACAGAGGCCTGGCAGGCCAGAAAGGGCTGGCAGGATATATTAAGGGCACTAAATGAGAAAAACATGCAGCCAAGAATACTCTATTCAGCAAGGCTGTCACTGAGAATAGAAGGAGAGATAAAGAGCTTCCAGGACAGGCAAAAATGGAAAGAATATGTGACCACCAAACCAGCTTTGCAAGAAATACTAAGGGGGACACTGTAAAAGAAAGAGGAAGCCCAAAGAAACAATCCACAAAAACAGGGACAGAATAGGTATTATGATGACACTAAATTGATATCTTTCAATAGTTACTCTGAACATGAATGGGTTAAGTGATCCCATCAAAAGGCGCAGGGTTTCAGACTGATAAAAAAGCAAGACCCATCTATTTGCTGCCCACAAGAGACTCATTTTAGACCTAAGGACACATCTAGCCTGAAAATGAAAGGCTAGAGAAACATTTGCCAGTCAAATGGTCCTCAAAAGAAAGCTGGGGTAACAATCCTCATATTAGATAAATTAAAGTTTATCCCAAAGACTGTAGTATTAGATGAAGAGACACTGTATCATACTTAAAGGGTCTATCCACCAAGAAGACATAATAATTTTGAATATTTATACCCCTAATGTGAGAGCTGCCAAGTATATCAATCAATTAATAACCAATGTAAAGACATACTTAGATAATAATACACTATGTCTATGGCCTTACCACCCTGAACGCGCCCGATCTCGTCTGATAATAATACACTAATACTGGGAGACTTCAACATGGCACTTTCTGCAAATGACAGATCTTCTAAGCACATCGCCAAAGAAACATGATCCTTAAATGATACATTGAACCACATGGATTTCACAGATATAGACAGAACTTTGCATTTGAATGCAACTGAATACACATTTTTCTCAAGTGCACATGGAACTTTCTCCAGAATAGACCACATACTTGGTCACAAATCAGGTCTCAACCAATACCAAATGTTTGGGATTGCCCCCTGCATATTTTCAGACCACAATGCTTTGAAACTAGGACTCAATCTCAAGAAGAAATTTGGAAGAAACTCAAACACTGGAGGTTAAAGAGCATCCTGCTAAAAGATGAAAGGGTCAACCAGCAAATTAGAGAAGAATTAAAAAGATTCATGGAAACTAATGAAAATGAAGATACAACCGTTCAAAATCTTAGGGTACAGCAAAAGCAGTCCTAAGAGGGAAATTCATCGCAATACAAGCCTCCCTCAAAAAGTTGGAAACAACTCTAATACACAACCTAACCTCGCACCTAAAGGAACTGGCGAAAGAACAGCAAATAAAACCTATACCAAGCAGAAGAAGAGAGTTAATAAAGATTCAAGCAGAACTCAATGAAATGAGACCAGAAAAACTGTAGAACAGATCCACAAAACCAGGAGTTGGTTCTTTGAAAGGATTAATAAGATAGATAAACCCCTAGCCAGCCTTCTTAAAAAGAAAATAGAAAAGACTCAAATTATGAGAATCATGAATGAAAGAGGAGAGATCACAGCCAATACCAAGTATATACAAATGATTTTAAAAACATATTATGAGCAGCTATATGCCAATAAATTAGGCAATCTAGAAGAAATGGATGAATTTCTGGAAAACCATATTACTAAAACTGGAACAGGAAGAAATAGAAAAGCTGGACATGCCAATAACCAGGGAGGAAATTGAAGCAGTTATCAAAAACCTCCCAAGACACAAAAGTCCAGGGCCAGATGGCTTCCCAGGGGAATTCTAGCAAACGTTAAAGAAGAAACAATACTGATTCTACTAAAGCTGTTCTGA
This sequence comes from Canis lupus baileyi, assembly GCF_048164855.1. Classification (NCBI taxonomy): domain Eukaryota; kingdom Metazoa; phylum Chordata; class Mammalia; order Carnivora; family Canidae; genus Canis; species Canis lupus. The sequence continues at coordinate 31,389,481 of NC_132858.1, forward strand.
AAGATAGAAAGGGATGGAATACTTCTAAACCCGTTCTATGAGGCCAGCTTCACCTTAATTCCAAAACCAGACAAAGACCCTACAAAAAAGAGAATTATAGACCAATATTTCTGATGAACACACATGCAAAAATTCTCAACAAGATACTAGCCAATTCAAACCAAGAGTACATTAAGATTATTCACTATAACCAAATGGGATTTATCCCTGGGATGCAAGGTTGGTTCAATAATCAATGTGATAGATCATATCAACAAGAGAATAAATAAGAACCATATGATCCTCTCAATAGATGCAGAGAAAGCATCTGACAAAATACAGCATCCATTCCTGATCAAAACTCCTCAGAGTGTAGGGATAGAGGAAACATTCCTCAGCATCATTCTCAATGGGGAATCACTGGGAGCCTTTCCCCTAAGATCAGGAACATAGAGATGTCCATTCTCACCATTGCTTCCAACATAGTACTAGAAGTCCTAGCCTCAGCGATCAGACAACAAAAATAAATTAAAGGCATTCAAATTGGCAAAGAAGTAAACTCTCTCTCTTCGCAGATGACATGATACTGTATATAGAAATCCCAAAAGACTCCACTCCAAGATTGCTAGAACTCATACAGCAATTCGGCAGTGTGGCAGGATACAAAATCAATGACCAGAAATCAGTGGCATTTCTTTTTTTTTTAAGATTTTATTTATTTATTCAAGAGAGACACAGAGAGAAAGGCAGAGACACAGGCAGAGGGAGAAGCAGGCTCCCTGCAGGGAGCCCGATGTGGGACTCGATCCCAGGTCTCTAGGATCATGCCCTAGGCCAAAGGCAGCGCTAAACCACTGAGCCACCCAGGCTGCCCCAGTGGCATGTCTATACACTAACAATGAGGCTGAAGAAAGAGAAATTAAGGAATCAATCCTATTTACAATTGCACTCAAAAGCATAAGATACCTAGGAATCTATGTAACCTAAGAGGTAAAGGATCTATACCCTAAAAACCAAAGAACACTTCCGAAAGACATTGAGTAAGACACAAAGAGATGGAAAATATTCCATGCTTATGGATTGGAAGAATTAATATTGTGAAAATGTCAATACTACCCAGGGCCATTTACACATTAATGCAATCCCTATCAAAATACCATGGACTTTCTTCAGAGAGTTGGAACAAATCATCTTAAGATTTGTGTGGAATCAGAAAAGACCCTGAATAGGGGAATATTGAAAAAGAAAACCAGAGTCAGGGGCATCACAATGCCAGATTTCAGGTTGTACTACAAAGCTGTGGTCATCAAGACAGTGTGTTACTGGCACAAAAACAGACACATAGATCAATGGAAGGAATAGAGAATCCAGAAATGGGCCCTCAACTCTATGGTAAACTAATATTCGACAAAGCAGGAAAGACTGCTGGAAAAAGGACAGTCTCTCCAATCAATGGTGCTGGGAAAACTAGACAGCCATGTGCAGAAGAATGAACCTAGACCATTCTCTTACACCAGACACAAAGATAAACTGAAAATGGATGAAAGATCTCAATGTGAGACAAGAATCCATCAAAATCCTAGAAGAGAACAGAGGCAACAACTGTTTTTGAACTTGGCAACAGCCACTTCTTGCAAGATACATCTAGAAGGCAAGGGAAACAAAAGCAAAAATGAACTATTGGGACTTAAGATTAAAAGCCTCTGCACAGCACAAGAAACAGTCAACAAAACAAAAGACAGTCAACAAAACAAAAGACAACCTACAGAATGGGAGAAGATATTTGCAAATGACAGATCAGATAAAAGGCTAGTATCCAAGATCTATAGAGAACTTATTAAAACTCAACACCCAAGAAACAAAACAGTCCAGTCATGAAATGGGCAGAAGATATGAACAGAAATTTCACCAAGGAAGACCTAGACATGGCCAACAAACACATGAGAAAATGCTCCACATCACTTGCCATCAGGGAAATACAAATCTAAACCACAATGAGATCCCACCTCACATGGTGAGAATGGGGAAAATTAACAAGACAGGAAACAACAAATGTTGGAAAGGATGTGGAGAAAGGGGAACCCTCTGCACTATTGGTGGGAATGTGGACTGGTGCAGCCACTCTGGAAAACTGTGTGGAGGTTCCTCAGAGTTAAAAATAGATCTGCCATATGACCCAGCAATTGCACTGCTGGGGATTTACCCCAAAGATACAGATGCAGTGAAATGCTGGGACACCTGCTCCCTAATGTTCACATCAGCAATGTCCACAATAGCCAAACTGTGGAAGGAGCCTTGATGTCCATTGAAAGACGAATGGATAGAGAAGATGTAGTTTATGTATACAATGGAATATTCCTCAGCCATCAGAAAGGACGAATCCCCCCATTTGCTTCGACAAGGATGGAACTGGAGGGTATTATGCTGAGTGAAGGGAGTCAATCAGAAGGACAATCATCATATGGTTTCACTCATACGGGGAATATAAGAAATAGTGAAAGGGATTATAGGGGAAAGGAGAGAAAATGAGTGGGAAATATCAGAGAGGGAGACAAAAATGAGAGCCTCCTAACTCTGGGAAATGAACAAGGGGTAGTGGAAGGGGAGGTGGGCAGGGCATTGGGATGACTGTGTGATGGACACTGAGGGGGGCACTTGACAGGATGAGCACTGGGTATTATACTACATGTTAACATATCAAACTCCAAAAAATATATACAAAAAATAAATAAATAAATAAATAAAATGATAGGTATCAAATTAAAGTAGAAGAAGTAAAACTGTCTATACTTGACATGATTTTGTATAGAAAATAGGGGCACCCCTGGTGGCGCAGCAGTTTAGTGCAGCCTGCAGCCCAGGGCGTGATCCTGGAGACCCTGGATAGAGTCCCACGTCAGGCTCTCTGTATGATGCCTGCTTCTCCCTCTGCCTGTGTCTCTGCCTCTCTCTCTCTCTCTGTCTCTCACGAGTAAATAAATTAAAAATCTTAAAAAAAAAGAAAACATATGGATTATGTATTTGAGTATATATGAAAATAAATCATAAATATATCTGATTTTATATAGAAAATTTAAAGATTTAAACAAAAACTTAAAACTAATAAAAAAGATCTGGCAAAGTTCTAGCGTACAAAATTGGTAGCATTTCTATACATTAACAATGAATTTTCTATAAAATAAAGAAAGAAGTCAATTCCACTTACAATAGTATCAAAAACAATAAAGTACTTAGGAATGAGTTTTAACCAAGGAAGTGAAAGGTCTCTACTCTGAAATCTATAAAACACTGATAAAAGAAATCAAAGACATGTAAATGGAAGGGTATTTCACGTTTATAGATAAAAAGGATTAATATTGGGAAAATGTCAATAGAACCATTGCAACCATTATTGACATTCTAATGGCACTCTTACAGTAATAGAAAAAATATTCCTCAAATTTATATGAAAGCACAAAAATCCCAAATAGCCAAAAAAATCTTGAGAACAAAACAGGAGGCACACACTTCCTGACTTCAAGCTATACTATAAAGCTATAGTAATTAAAACAGTACACGTTGGCATAAAAGCAGACAAATAGAACATTGGAACAGAATATGAGTCCAGAAATAAACCCAAGCATGTAGTCTATTAATACTTGACAAAGGAGCCAAGAAAAATCAGTGGGGAAAATGCAGTCTTTTCAGTAAATGGTGTTAAGAAAACTGGATAGTCACATGGAGAAGAATGAAACCTGATCCATATCTTATACCACTCACAAAAATTAACTAGAAATGCATGAAAGACTTAAATATAAGACTGGAAACCATGCAACTCCTAGAAGGAAACAGGAATAAAGCTCTAAGACACAGGTCTCGGTAATGATTTTTTGGATATGACATCAAAAGCACAAGCAACACAATAAAAAGAAGTGGGACTACATCAGACTAAAAAGCTTCTGCACAGAAAAATAACAATCCATAGAGTGAAAAGATAACCTACAGGATGGGAAAAACTATCTGCAAATTATATATCTGATAAGAGGTTAACATTGAAAATATATTAAAAAAATATATATAAACAACTCAATAGTGAAACCCACCTCCCTCTCCCCAAAACAATTTAAAAATGAGCAAAAGACCTCAATAGATGTTTTTTTTTCCCCAAAAAATATGTATGAATGGACAAGTACATGAAAGGATGCTCAACATCACCAGTCACTAGGAAAATGGAAATAGAAACCCCAGTGAGATACCAACTCACATCTGTTAAAGTGGTTACCCTCAAAAAGACTCTAAGATATAACAAATGCCGGCATGGATGTGGAGAAAAGGAAACCCTTGTGCACTGTTGCTGGAATTGTAAATTCATGCAGCCATTATGGAAAACAGTATGGAAGTTCCTCAAAGAATTAAATTAGAACTACCATATAATCCAGCAATTCCACTTCTGGGAAAATATACAAAGGAAACAAAAACACTAACTCAAAAAGATATCCGAATTCCTATGTTCATCGCAGTATTTTTTTTACAATAGCCAAGAGATATAAACAAGTTCATCAGACTCCTAGGTTGCTCAGTGGTTGAGCGTCTGCCTTTGGCTCAGGTGGTGGTCCCAGGGTCCTGGGATCGAGTCCTGCATCAGGCTCCCTGTAGGGAGCCTGCTTTTCCTTCTGCCTATGTGTCTGCCTCTTTATGTTTCTTGTGAATAAAGAAATAAAATCTTAAAAAAAAAAACAAGCTCACTGCCCATCGGTAGATAAATAGATAAAGAAGTTATGATATAGAATGGAAAATAATTCATTCATTAAAAACAAGGATATCCTACCATTCTTGACAATATGGTTGGACCTTAAAGAACTTATGGTAAATGAAATAAATCAGAGAAAGACAAATACTGTACAATCTCACTTCCATGTAAAATCTAAAAAAAACAAAAAACACCCAACTCACATAAAAAGAGATGGGAGTTGTAGTTACCAGAGGCAGGGTGTAAGGAGAGAGAAATTGGTACAAATTGTCAGTTTCAGTAACTACTAGGGATGTGACATGCAGCATGATGACTATAGCTAATACTGCTGCACGGTATAGAAGAAAATTGTTAAGAGAGTAGATGCTAAGAGTTTTCAGAACAAGGGAAAATTATTTTTCTTTTCATTTTATCTATATGAGATGATGGATGTTAATTAAACTGATCTTGGTAATCATTTCACAATACATGTAAATCAAACCATTATTCTGTGTACCTTATTTTTTTAAAAGATTTATTTATTTATTTGTGATAGACATAGAGAGAGAGAGAGAGAGGCAGAGACACAGGAGGAGAGAGAGAAGCAGGCTCCATGCCAGGAGCCCAACGTGGGACTCGATCCCGGGACTCCAGGATCGCACTCTGGGCCAAAGGCAGGCGCTAAACCGCTGAGCCACCCAGGGATCCCCTATTCTGTGTACCTTAAACTTATACAATGATGTGTGTCAACTATTTAACTAAAGTGGAAAAAAATGTAAGCATATTATTGTTTCATCCAGACAGAATGTTCCTCTCTGTACTCTGTGCAGCCAATTTGCTTTATGTCAACTTTGAAACCTCTTTCAGAGTTGCCTGGCTCTTTCTCTTTCAACTAATTGATACCCTCTTCCTGGAGCAGAGCTAACAGGTTTAGTTCCCCGTGTCATGCTGGACACAAAGTTATCCGTGGCGCTTTTCTCAGGCCCATGTCCCAGAAAAGCAGCACACTGGTGAAGACCACAGAATTGTCATGTGACTTCTTGGTGAAAACCAGCTAGACTAGATAAATCCAAAGCTGCATTCTGCTTGAAAGTTCTAGGTTTCTATGGCAGTTAACATTTATTTCTGTTCCATAGTCTGTCCTACTACTACTTTTTAAAAAAGATTTTATTTATGTTTCATGAGAGACAGAGAGAGAGAGAGAGAGAGAGAGAGAGGCAGAGACACAGGCAGAGGGAGAAGCAGGCTCCATGCAGGGAGCCCGATGCGGGACTCGATCCTGGACTCTGGGATCACCCCTTAGCTGATGGCAGACGCTCAGCCACTAAGCCACCCAGGGGTCCCTGTTCTACTACTTTTTAAAAAGTAGCCATACCCATTTTTTTCCTTCTTTCTGTTCATTTCTGACTAGTATTTAGTCATTTTACCTCCCACATATATAATATGAAGATTTTGAGGAAAACGGATATCTTGCATATAAAAATGGAATAAAATACTTTTAAATAACTTCAAGTAACATTTACAATGTTGCCAATTATAAATTTATAGAGAAAATTTTTTTAACATGGAAACCAATCTTTTTAGTTATACTTCAAGGTAAAGACATTATATTTCAATCTAGTGGTCTAAAATATGGCCTAAAAAAATTATTTTAAGGACACTTGGGTGGCTCAGCAGTTGAGTGCCTTTTGCTCAGATCATGATCCTGGGGTCCTGGGATCGAGTTCCACATCAGGCTCCCCACAGGGATCCTGTTTCTCCCTCTGCCTGTGCCTCTGCCTCTCATGAATAAATAAATAAAATCTTTAAAAAAATAAAATTATTCTATATGGAAGTAAAAGGTATGATAGGAAGGTAAGCCTGAGAGGATCTACCGGGGGGAAATGACATTCTCAGGATTCTTATAGTTGCACAAAGAATGGGGCCTGGTTTGTCAAATGTATTCTTTCAGGGACCAGTCTTCACCTTAAAAGACCTTGATACTCTGATGAGTTCATACCTGAGATAGGTCATAATAATAATGGATGTATTTTGGGGAGAGTTTGTTTTCAGAACACATAATACTCAGCATCTCATAGTGAAATAAGACGCTTAAAGCTTCCACTGGTTTCTGGAAAATGGACACATTGGAGACTTTACTAATTATCTACTTTTCCTAACTGAGTGTTTCAAATCCTTTTGGGAAAGTGATAGAGTTTAAATCCTAATATGATTTTGTGTTTGTTCATACCTTAGTGTATTCTACATAAAATCTGCCACACACTTTTTAAATTTTTATTAACATAGTGATTATCCTTCTAACACCAAACCAGATTTCCTGCTAAGCTATCCATCCGGCTAACTCCAGCTTTTCAGAGTTTGCTACACTATCATGGGACATTCCATGACACTCATTCTTTAGAGAGCACAAAGCTCATTTTCTGAAATTAAAGAAAAGACCTCCTAAGACAAATGTAAATTCTCTCTTTTCTCCCCACCTCATCGTCTCTTTCTTTCCCCGTCTTTCTAATGCTGGTTAGACCTTTGCAAAATATTTGAGCATACTTTTAAAAGGAGAACATTTGACATATATTTTTTGGCTCTTTCAACCTTACCATTATAGTTCAATGATTTCTGTATCTTGAGTTAGGAAGCAACTGCTAAAACCAGTCCAAGTTTCAGTAATGTGAAAGAAATTAGTTTGTAGAAAGGAAAGCTTTTTGCGTCCTATTCATACCTATGGAGGACAAAAAGGTTGAAGGAAAAGACTTTTTACCAGAACTGCAGGCATAAAGGGATAAGGAATAAAGAATCATTGGTGCAGTGTATTAGGCTCATGGTTCTCGACTTTAGTCTGAGGGCCACCTAGAGGAGGACTCGGTAAAACACAGATTGTGGAGTCCCATCCCCAGAGTTTCTCATTAAGTAGGTCCGGGATGAGGCTCGAAAATGTGTGTTTTTCTTCTTCTTTTTTCTTTTAAAGATTTCTTTACTTGAAAGAGAGAGCAAGCACAAGGAGAGGGAGACGAGCAGACTCCCTACTGAGCAGGGACCCTGACATGGGGCCCCATCCCAGGACCCGAAGATCATGATCTGAGCAGAAATCAAGAGACAGCAACTTAACTGACTGAGGCACCTAGATTCCCTCCAAACATGTGTGTTTTAAAAGGGCTTTCAGGTGATGATGATGCTTTTGTTCCAGGGACCATGTTTTGAGAACCATGGATATAGGATCCAGTCAAAGAAATCTATTATGTAGTTGCTAATGTTTTATGTATCTCTTTTGTCAATTTTAAGGAAATACTGATTTGTGTGAAAGGGATTTGACGGCTTACTTTACATGCAAAGTTTTCATCATTCAGAGATTGCATAATGGGTGAATAATCCAGCTTACCATTTTTCATCTTTGATTCTATTGCCAATTGATCTTTAGTTTTATTCTTATATAATTCCATTGCAGGAAAGCAGTGCTACAAATCCTTGTATAAGATTAATTGATAATCTGAAAGCCGGTTTGACTGCCTTAGATTATTGTAAAATATGTGTCCACATAATACTCCAATCAGGGGACAGAGAAAAATGTCTGTATCTTGGAGATATTTTAAAATCACATTCAAAAGAAAGAAAGAGAAGTGAGGGAGAAAGAAGAGAAGAGAGGAGAAGAAAAAGGAAGAAAAGAGAAACAAAGAGGAAAAAACCAGAAAGATAATATTCCCCAAATTAGCTAGCTACCTGGAATAGCTACCTGGAATAGCTAACTCAAATTATTTGAGTTAATAATATTCTAACATATTGTAAGCTTTTTAATCTTGGTACTCTGTATCATCAGTGACAGTACAGTTTTCCAAATAATGACACATTTTTACTCATAAAGTTTTTAAAAAAACTCATAAAGTTTTAAAAAAATGCTCCTCTCGGCATGATCCATTCTGCTGTTTGGTCCATCGCATTTTTGTGAGCTGATGAATACTGTATAATTCTATGTGGATTCCTCCAATGCATAGGCATTTTGCACTGGAAGCACACCAGATCCAAGTATGTGTCCTTTACCTTTTATGATCTGTGAGTAATACACAGCCCAACTGGATTCCAGTACACAAACATGAAAAACATATATTGGGAAAAGCTAATATTATATTTGAGTGATGAAATATCTGAACACATGTGAGCTCTTAGCCTGCTTCTACCCATTTGCAGAGCATATCGCTTAGTCCACGTGTGAAAAAACTGTACATAAGAAAGGGTTTGATGATTTTTACCTAAAGAGTTCATTTTTTTGACATTCTGCATGTGCTGAAAGTTAGCCAAACTCTTTTGTAAGTGGTTGATCTGGCAAATTATCAAATAGTTATAAGAATTGGCAATTCAAAAGTTCAACAAGTGGTGTCACCTTTTTGCTATAGTCCAAAAATGCCAAATGACTGCAGTAAGAGTAAAATTATCTGGAAATATGGTTTAAAATAACATATTTATACAGAAGTCTGATTATATAGCAGCATACATATGATCTCTTGATAAAGTTTTCTCTTTTACATTGAAGAAGCATGAGGTATAGAATGCTATAACTTTTCCTAAAGGGTTTCATGGATACTGGTAAGAAGCATTTATAAATCATTGATTTGTTTCATTTATTTCTAAGTCTAAAAAAATAAAAGAGCAGTCTTGAATTTTAATTTCTGCCCTCTCCATGAAGAGGTAAGCAAAGTTTATTTGTTGCTTTTGTTTTTATTTTGTTTTGTTTAGGTCTAAATATTAAATAACCCTTTTAAAAATTAAATAACCTTTTTAATTTAAAAGGGGTTTTAACCCTTTTAATTAATTTAAAAAATTAAATAACCTTCACATGCTGAAAATTTTTCAGAGTTGTAGTCTGTTATGTCAAGCCCTCCAAAATTAGCCATCATTTCCCAGGCACTGGGTGAATGGTTCCATTCTAGGGTTTCTGTCAGTGAAATAGGAAAGATGCTAGGTATGAAGTAGAGAAATTGGGGTCAAAAGGTAAGCGACAGGGAAAATAAAAAAAAAAAAAGGTTGAGCTACAAAGGAGACCCTGTCAAGGAGAAAGTGTTCAGATATACACTTATGAAATACCATGGCTTGATCTGATTTCATCTTTCATTCATGAATGGCATGAAGGAAATGTTGCTAATCTTAAGAAATACCCAACTGTAGGTCCACATTTTTATGACATCCTGGCATCAGTTAGTGTATTGGATATCCTGGTAATGCTCTCCAGTTATTTTCTCTCTTTAGACCAAATGTATAAACTGTCCTTTGTTTCCACACAGTCATTCCACTGTTCGGAACTTCTGGTAACACTAAAGTCCATTCCCTCATGGTAATTGATACATCAGTCCCACAAGCCACTTTCTACCATATATACTTCAAGTATCACTGTAGATCAAAACATAGAGTAAGTAAAAGGATAAACGTGCCTCGCGTTTGGAAATGTAAAATTTACTCGCCCTTAACCACCCACTTCCTAATTTCCTCTTAAAGCAGACTTTGAAGGGCCATTTGAGCCCACTTTTTTTTTTAACTCCTCTCAGAACTTGTTTTCCTTGTTGAAAGAGAAGAATGGCTTTTGCAGATTTTTTTCTCATAGGAAAAGAAAATATGATAAAATATAATCAATACATAGAAAATAAGCTGGAAATAGAAATGAAATAGAGAAAAATCATCCATTTTCTCTAATATTCTGGGTAAACAGAATCTTATTACACATTCTTCTAATGCATCATTAAGTTTTCAGTAAGTTTTAAATCCGGAGTCAAATAGTCTCGCTCTGTAAATTGTATTAGCAGGCTTGCCACAAGATGGCAAACTTTGCTAAGAAGTGCTCATCCTTTTCAGGTACAAAGAGCATCAAGCACTTCTCAGTAGAACCAGGCAGGGAGATAGAAAAAAAAAAAAAAAAGAAAAAGAAAAAGAAAAGAAAGAAAAATGCTGAGTAGCCTTGTGTGAGTGTTCTAAATAAACAAAGATATTTAACCTTCATTTAGCCATGCTCATTCTTGGCAGAAAACAAGCAATAATATTATTCAGCTCATGCATTCAAAGCTATGACTTTTGTTCTTCTTTCGTAAAAGAACTGCATCCTGTTTTATATATTCAATATTCTGCTCTCAAGATCAAAGCTCTTGGCCTGGCTTTGTGATACTTTCTCATGAAATATTTTGATTATATAGAGATTATCTATCCCCTGGGAAAAACACTCTTTCAATGTACCTATCCATATGGGTGCTTTGGATGGACATAAACATTTGCGTTTGAACTGTTCTGTGGCCTGTCAACATCACCACGGCCCATCAACACTGTCAAGGCATTAGCAGGAGACTAAACACTGGACCAAAATCCTTGATAAGTTAGATGGACTAACTCTGAATGTAGGAAAATGGTCCTTTATGGGCAGATTCTGACCGTGAATCCCATGCACAAAATAGCTAAAATTTGACCCATGGATTTAACATTATTAAAAAATGGAATGAAAACACTGTGGGGAATATTATAAAATTCACCTTCCTAGTATTAAAATATAATCTATTTTTCAAACTACAGTTCTCATAGGATTCCAAAGCCTTGCTTGCATGAGATAAACTTGGGAATGGTTGAGGAAAATTTTCATATGCAAGTAACAACCATGAGTGATAGCATCTGTTCAGAGAGCTGACAGTTCTCTTTAAACCACATAGAACAATTTCCAGACAGCTATGGGACTGTCCTTCTATGAGTAGTGAGGTCAAAGAAAAGTCATGTGTGGCTCAAACTTTCTCACCCCAGAATCTGAGAGCCTAAATCTATAGAGCTCTGGCCAGCACTAAAGTGGAATATGGATTTGAGAGATTAAATCCATACCTCTTGTGTATGAAGGCAAGGAACTAAATTCAGGACTACTGGGTTGGCTAGGAGATTGGAATGCTCAAACCAAAGCCAGGAGATCATAATCTCAGTGCTGAGGTCTAGACCTTAAGATACTTTGTTGTTGTTACTCCTTAGGAGGGAGAAGGAGGTTTTAAGATGCTAAGTTTTTTATATAAACTTTTTAAAAAAGATTTTATTTATTTACTTGAGAGAGAGAGAGAGAGAGAGAACATGCAGGAAGAGGAACAAAGGGAAAGGGACAAGCAGACTCCACGCTGGCTCAGAGCCTAGTGTGGGCCTCCATTACATGACCCAGAGATCATGACTTGAGCTGAAATCAAGAGTCAGTCACTTAACCAACTGAACCACCCAGGTGCACTTTATATAAACTTTAAAAACTTTTCATTTATTTACTTATCTATATAAGAGGACTGAGTTGGGTTTCTTTCATTAAGTCCTCCTTTGGTCCAATCCAAACTCACTTACACTTAGCTCTTAAAAATTAATGCATCAAAACATTTACCAAAATTCATGGTCTGGAACCAGGGCTCTCTCTGTGTATATCTATATTCAAATGATTGCCCTAGGCAGACATTGGCCACCCAGAGAGATTGCTGGAAGTCAGCTCCTGTGATAGTTGTTAAAATATTTCACAGATTCAGAGTTCTTATGTAACTTGTAAAGTAGTAAAGTGAATGAAACATTTCAAAATCTCTAATAATCATAATACTATTAAGAGTGTGACTGGATGACGATTTAGGTTAGTCCTGGACAATGGCCTTTCCTGTGACCCCTGTGGTGAAGATTTCCCCAAATAGTGAATGGCATGCATCTGCTCCTCGCCATTTTAAGACATTTTAATATTAACCGAAAAAGCAGAAGAAAAGTAGTATGTAGGGCATTTCTACCAAGAACAACTTGTGAAGTGTTCATTAACAAAAATAAGAATTTGAATAATCCCCATTCATCCCAGAACTTGTATCCAGCATTCACAGCTTCTTTAAAAGTCATTCATGTTAAGGCTGGTTGTTATGAAATATTTTGCTGATATGAAGATGTAGTGACTACGTTTTTTTTTTTTTTTTGTGACTACGGTTTATTTATAAAAATTGGAAAGTACATATTTAAGACTGTCCATATGAGTGATACATCCTTCTCTGTGTAAGCCAAGAAGGGATTTTTAGCCTGTTTTCTAGATCGCTGTTGAGCACTATCATGCCGGATGGTGCCAAACTACTGTTAGTAAGTATATTCTATTTCTATTCCTGCCCTAACAAAAAACAAAATAAAACAAAACAAAAACCATACACTTGGCAATTTGAGACAACACAATTTTGATATCTTGTAGTTCTGTTGCTGAGAAGTCCTGTTGGCTGGTTTGTTGGCTCTATTACAAGACTGAAATCAGAATGAAGGCAGGCAGAGCCTCATTCCTTTCTGGAAGCTCATGGAGAGATTCCATTTCTAGGGACACTCACGTTGTTTACAGATTGAGTTTCCCATGGTTGTAGGACTGAGAGCCCCATCTCCTTGCTGAAGGGTTACCTGTTAGGTCCTAGAAGCCTTTCTGCAGTCTCATGTTCCCCCTCCACAGCCAACAACAGCAAGGTCAAGTCAAATCCTTCAGAAACCTCATATGTCTCTCATCAACTCTTCTACCTTTCTCTTCCACTTTTAGGGGTTCGTAGGATAACACTGGGCCAACCAACTTGGACAATCTCTTTACTTTAAAGTGAGCTGATCAGCAAGCAGCTTTATATCCATTTGCCAAGCTCCTTTTGCCATGTAACATGGTCACAGGATCCAGTGATGAGGACATGGACATCTTTGGGGGACCATTAGTCTGCCTACCACACCAAGTTAAGTGCTACAGACTCTATCTGGTAAGAGCATTATCCCAACATCACAGAACGTGTTTTCATTGTCAGTACTTCTGTTTTGTTTTGTTCTAATGCATATCTCTCTGGTTCACACATATATACTTATTTAGAAATTCTAACTTAGAAAAAGCATTTGGGAGTCATTCACATTGATCTAAGAATTTTCTAGACATATTTCTTCCAATCATCTTATTTGCAGGCAACCCAGTGGGGATTAAGTGACTTTTTCCAAGAAGATCCCTAGTGAAAGAATGGCACTTTTGTTCCCAAAGAAAACCAAGCCCTGATGCAGTGAAAATGCAATCAGAAAACACTCAAATGTCTCCTGGACAACTGTCTTTATCATTACACGTGTCCAACCAACACGTTTGTATCTACAAGAGGCAGCAGTAGAACTTCTTTGAAACTCGATGGCCTTGCATTACTCTAGAAGAGAAGTAGACTTCATAACACAACCCGTTTTAGCATTTGGTAAAAGTATAATTGAGGAGGCTTTGATGAATGATTCAACAACCAGAAGAAGCAGGTTTCATGGGGGGCGGGGGGGGGGGGTAGGGAGGTTCAGATTAAGCCCAAACAAGCTGAATAAATAAGGACAACAGCAACAACAATAGTAATGCCAGTACTTGTTAATGAGGGTCTGGTAAAGTGCTCCATTAAGAAGAAACCCGAGAGACCCCTGGGTGGTTCAGCAGCTGAGCGCCTGCCTTCCACCCCGGGTGTGATCCCCGAGTCCTGGGATTGAGTCCCACGTCGGACTCCCTGCATGGAGCCTGCTTCTCCCTCTGCCTGTGTCTCTGCCTCTCTCTCTGTGTCTCTCATGAATAAATAAATAAAATCTTGAAGAAGAAGAAGAAGAAGAAGAAGAAGAAGAAGAAGAAGAAGAAGAAGAAGAAGAAACAAGGAGGAGTAGGAGGAGGAGGGGGAGGAAGTGGGGGAAACCCAAACGGGTGGGACACTAGTCTGAAGTCAGGGAAGGGCAGGCTAGGTGGGTGAGGTGAGCTTTCTTAAGCCATAGTTAATTGCTCAAAGAGCCACATATTTCTGTGACATGAGAAGACCCCAAAGTCACTAATAATACTAAAGTGTAAGCCATTTTTTTTTGAAAAAAATAATTGCATTTTTTTCTCTCAAAAGTTTAGGTGTTAGAATTGCAGTAGGAGAGCCTAGATGGATGATGTGGAGGATTCTAAGAAACTGAGCAGGACACATTGCTTGGATAGATCATTTTTTAAAAACACTCAGATGACCAGCTGCTTTTTAAGCAATTGGGAGGGAGATGTCACTGTTCTGAAACACATTTTTTTTTTTTTTTTTTTTTGTTATTGGTGATGTTTTATGCTTGGTAACTTCTGACGTCTCTCCTGTTTTTTAGATTTTTGTTTTTCTAAACTGTCATAGAAATGGTATTATACAATATGCAGGCCATCCAAGAGGATCACTTTACGTAGTTTAAAGGCCTAGGAGGCTGATTACTGTGTCATAGTTTTAGTGTATAAAGAAGTTCTCAAACTCTTTTCCACAATGTGGCATTTCACCTGGCAGTGAATGACACTTCTAGCTATTCCAGATGCTCACTTCCATGTCCTCATATCCAGCCCTTGGTGTTGTCAGGTTTTTGTTTTCTAAGTTTTAAACATCCTGACAGGTTTGTGGTGGTATCTTACTGTGACTTCCTCTGGGCTTCTTTTAAGATATTTGGCTTGACTTTCAGCAGTTTAAATATAATAACATATGTCTGAGATTCTGTGTGTATATATATTTTAATTTACCTACTTGGTGTTCATTGAGCTTCTTGGATCTGTGGTTCAATATCTGTCATTAATTCTTGGTATTATTTCTTAAAATGTTTCATTTGATCTGCCTCATTTTCTTGCTGTTTTTCAATTTCAACTTCGCATATGCTGTGTCAAGCGTATCAGGGAACCTGATGAAGGCACTATTTATTATGTTTTTTTAGGTTACTATATTTTTAAGTTCTAGTATTTCCATTTTAAACTTTTCTTACAGGGTTCATTACTCTGATGATTATCCATCTTATCTTACAGGTTGTCTATCTTTTCCATTATATTCTTGCGCATATTAATCGTGTTAGTTATAAAAAATATTTCTGTGTTAGAATTAATCTAAGAAGTCTGGTCTGATGATTGCCTTGTCTCTTCTGATTTTGTTTTCTCTTGCTTTTTTATTTGCTGAGTTCGTTCAAAACTGACACCTTCTCAAGGAGAGTAGTTACTCTGATACATATGTTGTATTCTTAGAAAAGCTTCTCCTAGGCCTTCTGTGTGTGGCTTTATGTGATTTTAATAGGGAGTTGGGCTGGGTTTGAAGTTTATTGGAATGGTCACATTCAGTTACACATAAACAGGTGTCATGACTTCAAAGCCCTGATACCTGTGTTTTTTTGTTTTTGTTTTTGTTTTTGTTTTTTTTAATCAAGTAGACTGCCAAAGCATTCTTGTCAATGACTGTTTCTCCATGTTGGTTTTGGATCTTTCCTTTGCACTGTGCCTGAGGAATGATAGATTTATCTTGCAGAACTCCAAAATATATTCCACTGTCATTTATGTTGTACTTGTTATCTTTGGGATGGTAAAGAGTAATGTTTTCCTGTGGTCTGATTAAGCCACAGTCTTAGGATGGTGCTGTGTTCCTGGGTCACAGTAGTATGGCTTTTATAACACTAGTTTTTCCTACAACTTTAGGGTAGGGATAGCATAAAACTCTGGTCATTCTTGGAGATAATGCTTTTTTCCCTCTTATCTCCCCCAGCTGGAATGGTTTTCTACCAGTACCCTAAAGAGATACGCTTTGCTGTCCTTCTCTACCGATGAAGGCATTAAAGTCTATTCCTGTGAGGTGGTAGGAATGGGTATGGATGGAACTTTGGCAGTGCTGTCTGTAAACCACTCCAGGGCCCACCCTGGCAGAGCCAACACCTCAGTAAGAAATTTCTCAGGACTCTCCCTGGTATTTCCTATGAGTGTGTGGTGGCAAATGTGGAGGCATAGCTTTGAAAGACTGTACTTGCCCCCAGAGACTTCATATTCTCATTACCCTGCACTCAATCTTCAGCAATTAATTGAAAACTTTTAGCTGCATCTTTTTAGAGGAAATATGAAGTGTGGTTCAGGTAAGCAAGTGTTCAGGTCCTATTTCTCCCTGCAGTGCCTGTCGCTACCCAGGTTTTTTGGTTACTTAGTTGCTTTGTGACTTCATTTCCTTAGTGGTCTAAAAAAGCAAAGTAATTTTGAGGTCAAAGATTTTTTTCCCCTGCTTTTAAAGATTGAGGTAATGCTATTTCTCACCTGAAACAGAGGTGGTCTTGTTCATTTACTTAAACCCCCAGGCTATGACTTCAAGTTTTTTTCTTCCTAAAATGGAGGATGCCAAATCCCCTCCAAGGGATCATCCAACACTAATATTTTGGAATATAGGATATATTGTCAACAATCTACTTCAGGTTGTCTGAGAAGCCCTTTATTTCTATGTCCCTTTTATAGGAAGCAAATAATCAGGGTCCTGATTTAATAACTCTTTAATAATTATTTGTTAATTATATGTCATTTCCCTCCCTTCAATATGAGACAAGAGCATGTGGTGTGGACATCCACATAGCCATCTGATGCACATACACATCTGCACAGAAACACATACATGCACAGTCACTGGAATCAGGCACTTAGATTGCCTGCCAGGAGAGAACACATGCTAGGGCCATCTGTCATCTGTAAAATGTAATATAAGAAAATGCATGCAGTCATATTTACTGAATAAAAAGTATTCTGGCACTTAATCAGATGCATAATGTAAACAGCACATTTTTGCACGATTAAATTAAATTGCTCCTTATTCACTTATCTGGGATTCCCAAAAGGAATTATAATTTGTTACTTTCTTAGTCACTTCTATGTGCTACAGAAAGGACTAAATAGATTACAGCATCCTGCAAGTATATTAGGGGTTTGTATTACTATTAAATATTTTAAGAAACAGATAATATATGGAGTAGGAAGCTATTTCAAATATAGTGGTCAGTCAGGCCGCCTTCAAATGTTGAATAATCTGTTTTATCCTCCATGTCCATTAGCTTTTACACCAGTTACAGACCAAGTGATAAAGGAACATAAAAGGAAGGTGAGAAATACCTAATGAAGTGTCTAATATTAAAAAAAAAGTCCCACTACGTTTTATTCTTTAAAGTGTCATAACTTGGACATTGTCCTTTTTTAAAAAATATTTTATTTATTTATTTATGATAGAGAGAGAGAGAGAGGCAGAGACACAGGGAGAGGGAGAAGCAGGGTCCATGCAGGGAGCCCGACACGGGACTCGATCCCAGGACCCCAGGATCTTGCCTTGGACTGAAGGTTGGTGCTAAACCGCTGAGCCACCCGGGCTGCCCAGACATTGTACTTTTGAAGATAGCATAATGAAGCAAATTGAACACTGGTTTTGAAATTCAAAAATATGAGTGCCATGCAAGTTTGATTGTTTTCTTTCTGATTTGAAGTCTCATGTCTTTTTCCTGGAAGTATTTTCTGTGGCTTGATTTGTGTTTCTCTAAAAGCCAACTAACAGCATTAGAGTAAGTGTAAGGTATATTAAAATTCCTTGATGAAAACTTGAAACTGATGCTTGTAATTATTTAACTGACTAAATGAATTTCCTCTTTATAATGTGTTTTAATGGATTGATGGAAAATACCAACTTTTAAATCTCACTGTTCCATCTAATAATTGAACTCATGCTATCATTACTGGTCTAAATTTAATAATCAACAAATATATAACCTTTCTCACTCGATCAGTTGTGAAAGTTTCCTTAGGCTGTAGGTACAAAAAATTACTGTGTGTTTCTCCCACATACATTCTCATCTTTGTCATGAGTATTAGAATCCTTATTTTTGTGTTACTGGCAAATTTCCCAGTGTCAAACTCCATGGTCCAGCCTCCTAGCAATGAGGATGCCAAGGAAATAGAAGTAGTTCTTGGATGAAGTTTTAGGGGAAGCACTTTAAAGACCTGTGACTCAGTTGGAAAGCATCCTTTATTGCTCTTGTTGCATCCTAATTCCTGCTGCTTCACATATGGATGGACAGAGCTACAGCAGCCATATTAGGACCAGGGTGAAAAGGCTAAGAGAAACACAGAAACTTGGCCCTCATATCCTGAACTACAGAAACAATACTAGTGACTGCCTACTTCTGGGTTTCTTGTTACATGAGAAAAATAGGCTCATTTCTGTGTAGACCACTGTAATCAGGTGTCTGATAATAGCAATCGCCTGCATTTATATAAATATGTGACACTCAGATATGAATGAAAAGAACAC
This sequence comes from Canis lupus baileyi, assembly GCF_048164855.1. Taxonomy (NCBI): domain Eukaryota; kingdom Metazoa; phylum Chordata; class Mammalia; order Carnivora; family Canidae; genus Canis; species Canis lupus. Next base: position 31,408,222 of record NC_132858.1, read on the forward strand.
ACTTCCTCTATGCAATATCAGACATAAGATTGTGAACGATTCTTGTTACCCAAGTCAACTCTTAAAATATTTGTTACTATTTTTCAGTTTTGTTTTTATTGCCTGCATGTCATGTAGAAAGCCCTCATATTTTTAGTTGCTTTTATTTTCTCTTCTTGAATTTAGTCATGATATTCTATGCTGTATGTCTCAGACCAAAAAAAAAAAAAAAAAAAAAAAGTCTTCCTCCCTAGATCCCTGTCCTCTTTCTGGCTTTTTTATATCATATACCGATTTTCTAGTTGGAAGGGGGTAGGAATATTCTGCATGTACCAAATTGTAGTTAGGGTAGGAATATCTCAATAAAAAGCTGATGGTACTAATTTAGACAAATAATTGAAGGAAAAGTTTGTTTTAATTTATTAACCAAGTTCAATGGGAATTTCAGGTGTAAAAATTACTTGTAAAATCACAGAAAATGGTTAATTATGATATTTCTGTGATGAGTAGAAAATGTCTTACACATTTTTTAATAAAACTATTTAACCTATTCAACCAACCACTGATTTGACCTATATTCCAAAGAGAATAATGCCTGGGGGCATACTGTGCCTTTCATAAATAATTCCTCTCAATAGTAAGTTAGGAAGCTACTAGAATTACTGAGAACTTTTTTTAAAGGTTAGCCCAGACTAGCAGTTTATAGGCATAGATGTTAAAAACTTTTTCATAGATGTGCTAGACTGTTTTCTGTTAGAAAATAGTAATATTTAACATGAAATCCCAAAATGTATTTTGAGAATCTGTGCTTACTTGAGATGCTTTATTCCTTATATGTAGTAATTTTGTAAGACAAGTTTGCAGTTCTAAAAGAACCAAATTATGGAAGAAAATGTAATGGTGATTTTGACAAACTGAAAAACAGAAACATAGAAATCCACAGACTTAGTCTGAATTCCAACTCTACCTAAGGAATTTTTAGCACAATACTTATTATGAGATGCAAAGTAAATAAATTCCATGTGATACCTGGAATTTACCAGGAACTCAAAAAACAATTTTGACTATCATCAGTCCTAGTTTTGAACTCTAGCTGTACTAAATAAACTGTAGGAGCACACAGATGCTTGTTTTCTCACTGGTGAAATGAAGCTAAAAAAGATTACCTTAACAGTTTTTTTTTTTTAAGTTACTGTTAATTTTAATTTTAGATTAGGTACTATGTTTAAGAAACTTAGTTCTCTGGCTAGTAGCACTTAATTTCCCTTCTCTGTTGGTTATCTTTATTTAATTATCAACAATATTATAGAATTGTAATTTACTTGATACTTTTCAAAAAGCACTTTCAAGTACACTACCTGTTTTAACCATGTACTTCTATAAGATAAAAAGGAAAACTTTTCTCATCCACACATTTACGGAGAAGGAAACCGGGAAGAAGATTAACTGCACTATCAGGCTAATTACACAAGTGGCAGATGATTTAATTCTAGACTGAGGCCTCTTGATTCTCTCAACATTGCCCTCGCAGCACTGCTTTCACAAATGTTCTGCCAAACTTGTATCTCTTTTCATCCATCTTCTGAACCTTACAAAACTCAAGGAGCCACAAGGCTATGCAGTGTTGTTTGAAGGGTTTTATGTGGTAAACTTGCCCCAAAGTTCATCCATGGTAGTTTCCTGTCCATAGCCCACTGGAACCCCCACCCCCAGCCCCCATACTGCATTCATGTGGTTGCTGTGATTTCTGGAACTCTGTGAAATTCTGGCTCATTCGTTCTTGGGAAATTTTTTAAAAAATAACTTTGTGCTTAAAAACAAGACAAATCTGAGAAAGTAGACCAATCAAGTGAAAAAGGACTAATTTGTCTTTTATATACTTCGTTTTTGTTGGTGGTGTTACATTTTATGGCTATCTATATGAAATCTTTGAAACTTTTAAAATACATTTTTATTACACCAACTGTTAAAAAACAGCCATGTAAAGACTATAAAGAAATGGTCTTGTTTGAAAGAGCTGAGTGAAATCAACACGTGTTGCCAATTAAATGTGATATAGATTTTTAATTCAATGTGTTAAATCAAAAAAGCTACTTGAAAGGCTGTCTGGATAGATACTTTCAATGTTAATAGACCTACTAGGGACGCCCGGGTGGCTGAGCGGTTGGGCGCCTGGCTTCAGCTCGGGTCATGATCCTGGGGTCCTGGGATGGGGTCCCACATCGGGCTCCCTGGGGAGCCTGCTTCTCCCTCTGCCTGTGTCTCTGCCTCTCTCTCTCAGAGTGTGTCTCTCATGAATAAATAAATAAATCTTTAAAAAATAGAACTTCTATATGTTAGGAAATGAAAGACTACCTGGCAGGTAAAGAATAAAGGATGGAGTTACCTTCCATCCTTATAAAAAAAGATATTATCTTTATAAAAAAAGATATTAATTTCTTAGTTAGTTACTAGATCAGAGTACTTCAGGCTTAACGAATCTGCAGTGATCATCTACTCCATACCATAACTCATAATACTAAATCCCAGAGAAATAAATGGTTTATACACTATCAGAAAAGAGAACTTGAAGAACTTGAGTTTTTAAAAATTTTTTGCCAATAATTATGATTTGCAAGTGTCTATACTTACTTTCCTAAGGCAGTCTTTTTCCTTAGGGTTACACAGAAGAAACAATGTGGACAAATAATACATTTCTTTTAATCTTTCACTATAATAGTTTCATTCAGCTGTTTAGATAGCATTAATCAGGAAGTTAACCTGACCTAATGGCCACCACCACCACTGCCAATAAGTTTTAGGAAATTTTTATGAAAACCTTGATGCAAATGTTTGTAAGACTACATAGTCTGTTTTCTTTGGAAGACCCTTTCTTCTAACTTTTTATCTACTTTCTAACCTATTTTTCATTAATTTAACTTTAAATCTTACATTACTTAACAATATCCCTAAAAAAAAATCGAAGCATAATTAAAAGCTTTCAAATGAAAGCATTTGTAACATACCAAGATAGTTTTAAACTCAAATAATTTTGAGCTATTCATCAGGCAAGTCCTTAAAATCCCTCTTTAAACAACACTGACTATAACCACACCTATGGGCTCAACTTTCAAAAGGAAAATATCACGTGAACACTTCTGGAATGAACTTCATAAACGGGTTCATCTACCTAATCTAAAAATAGATCTTGGGAAACAAAATTAGAGGGTGTGAAAAACATTTTTAAACTATTCCTTGTACCAAAAGGCCAAATCATGGCAACATGATTGGAAAACCCCAGCCATAATTAATGCCCTTCATATTAAAAATGTCTGGCATAGGTATAAAGCAATTAGATACTTTTAACTTTCCAAACTCTGTAGATTGACCTCATTTTTTCTTTCCCTACTTTAGAATTTCATTCGAAAATCTACCTAAGAGAGATGATTCAACCAAGCCTCAGAGAACAACAAGGATGATCATTATTCAACATTTTTCTTGAATGAAGACAAAATCTACTCTAGCATCTCTCAGATTTGCTATTCTATTCTCCCCCCATACTTCTTTCATAGTTAGGGAGAACAATTTCAAGAACATGGCCATCATCTTTTTTCTTCTGTGAATTGTTACATCGAACAACTTTGTGCATCTATGTATGATATTCTAACTAGAAATTTTATTTTGAGTCATCAATTCTTGTTTGCAAATCACTAAGAATTATTTTAATAAGTCTATAGAGGCTGGGTTACCAAATTGAGATTTCATTTTGCAAGGAAAGGGAGCAGAGAGATTTGAGAACACCATCTTCCAATTTTCCATTTAAAAATCATTGTGGGAACAATATAAAGGATGAGAAAGATCAACTAGAAATCCCTCTAGTGTAAGAGAGATTTGATGTGCACTTGTGCTAAGGCAGTGGCAAAGGGGATATAATGCACTGGTGTAAAATGAAGAAAAGAGAGGATCAATGGAGCTTGGAAAGAATAAAAAAGAGGATCTTACATGACCAGAGATACTGCCTGGAGAATTAGGTAGAAAGTGGTAAAGATGCTTAGTAAGCTTTTCCTAACTCACAATTTGACAAAATTGAGTAATTTAACAAAATTCTTGCAAAACTCAAATTCTAATATAAAAAATAAGATAATGCACATGGCTAACCCCAAAAGTATATACAGGTCATGAGTATCCTCTTCTGAAAACTGAGAATGAGAACCAGGCTTTCTCTACCAAGTCCTTGCTCTGCAAATGGGAAGAAAATTCAGTTCCTGGCTCTCATTCTGACTTAGGTTTCCATCAAAACCTAACCAATCTAGTCTTAAGCCAGATAGCTAAATCATCTCCTTCTTTCCCACAGGTTACCCTATCTCTCTCTTTTTTTATTTTTATGTTAAGAAAAATGGAAAACAACTGCACTCATTTTTTAAAACGAGTAAAGGGATTATTAAATTAAGCAAAGAGGTTCAAACACAATACAAAAGCAGGGCTGTTCCTCTGTTCTATAAATGTGCTGCTTTTCAGAACTTTCTGCCTTGGGAAAAGATGAAATTGTGGCCAACTCATCTGTCTCTGAGAACAGGACTCAGTAAATGATGTCAGGAACCAAGAATTATAGGCAAAAACATTTTTGAAAGATGAGTGGCTAAACATATGCTCTACTCATTGGTGGAGTATGGCAGGCACTGAGAAAACAGCCCACAGCCAAATCCAGGCCCCCTGCTAAGTGGCTATGAGAATTTGGGGAATTCACTTCATGTCTCTAAACTTAAGGCTTTTCATATCAACTTTATATTAATATTAACACGTGGTTTATGTGAGAATTAAATGAGATAATATGCAAGGAAGCATAGTATATGAAAGCTAACTTCTCAGTATTTTTAGGTATCTCCTGTCTTTTCTTATCCATTGGCCATAATAAATACAGCATAAATAAATATGCCATATTTTCTTGGCTATTGCAGAAAATCTGGACTGGATCAGAAGCAGCAAGCCAAAACTGCAAGCATTACAGTTTACAACCACTGGGCTACAGACTGATGTGCCAGGAGCTCCTCTTTCACAGATGAGCTACTCCACTATGATCAAAAACAATACATAAATGGATGTTTATGTGTAAACCTTTATGGTTGCAATTATAGGACCAAACATTGAAATGAGCAGGCCATGCAATGTGCTAACACAATTAGTGCTGTTTATAAACAAGAGACAAACAACTTTGCAGGACATCAAACTGCCACAAAAGATATGTGAGGAGCTTTATTTTATTTTATTTTTTGTAATATATTACAACTTTGCTCTGTTAATATTCAACAGAGCACTGTTGGGGGGGAAAAGTTCTTTTCTAACAGAAACATAGCACAGAGTTGACCCAAATATTTTGATTGATGGTTTATTTAAACAAACCATCATGTAGTTATTCTGTAATAATGATAACATGTTAATTTTTGCAGACATTTTAGTTGTGCTTTGAATCTCCTAATTCTTTAACTGAAAAATCAAGTGTCTGAGAGTTTAAGGGGAAAAACAGAGAAAGAGAGAAACTGAGAACTCTGTCAGTGTCTCTCTGTTGAAGAAGAAACCAGAGAAATGAGAGAACTGAGACCAGAATTGCTGAGCAATAATACAGAGATAGATCTGTTTCCTCAGCCACATCTAGAATGCTGTCTTCCTCTTGACCAACTTTAACACAAGGTGGATTTTGTCTGGTTAGGAGCCTCTCACTTCAGCAAGGTTAGTGAAGATGGAGGAAATAAGAGGTGAGATTATGCCAAAGTAAATATCCATGGAAAGGACATGTTCTCTTTGACCTACAAGGGAGTTAGGTGAAGTAGCTAGAAAATTACCATTACATGATACGGTGGCAAAGGAATACAGTGTTCTTCCTTTTACTGTTACATTTCTGGAAATAATTTACCTTGAAATATTCACTGAAGTGTGGTTATCTTACTGTGTCAGAGGAAAATACAAGGTACAGAGAGTATACCTGAGAACATAATTGTACATTAGAGCCAAGAGGTTCAACATTACTTTGGGTTTCTGGTTGCCCTGTAGCATACTTATATTTTTTCCCTCCAAATAAAAATAAATTACCTCTCTAGAACTTTTGAGCTTGACTCTGAAATTCTCTCTCTTGACCCGTCAAAGCAAAAACTATTAGGAGAAAAGAAAGAGTGAGAAGTGAATACACTGCAAGTAGAAAGAATGCTCTAGAGTGTCTGGGTCTGTTCAGAGCCTATCACGTGCACATGACCTTATGTCTGTTGCCATTACTGAGGTGATAAAGTCACTTGCACTTGTCACAGACCTGGGTATTAGTAACCTCAACAGAGTATCAAGAGTTTAAGAAATTTCAGCATACAAAAAATTTTAAAAAAATGATTTAATAAATGCTAAAACTTAAGATGTCAATTTGTATGAACAAGAAAAACTCTAGATCCCTGTTTCTCTTTTTGGGAGAGAAAATATTCTAGAAAGTTATATACTGAAAGCAAAAAGCTTTAGAAGCTGTTATCCCTAAGCAGGAGAAAATAAAAACATTTCAGATCATTTAAACCATAAGAGGTGTTTGTTTTGTTTTGTTTTGTTTAAACTCTCATTTCTGGGTATCACTGATTTTTTTTCAACACTGTAATAAGAAAGGAGGCTATGTATGTGTAATTATAGATAGAACAGCTGTGAGTTCCACTTTTGAACCACAAAATACATATATAATATTTTTAGTGAGTCTTCAAGTTTTCAAAATCTTTTTATTTTCCTTGTCCACTATGGTAAGGAAAAAGCCAAGCAGATTCCCTTCCTCTCTTCTACACTGAATTTCCACCAGCCAACCACAAGTGGAAAGGATTTCATATGTTTGTAGCACTTTATAACTACACAGTTTTTTGCCCTTCAAAGAATGAGAGCAGAATGAACATGTATTGGTTTGGGATGATGGTTCCTGGGGATTCAATGCACAGTGGCATGCAGTCTATTTATTACCTTACAGAATGAAAAGATTTCACATTAGATATTGTCTAGCTACATTTTATTTTTTATTTTATTTTTTTGTACATTTCTTAGGTACATGTTCTCTAAGTGCACTTTAAAAAAATTGGAACTAATTTTGTCAACAGAATGCAATTTCAGTTTTCATTCTGATTTTTATATCTTTAAACACACACCTTTCTGCAAATATCTGGTTTCTATGGATGCTCACCCTCAGTGTTTGCACAAGGGTTTTGTTGCCAGATATGAATGAATCAGAAATGTGCTGAGTATATTGGCCTAATGGAATGGTGCATTTCGTCTTAATCATTGACAATGCCAGGACATATTTATTTGCACAACACTAAAATGTGGCATCATGCCTCACAACAAATTGGTCTACGACAAATTCAATACTGTCTGGTAATATGGAAGAAATGCTTCAACACCAAATTTTCTTCTACATACAGCCGTGTGGAAAATAAGTTCATAAAACTATCATGTGAAGGAGTCTGTTGAAGTGAATGGAAAGCAGAAGACGGATCCTTGGCAAAAAAGGAAACTGTAAAGTGTTTCTGTTTGAATGGAACAGAGGTTAAAAACTGAGGAATGGGAGAAATAATAAAACATTAGAGAGATTTTAAGGAAAATTTCTTATGTTTTGTATTATGTGTCTCTATTGTCAATTACAGAATCTGTTTAATATTTAATTAAAGACTGAAAAGGAATATGTAAACTAGCATAGGAAGTTTAGAAAATAATTAAAAACAGGAGGATAAAAGTAAAGTGACTTTTTTATGTGAAACATCGGCAACGCTGCCTTCTCTTATAAGATTAGAAGTTTATTTGACGTTCTTAATAGCAATCTGTATATAAAATCAAAACTGCTAACCATATTCACTACCAGACTTGGTTTTGTAAATTTACGGAAGTTCAAGGTAGAAAGTAAAAATGAAAACTGAGTCACAATAAATTATATAATTCTTATAAAAATAAAGTATATAGATTAGTAATAACTAATATTTATTGAGCAATTAGTTTGTGCTGGGAATTTATTTAAGCTTCGAAGCAATTACATATGGCAGACACAATTACAGTCGCAATTTACAAAAAGAACTGAAGCCAGAATTAGTTAAGTAAACTGTCCAAGTTACAGATCCAGTAATGTCAGAGCTGCTCTCTTATTTCCGTAACCACTCTGTAATACCACCCCTGCCTTAACCACTTGCAGTATGTGTAGGATTAAGTAACCATTTTCTTAAGAAAACTTTGCTTTCTTTTCATAGGCCTTAAAATTTTTAAATGTGAATGGTTTGAAGATAGACCAATAGAAAATTAATGCAAGTATTGCATTTTGAACGACTCGAAAGAGAACTGTTGTCTTTTTCTAGGCATTATTAATGTATTAAAAATAATTTGATAATTATAGATTTTTACACTACTTTTATAATACATGTTTAGTCTGGTCTTTTCATGTCAGAGGTGTGAATCTGTTCCTAGGACTGCCTCTACAGAAGGCTGTTCTTTCTCAACTAGATATAAAATGACAACAGAACTTTATACACTTCACTACTTCTAAGCAGCTAAAGTGACTTTTTTAAGAAACAAGAGACTGATTTATAAAGAAAGGAAGGAGCCGAAAAAAAAAGAAAAATGAGTATATTTCAGGCACAGCTGGGAGGAAATATCAATAGCCCCTGGGACCAATCTGTTGTAGAAATGTGAAGAGCAAGAAGACACTGATGATGACCTTGTCTTATCTTGCTTAGATGTCGGGTGTGAGAAAAATTTGCATAAATAGACCTAGGAGTACATAAGTCACCCTTGATTTCAATTTAGTTTTTACTCCTAAATAGCCTAAATAAGAATCTCATGTCTATTTACCTTATGTGACTTCTCTGGAGTATATGATGCTGTTGAACATTTCCCCTTTTAAATCTTTCTCCCCCTCGGCTTGCAGGGCACCATGCCATGCCTTCCTCATCTCTTTCCTTCACTCTGATTCTTCTCAGTGCCCTCATTTCTATTCCTCTGCACTCTCTGAAAATTTTAGCAGCCCCCAGAATTCTAGTTATATATATATATATAACTGGTCATCATATATATATATAAAGAAGAGCAGGATTTTGAAGTTAGTCCAATATGCAATCCTATTTCTGCTCCTCCACTTACTATGAACATATGTGGTCTCTATATAGCCTCTTCATCCTCCTCAAATAGTCTTCAAACTCCTCCAATGGTGCGGGTCTGGCTCTTGCTCATTGATCCAACCTCATCCATTAGAACTCTTCTATGTCTCTTGCACAATCCCTGTACTCTGGTCTTCAGCCATTCTAATTTTTTTTTCAATTATCCAAAGAAATGCTCTCTGCTTTTTCTGAGTATTGACATGTTGTGGCTTTGTGTCACACACCTCTAATTTCTCTTGGATGAGTCCAGATTATAACTCAGGTCCAATGAGGCACTGATGCCACTTCACCAGTAATATCTTTCCTGATACCTTCAAGTTCAGATTAGAGCACCACCTATAAATGCCTAATGCTCCTGTTTATAATGACTATATAATTAATCTTCCGAATTTGGACATACTTGAGGATTAAAGGAGGTGCCTTTATAATTCTGCCAGTAAAACAAATACAGCTGTGACAATTTCCTGCAAATTCTGCTTTCTCAACCATAACGTTGTTAATTTGCTAACCAATTCTCTGTTTATAAAACAAAATACTCCGTGAAGAATGGGTGTAGTAACCTTCCTTTTGCTTTAAACTTAGATTTATCTTAATGTATTTCCCTGATGCCCACATTTTTTTTCATGTGCCTGTTGGCCATTTGGATGTCTTTGGAGAAATGTCTGTTCATGTCTTCTGCCCAATTCTTGACTAGATTATTTGGTTTTTGGATGTTGAGTTTGATAATTTCTTTATAGGTTTTGGATACCAACCCTTTATCTGATAAGATATTTGCAAAAGTTTCACATTCTGTAGGCTGTCTTTTGGTTTTGTTGACTATTTCCTTTGCTTTGCAAAAGCTTTTTATCTTGATGAGGTCCCAAGAACTCATTTTTACCTTTGTTTCTCTTGCCTTTGGAGATGTGTCTAGGCAAAAGTTCCTGTGGCTGAAGTCAAAGAGGTTGCTACCTGTGTTCTCTTCTAGGATTTGGATGGATTCCTGTCTCATATTTAGGTCTTTCATCCGTTTTGAGTCCATTTTTGTGTATGGTGTAAGAAAATGGTTGTTTCATTCTTCTACATGTGGCTGTCCAAGGTTCCCAACACCATTTGCTGAAGAGATTGTCTTTTTTTTCCCCCCCATTGGACATTCTTTCCTGCTTTGTTAAAAAATAAGTTGACCATAGAATACTGCTGAATTTTATTTAAAATAATTTGGTGGGGACACCTGGGTGGCTCAGGGGTTGGGTGCCTGCCTTCGGCCCAGGGCGTGATCCTGGAGTCCCTGGATCAAGTCCTGCATCGGGCTCCTTGCAGGGAGACTGCTTCTCTCTCTGCCTGTGTCTCTGCCTCTCTCTCTCTCTCTCTCTCTCTCTGTGTGTGTGTCTCTCACGAATAAATAAATAACACCTTAAAAAATTTGGTGATAGTTGTCCAAAATTTCTATATAGAAAATCATATTTGTGAAAAACAACATTTTTTATCTTTTCCAATCCTGATACTTTTTTTGAATTATTCAATTACTGAGCATTTCTAGCCCATTAACTAAAAAAATACACACACACACACACACATGCTTATAAATAATTGTATTAAATATATTATCAAAAGTTTTAAAGTCAATTTCTGCCATGTCTAAATATCATCCATATTTTCTAAGTATTTTTCTACCTCTTGTTCTTTTTATTGTGAAAAATGGCAAATATAGCAAAATGCATGAACCATATATGACCAATTTACTAAAAAGCATGAACTTACATGACAATAAAAATATAAAGTGTACATAACTCATGAAATGTAGCTCAATAAATAACACATTAACAATATATCAATTATCCACATTTCTCTCAGTTTTTAACTCTCCGTCTCTGTTCCCTCTCTAATTGGTATTGATTTTGTGAGAATTAAATGCTTACTATGTAACATCCAAACAAGGGGTGTGTTGCCAAAAAGTATAATTTTATTTTGCATGCTTTTGAACCATATTAGTATGGAATAAAGCTTTATGTCAACAGTATGCTCTTGACTTAGCTGATTTTTTTTAACCCTGATGTTTGCTAAATAACTTGGATGTTTCTAATAAAGTAGTTACAAATCTTAGTCCATTGACACTTTTAATTCAGATACACTCTTGCAACTGGGCAAATAATCTCCAGTTTATATCCTATGACTGGCAATACTAGGTCATAGGTATATTGATATTATCATATTTAGCAGATTATGCTTATTTTTCATAGTTATTCTGATTTACATTCTTGTCAGCACTGTGTACCAGTGTATACTGTTCCATATTATTTTTAAAACATTTTTCACAGTTGAGACACCTGCATAGCTCAGTCAGTTAAGTGTCTGGCTCTTGGTTTCAGCTCAGGTCATGATCTCATGGAGGGTAAGATCGAGCCCCTTGTTGTGCTTTGCCCTCAGCGGAGAGTCTTCTTGAAGATTCTCTCCCTCTGCCCCCACCCAATCTCTCTCTCTCTCTCTCTTTCTCAAATAAACGAATCTTTAAAAAAAATTAACAGCTTTATTGAAGCATCTGACTCTTGGTTTCGGCTCAAGTAATGATCTCAGGGCTGTAAGATTGAGCTCACGAGGAGTTTCAGCTCACTGATGAGCGTGGTGCCTGCTTAAGATTGTCCCTCTCCTCCTCCCTCTGACACAATCCACCTCTCTTGGGCGGAAAAAAAAAGTTACACTTCTTACAAATACCATTCACTTCAGACTCTTATGCTCATATGGTCTTCTCTGGATGAACAGAGGTTTTAACTTAATATTACAAAGATTATCTTTTTTTTTTTTTCCCAAGAAATTCTTCCCTATATTAAAATTGTGAAGATAATCTCATGTAATATTTTGTTAAGATTTTATAGTTTCGTTTTACATAGTCTGTTCTGGGATCCATCTACAACTAATTTTTTATATATTGTTAGGAAATCATTCTACACCATATTCTTACTTAAGTCTACCCAATTTTTTCAGCATAGTTTTTTGAAGAGACCCCTCCTCTCTGGCTGATCTACCGTGCCATCTCTGTCATATGTCAATTGTTCACGTAGGACTGAAGGCATTTTTCACTGTTAAGTACTGTTATAACTACATCACACAAGTATCAGAATATATTGTTTCATTATTGTTCATTCAAAATATTTTAAAATTTTTATTCTGACTTTCCTACAGCCAATAATAATTTGTATATTCCTTAATTTCCAATAGAAAGCTTTTCCTGATTTTGTTTATTATTACTTTCAGGCTTATTTGTGCCATTTTGAAAGAACTTGTTCTGGATGACTTAAGTTCATTGGAATTTATACTAATGCAAAATTGTTAGACCCGACTAGTCGATTAAATTTTTACTTTCAACGATGTGACATCCTTTAACTCAAAAAATGCTTTTTGCCTTACCATTTATTTTAAACAAATGGAACTACACTGTATTTCTTTTGCTGGGTGTTTGCCTGGTATATCGTTCCAAGTTTTACTATCAGCCCATTTCCTAACTGTGTAACTTGTCTTCTTTGAATGTCGCACATTTGGAGTTTTTAATCTAAACTGTGTATTTTTTTCCTTTTGTTTTAACTAAAGCCTTTAGTACACCTTCATGTCATGTAGTTTTTGATATATTTAGGTTTAAATCTTTCCTTTTATGGTTCTTATTCTTCTTGTCCATTTTACATTTACTTTTTTTCTCTTTCATGCTTATTTTTTGAAGTCTTATTCATATTCCAACTTTTCCTCACTTGACAGAAAATACAACCACACATAATTATCAATCTAAAATGAATACCTCTACTTTCTCAAATCAAAGACCTTAGAACCTGCCAGCTGCATTTAAACCCTTTCCAAACTATTTGTCATTGTTTTATATTTTCAATTCAATTGCATTTCTAAAACCTCCACTAAATGTTGGTATATGTAGTTAATGTTTAATTACATTTATGTACATAATTATCATTTTTTGCTCTTTATCATTTCATTGGAACTTTGTCTAGTAAATGCCTGTTGGTCCCAGACTCTCTCATTTATGTACTCTCAGACTTTCTCCTTCCTTTTCATTTGTGGGAGTTATTTTCTTTTAGTACATTAAAGATAGCATGTTACTATTACCTGATCCCACAGTTCCTTGTGAGAAGTCGTGAGATTAAGGATCGATTTCTCCAAAACTTCTGTATAAGATTTTCTAATTGCTCTGATTATTGGCAGTATAACTACATGGTATCTGTGAATAGTAATTATTATAATCAGAATTTTGTTCTTTTTTTAGATCTGCATTGTGATTTTTTAGTTTCTGATTCTTTGGAGAAATTTCCTTTTCTTTCATTTCTTTAAAAATATTAAATATGGATATATTTTAGTATCTGGTCTAATAAGTTCAGTATCTGATTTTTCTTTTCTTTACTCCTTCTCTTTAACATTGTTGCTTAGGTTCAGTCATGGTAACTTTTTGCTGTGCTTGGTTTCTTTTGCCTAGTACTCTGATAACTTTTCACAATGGCTTGTAGGTGCATACCAATGTTTTAAAATGCACATTTTCTTTCAGAGAGTATTTGCACTTTCCTTTGGTTTAGCCAAGTACCTGAGGTACTACTAAATAGAAAAAGTTTAAATGAATCCATGCTTCTTTGACCACTCAAGCAAACTGGGACTACAATTTTCCCTGAATGGACAACTGTAACCTGTCATTGTCTTCAAGGATATGCCCACATTTCCCCTGGGTCCTTTGAGCCTTCACAACTACAGCTCAGTGTCTCAGCTGTATTTCATCATGATTGGCAAATATGTTTGGAGCAAAAGCAACTTCTTCAGATCACTTTTTAGTCCTTAAATTCTTGCTATCTTCATAGAAATTCCTACTTTTAAGAAAATGTTCTGTTTTTTGTATGTCCATCCCACACTTTAAGCTATTTTGGTATCAGTGTTGGCCTAAAAATGTAGTCTGCTATCAGTGTTAGCGAAAATAATAATCCTGTATTTAAAGTAAGAATGATCGTATGAATCTAAACACATGTAGCCATATAGAGAAGCCATAGAAGCCATAAGCTAGAGAAGTGAGTTCAATCAGGGTTGAGGTTATCCTAAGGAAGTATCACTGGGTTAGATTGATTATAAGAATTGAAGCTGTAAGTAAGGGCCAATGAAATCAAAACTAGGTAGAAGAAGAAGTTGATGGTATAAAAAAGTGAGAAACGGGGATCCCTGGGTGGCGCAGCGGTTTGGTGCCTGCCTTTGGCCCAGGGCGCGAACCTGGAGACCCAGGATCGAATCCCACGTCGGGCTACTGGTGCATGGAGCCTGCTTCTCCCTCTGCCTGTGTCTCTGCCTCTCTCTCTCTCTCTGTGTGACTATCATAAATAAATAAAAAAAAAAATTAAAAAAAAAAGTGAGAAACAATAGTATGTGGTGAGATTGATACATTCTATACTGAGCTGAGATTGCTGTTGAAATTTAGGAAATTGGGAGAGTGAAATTATACTTTTAGAGAAATTAATATTTATTGGAATGCCAAAATCTAAGTTTAGAACTTGGCAGTGGTGGCTGAAGTATGGTAGAGAATAAGGTCATCAGGAAATCAGCAATATACAAACAGATGAAATAAACATGCAAAGCATAGACTAGTTTTTGTAATGGCAAACCATTAAACTAGGTCTGAGTCCTATTGCTAACAAGTAATGGATCCAGAATCTACAAAGGCTGTTTACATTATGCAGCCTATTTTTACTCTCCCTTGAGATAATTACATCTTTCACTGCCATAGAAACCCTAACAATTAAGCCCCATTTATTGAGGTATGAGGATTGAAACTCTACTCCTCAAATACACTTTATTATTAATTACACGTAGGAATTGACTGAATACCCAAGTTTAACTTTTGACACACTGATTAGAGAATTTACAATGGGATACAAATGTCTTAATAAATGATCTATTGAATAAAATAGATTCACATTAAGTAGTATGGCCCTATATGTAATATAATATGTATTATTATTGATGTAAATATAATATTTTTTCTCAAAAAATTCCTCCAGTCTTCAATTTTAGTGTTTTCTTTCCTTTCTCTGTTTTTTGCTTTATGGGTTTTTATTATTTTTTTAGTTCAGTTGTTTAAAAAGTAATGTTTTATTATTTACTACACTTTCTACCATCAGTATTAATATTTTTTAAAAGATTTTATTTATTTATTCATGAGAGACAGAGAGGCAGAGACATAGGCAGAGGGAGAAGCAGGCTTCATGCAGGGAGCCCGATGCAGGACTCGATCCCAAGGTCTCCGCCTGAGCCAAAGGCCGACGCTTAACCACTGAGCAACCCAGGTGTCCCTTAACATTGTTTTATAATTAGAAATTGCACAACCTATTCTTTTCTAGGATTTAGAAAATGTAGATTATTTCCAATAGGACTCAGACCTAGTTTAATGGTTTGCCATTACAAAAACTAGTCTGTGCTCTGCATGTTTATTTCACTGTTTGTATATTGCTAATTTCCTTTTCCTGGCTAATATTGCATTGTGTGTGTATCTATATATTACATCACATTTTCTATATCCATTCATCCAATTATAGGCACATAGGTTGTTTCCATATCTTGGCTATTGTAAATAATGTTGCAATAAGCATGGGGGTGTAGATAACTCTTCAAGATAGTATGTTCATTTTCTTCAGATAAATACTAGGAAGTGAAATTGTAGGAAGTGAAATTGGGTGGACCTTTTAGTATTTTTATTTACAATTTTTTTAAAGTCCATAGTCCTTTCCAGAGTGGCTGCACCACCAGTTTACACTCTCACCAACAGTGCACAAGGGTTTCCTTTTGTCCACACCCTTGCCAACTCTTGTTTTCTGCCTTTTATTTTTTATTTCTGCCCATCCTAACAGACATGAGGTAACACTTCATTATAGTTTTGATTTATATTTCACTGATGATTGGTGTGCTTGAGCTTGAGCATCTTTTCATATACCTGTTGCCCATCTGTTTGGGAAACATATCTATTTATTTATTTTTAATTTTATTTATGACAGACACACAGAGGGGGGCGGGCAGAGGCAGAGGCAGAAGCAGGCTCCATGCAGGGAGCCCAATGTGGGAGTCGATCCCGGGTCTCCAGGATCACGCCCTGGGCTGAAGGCGGCGCTAAACCGCTGCGCCACCGGGGCTGCCCGAAAGCATATCTATTTAAAGATATCTTTTATATTCTTTGTCCATTTTTAAATCATTTTTTATCTTTTTCCCCTCCTGCTATTGAGTTGTAGGAGGGTGTTTTGTTTTGTTTTGTTTTTGTTTTTGTTTTTGTTTTTTTGTTTAAAAGAAGTTTTTTAAAAATCTGATTTGGTTATTAATCCCTTATCTGATACATAGTTTGCAAATATGTTCTCCCATTCAGTAGTTTGCTTTCTCATTTGCTTTGCTATATAAAAAAAAAAGCTTCCCAGTTTGATATAGTTGCACTTGTTTTTGTTTTTGGAGTAAAAAAAATTGTCTCCAAGACTAATCTATCAAGGAACTTACTGCCTATTTTTTTCTAGGAGTTTTGATTTCAGATCTTACATTCAAGTCCTTAATTCATTTTGAGTTAATTCTTGTGAATAAAGTAAGATATGAGTTCGATTTTTGCATGTGGCTATTCAGTTTCCCTAACCTCATTTATCAAAGAGACTAAATGGTCCTGGCTCCTTTGTCCTGAATTAACTGGCCATATACCTGTGGTCCATTTCTGGACTCCCTAGTCTCTTCCATTGACCAGTGTGTCTGCTTTTATGCCAATACCATACTGTTTTGATTATTATAACTTTGTTATAAAGTTTGAGATCAGGGAGCATGATGCCTCTGGTTTTGTTCTTCTTTCTTAAGATTGCTTTTGGTGATATTTATTTTAACTACATGGTTAAAATATAATCCACCGGCGGTACCTGGGTGGCTCAGTCAGTTAAGCATCTGGCTCTTGATTTTTGGCTCAGGTCATGAGACTGAGCCCCGAGACAGGCTCCCTGATAGACATGGAGCCTGCTTAAGATTCTCTCTCCCCCTCTTCTTTTCTCTCTCCCCCTGCTTGTCTTGTTTTTCTAAAAAACAAAACGAAACAATCCACCATGTTATTAGACAGTGAATTAATTATTTTTCTCATTCTCTTTGAAAATGCCATTAAAAAGGTTGGTTTTAAGTCCTTCATTTAAGTTTTAGGTAAGAAATTTCAGGTAGATCACTAGCCTTTCAACCATGATGATTAAGTAGTCCAGAACCTGGAAGAAGATATATTTTTAAGTTTATAATAGTACTGGAAAGTTTATTGGTTTCATCCAATTTATAATCCCCCATGCGATTTCCTAAGAGTTGAAGGCTTTGGCAAGACTTTAACGTTTTAATGAAATGTAGATAATCCATGAAGCATGAACACTTTTATATCATAGTGCACTTAAGTAATGTGGACTGAAATTATATATATAATTACTTCATTTATAGTCATAGGTGGTAGTAATAAAAATTTGGCATACTAAAAATAATGTTTAAATTGATTATTACTTATCTTAGTTTGTCAGTGGAATAGATCTGCTCTGTATATACATATCTAGGGAGAGTAGAATAGTTATTTAGCATACAGTATTCATAAGGAACAGGAAAGTACATATCTTCAGATGAACTAATATGTCAACCAACACTTTATTATATAATTTTATCCAGTCATACTTGAAGGAATAAGATGTACAGGTCAGTGACGTAGAGAAAAAAAAAACCTTAAGAAAGTTCAAAACTCCTTTTTTAAGGAAAATAAAAGTGTTGTAGCTCTCAATTAATTCTTTTTATGAAAAATAGGCCAGAGAAACTAAGCACTTCAGAGAATGAAAACATCAGATAAAATGCAAAAGTGGATTTTCCTTAATAGCCATTCATCTTATTAAACAAAATTTTTATATGAAGTTTTTATTTAAAAAAGGGGTAACACTTGTCAGTAACTGACAATTAACTCATATATTAATTGACCTATTATTATCATACTCGGTAAAGAACCTAATAATCTCAATAATAGGATTTCCTCATACTGTCTTCAGAGTAATTGACGATTCCTATCTTAAAACAAGTACAAAAATCACACTTTAAAAAATTTAAATTTGTTTCTTTTTGAAGCTTTCTAATTCCCTCATCTTCTCTTAAAAACAAACATATTTTTTTTTCCTGCAGCTGGAAAAAAAAAAGTTTGTTTTTAAGAGAGGATGAGGGAATTTCTAATTTTCTAATTTTCTCTTTAGCTATCTTCAATTTGTTCTCTATCCTACCATTGCACCAAATTTTATTTTCTCCATGATCATCAACAAACTCCTTACTCAATCCAGTGGTCAGTTCTCAGTTCTTCACTTCCTTGGCCTACCTCTGGTGTTGAAAGATTTCATCACCTCTCTGAAAGTACCTTTCTGCCTCCAACAGCCTGACCTGTCTCCTGGACTTCCCCCACTTCATTTGTCACCCTCCCCCCGCAGTCTCTGGTTGCTTCCCCTTCTACTTCCCAACTTCTGAATATTCGTGTAACCACAGGTTAGCCCTCCAATCCTGCCCTTTTCTACCAATCCACATTCCTTTTGCTATGGTTTAGCCACAGTCTCTGAGATCCAAGGAGAAAAGGGCAAGTCCTTCCCATAGAGCACAGAGCAGAAGCAAACAAATTCCAAGCTTCTTGGTGCCAAAAATAATTTAGCTTGTCCCTTTCATCAATTAACAAGGTGTCTTTCAACATTTTAAAAACTTCTTGCTTATTCAGCTGCACTTTTTTTTTTAAAAGATTTTATTTATTTATTCATGAGAGACACAGAGAGAGAGAGGCAGAGATACAGGCAGAGGGAGAAGCAGGTTCCACACAGGGAGCCCGATGTGAGACTCGATCCCAGGACCCCAGGATCATGCCCTGGGCTGAAGGCAGGTGCTAAAATGCTGAGCCACCCAGGGATCCCCCTCAGCTGCACTTTTTTGTTCTCCTTTCTTTTATGTACAAATTTCCAGATTTAATTATATTACTGCCTCATAATATACTTTCATGTTTAGTAAGTTATTCAGGATTAATTCTTTCATATGCTTCCTCGTGTCACTTTGTTCTTCTGATAATTGTTCTACTTAATCTATACAATTATATAAGTCATTTCTAGTTCTTAATTCCAAACAAAAGGCATATCACTACTAGCTACCTCTGGCTTTCCACATGTATTCCTTAGAAGCCTATGAAATTAAGCTGATCAAATTTCTTTTTTTTTTAATATTTAATTTATTTATTCATGAGAAACACAGAGAAAGAGAGAGAGAGAGAGGCAGAGACACAGGCAGAGGGAGAAGCAGGCTCCATGCAGGGAACCGATGTGGGACTCAATCCCAGGATCAGGCCCTGGACTGAAGGCGGCGCTAAACTGCTGAGCCACCCGGGCTGCCCAAGCTGATCAAATTTCTAAATATTTAAATTATTGATACAGTTGAAGTATAGATGGTCTTTTTAAAACTTTTTTTCCTTCTTTGTGATTTACAGGATACAGGACCAAGGATATGGGGCTAAGAAGTCATGGATATTTTCTCTAAGGATTTCCTAGGAGTACATATAAATTATGTACTTAAATGACTATAGTATGAAATTGTATGCAAAATATAGTATTCTAAGATGTTAGAAAAGATCAATTCTTTTTACAGAGTATCAGGAACATCTCCAAAAAGATGACATTTAAAAAACTAACTTGATGAAAGCTACCTAATATATATATTTCCTTTAGTATTATAAATTTCAACAAAAAGTTAAGATTCAAACTCCTCCATGACATTATTGCTCTAGAATGAATAAAATTTAAAGAATATTTTAAAACTTGATGTTATTTACCTAATCTAACTTCACCAAAACGTATGGTTGATTTCTATCTGTTGTAATATCACTTTCAAATCTCAAATTTTTCTACCTTTAGCATGAACATTTGTTTCAAATTAGTTCCTGGTCCCATTGATGTGATCCTAAAAATCTTTGATATCTTTGTTACTATCTTGTCTTATACCATGTTCCGTGCTTTCCTTGTACATATTCTGTCCCAGAATTGTAATCAGCCATTTTTCTATGAGGTACTTGTTTTATGTAGTAGGAAAAGTAATTAACTGAGACTCTAATCTAGAAAATAAGAATTCTTTATAATACTAAGTTGGCCATTCTTTTTAGGCCTTTACAGTGAACTAAGCAAAGAAGGTAAGTTGATGATATACAGACACTTTAAAGAGATATAATGCATCATGAAGTCTTACTGATACCACTTCTATTCAAATTTAGGACCACTGGACTTTTTATAGATCTTCTACATTACATTCCTGTCTCCTTTCTTTTGTAACTAGAATTCAAGTTCTCCAGGACACACAAGGTAATAGAGTTTAAATATTCCATAAGCATTGTTTTGAATTTATCCCACGTTACACACGCAATGTTCCAGAAAAATGACATTAATTCTTCCATCATATAAGTAATTACTGAGAACAGCTTAACGTTTTACATATGTTTTCCCAATTTCCCATGGTTTTAATAGTTGTATTATATCTACAATGTCTGGTCATGCAATCATCATTTACTGTTCTTCATGTTTAAGTCTTGTCCAATTTTAATTCTGTGAATAACTATGTGTTTTACTTTTACCACCCTCCTCATGTCAATGCCTTTGGAGCCATTTGGTTGTCTGAAGACCGTTCTCCAGATTTCTCTAGAAGGTTGCAGGAAATAAATATTCCCTGAGTTCTTCCATGTTGATGCAAATTTGTTCTTGCTTTTATACTGGAAAGTCATTTTGGGTGGATTTTATGTTAATTCATATATTTTTAAAAATTTTCTTGAATGTATTCAAGATATCACTCCATTACTTTTGTATAAAAAACATTACTGCTCAAAGTCTATGACAATTTTATATCTCATGTCAGTTTTTGTCTTGATATCTAATTGAGCTTTTGCTTTTGAAAATCTTTTCAAGTGAAATAATTTTAATATGTCTTGGGATTGGTCACTCTGGATCAAATTTCTTAGGTATCTTGTTTTTCAGTATGAATTTCCACTATTTTAAACATCAGAGAAACTTAAATTAGAATTTGTTTCTGTTCTTATTTTTTCCAGCTTTGATTTTCTTCTTTATTTGAGTTCTTTCCAGTTTTTGGATGGATGCTTGTATTGCGATGTATTCCACCCCCCACCCCCCCCCAGGACTGCTTTTGCTGTATCCCAAAGATTTTCAACAGTTGTATCTTCATTCTCATTAGTTTCCATGAATCTTTTTAATTCTTCCCTAATTTCCTGGTTGACCCTTTCATCTTTTAGCAGAATGGTCCTTAACCTCCACGTGTTTGAAATCCTCCCAAACTTCTTCTTGTGATTTAGTTCTAGTTTCAAAGCATTATGGTCTGAAAATATGCAGGGGACGATCCCAATCTTTTGGTATTGGTTAAGACCTGATTTGTGAGATTTTCTTCTTTAGAAAGTCATATCATGTATATTTTTTATCTTCATTGTCTGGCTTCAATAATCATCACATTTCATTGAATCTTTATCTTTTTGCTTTTCAAAATAGTCATTTTAATTGTTCAAAATTTTAAAAAGGATATTATTTGATTTACTTATTTTTAAATTATATTGTCATTAATTTTTTCTTTTAATTATTTCCTGAGTAGTATCATTTCATTTATCATTTATTCTAATTCTCATTTATGTTGTTCATTTATGTCTGCTATCATTTTCAATTGGCTTATAATTCATCCTGAAATTTTTATTTTCCATAGGGATGTTATTCTCTACCATGTTTTTTTTATCATTTTTTCTTATAATGCATATGTATTGAATATGAATTGAATATGAATTTGAACTTGATTAACTGTTGCTTATTCTTATGCAAAATAGTTTTTCTGAACTTTTTTTTTAAGATTTTATTGATTTATTCATGAGAGACACACAGAGAGAAGTTTTTCTGAACTTTTAAAAGGAGACATGGTTTCAAGATTTTCCTAATTTACTGCTCCATTTTCCGTTTTTGTTTGTTTTTGAGGAAAGAAATACTAGCAAGCTCTCTCAGATTTTCTGGGTCTCTTAACCTTACCCTACTTTTATCTGGACATATTCTTCTTCCTCCTCTGTTTATATTTTGCTTAAGTTTATTCCACTCTCAGCACTTTCTCCTCAGTGTAGTCAGTTTGCAGTGTTCTTAAAGACTTTAGTGCTTATGGTGGATCCTACGTATTCATCCACCATTTTGCTGGGCCCACCTCCTCCCCATGGAAGCTGATATTCTCAGGTTGATTCACAGCAATTTATATTGCTCTTAGGTGTGTCAGTTGCCTTGCAGCTTCCCTTTGCTTCCAGCTTCACACACGTGGATGCCATGCAGGTTTGATGTTTGTTTGTTTTCAACCTACTTGTATTTCGGGACTCATGGGGGTTACTTGCCACGAGTTTTTGTTTTTGCTAAATAATTTTATTGTTTTTTTTAACTATGGGAATTGAAAAAAACAATTAAATCATTGCTACTATTACCATTTGTCAAGAATCCTCCCTAGTTAACATGTCCCCAAACATTTTAATATATTTTTTATTGAGAGCGTTTCTCTGGATATCCAGTCAGCTAGAGTGCTAATTATGAAACTCCTTTCTAGAGATTTAGATTTCTTTAAATTACTTAAAGATTTTTTCTGGTATTTTTCTATTATCTAACTTTTTATTAGATAATTGGCTTTTTAAAAAGATTTTATTTATTTATTCATGAGAGACACAGAAAGGCAGAGACACAGGCAGAGAGAGAAGCAGGCTTCATGCGGGGAGCCTGACGTGGGTCTTGATCCCAGGACCCCAGGAACACGCCTTGAGCCAAAGGCAGACACTCAACTACTGAGCCCCTCAGATGTCCCAGATAGTTGGCTTTTTCTGTTTGTTTTATACTTGTTTTACTACCTGATTTTTTTTTCAGTTTTACATACTAGCCTGAAAATATCATACTCATTTTCTATTTTTGAAGTCACTTTAAAGATCTACTGATTCTTTTTGTTCTATAAGATCTCTTTAATTGCATGGTTGAGATGGTGGGAAAATGAGGAAAATCCCCGCCCCCCCATGTCTCAGAAACTTAAGAAACTACAAACTCTATTCCCCCACACTGCCACACACACACATATATATAATTTTTGTAATAACATGATTGTAATAATATATAATTTTTCCAATTTAGGTTTCTGAGTTTATTCTTTGACTTTTAAAATTATAACTGAATTGTTATAATTGTATCAGTTAGGTTCAAGAAATTAGTATTATTACTTTGGGTATTGTTTATTTAACAAAGACATGCAGACCACCCATGAAAATTCAAAATATATATTTCAGGTTGTCTGACACCTTCCTCTCCAATCTCAAAGGTTTTCAAGATTGTCCTGGTCATCACTTTCAAGTAGGCAAAGTAGAGAATAAGTGGTAGAGAAAAAAGCCCAACATCTTTCAAATCACCTTGGGTCACATTTGTTTTTTGAGAAATAGTAATATGCTCAGAGATGGATATAATGGATAACATAGTTCCCACCTACTCAGCTACTTCCTAGTATTCTATACTACAGAATGAATCAGTCTTGAATCTTTGTCAGATATTTTCTATGACTAACCAAACATTCATGGGCATTTAAATAAAGGTGATTAAAGTGATCATCACTAGGGAGGAAAAAACACAATTAAACCAAAATACGGTTTGTTTATTCTCACTCTAATTAGCATCTCAAGTTCTCTTAAGTGTCTTTCTTTTTAATTTTATAGAGACTTATTCAAAGAAACAATTTGTCTTCTCAAAAGAGCTAAAAATCTCCTGTCTAGTTAGACTGTTATTGATCTGACACCTGCAGAGTGCCTGGCTTTACCGTTTCCTTTGTTTCCTTGGACAAGTTATTTGATCTTTTTTGCTTCATTTTCTTGAGCTGTAAAATAGACATATAAATAGTTTTTAATTCACAGAGTAATAGTGAGGAATAGATAATTATTTATAAAGCACAGAGAATAGAGACTAGCACAGAAATAGTGTATTCATTGTTTTTGTTTTAGAATTGTTATTGTTGAACATTCTCTAATTACCTAACAAATTGTGTGTTGGGAATTAGATGAGATAGCATTTACAGAATCTTTTAAAAATAATAGATTACCATGCAGATTCAAAGTATTCTCATCACAAATCAATGCTGTTTAGCTATGACAAATATCCTGAACTTCCCATTCAATCATTCTTTTTACTCACACGGATTCGTTTAAATTGGTAGTAGTGGGTACTCCTTTTTAATAAATTAATCTTAGACAAGGGTCCATTCCCTAAAGGCATGCCCTAGTGTGAGCCTGTTTCTTCTTACAGATCTCACTAAACACATGGATCTGGTTAAGTCCCAGGGTGAAACAGTAACAGAAAGCCCTAATATAAAACGTGCATATTTCCTCTGTGAACAATCTATTTCAAGAATGATATCAGCCATCCCTTGAAATAGTCCATGTGGTGCATAATAACCCTGTTGTATCTCAGAATAGGATTTCTTTAGTCATTTACATGATAGTTTTGAAGCACATATATCTTGTGAAGCCAAAGCACAATTTTAAGTCTTCAAAGATAACCATTACTTTAGGGGGAGGCATAACTAATAGATTTAACCAGAATGATGACACAACCCTGCAGGAATAGATGCATACCAAGTTTGTCATAATTTACACCCAATCTCTACAAACTGCTTTAAAAAGGAATCAAAGAAAATACAATAAAATAGCTGCCAAAAGGAATAGTCTGTGTGCTTCATCCTAGTGGTATGGTAAGTGGTTTATAGATGGAGTATCTGTGAAAAACAAAGATTCTTTTTATATTCTTCAAGGAAATTTAGGCAGTCAGATGTTCTATTATTATCTCCTATTATATTATTCTAAAAAGTCAGGAATTGGAGATGTGGGATGCATGAATTTCCATATTTTGTAAGAAGTCATGTAAACTTCTAAAATATAGTTCTCAATAAAAAATATTATCTTTGGAATGCCATTAATATTGTATGCTTATTCTTTCAGGGCCTTCTAAATATAAGAGTTCCCTACAGACTTGGCTCTGTTTAAGTATATGTTCTCCCAATTGCCTATTTCTTATCAAAGAGTTTAGAACTTAGTGGACAGCACACTTCTGGATAAGACTCTTTTTCTCTCACTATACTGGGAAACAATCTGTGGTTCAGAAAGGTTAATTATCAAGAGTGTAAATAATGCCTTAACATATTATGCTCAAAAACTATCTTACAAATACATGATTGAATTAATATCATTCACTCAGTGGAAAAACTGGCATAGTACACATTTTGCTCTTGATCCCTACTCTCTTGGTTAAAAACTTAATGCTTGGGCTCCAGCCTTCTGTCATGATGTTTTAAATAGAGGTGTAAAGCCAAGTCTAAGTGAACAATGATTTGCATATCTTGGTTTGTGCTGTCAGGATGAATTGTGGAAGCATCATTTCAGTATCATGACTTTTCTATATTTTATGTTTCCCCCCTATGGTAAGCAATGACATTTATGTTTGTTATTTCATTTGAACTTTGAGAGAACTTTGTGAGAGGTAGACAGGGCAGCTATTATTATGAGAAAAGTGAGAATTTGGGGCATTACAAAACCTGTTAGGAATTTTGGGGAGGCATTTTGATATAGTCTCAAATAGTTTATTTTTCTCTTTCATTCATTGGAAAGTCAGAACAATATTTTATGTATAAATTATAAGTATATTACACTTATATGTATATATGTAAGTTGAGCACAGTGAAGATGTGTGACTCCCTCTTTTATCATAATCTATTTGCCACTAAGATTCCGTATGTCTGGATATGTATATAGGCCCCTTCCAGGAGCATATTTATAAACAGTCTACAAAGCCTACTGAGATATATCATAATTCAAGAAAACAACAACAAAAAATTATTGAGATCAAGTATTTAAAAAAAAAAGACTGCTAAAAGCATGAAGACTAAATACATTTGTCTAATTGATCTTTAGTGAATTATGTCTCTGCTTTGGAGAAAATTAACACAACAACAGCAACAACAACAACAACAACACAAATTTAGTTAACTATTTTTACTCCCAACAAACAAGTCTAGAACCAAGTGCCTTCACTGGTGAATTCTACCAAACATTTAAAAAAGAATACCATTCCTTCTCAAATTCTATTGAAAAACAAAAGAGGTGGGAACACTTTTTTTTTTTTAGTTTTTATTTATTTATGATAGTCACAGAGAGAGAGAGAGAGAGGCAGAGACACAGGCGGAGGGAGAAGCAGGCTCCATGCACCGGGAGCCTGATGTGAGATTCGATCCCAGGTCTCCGGGATCGCGCCCTGGGCCAAATGCAGGCGCCAAACCGCTGCGCCACCCAGGGATCCCAAGGTGGGAACACTTTTAAACTTATTTTACAAGGTCAGCATCATCCTGAGATAAAAACCAGACAAAGTTTTCACAAGAAAACAAAATTATAGGCCAATATTCCCAATTACAATGGATACAAAATCTTCAACAAAACATGAGCAAATCAATTTCAACAGTACATATAAGGATCACACACCATGATCAAGTGGGAATCATTCTAGGCATACAAGGAAGGTTCAATATTTCCAAATCAATCAATGTGATACATCAGACTAACAAAATGAAGGCTCAAAACCAACAGAATCAAATAAAATGAACAAAATAATGAAATAAAAAATCGTGACTATCTTAATAGAGGCAGTAAAAACATTTAATAAAATTCAATATCATTTATGGTAAAAACTCTCAAAATGCAGTATAGGGGGAAGTACTTTAGCATAATAAAGATTAGATGGTCAAGCTTATACCTAATGTCATACTCTATGGTGAAAAACCTTAAATGTTCTCTTCTAAGATTAAAAATAAGACAAGTATGTCCACTTACCACTTGTATTTAACATAGTAGTGGAAGTCTTAGCCAGAGCAATTAGGCCAGAAAAAGAAATAAAAGGAATCCAAATCAGAAATGAAGAAGTAAAACTTTCTGTACTAGTAGATATTGTTATTATAGACAAAACCCTCAAGATTCCACAAAAAAAACTGTTAGAATAAATGAATTTAGTGAAATTTCAAGATACAAAAATCAATATATAAAAATCAGTTGCATTTCTATAGACTAATGATTAAGAAAAACTGAGTAAAAAAATCTTATTTACAATTACAACAAAAAGAATAAAGTACCTAGGATTAAATTTAGCTACGGAGGTAAAAGGCCCATACACTAAAAACTATGACAGTGATTAAAGAAACTGAAGATGTAACAAATAAATAGAAATATATTCTGAGTTCATGGATTAGAAGTATTACTATTGTTAAGATTATTATACAACCTAAAAAAATTTATAGATTAAATGCAACCTGATCATAATTTCAATGACATTTTTCATAGAAATAGAACAAAAAATATTAAAATTTGTAAGGAACCAAAGAAGACTCTCCCACTTTCCACCCCTATCCTCACGTAGCCAAAGTAATCTTGGGAATCTTAAAGATGATTTTATGGATTTGACAGCAAAAATCAAAGACCTCAAAATCAAACATTTTAAAAGTGGGACAAACTAAAATGCTTCTGCACAACAAAGAAAACCATCAACAAAATAAAAAGGCAACTTGCCAAATGGGAGAAGATATTTGCAAATTATAAATCCAATAAAGAATATCCAAAATACATAAAGAACTCACATAGAGAAAAAACAAACAATCCAATGAAAAAGGAGAATATCTGAATAAATATTTTCCCAAAGACATACAGATGGTCAAAGGGTACATGAAAAGATGTGTAACATCACTAACCATCAGGGGGAAGAAAAATCAAAACCACAATGAGGTATCACCTCACACCTGTTGAGATGGCTATCATTAAAAAAAAACAAGAAAAAGAGGGGCACCTGGGTGACTCAGTGGCTGAGCATCTGCCTTTGGCTCAGGTCGTGATCCCAGGGTCCTGGGATCGAGTCCCGCATTAGGATCCCTGCATGGAGCCTGATTCTCCCTCTGCCTGTGTCTCTGCCTCTCTCTGTGTGTCTCTCATGAATAAATAAGTAAGTAAATAAATAAATAAATAAATAAATAAATAAATAGACAAGAAAGAGCAACTATTGGTGAGGATGTGGAGAAAATGGAATCTTTCTGCACTGTTGGTGGGAATGTAAATTGGTGCAGCCACAAGGGAAAAAAAAGAGGAGGTTCTTCAAAAAATTCAAAATTCAACTACCATATAATCCAGCAATTCTACTTCTGGGTATTTACCCAAAGGAAATGAAAACACTAAGTTGAAATACATCTCAATGTTCATTGCAGCATTATTTACAATAGCCAAGATATGGAAAAAACCTAAGTGTCTGTCAATGGTTGAATGGATAAAGAAAATGTGATAGATACACACACAAGGGTATTATTTAGCTGTAACAAAGTAGGAAATCTTATCATTTACATCAATATGGATGTAACTTGAGGGCATTATGCTAAGTGAAGTCAGTCAGCAAAAGATAAATGCCTTATGATTTCACTTATATGTGAAATCTAAAAATCAAACGATAACAACAAAAAAAACCAAACTTCATTTATGAAATAAGTAAGTCATAGGGATGTAATATACAACATAGTAACTATAGCTAATAATACTATTCTTGTATATTTGAAAGTTGCTTATGAGAGATCTTAAAATTTCTCATTACCAGGAAACAAAAATTTCTAACTGGTGACAGATGTTGACTAGACTTATTGTGATCATTTTGTAATACATAAATGTATTAAATCATAGGTTGTAAAATTATAATAGTTTCACATGCATATGTTAAGTTTTTTAATTTAAAAAAATAATTGAAGCAAAAAATTAGTAACAAAATTAAATAACTACTTTATCACCAAAAAGTCTTTTAAGAATTTGTGAGGAAAAGGATTCTCTGACTTTCAGGAAAACCAACTAGCAGGGGTAAAGGTGGCAAAAGCCGGGGATCTGATGACAACAAAACCTTGACAGCAATGCTATTAAGGGTGACTGGAAGCACCCAGGGATATCCAGTAAGTAGTTGGTAATATTGTGATCACGTAATAGCAAACTGGAAGTGTCGTGACAGAGAGACCACTTTTCAGGCTTTGGGATGAGGGGAGACCTTGCTGATCAGTAGGTCAGAAAGTTTGAAGAAGAAAAAATTGTCCAAGAAAACACCTTTAAGTGGGAATAATTTTGAAGACAATTTTAGGTCTTACTGAAGTAGAAACAGAAAACTCAAAAATATCTAACTTGGGGTATGAATTAAGCCCTATTGTTTCTTGGTATAATTGCCTAGACAGAGTTGAGATCAGACAAGAATCATTAAAAAATAAAATAAAATGCTTTCTTATCCTTTCCTTTATTTCATCCTATAGATAAATATAATATACAGGAAATGATCTTGATAAAACTGAACAGAAAAAGAAAATGAGAAGAGAATATAATTGACATAGCAGTTGTAAATGATAAAGCATGGATTTGAAACCAAATAGATCCAGAAACAGTATTGTTTGTTGTCTAATTCTTAATTCACTACTTCTTCATTTTTTGCCAGCTCTATATCATCAGATATCGTTAGGTTTGCTTTGGCAATTTCACATTTTTTTAAAGAAAATATTGTAATTTTTATACAACTCAATTACAAAAGCAGCATAGTAACTAAGCACATTTAGTGTAGAAGGATTCAATTTTTGAGATTTACTGAAACCATTCCTTTCATTTTCATTATAAAAGCATATGCTTATATAAAAATTCCAAAACACATAGAAGATTGTAAAATGAAAAATAAGAGATTCCAAACACCACAGCCTCCAAAAATATCCTTGTTACTGATTTCTTTAGACGTGTCCAAAAATATTTCATGTACAATTGTATTTTTGACACAACATCAATCAAATAAACATAGTTTTGTGATTTTTTTTTCCTATAACAACTGAAACTGTTGTGGGTATATTTCCCAGTACAAAAATAAATATATGAATGTGTTATGCCTTTATGGACATATTTTTCTACTGCAAAGAACGCTGCCTTCAAAGTGTTTTTTATAACCCCCCCTGGAAGTATGGTCATAGAATAAATTACTGAAGAATGGAATTGTTGGGTTAAAAGGTATATGAGTTTTCAATTTTGATAGTTATTGACAAAGTGCACTTTAATTAAGTATGTTTAAATTTCTGTCCATATATAGGAAACCATTTCTTAGTAGTTTTAGTATTTATATACATGCAACACACATGCAGAGTATGTCTTTGGATCAATATGAATGTCTTTCACTGTATGTCAAGTGGTCCATCTGTTCATGTAGTTTTGGCTGTTTGTTCTTTTTTCCTTCCTGCGACGTTCATATTGTAGTCTGTAAACACATAGGCCCCATTCTACTAACTTGAAATGAAGATCTTTGTTTTTCAAATTGTTTAGTGAGTTTCATAATACAGGAGTCTTTTCTACATGTCATTTTTTGCAAATACATTTCCTGATTTTCTTTAAACATTGTGAAAATGAAAAGTAGAATAGATTTGTAAGATTTATTCACATATCTAAAAATTATATGGTCTACTTTAAAAAGTATCTATTAAGTAGTTTCTAAGTCCAGAGACAAATTTATTCCCTCAAATGTTACCAAAAGAAAAAAAAATAGTCCTTCTAGTTCTATCATTAAGTCTTTGATTAATCTGGAATCTCACTTTTGAGTAACAGATATATGGTAAGGTATATATGCCAGGTATATTTTCCCCTAATGTACTGTCAATATGGAAGCAGACTTCATTAAATAATTTCTTTTACCCCCAATGTCATCTCCTGTATATACATGTATCTATATAATTTTCCATCAACATTCCTTAATTATTACTGATTATCAAGTGAATTTTTTAATTTATGAAGGAAATTAATTGCTTATTAATTATATCAGATTTTAGTAGTAATCCTTTAATTATTATCAAATTGTTTCTTCTCTTAAAAATCATTTATTAAAAAAATCATTTATTGAAAAACATATAGCTAATCCATGAGAACATAGAAGAGTAATTTTATGACTTCAGGGATAAGTAACAATTTCTTAAATAGGACATAAAGATTACCCATCAAGAAAAATAAATGAAAGTCATATTACAAATTAAGTATTTCATTTCACTAAAAGATATCAATAAGAAAATGAGAATGCAAGTCATCAGGTGGATCCACAAGGTGGATCTCCACTTGATCTTGTGTATATGTATGTATGCATGTGTGTGTATATATATTCTATAAATCTTTAATAAAAGGGGGGGCAAAAGAAAAATCATTTTGATAAAGAACAGATCCAAATAGTAAGTGTAAGGAAGGATATTTACCCTCGTTACTTACTTTTTTATTTTTTATCTTTATTTTTTTATTTTTTTTCCTCATTACTTACTTTAAAGTAAAGCAATTATACTGGAATTTTCTAGAGGTGGACTGGCCTACCCACCTGGCCAAGGGGCAGCTCATTTGGCTCTCAATAGGCAAGCCATGTGTGGGGTTTTGGTAGTTGCTGATGCTATGTGCTGTGCGGAGGCCACAGAGGGCCTCCAACTGCCTTGTCCTTGCCTCTAGTCCAGAGACCTCTGGCTGAGCAGGCCATGCTCTGTGCGTACCAGCAGCAGGCTTGACACACACTGTGGGCTCTTTACCAGGACACAGAGACACTGGTGCACAATCTTTTCGCCCCCCTCTCCCACTCCTAACCTCCAAGGTCTTCAGTCTCCTGAAAGCGGCAGGTATCTGCACCAATAGGAAGATCAGCCTGAGTGCTGCAGAGATCTCCAGCTCCGACTCTGACTGTGTGCTGGCATGGTACACAGATGCACTGCAGTGGGGGATGTTCAGTGCCACATGTGACATCCTGATGGAACCCAAGTACTGAGAGGGTGTTCAGAGGTATGACTGACTGCAGCTCCAGCTTTGCTATCTACATACTCCAAGGCGTTCATAAGGGCCTCCTGATGAAGACAGAACCTTCCATTATGTGTGACTGCTACCTACCTGCAGGAGCCTCCAACTGGTCAGTCACTTCCTGGTTCTGCACTGTATGGGGGCACCTAGCTTATGCCACTGCAGCAGATTCATGGCTTCTGGAGCAAAAGTCCCTCCATCCAGCAGTTCATTGACATCTCCTTGCTGCCAGAGATGCCATTGCTCTTCTGCATGGTAGACCATTCTCTGGTCCACGACATGGAGTTTGTCCTAGTGAGTCTACAAGAATGTAATATGTGTTGGTTGAAATGTGCCATAAAGGGTTTCCTGTACCAGAGGATCCAGCAGGACATGGAGAAGTTCCTTCTGAGAGAGGAGGAAATCTTTGCCACCTTGAGCAGCTTGCTGGCCCATGGCAAACATGTGGCTCTCCTCACTAACAGTCCCTTCAGCTTTGTGGACAAGGTGATGCAACACATGGTAGGTCTCAAATAGCATCAACTCTTCAAGGAGGCCACTGGCCAGGTGGACAAGCCCACATTTTTCACTGACAGGTATAAGCCTTTAGGAAATTCAATAAGCTCTCCCCAGTGAAAAAAAGGCCAAGATCCATTGGGAAGGAAACCTGCTGGACTCCCCGCACCTGATTCATGGCAAGCCCCTGTGTGTTCTACTTGAGACCTCCTCCCCAGTGACCTGGCGGATCTGCTGCCGCTGAACAGCTGGTGCCAACCGTGACCGTCTCCGGCCTGGAGCAGGAACGTGGCTCACGGGTGCAGAGCAGAGCCCACGCTCCTGGACTCAGCAGCAGTGCTCCCTGGGCTGCTGGAGCTCAGGCCGACCTTCCAGGACACAGAGTTCGGGCAGGCAAGGTGTCTGGCGGAGGGGTATCACCGAGATTCTGTTTCACGCTCAGGTGGGAGCGCCTTCCTCGACTTCTCCAGCCCCACCTCCCTCTCACGGCGCCTCCTGCTTTTCCTCCGGCCTCTGCGTGCCTCCCTCAGCTACCGACTTACCTGCGTGGCTTTCACCTCCTTGCCATGCTGCCCTGCCCTGCCACACAAGTGCCGGACTCTGTTCTGTCCTCCCACGTTCTTCCCGGGCGGTGTGGCCCAGGTCTACTGAGGGTGACGTTGTCAGCAACTGGCCCCCGCCCTCCTGCCTGCCCACTCTGGGCATCTGTCCAGACAAGCTACAAAAGCGGGCTCCTTCCCAGAAAAAAATCCGTTAAGAAATTAGTAAGAAGAACAAAGAAGCACCTTTCTCAGCACAACATCAGAATGGCTAAAACAAAGAAGATACCAAGTGTTGGCAGGACATGGAGAAACTGGAACTCTCGCACACTGCTGGAAGGAGTGTACATTTTCCGCCCACGTTAAAAGACTGTTTGGCAGTATCTGCTAAGGCTGAATATACATAGTCCCTGTGACCAAAATTTCTATTCCTAATATAGACTCAAGAGAAATATATTTCATTACTCTAAGTTGTAGAGAAGAAAATCCAGAGCAGCATTTTTTTTGTGCTAAATTTGACTGAAAACAACCCAATATCTATCAACAGTTAAATCGCACAAAAGGACTGTGGAATATTCACAAAAGGGCATAGTATATCCTATCATAAAACAAACTACTGTTAAATACAACAATATAGATTAACTTTACACCCAAATTATAGCACAAAAGGAGTCAATCAAAAATTACTTATGATAACTACATTTATGTAAAATGCAAAACAGATGAAACTCCTCTCTAGTGCTGGAAATGTAGCTCACACTGAGGGAGGAGGTGATACTAAGGATCAGTATCCTTCTGTGTGTTGGCAATGTTCGCTGCCTGGCCTGGGCATCTGGCTGCACATGCTACAGTTAAGTTCCAAGCCGGCCTGAGCATGTCCAGTAGGCGGGTATCAGATGGCGGCTCTGTCTGGGTTCTTGGCCACACTCCACCGTATCTTTCAGGGAAACTTGAAAATACATGAAAGTAAACTTCAGTTTGCTCCCTACAAATGGTTGGTAACAAGGAGTTACTGCTCTGACTTAGCTGAATAGGAGTTTCTAAAACTCCAAGATCTTCCCACCTTAAAAATCTGGGATCCCTGGGTGGCGCAGCGGTTTGGCGCCTGCCTTTGGCCCAGGGCGCGATCCTGGAGACCTGGGATCGAATCCCACATCAGGCTCCTGGTGCATGGAGCCTGCTTCTCCCTCTGCCTATGTCTCTGCCTCTCTCTCTCTCTCTCTCCGTGACTATCATAAATAAATAAAAAATTAAAAAAAAAATCTTTTCAGGGACACCCGGGTGGTTCAGTGGTTGAGCGTCTGCCTTTGGCTCAGGTCATGACCCCGGGGTCCCGGGATCTAGTCCCACATCGGGCTCCCCGCAGGGAGCCTGCTTCTCCCTCTGCCTGGGTCTCTGCCTCTCTCTCTGGGTTTCTCGTGAATAAATAAATAAAGTTTATTTTTAAAAAATCTTTTCAGAGCTTTAAGTATTCTGGAAGAATTGGTGTATTCTTTTTGTGAATGCGTGGATACTTTCTGTTTCCTAAAAAGTAAATCTAAAATCAACACCATTAATCTTATCTGCCTGCCAAGTCAAATGTGCAACCTGAGCCATTTTTAGACTGAAAGGAAAAAAAAGCACTTAAGCTTCCAACCTCCTTGCAACTTCAACCAAGCAGCTGTGTCCCTCAAGAAGTCACCACGCAGTGGGAGGTGCGGAGCTCCCAGCTTTAGGATGCAATTCACTCGGGGATCATTACCCTAACTTGCCATTTTTGTCATGTGGAATGCCCACGAAGCTATTTCTTTATAGTCTCTTTCCCTGGATTGTTAGCTCCCTTTTATACCTGTTCCTAATTCCCCACCTGATAACATAAGTAGTCTCATTTAGCTTTTTTTCCCCCTTTTTTCAGTTTCCCTTTGTGATTCATCCCTTACAAGTCTCCTTTTTGAAATTCTGAGGCTTCTCGCCACCGTAATCCTGGAAAGTATATACGTAAGTGGGCGGGACTGATTCAAAGCGAGGAAGGAGCCGGGGCCTCGTCCACGCGGCCCTCCGGGTGCGGCCGGCGGGCTGCGAGCTGCCCGGGCGCCTGGACGCGCCCCCCCCAGTCCCCCCCGAGCTGTGCTCGGATCCGGCACCGGCCCGGGCCACGACCCAGGCGCCCGGGGGCTCCCAGCGGGGCTCCCCGCCTCTCTGCCGGCCTCGGCCACTGCCCCGGAGGGTCTTTCCCGCGTCCTGGAGAGCGGGGCGCCTCTGGTCCTTGTCACCGGTCCGAGGGCACCGGGACCCCCGAAGCGGCCGGCCGGGCGATGGGCAGGGAGGCCCGCCGGGGCCCGCTCGGCTGCCCCCGAGCCTCTGACGGGCGTGAGCTGACGGCGAAGGCGCGGCTGTTACAGCCAGACAAGAAGCCACGCTCCGGCGAAGCTTCAGATGGATTCGGAGAGATTTTCTTGGCAGAAAATCAACGCCTTAACCATCTCCCGCGCCACCACCACAGCACTGCCAGTGATTTGCAGCAGCTTGTTGCTGACGTCCCATCCGCGTGTGATGCGGCAGGGGTGAGACCCAGGGTAATGTGCGGACGAGTGAAAACAGAACTCGTGTGCCCTCCCTCCTGCCTGCACACAGTCACGGGTTTTATGTGTGATGCACAGAATCCGTTTGCTTGATGCGGGAGCTGTGTCTCCGCGTGAGCTCCAGAGTGCAGTTCACCGCCAGGCTGCTGAGAACCTGCAGGAATCGATCACAGGAACCGCACCAGGAGACCGCACGTTCGTGCCACAGGGTTCACGGCGGCTGATGGGCTGCTCCGTCTAACGCCGTTAGACAAGTGAATGGCAAAAGGCCTCGGCTTCTGCCTTTTGAGGTTATAGTAAGACAAGAAGATAATTTTTGTTGTTAGCGTTTGTCAGCCCCTTGAAAACCTAGGGGTTCTTAGGATGGAGGTCGAGGAAAGAGGGTGGAATTTTCTCTCCATTATCTAATTATCCAACCAGATCTGTTCCTCTCTTCTCTCCCTTACATTTTGAAAGCATGTTGAGCTTGGAATGCAATTATAATTCATTTGAAATTCAGTCTCAAAAGTTGCAATTTACCGGATGTGACAAATAATAATAGGAGAAAACAAGTTGAATTCTATGCAGATCTTTGTATCTCATCATTTAGGACAAAAATAATATGATCAGCGGTATGGATAACAATCACTGTAATATATTTGATTATTTCTTTAAACTTTCTCATAAATGATTATTCTGCTATGGTCTCCTAATGAGATCACTAAATCATATAGAAAGAGGTAAATTGAATATTACATATTTGGAAAACAAAATTCCATTGAGCAACCTCACTCTGCTGTTCTTCCTTCATCAGCATCAAATTTCAGGGTTATTATCTTAGCTCAAGACATAGCCTGTTATCCTGACACAAGTCATGTGCCAAGTTCTCTGCTGCCTGTTTGAAGGCCTCACTCAGAGGTCTTCTGGCTATTGGAAATGGGACCCAGCATTTCAGTACTTCTGCAAAGTCTTCAGTAACTAGTGTGTACTGTTATGCATGTGTGCTGTGTACATGGCCTAAATTAGTTTGCACTATTATGGCAAGAGGTGCAATTACTAGGTGAAAAACAGGATTACTGGCACAGACTCGTGTTGATTTTCACTAAATTGAGGAAAGGTGATTCTTCACAAGTAACTAGAGATTAGAAAGCACTGGCATTAACTATTTTAGCAGGAAAGTTGGCCCTTGCGGATTCAGTTAGTCCTGCAATTCTGTGAAAGTAATCTGAACTTACTGGCTACATTATGAAAAGAGAAGATAATAACACCACCTTGTCCCAGCTTCTCAGTTCAGTCTTTCATCCTTTTACAGATATGCCAAGTCACTGGGGAAACACGGTGGTCTCTAAGGAAGCACTCTGGAGCCAGGCGTTCATCGGGGAAAGCAATCAACGGTTACATCAGGGATACATGCGCCCTGGCTCATCTGCCTGACAGATCAGCGTGTGAGGGCTATTTCTTGCACGTGGCTTTAGAGAGTAAATTCAAAGTGGCTTCTTTCCCCCTCCAAGATATATATATATAATTAAAACAGCTAATACTGTACTCCGAGAATAACTCCATAATCAGTGATCTCAAAATTTAACATCCTAAAAGTAATGTGTTCTATACAGTTTGGGTGTTTTTTATAATAAAACTGTAATCACTATTATTTCTGTCAAGGAGTTAAACTTGAACTTGGCTGAAGCAAATAATTTTTCATTATGTATCAAATATCTCATGAGATGGTCTCTTATTCAGAGGTTCTTCACCTAAGGTACATTCACAAAACTTCTAAACAAATAAACACACACACACATACACATACAACCCTTAAGCATATGGTATACATTCAGGGGTTTTTGCTAAAGAAACCCCATGACTTGAACTCCAAAGTGAGTTTTACCCTGAAATGGATAAAAAAAAAAATCCCCTGATCTGTAATGATTTTGTTATTACTAATAGTAGTACTAAATTAACCTTTCCTGATGAATCCAAACTAAACTTTGTGAAATAAAGAAATAACTGTAGGCATCTTCAAGGTTATGATTGTTTTTATTATAAAAAAAGGCCAACATGTTATCGCCTGACACCTATTAGGATGATAGCATGAATTCCAAAGTAGCTCATCACAAATTTTCCCCAAGGCTTTGTGTTCATTCTCTCTCCTCTCTCTGTGTGTCTCTGTGTCTGTCTCACTGTGTCTCTCTCTCAATAGGTACAACACGGCTATTGAAAACGGAGAAGACAAGCTCCCAAAGATGTGAATGATAACATTAAGAATCAGCTGTGTAGTGAGTGATTCCTAGCTTTCTGACACTATTCGGAATGTTTTACAGATTTCATCTAATTTAATCTCCAAAACAACCTTAGGAATTAGGTACTATTGTTTATAGATAAAAGCAACACAGAGAACTTGCATTCTAGGCCCACAGTCAAGAAGTTACTAAATAGATTTGCAAACTCTCAGGCCAATTAACCACCACAGTCATCCTGCCTTGAGAATCAAAGACAACATAGTATAAGAAACAGTATATAATTCAAGGTTCGTGTCTCAGACTAGAGTGACAGCAGGAAACCTTTCACATTTTCTTTGTATCAGCAATATCAGATCTTCCCAATTCCTGCTCCCATAGTCTCTACAGCCCTGAATCCTTGGCCACATCAATGATGTTAGTGATGTGGAGCATGTTTCGATGTCTCTCCTTAAGTTTTATTTCCCTCAACTTCTCCAGAGGGAAATAAAAGGGTTTTATAGTCAATGTCATAAATTAGATGATAACCCTATCTTTACATCCCTTATGCTATGGCACGATGGGATATAGTACCCAGACTTAAATAGTTCAAGCCAACACAAACATGCCTATGAAA
This sequence comes from Canis lupus baileyi, assembly GCF_048164855.1. NCBI lineage: Eukaryota > Metazoa > Chordata > Mammalia > Carnivora > Canidae > Canis > Canis lupus. The sequence continues at coordinate 31,446,677 of NC_132858.1, forward strand.
TGCACCTATGAAATTCTGTGAAAAATTCAGTGCACACTCCAACTTAATTCACTCATTAAAATGGTCAGAAAGTACCAATTTAGGCCAGTTATCTAGTTTAATAATGTCATCTATGGTATCAAAAGATCCCTGTTTATGTTTACTGAATAGAAATAGAAATTTAGCTTCAATTTTTTAAGTAGCTATTCTCACTAAAAGATAATGGAAGTTTCAGGTCTCCATAATTGCGAAATGTTTAAGAATGAAGATAAACTGCAAAACAGCCAAATGAGAAATGTGTTGAATTAGCACATACTTCTCTGATTAACAATAAAAAATAGGCATCCAAGAATTGACAAGTCATACCGAAACAAATTAAAGCCTCTACAAAATCTGCAGAGTTTCTTTTTTTATTAAGATGTTTTTTTCCCCAATTTCTGGATAAGTGCATGTATACACCACACTTTTAGCAATTGCTTTATCAGAGCGTGAGGAAATCATGCAAATGTAAAAAGGACATGCAGTGATAATTTCCAGGACATCTGGCTTGGAGGAAAAATTTGCCATACTTAAATGTGAAGAAGAACAAAAGTTGGCCAAAGAATGTATTACTCTATTTTTACTTTGTTTTATGTATTTAAGTTTTGTTATGTACTTTGAGGAACAAAAATATAATGGATGGACATTTACCCAAAGTTAAAATCATCTCTGATTTGCACACGACCTTAAGGAAAATATGCAAAATTGAGCTCTTCTCAATTATAAAATCGGAGATTTGTTAAGTCAATTTAATTTGGTAGTTAAATAAAAAATATTTATTATTTTGGAAATAGTGTAACCATCTGCTTCTGATTATCTAGGTGGTTCAGTTTTATAGAGAAAGCGATCAGCAACAATAGTTGTAAGGGTTGGTATATAAAATGGTTATCGCTCAGTGATTCCTTGTTATCAGGAAGCTATATTTAAAGATACTGACAACAGCTTCACATGAGTTTCAAATCCAGATCCTCAAGAAAGACACAATCACTATCAGCTAGTCTCCCTAATACTGTCAGAAATTCTGAACTAGTGCTAAGGCTGCTCACTCCATTGATTACAGTTTACAGCAAGAAGTAAAGGAGTGAGGGGCATGGGACGTGTGCTAACTATCGGTGTTTCTTTGTAAATAAAGCTCCATTACTTTGCAGTTACAACCTTATGACTTTTATTACTTTTTGTTACAGTGACTTCTTGAACTTTAGAAAAACTCCTACAGTTTTACTGTGCACTTGTCACAACCTCAAAGTAATGCCTAAGAAGGCAGGATTCTCCATGACCACATGTCTGAAATGATACCCAATATTAAACCCTTATTTTCAAAACTACTTGATTGAAATTATAATATAACTTACCATCTCAGTTTTATTTTAATACTGTTAATCATCAAATCCAGCTGCTTATTATACATAGATCTACAACCACATAAGATACCACATAGCTTTATTTCATAACAATGGTTATTTTATTTATTTATTTATTTATTTATAGATTTATTTATTGATTCGTGAGAGCGAGAGAGAGAGAGGCAGAGACATAGGCAGAGGGAGAAGTAGGCTCCTCGTGGGGAGCCCAATGCAGGACTTGATCCCAGAACCCCAGGATCACACCCTGAGCCAAAGGCAGAGGCTCAACACTGAGCCCCCCAGGTGTCCCAGCAACAATTATTTAGAATAGCATTGCCTTCTACTTGCATGATTAGACTATCATAATACGAAAGTATGTAATAAGTGTTGATGTGCATACAGGTGTATCATGAAATGACTTAGCCAATCATTCATTTTGAAAAAAAGTCAAAATGTGAGGAAAATGTGAGTCATTTTATCCCCACATTCCATCTAAATATTTTGACACAGACTCATCTGGATAGAATTCTGGCAACTTATTTCTGATGACCTATAACTTTGATGTTTGGACAGCAATTTCACTACAATTACATCAGTCCTTAGGTTGACACACGGAGGTTTCAAGTTGAGATGGAAGAGCCTACTTTTACCGATGCTTAGAAGCCCAATCCATTCAATGCTGCATGAAAATAAGCCAGTGGAAAGATGGAATAAAGACATAAAAGATGGTAAAACTTCAGGAAAAAGATAAATAGATCAAGTGAAAAAAGACAAGGGCACTGTGGTGGAAAAATAAAAAGGAACTGGAGTAAAGGAAAGGACTGGATCTATAACATAAAATATCAGCTAACAATAACACAAATGCTATCTAGAAACAGATGCAAGACTCAGTCTTAAAAGTATGAACAATTACACTGCTATTTACTAAGCATATTTACTTGATTGCCACCATAATTTATGCTTATCTTAACATGAAAGCATTAGGGGTGTGTAATTTAGACCTTCAAGCATATTTCATTAATAAAACATATGGTCTTAGAACAAATAAAAGAACTTCAAAGTTCACTGAGAACATGATGATCACTCCTAGGGATGGAATAATCTCAAGGACCATAAGTATCACACTCTTCTCTCTAGGTACATAATTTAGTAGGCACAAAGACACAAACTCCTACCTTACAATGTATCAAGTCATTGACCACATTTCTCTCCATAGTTTCTCCTTTAAGTATCAGATTTAATTTCACTATAACCACATCAGTCTCTAAAATACATTTTTAAAGTTACATTCTGAAGGAGATTTTCCTGTGTCAAGTACATACATATGTAACATATTTCAAAGGAATAGACTGCCTTTTAATGAGAAACCAAAATCCAAAATGCTTTATCTACTATATTGTTTAAATTGCTTAAAATTCAGAAAGCATGCTAAAAAACCCATGTGTAAAACACAAACCCTGGATTATCCTACCAAGGAAGAACTGGATGGTCAAAACAATCATAAATACACATACCATATGAATATGTACTTGATGTTCAGCAAAGATAACACAGGAAAATGAAATGATGTGAGTCATAATTAGAAACACTCCAGCAATCATCTATAAAAGGTTTGTGGTAATGTGAGATGTCTCGTTTACAGAACTATCATAATTCAGACTTGGCGTTTGGCTTTTCCTTGGTCACCACAAGTCTGTTCTAGGTTATTATCACACACTATGGACTGAGTTGCAGCAATGATAGAAGCCAGTTTCCATATTAGTTAATTGACTATTAGCTTGGGATATAGCCTAGATACCACAGAAAGTGATCTTATTGAGGTCAGCATTGAATTTTTATCATCTAAAGACTTCTCTTTCTTTTGTTGATCCTTGAAGTACATGCATACACACACTTCAAGCAGCTTGCCAGAGCACTTTAAAATAATGCCCCTAATTAAAACAAGCCACTTTTTTAATTTGATGTACAAACTGTTCCTATTATGAGATCTATCAAAAAGAGATTATATATTGAATATCAAAGTGGATTTTCTTTTCTTTTTTTTTTTTTTTTTTGAGCTGGGAACCTATTTTTACATTGTATTTTGGCATCATAGAGAGTGTAAAATGTGTGTGCTCCATCCTTTTATATCTTGGGATTCATGGGTAATTTACATTCATCCACATTGTTGACACAGCACATAATCATTTAAAAACACGGCTAGAATAATGACTTTGGGACTAAGTTAATTGGTTTGGTTCCTTTTTCGTCAGTACTTTGTAAATATAGTTTAATTTATCATGCCCAATTTTGAACTTAAATCCATAGAAACCTTGAATTGCATTAGGTAATATGGTATAAGAATGTGGTTGTGTATATTTTTCATATCTAATGGTATGTTTCTAAAATTACCAACTGCTGTTCTATGTCAGATATTTATAGGACTTCTTTTTCACACATAACATATATTAAATGATAAGTTTTTTCTAAACATAATTCAGACTCAAGTTATATGCCACTATATTCTGTGTTAAGGCACAATGGGTCTCTATTAAGTCTGCATTTGGCGCAAAACCATTTTTACAGCACTGTCTTGAGGGAAAGGTTGACCCTGATACCAAATACTTCTATATTTATCTCAGTAAGAAGTCAAAACATGTTTTTAAAAATATTACAAACATATAGGTGAAAGGCAAAGATTACAGTCTGTTATTTGTAATTTACTCCCATACTTGACAACTGATATCTAAATAAAAAAAGACCTATCCTCAATTAAGTATCCCAAGTAGGTATCTAGAAACTGTATCACGAGGTATTTGCTGACCAACTTTATGAAAACTCAGGTCAACAATGTTTATGTGTGCAATGTGTGATGGTTTTCCTTTAGATGGACACAAAAAATACCCATGTAAAATCACTATTCCTTTACAGTAGGGTAAGGATATAAATTATTATGGTTCCATTATCCACCCTGACCTTGAGAGTGACTTACCAGGATTTTCAAAATTGCATATTAATATATTCAACATAAAGGGCACCCGGGTGGTTCAGTTGGTTAAGTGTCTGACTCTTGATTTTGGCTCTGGTCATCATCTTAGAGCCCTGCGTTGGGCTCCATATTCAGCATGGAGTCTGCTTGTTCCTCTCCCTCCCCTTCCCCAACTTGTGTGTGCACTCTCTCTCTCTCTCTCTCTCTCTCAAATAAATAAATAAAAACTTTAAAATATTTATTTATCCAGGATGATTACCAAAAATTATGCATCTAAGTCCTATTAGGTTAGCCAGTTATAAAGAATTCCTGATTTAACATTATATCTCAGCCATTATCAATAATATTCTGGTTCTGGGTAAGATGAAGTGAACATACTGCACTCTGAGTCCATCCAATGAAGCTAAAAATCCTAGACAGAATGCACCAAAAAGTAATTGAACTCCAGAAAGTAAATAGTAACAGGAATTTTGGGAGAAAAGAGTAGAAATAGAGGCTACATTGAATTAATGATCAAGTCACTCCTGGTTTTTCCTCCAGGATCCCTTGGCCTAAGTGGAACATGCCATTGGCCCTTGTACAGAGTACTCTAGAATCATGTTCTAGTTCAGGACTGCAGATAATAAAAGAGGTGTCCTGGCAGCAACATCAAGGCAACAGGAGCCCATGGTTATCAACAACTCTGAACAAAGTTAACCTTCCTCTGTGACTGGGAAGCTGTAGTTTCAGCATGTGTGGCACATCTCTGTTGATCTCTTCTCTCTCTCCACTTGGTAATTGGTACCTAAGGCTAGCACTGTGACAGGAACTATGCAGCAGTACACGGTAAATAAAATGCAAGTGTTCAGCTGGAGGAACAAAATGGGGGCCTCTACAGAATTGGCAGATATCATGGAGGTCAAATAAAAGGAAGAACTTGAGAAAAAAAATCTATAGGGCTGTTATCAGCTCCTGGGATTATCTACCATCCTACATATACCAAGTTATGCATGCACGCATGGATCTGTCTGAAAAAGTAGACAAACAACCTTGGGAGCCAAACTAAGAGACAGACAACCACCCAGTTCCTAGACTATTCTAGTGGGTAGTACACTTTGGACACAAAACAAAAATGATGCTGAAAACACAACTGAGAGATGGCTAGGTAGAACTATGGCTTAAAGCCGAGTCTGTTAAACAAAATATAAACATTACCTGCAGGTATTAGAAGCTATAAGAGAGAGTCTCATAACACAATATTCATGATGTCCAAGATGCATTTAAAAAGTTTTCCATACACAAAGAATAAGGAAAATATCAATAGGCATGTGATACCATAATCAATGTATGCCAGTGACAGGACACAGATGTTGGAATTATTTGACAAAAACTTTAAAGCAGCTGTCAAAAAATGTTCCAGTAAGTAAAAGTGATCACTTTTGAAATGAATGGAAACCTAGAAAAGCTCAGAAAATAGAATATATAGACAAGGCTCAAAAGGAAATTTTATAACTTAGAAATAACAACCTCCGGGATCCCTGGGTGGCGCAGCGGTTTGGCGCCTGCCTTTGGCCCAGGGCGCGATCCTGGAGACCTGGGATCGAATCCCACGTCGGGCTCCCGGTGCATGGAGCCTGCTTCTCCCTCTGCCTGTGTCTCTGCCTCTCTCTCTCTCTGTGAGACTATCATAAATAAATAAAAAATTTAAAAAAAAAAGAAATAACAACCTCCCAAATAAAACCTAATTGAATGTATTTAATAGTGGAATGGATATGACAGAGAATGACTAAGTAAAACTGAAGACAGATCAGTAGGGATTAATATAAACAACAGACACCAAACACATTAGATAAAAATGCTCAGAGTCTAAGAAACATATTGGACAGTACAATATAGCCCTAGAAGAAGAGGAGAAAAAGCATAGTGTAGAAAAAATAGTTGAATAAATACTGACTGACAGAAGCATAGTGGAGAAAAAAATAGTTGAATAAATACTGACTACTTCCTCAATTTTATAATAGGCATAAACTTGCAGATTCCAGAAATCTATCAACCTCAAGTAGAATAAACCCAGTGAAATGTGTATCAGGTGTAATCAAAGTGCTAGAAATTAGAGACAGGGGAAAACACATTTTCAAAGCAGTCAGGAAAAATAGAATTGCCATCATTGTTGGAAAATGATTACTTGAAGGGTAACAAATTTTTATTTCAGAAATAAGGGAGCACAGGAAGAGTGAAAGAAAAATTTCAAGTGTGATGAATAAAATTTTTATCCCAGAATTCTATACCTAGCAAAAATAGCCATTAGGAATGAAGGGGAAATAAAACACTTTTAGATGAAATGAAACCAACAGAAGTTGTTGCCAGAAGACCTATCCTAAAAGAATCACTATGGGAAGGTTTTTAGCAGAGACATCAGACATAAATTTGGGTCATGAGGAGTGAAGGAAGAGCAGCAGCAGAAGTAATAAGTACTGGGTAAATATGGTGGATGGTTCATATTTACATGACTTCTTTAAGATACATTTAATGGTTTAATGAAAAATGTTAACATTATCTGATGAAATGTCAATGTTATATAGGGATTATATATGGCAAGTACAATATAAAGGGAGAGATAAGGAATATACATTGTGCTGAGATTTCTATTTCCACTGAAATTGTTAAAATACTGTTTCTAAGAGGAATATATGAAAGTATACAATTGCAACCCTTTGGACAGTGATTTTAAGAACTATGTAAAAAGAAATTATACAAAGAGCAAAAGGGAAACCAATTTACAGAAAATAATAGATGTTCAACTAACTCAGGAGACAGAAAGGAGTAAGGCAAATGAGAGAAAGCAAACCAATAAAAGTGCTCTACCTACATTAAAAAATATCAATAATTGTATTATCTTGAAATGTCTAAACACTCTGATAAAATGACAGATATTGTCAGAGTTTTAAAAAGATGCACCAAATATCTTTTATCTACCACAAGCCACATGAAATATAATAATATAGCAAAACTAGTTCCCAGAATGGCCATGTGGGGAGCTCCATGGTACCTCTTTTTAGGTATAATTGCTATATAGGTGAAAGCAGCCATTCAAAATCTCTGGAAAGAATTCTAGAGGATTTCAGCAACTGGACAGATAGGTATTCAAGAAAATATACTCAATCTTGGTGTTAGGATTCAGTCTTTGACATCTGAGTCACAGCATCCTCCTTTTCCTCCCACTCCGGTTGGGGAATTTCTACTCCAGGCAGGTGCAAACAAGAAGATAGGCTCCCTCTCTCCCCAGGCCCCAAACACGAACAATGGTTTCTATCTTGCCACCAACATTTATTGTTCCCCTCCCACCTCATCCAAATCCGTACTGCAGAAACTCTCCTCCAGGCAAGTATAGCTGGATATCTGAGGCCTCCTTTCTCTACCCAGCCCCTGACTCTTTTACAATGGAAGCCATACCCCAGACATGGCAGGTTGAGAACACTGCCCCAAACACCCTAGCACCAGCTCACGTTTAGGAGAGGCAAGCTGAGATGATCAAAGTCTACCAAGATTACTAAGCATCACATATGTAGAGCAGGGGTGTCACTTCAAGAAAAGTGATAGCTTAATAGCAGCAGCACAAAGGTTCTGCTCATGGCACACACAGTGGCTTCAACATTGTAGATGAATCTCAAAATTAGGATGTTGGGAGAGAAAAAAGCAAGGCATATAAAAATATAGAGCTGAAAGCATTCAAATGAAGTTCAAAGACAAAATCCTATTACTTAGGTGTGGTAAAATTATTTTAAGGAAAGAGTAAATTAAAAAAACAAAATTGGAAAGATTATTAATTACCCATGGGGATAAAAGTTAGGAGAACCTAATAGGAAGAGGAAATATAAGGATATTGTATTAGTATGATCCCAATTTGGAAGAAAAGGAGCTAAGCAAAGTGTTTACTTATTGTTTATACAAATATGCATATATATGGAATACTTATATATTACACATATTTTGATGTCATCATGTTTATATAAATTTAAAAATTCAAATTACAAACACTAAGCTCACAATCCCTAGCCCCTGGATTTCTCTTAAAATTCCAATAAAAAGTTAAATCCATGTCCTAAGTGAAGATATGATACTGCTAAGGAAGTGAAAAATTCGTAAGCCAAAGGATCCTTTTCTTTGTCTATCAATTGTTTACTCTCTCAAACCATGTGGGTACCAGGATCATAGAATTATAGGAAAAGAGACAAGAGTATTTTCTCTTACAAAATTATGTTGATGATAGGTAAGATAGGAGTGTGAGGATTCCCCTTCCTTGATGTTTCCTTAACAAAGTATTAAATTTGTCTGTCCTCTAAACTGCTTTTTAAACATTTTGTTGCCTCACCTGACATTTGAAAATCTCTTATCTGATTATCTTTTTACAGAAGCCACACAGTCTTCTGATCCATTTTGTTTTCAACCAGGCTTTGTGGTTTTGAAGGAAAGGCTTCATTGCATGACTCAAGTATTAGATTTAAATAAAGCCATTTATACTTACTAGCAAAACCTGGGAAAGCAAACGACAATGCCATCTCCACCTAGCTCTACATGAAATAAAATTCTAGGTTTAATGAGTGAAAACGCTATTTTCTTGTTCAGAAATATGAAAATGACCCTAAGTCTTAGAAATTTCGTGACATTCTCATTCTCTCTAGAATATCAATTTTCTGTCCTTTGTAATTTGCATTTCAATTAACTATAATAATCGCAAAATGGGAGTAAAGAAAGGGGCTTGCCTAGAGTGTTTTCCTTTGCATTGAATAAAAAGAAATAATGCTCACTTAAAATCTTTTCCAATTTTTTTCAAGTTTTGGTACAGATTATTAAAACTGTCATTTAATTCAAGTTTCATTTTCTTTTGTAAGTTTATGTTACAATATAGGTAAATAAACGTAAATGTTGAAGTCATCTATTAACTTGGATCTATTTTTTTTTTTGAAGATTTTATTTATTTATTCACGAGACACACAGAAAGAGAGGCAGAGAGAAAAGTAGGCTCCCCACAGGGAACTCGATTCCAGGACCCCAGGATCATGACCTGAGCCAAAGGCAGACACTCAACCACTGAGCCACCTTGGCGTCCCTATTTTTGTTTTCTTAGGGTAAACAAAGACCTTGTCCCTCCCTCCGAACTAACTTGAAGGGGAATAGCTTGTACATGAGCATGAGGCAAGAACAGGTCTTCTTGGCCAAGGCCTCTTCAGAACAAGAAACCCTGGACAAATTACATCATAAAAAATAAGGATATATATTCCAAGAGATCACAGGTAGAATAACCTATAATTAGAGGTCTACGGCATTTTGTCATCAAAGCAAGAACATAATCCACCTTGAGAAGGGAAACATAAGATACTTTTCATTATGGGAAGAAGTCAACCCCAAGTCCCTAAGTGGCAGGTAATAAAAGGAAAGCTATGAACTATTCAAGCCTGATCCAAATCATTGTGATGGTGACCTATTATCCTTCCATAACAAAGATATTTGTAACATACTTCTAAAAAAATAAAAAATAAAAAATAAAAAAAATTGTTTTTCATTATGAACTTTGCATGCATTAATATTTGGTCTACACACAGTCATAAAAGACCTCATACAATTTGATAATTTGAGTTCTTGCAATAAACTAAACTCTTTGATAAATGTACATTATCCTAATTTAAATTTAGATAAATCTCTGTGGACATGCAGATGTTTCTGGGCTCTGTTAATGGTGGCTAGTTAATCAGGTTTAGAGAATCAAAAGGTTTCCTAGGCTTACTAGATTACAAGTCACCCCAACACTAAATCCAGTCTCTTTCCCAATTGAAAAAAATCTAACGCAATCATCTCAGTTTAGATGGTTCCAGAAACAGACCTTAATGTGTTAGACCAGCAGTGTGCACCTTGGTCACTGAACAGAGCTCCACCTCAGGATATGCATTTCAAATACCTGCTTTCAGACTTTGGTTCCACTTTCTTCTTACTGACTTTTCATTTTCACTTTTCAACTATGTCTTTGCCACCTACCACCCTAAACTCTTGGCAATTCTCATTCACGTTCCTGCAGCCCTCATTTATTCTGATACTCTAGTTTCGAGTCCTGTTTCTACCCTTTTGAGCCCTAATTTCCTTTTACCCAGTCCTTTGGCCCTCCCTTAATCTCCTGGTTTCACCACCTTAATACTCCATGTGACGGGAAGGAAAGACTAAGTTCTCCAGGGGATATCAGGAATTATCTTTCCCCATTTTGTTAGATACACACAGTCCAGATAGGCTGAAACACCAGATCACAGAGTTTATTATTGAAGAGACAGACTTTGGTAGTTGTCTTAGAACTCCCAGTCCAGTGTGTTTCCATCAAATCACAAGTATTGATATATGAGAGGGGTGAAGAATGTTAAAATAATATAAATTTCGGTGCTTGTATTTAGACCTGCTCTTTCTAGGCTTTAGGATTCTTATGTATTCCTTTAGAACTATTTTAGAGCCTACTCAAGAGCCTTACTTTTGGTAAGAGTAACATAGAAACATAAATATCCAGGGCACCTGGGTGGCTCAGCGGTTTAGCGCCCCCTTCAGTCCAGGGCGTGACCCTGGAGACTCGGGATCGAGTCCCACATCTGGCTCCCTGCATGGAGCCTGCTTCTCCCTCCGCCTGTGTCTCTGCCTTCTCTGTGTGTCTCATGAATAAATAAAATTCTAAAACAAACCCCACGAATATCCTATGTCCCCAAGCTCACTGATTTGACCAATTTTCAAAATATAAACTGGTGATAATTTCTCTCTACAACTTTGTCTACTAACTATTGATTTAATTAATATATTTTATGTCCTAAGCTCAATTTACTAGTGATTTAAAATAATACCGATGGATATAAAAACTAAGCTTCTGTCTCCTCTCACTCTAAGGAAACTTAATTAAAAAAGAATCTTCTAAGAGTATCAGTTCTGCCTTTGATTCTTTCTGTCATCCCATTTTCAAACTTTTTTCCTGTACTCCTGAGAAAATTTTTTCTTGAAGTGGCTTTCAATCATTTTGAAACATCAGTATGTATGTATGTATTTATTTGAGAGGGAGGAGTTAAGGGCAGAAGAGGGGGAATCTAAGCAGGCTCCATGCCGAGCACAGAGCCCTAGTGGGGCTCAGCCTCACAACTGTGAGATCAAGAACTGAGCTGAAATCCAGAGTCTGATGCTTAACTGACTGAGCCACCAGGCGCCAACAGCAGTATCCTCCTGATTGTCCTGATCAACTTCTTTCTTCTCATTTAAGACCAATGTATAAAATGACACAGACCTATATTTGTATTTAAAACAATGAAAATTGAGTTATTTTAATATCAAATATTATGGTTACTGTAAATGCAAACATTTCAAAAGGAATAATCTTGACAGTTTTTTTCCAATTTCAAGGGACCTTATTATATGGCTAGATGTATCATTTTATATTACCTCCAGCTTTGAGGATATAACCTCTCAAATGAAAGTGTATTATTTGTAGAAAATTTGATTTTAGCAGTAATTACAAAATGTAAATATTAGAACCATTCAATCTAATCAGACTAACCCTAGCAATGAATTGTTGCTCTCATAAATTCTAAATACATTCACATAATTTACTTTCTTTGATTTTAGAGTTTGCTAGCAATATTCTGTGTCTGGTTTAGGTGTCTATCATGTGGCTAAAGGATTTATTCCAATTTTTCCTGTTAACCCAATAGGAGACTTCAACTGAGAGTGCTGTAATTCAGATTTTTCTAATTCAACTCTAGAATTTCTAAGTCCAATTTGAGATTAAGACAAACACTATGTGCCCCAAAGAAACCTCTAATTAAATTTTGTAACTGAGCACAGTTTTCTTTGAAATTTCATTCATTTGGATGGTTGACATTTTAGGTTAAACATAGAAAAATATGTAAAAATAGTTTTTATATAATGATAGGATTTTGACTTCATATTTTTATATCTTTCTCTCTTAGAGGATGAAGGATGTTATAGGATGCCAGCATTGATTATACTGTAAAATATAGTTAACATATAAGGCACATAAAATTATTTAACATGTTGAGTTTTATCACACTAGAGCCATTGGTTGGACAAAAATAAAATTTGCTCAAATGATTACCTCCTTCCTGCCTCACTGTTCTTAGGAAAACCTGGACTTTGATTTTCATCATATTGGTTTGTGGGAACTGACCTCATGGAATAAATGTTTAGAAGATCAGCCCTTGAAAGGACATTGTCAACATCTTTAAATCATGGGTTTGAATATTTTATTCTTCTTTTTACTATGTTAATTTTATTTTTTTAACTTTAAAAATATCCCAACTATAGGACATTATAAAAGTTGTTTTTAGACTTTTTTCCAAAGTAGTCTTACTCCAATTCAAATTTTACAGTAAAAATTTGAGTATTTAGCAATCATATATCCATATGTAATTGATTTCATTGCTTTAAATGGTGATGTTTGCCTCTTTCTATGATTTCCCATATACTTTCATGGTTAATGTTACCTTTACTGGATCTGACTGTTAAAAATTAAGTTTTTTAAGATTTTGGACAAGAAAGCAAAATCATTTTTTGTCATTGTTCTTATTCTTCACTAAGTTTGAGAAATGTTTACTTTCCATATTAGTGTAACTTGTATTCATTAAAACATACAGAACTTCCTTATCATTCTGTTAAGTAAACTAATAATGAAACGTAAATCTCAATCTTAAATAGTTACCCCTGACGGGTATTCTGGATTGATCTTCTCATTTCAGTCTCCTAACTGGAGAGACTGGGCATTACATTCTCTTTCCAAGACTTCTGTGCCACAAAGCTTCTGGATATACACTTGTGTCTGTTAATTACATGAATGTGTGAGATTTTTCTTTTAAGATTTTATTTATTCATTTGAGACACACACACAGAGAGAGAGAGAGATAGAGAGAGGCAGAGACACAGGAAGAGGGAGAAGCAGGCTCCCTGGGGGGAACCCAATGTAGGACTCGATTCCAAGACCCTGGGATCACGACCTGAGCCAAGGCAGATGCTCAACCACTGAGCCACCCAGGCATCCCTGTGTGATATTTTTTAAAGAAAAATAGAGCAAGAGTCACTTTCCGGCACTGGTAAGAAAGATCATAGAAGTGTATAACAAAATTGTCTTTTGCATCATTTCAGTATTCACATTGCAGCATTCCGAGTAGCAAGAGACAGTTAAATCAGTAGTAACCCATGAGTTAGTAGAGGCTCTTGACTGGAACTTCCAGGTTCCTAGAGTACAGATACTGATGTGCTGCCTTGATCTCAACCCTTCATTGGTGGCATGAGAGGTAGCTGCTCTACCAACGTGTCAACTCTGTATTGGCCTGAGGTCATTTATAAAGTACATGTCTCCAGCATTCCACAGGTTTTTATACATAATTAATACCTTTTATTAGTAATATGTGAGAAAAACACTAGGATGATTTATATCACTGGATTTTGATATGGTAACTTTATTTTGGGATTTAGTATTCCTTAATCTACCTCTCCACGATATAGCTTTTATGTGTTTTTAAGATTTTTTAATTTGAGAGAGATAGAAGCTTCAAGCTGACTCCCCATTGGGCACACAGCCTTATGCCAGATCCCAAGACCCATAAGATCATGACATCAGCCAAAACCAAAAGTCAGTTGCTCAAAGACTCAGCCACCCAGGTGCCCCAACTTTTATTGTTTTTTAATCAAACTCCAGATAAATCATTTGAGCTTCATCTTACTCATGGAATAACAGCATTATTTTATCCTCAACAGAAGAATCCAGTGATTGATTGATCTTAACTTAATTTGAGAAACTCGCTTTTGGCAACTTTTCCTGTATCAGATCTAGATCATGCTTTCCAAAAAATTTTGAAATACTTGATTATTCTCTAGACTTTTTTGGGCTTCTGATGAGTATCACCTGAACCAGAAAAATCCAAACATTTCAGTGCCATTTTTCTACTAATTTTTACATAAATTATTTACCAATGGCTTACCCTGGACTGAGTTTTGAGTCTATAGCAATTCTACATTTCATGTAGGTATTCAAAAGTTTAGTATAAGTGAAATTATTAGATAAGTAGAATTTATTGAGCAACTTGATGGAAAATAACACACCCAAGGCTGGCCTACAGAGTATGCCATGCAGACCTTATGATTTGTTTGAGATAAAAGTGTCATATTTTCACTTCAGAAATACAGACTGAGTCGAAGGCAAGATTCACACAAAGACTTCCTGAACTTAAAAGTTGAACACCTTTAGTAATATACTGAGTACTCGGCTGGATCAATTCCTGTTGATAAATGGTATTATCTGTGTCTAAGTTTTCTAGACTGTAAGACAAGTCTAGTATTGGCGGCCTGACATAAGTAGCTGTTCAGTATAAGCGTATTTTGATACTATCTCATTTCCACCGCATCACTTGTTGCTATCAAGATGTTCTTTTTTTTTAAGATTATTTATTTATTTATTTATTTATTTATTTATTTATTTATTTATAGAGAGACAGAGAGAGAGGCAGAGACACAGGCAGAGGGAGAAGCAGGCTCCATGCAGGGAGCCCGACGTGGGACTCGATCCGGGGTCTCCAGGATCACGCCCTGAGCTGCAGGCGGCGCCAAACCACGGCGCCACCGGGGCTGCCCAAGATGTTCTTTATTACTTATGATAAACGTTCTTTGAAAGTTATTGGTATTCATTTGTTGCAGTATTTGAAATCTTTACAGACTTTTTAAAATCTAAATAAGTATCTAAACCATATACTATATTCCTTTTTTTAAAGATTTTTATTTATTTATTCATGAGATACACTCAGAGAGAGGCAGAGCCACAGGCAGAGGGAGACACAGGCTCCTCGCGGGAAGCCCAATGCGGGACTGGATCCCAGGACCCCAGGATCATGACCTGAGCCGATGGCAGATGCTCAACCGCTGAGCCACCCAGGTGCCCCTGAACCATATACTATATTCTTATATGGACGTTACTTTATAAGTTTTACAGATTACACTATTGTATAATTATAAATGTACAAGTACTGACTCAAACTGTACACGTAGGAGCTTGTACTTGCAGAAATTATCTGAAATGTACAATATTATGCTACAAATAGATACAAGATGATTTTAGAGTCCTTCTTAGAACAAATCATATTTATTTTTAAAGATTTTATTTATTTGACAAAAAGAGAGCACTAGCAGGGGGAGCAGGGGAGCAGCAAGCAGAGGGGGAGGGAGAAGCAGGCCCTCCGCTGAGGACGGAGCCTGACATGGGCTTGATCCCAGGACCCTGAGACCATGACCTGAGCTGAAGGCAGACATTTAACCAACTGAGCCACCCAGTTGCTCCCATACTTCTTATTCTTAAGAAAGGAAATGGATAGAAAGCCATGAAGATAGATCTTTATCTGTTTTATATTGACTTTGAGTCAAGTTTAGACATAAATGAACCCAGAAATGTCTGGCTTTAATGAAGGGTATGCAAAGGGAATAAGTTGTGCAGTTACGTGTTACATGGTCTGAGTCCACTCTCTGGGATTCTAACCCAACAGGATCTATAGAGGAATGTGAGCACTTTAAGAGACTCACAATACTAAGTATGATTTAAAAAATTGTGAGATCTCAAAATTATTCTAAATTTAAACAGAGTTTGAACAGAATCAGTTAAGTGATAGTACATCAGAATCTGATTATTTAGATGTCATTAAAAAATAGCACAATTAATTTGGACCACCTCGAGATGAGTCAGTACAACTGGCTAAGTGCCATTGTTATTTTTAGTGCTGACATAAATGTTGGGCACATATGTGTACCACTGCTTACTCCAGAAAAGAGATTTTAGGAAGGAGAAGATTTTTGAAAAATATTTCCCTTTCCCTCCATAGCAGTAACTACACAGGAAAGACCTGGGTTTATTTCTGATTCCCTAAAGTTTAGTATGAACAAAGCAAGTCACACTTAATTTTCTGTGATAGTTTGTGGAAAAATATTAGAAATATTGAAGCAATTTTATTTAAACTCTCTTCTCTACCGCAACATCCATTAATATATAATATCAGATAAGTACTCTCTGTAAGTTGTTCTCCTGTAGAATAAATAAATCCTTTTTAACTTTTTCTGAGTCTTTATGAAAATATTTATTTAAATTCCTTATGGGCATCAGCAGTAACCAAGTAATTTCTTGGGACAAAGAGCAGAAACTATTTGTCCTAATGATATTCATTCCCTCATTCTTCCTTATTTACAAACTACACATTTTTGTCCTGGAGAGTAGTGAACTCTACTGAATATTATTGTCCTTTTTCTTTGCTAATAGAGGTCAGCCTATAACAAATTTCCAGTTGCTGAGGCATAACTGGAACTCTATTAAGTGTTTCCAAAAAGTCTTTGATTTTCTGGTAAATAAAGTAAGACTTAGTTTGTATACCATATTCCTGCCTGGAGGTCAACATGGATTTTGAGGTGCAATAACCCAACTGTGCAGGAACCCAATTTCCTTTGTCAGGAGGGAAAGGTTCCTGATAATCAGGAATAGCTGCCTATTCCTCTGTCCTCTATTCCTCCAACTTCCAGGGTAACAAATGTATACTGAACTGAATAAAAACATTTAGAGAGCGCAACTAGGATGAATCAAGACTGTTACCTCCTTACGCACCCAGGATTCTTATTTCCAACACTTAGAGACACTTTTTCTCTCCCAAATCACTTGGCAAATGGGACAGGGGCAGCCAGAGCAAGGGCCAGGAACTGGCTCATCTCTCCCTTGCAGATTCTTACTCTTTCATACACCCAATTGTGTCTGACGGTTAGTTAAAAAAAAAAAAAAAAAAAAAAAGGAAAACAGCTGCTTAACAAATGTACGTGATTTTATAGAATCCTAATAAAAATCACAACAAAGATCAGGAAAATAACATGTAATGTTGAATTATCATAATGGAATCACTCTGATTAAAAATATGATTTCTTGCCCCAACCATGACTTTTGCTTTCTATGATTTAGTGAGGCTCTGCTTCCTATACACAATCTCTACATTTATTCAAACATGTCAAAGATACAACACTGCTCCGACTGATGATTATAGTTCTGCAGGTTACACGTTCCTTTTCTTATCTAATGTTTCCATCTCTTCAACTTCCTGGATACTGAAAAACCATCAGTCTCAGAAGTGAAAAAACTAGGAGCAACATTTTATGTGATTATAAATAAGAATTCTAATTAGAATTTACAGAAAATTTCAGGGGATAGTTGGTAATTTTTAAAATATAGTCAGTCAACTTGTAAGGCTGTCAAAGAACTAACAAGTGAGTGAGTTACACAGGAATTTCCCCAGAGTGCCGAGGGATTTGGATGTAAGTTATTAGCTACCATGGATTTTGGATGAGCAGAAAAGTAAAGCAAGGTCATCATCTTTAGTGGAAGATAGTCTTGCTTTTGTTGCAAAGCGTCTGTAACACAGGACTTGTTTGAGGATTCAGCGTGCTGCTGTCCCATTGGAGGGAGAACAGGAATAGAAGAGAGAAACCATGGAGTGATCAGACATCTACCAAAACCAACTCTTTTTTTTTTCTCCTTAATGGAAATTGTGCTAGGACATATGTGTGCATGTTCTGATGAGCCACACTGAAGTTATTTATTAAACACTGCTCATTGTAAAGGCTGGGTAATATATTGACACTGGGATCTGGCTGGGAATCATTCCAGCAAGAACTTTATTGAAGTGAAAACAGTAAGAAAATTGGTTCTATAATAGTTATTATTGACATTTCAAGACTGGCTTCCAAAAATTAAAGTAATACTGTATTTAAGTATTTTTTCTATGTAAGTATTTAACTGTACTCCTTTATCATCCTTTAAAATAGGATTGATTCGGTTGTTTTTCCAAAGAGAAAAAAAGTTATTTGCATATATGTAAATAGACATATTTACATATATTTAGATCTATTCATCTACCTACAAATTTACTTTATGGCGTACAAATGAAGAGGCTACTACCATCTCTATATTGCTTTTGTTCATATATGAAGAAAGAGAAAAGATCATCTTTGGGATGGTAAAGAAAGGCTAAAACATGGTTTTTGCCCCATCATTTTGGTTATCAGTCCCTCAAAGAACAAAAACTAACTTTGTAATAGACTTTTTGTTTTCCTTCTTGGAGAGCATATGCATGCAGGATAAACTAGATTCTCTGTTTCAAGGCAATTTGCATGACAATTTTATGGTAATTAAAAATGTTTCCATCAGTTTTTCTACAAGGTATTGCACATGGATTATGTGGTTTAATTGCAGAACAATGATGATGTATTATTACTTTCAATTCGTAAGTGAAGTAATGGAAGTCAGAGGGATCACGTGGACAGAACATCATGGAGAATTTATCAAAGCCTTTTTGTCTTCACTTGAAAACTCCGTGAAGCTGGAATCTTCATACTCCAGTCATCTGAGATCTGTGAAAACAGTGATCCCAGCTGTCTGAAATTACCCTGGTGGGGCAAAACATGGCCAGAGCAGGTCGCAGAACCCTTTTTCTTCTGCAATGCAAAAACAACTAAAACCTATTCACTGTGCATCCACCAAGTAAAGGGTAGGTTTTGTGAAACCCACTAAGAGGCCGAGCGGAAAAGAGATCTCTTGCGGTACCTCACTAGTGAGCCAATTTCCATAAACCATATTCTAACAGCTAAGAGTTTCCACCTGCATCACTTTCTAATGGTAGCTGTAACCAACTACCACAAACCAAGTGGTTTAGAACAATGAAGGTTTTTACTTACCGTTCTGGAGGTTAGAAGTCCAAAGTGGATCTCACAGGGCTAAAAATCAAAGTGTTACAAGGGCTGAGTTTCTCTCTGGAGGCTGCCAACATTCCTTGGATTACGGCTTCCCTCTTTGGCGTCCGTAGGAAGCAATGGTCAGCCAGATGGCACACTTCATTCTGACACTGACTCTTCTGCTCCCCCGCTCACCTGCATAACCTGGACTTTTCTCCTAGCTGAAGGTCAAATGATTTGCAACGTTATTGCCACCCAAAACCTTGATTTCCCTTTGCCGTATAACACAATATAGTCACAAGTCCCAGGGATCAGGGTGTAGACACAATTTACGAGCCATTATTCCACCTGCCACACTACCACTTTAAAAATAACAATGGAAAATAAAAGTTGTAGCAGAGACAAAAGGTCAAATGTAGACAAAACCTCAAACTGCTTATCAATGCATTCTAAGCCCCACAAATCAGAGAATGATCCTGACAGGAGCATCAGAAGAAATACAAAAATCCTCTAAAACTACTTGGAAATTTCAGAAACAGCCGGGAAGTATAGCTCCAATTTAGCTGCCTGGAAACTGCATGACCTTAACCAAGTCTGTAAACTTGCATTTCTAGTCCTCAGATTCCTCATCTTCAAAATAAAAATGTGACAGTCCATCATGTCATTTCTAGAGGTAGAGTATGATCTCCTGACAGGCAAGGTTTTCATGAAGAAAGGAAATTCAGAGAAACATGAGTACCAGTTGCACGTGATAACACAGCACCTAACAAAACACAAGGCAATTAACATTTCACTACTTTAAAAAATGTGCCAATCTGACACTAATTACAATAGTGTAACTATGAGCAGGGAACCTTATTTTTTCTTATAATTTACAGATGATGAAGGATGGAACCTTAGAAACATTTTGGACAAAGTAAAGCAGATACCCATGAGGACTATTATATGGAAATAATTATTACTTAACTTTATTATGTATTGTATTCAATGTCATAAAAATGAAAATTAATTGAAATATTATAAGCAGAAACATAAAAATCTCTATTTTAAGAGTAAAAACAACAGCATTAAAACATGATTAATAGGCTAGTGAAAGCAGTGGTGCTAATACAAAAATGTATAAATGATTTGGAAAAATATGAATCTCATATTTATAACACTTCAGATCATATTAATTAGGATCTCTGATTTTATATTATGTCTCATATTGTACAACCAAAATAAAAACTGTAGTCCCAATTATTTAAAGGTATAAACAAATAATAAAATGAATAAAGCAGGAAAGTATTTTCTGATATCAAATATGGCCAATCTTTAAAAAAAAAATATGTTAGTTAAAATTATTCTCTAAATATATATGCCCCTTTCTCTTCATACTACATATAATCATATACATGTGATTCAAACATAACTTTGTGGGTATTGATTTTATAATACTCCAGAGCTGTTGAAATGCTGAAGATATCTTGAGGCTAGGAAAAAAGAAGTCAAATTCACGAAAATCAGATGGGGATAAAGCAGAAATATAAACCCAGTAAGGAAAAAGACATTCCAAGGTATGTGAACCTGGACACTTCTGTAATCTCTTTGGTCCTTATTTTTCTTATTCATAACATAATGTTTCTCCTACTATCAAGTCTGTGATTATATAGAAAAAGAACTGATAAGATCCAGGAGATTTAAAGAACAACCAGAAAATGAAAATCGCTCAATATTAGAAGGACTAAAAGCATTCTAGACAAAGACTGAATAAATAAGCCCCTCCCAGAAAGTGGCTTTGCTGGCAATGGGTTGGGCAGCTGTGAGGGAGGGTGGGAGGTGGGAGCAGTTAGAATTGAAAAGATGTTCTGTGTTTGGAATCTGGGGCCAAGATGAATTTGCAAAAGAAAAAAAAATGCAAATAGGTAGAGTGTGGTTTAGGCCCCAAAATCATTGGGGGATATATGTATGGGAAGATGGTTTCGCCCCAAAGCCACGATGAACAATGACATTTCAACAAAGCTGAAACTGAGGTAGAGAAAGCCTGAAAGGGAAGTTGGAAGACAGTCAAATTGTCAATGTGGCTAGAACCGAGCATGAGGACTAATACACGGTTGATACTCCATACGTTGCCCACCTGTATTTACACGTCCCCATACCGTTTACACAACCGGGTGACTAGAATGACAAAGACTGTGCATCCACTCTGCCCGAGAACCTTGTAACTAGTTATTTTCTTCTTAGGAAAGTTACAGGGGTGCCTAAGAAATGGTGGAAATCTAAGAAAAATTGAAAGTTAAATCTATTTACCGGATTTCTGGCTTGTCCAAGGCGTTACAGCAGCTACCAGAGCAAGGAGAGAACACTGGAGCAGAGTAGTGAGAATATTTTGTTAATGCAAAGTTTCACATATAGCTCAGTATCTGCCACATAATGGACTTTGATGCATGTTGCTGGTGATGAGGATTGCTGGATAATGAATCCGAAGCCTTAGATGTTCGCTTAGTCCTGCAACTTACTCACCACACTTCCTTCCCAAAGTCTTCAATGATTCATCCCAGTTTCCCCATTTATTAAGTGGTAAAGACGAGTAGCTCTTACACCCCCGCTTTTCAGAGGTGCTTTTTCTAGACTTTAAAAATCGATAAAAATCTATATGGCTGGGCAAATCTGGCTGTTACAGAAATAGTAAGCTGACAATGGTGACACAACATACACACGAGAGCTGTAAAGAAGGCACACAAGATGCTGGGATGTAATGACCGCATACAGGATGCTGTTATAAAAGCACACAACAGTTGTGTTCTCATTAATGCATGAACGCAGGACTCCGGTATAATATTGGCGCTGACTGACTCAGTCGACTTGATGGACCGGATGGGAGTGGATAAAAGGAAGCGGCTCCTGAAGGCTGAGCTCAAGGGAGTGTGTGTCAGTGTGGTCCAGGTTTCCCGGATCACAGCGGAGCCACGGCCTTCGGCCTTCGTGGCGCTGCCCTTCAGCCCGGCCTCCGCACAGCCTCAGGCGAGAACCGAGAACCCCGCCAGACTCCTGAAGAGCCAACAAGCAGTTGAGCCTAAGGGCACCCACCGAGGACGCAAAGGACTCTTCGAAACGTTGCGGAAAACGTCAGAGACTGCTACGGAGTGCGACGGCTTTAACTTATCCCTCTTATTTCCAACTTATTTCCACAAGCTTTGTTCCCCAAAAAGGAAAGTCAGTTTTAGAAAACCACTAACTTAAAAAAAAAAAAAAAAAAAAAGAAAACCACTAACTTTAACCCAGCCAATAAATGGCAGAGCCAGGATGCAAACCCAGGCCTCAGGACTCCGTGCTGCCTCTTCATTTAAAAATATAAAGTGAAGGAATTCGGAACACATAAGTGAGAACACTGCAACAAAACAATAGTTCCGGACCACCAAATAACTGATTGTGAAAATACTGTGCACTTGCAACAGAAATCTATTTAAATGCCATTATAGCAATTAAGCAAAAACAAAGCAAAGTTGACTAAGAAACCATTATTTTTAGTTTTGCTTTTTTAATAAAAAAAAAAGATCTCTCTCCTGACAGTGTATTATTAGATATCCTGGGGCAGAGGAAGAGTGAGTTACAGCGGTATAAAGAAAATAATATTAAAAATGTGTATATTTGGTTGAAAATGGAAGAAACCACAGAGAAGTCAAAAATTTTGGGGAAACCACAAAAATGATTAGATTATGCAGTTCTCTCCCCAGGGAAGTAAAGAAACCTTGCCACTACTCAAACAGGGGAAATTTAAGAGGGTGGAGACAACAAAGGAATTCTAAACAGAAAGGATAGCGGTGACCTTTGATTTTTTTTTTTTTTTATAGCATTCTTGGACACCCAACTGCTTAGAGACGGCAACATTGTTTCTGAATCAACCGTAAATAAATCAGAATCATATGTATTACAATTATGACACTGACCCTGGCCATCCCTAATGGGGCAGGGAAAGTCGCTCATTAAATTCCGGGTATTCTGCATGTCGCCAGCGGGGCACAGAGGGAATGTCCGCAGCATCAACCCCGGGCAAGAGCGAGCAGCGGCTGCAGGACCTGGTGGGCGCCGCCCGCCCGCCGGAGCCGCCCCGCGCCGAGGCCTCCAAGGTCGCCCCCCACCCCCCGGGAACGCCCAGGGCCCCCGCCCTGCTGCCGCCCCCGCGACCCGCGGAGGCCAGGCCTCGGGCTCAGGCCCAGGGAGAGGGCGGCGGGGCCGAGGGGCCACCCCGCGGGAGAAGCTCCCACGGGATCCCAGTTTGCAAACAGAAAGGAAGGGAGGACGGACGGGTGGTGGCTCCGGGGCTCGGGGCTTGCCCCACGCTCCTGCCCGCTTCCTTCGAAGGGAAAATATTCCTTCCGGATGCTCGCATTGAGCCCCTTTGCCGTAAAAGGCAAGAAGATGTTCCTCACCGCAGTGTTAGGGTCCGAACCTAACGTGGTCTGAACGGATACCTTAATTTGACAGAAGACTCACAAGAAAATAAAGAAATAAACCTGATCAGTATTAATGCCTTCCAACCACTTTTCCTGACATCTAGTTAAGAATTTCTCTTAAAACTTAACCCAATTTTCCTTCACAAAAAATATTCAGATAAACATCCATATATTTAGTAAAATGTACAAAATAACTTATTTCCAAGGCAACACTTATGAAAATTTCAGAGACAGATTCATAAATTTTCAAAATACCCTACCATAGCAATATATCACATGATCTTTTATCATTTTATGGTAATGTGTTCTCTAATTTATGTATTGATTAGTAATACATTAAAATCTTGATCACTCTGAAATGTGTAAACATCTTTGTGGTATCTCTGTGGATTACTGATAACATTTTCACAATTTTGTGTCTGAGGAAAGATGAAATCTGAGAGTGATTCATTAATTCTAAAATTTGAGAAACTTGTCAATTTTAAAATAATGAATCTACTTAGGGTTAAGAAGGATACCAGGCTCGTGACTTTTGCCAGTTACTCAACTTCTTCACGTTTTTTAAAGTACAATATTTATATGAACAAAGTTATTTTCAAAACATGTTAAGAAGTATTATTTGTAGAAAAATCCCCTTAGGTTTATTTACTGCTTATGTGGAAATATATATTAATAGCATATATGTGTGTGTGTGTGTTATAATAGATGACATATAATATAGTATATACATATTTTATAGACTTTATTGCATGCATATACATTATATGCATCTGTACACATATATTATTCATATATGATATGAATATATATACTACATATATTTTACTGCATATGTTACACTACGTATATTATGGAAACACATATGTATATAATTTTCACATCCCTTAGAATGACCTTATTTTTTCTCAATGAATAATTATGAGTTATCAGGAATACTTCAAAGGCTAAGTAGGGTTTTGTTTTTTTTTAATCATTTTTACCATTGATCCAAAAGTTCAATGATCATTGACAATTGGCTACACGTTTAGTTCTTGCAGATGTAATAAATTACACGTTGGAGTTGATGTCACATCCTTCGATAGGTTTAAACTTCCACAGTTTTATTGCTTGTTAGCCCTTGCTTTAGAAACATGAAATCATATTAAGAAGGGCACTTCTGATGAGCACTGGGTGTTATATGTAAGGGATGGATCACTAAATTCTACTCTCAAAACTAATATTACATTGCATGTTAACTAAATGGAATTTAAATAAAAACTTGAAACAACAATATGCAAATAAAAATAAAAACATGAAATCAGACACACTTAAATGAATTTCTTTTTATTGCATTTTCAAAACCACAGATGAAAAAAAACTCCAAGTCAAGTCAGAGTTTATAAGAATGCTTCAAAAAAGAAGAGAAAATAAAGGTTTATAATGTTTGGAAAACTTTTAGAATCTTTGTTTCCAGTATTTTATTTCTCTTATTAACCTTGGTCCAACACAAACTAACTAGAGTCAGGATAAATCTAATGATTTTCCACCAAATGGATTCCAAGTTTGCAAAAAATAAAAACTGATAACAATAAGGACAATATTTTGATATCCACCCCTCCTATTTAGTTCCATAAAGAGGAAAACTATAAAAACAAACAGTGGTCCATCCAAAAGGCAGAAGCACAAACATGACAGGCCTTGTGGTACTATTTCCTGAATGCCTCATGTGATTTTTTGGGAGAGTATTTTTATAGGTTAAATTATGGAATCATAGAATCATGGAATTTTTAGAACTGAAAGGAATTTTAGTGATCACTAGGGTTATGCTTAGCAAATTCTCTCTTGAATGTTCAAAATAATACCCAACAGAGCTAGTATAACTTCTAAAGAAACTCCTCTCTCCAAAGACTGCTTCCTATACGTGTTGAAGTACTGGGTTTACAGCACCATTGTAGTTACATTGTGGTCTGTATATCAACTATAAGTTTGGCTTCTGTAGGATTCTCTTACATACTTATCTAACCATATCCCATACAGAACCTCAGATAATTTCCCCAGGATAAATTTCCAGTGTATGAGAATGTCTGCCACTAACTAAAATCCACATCATATAACAAAAACTGTAGCTCAGCTTTGCATTTGCAAAGTCATATATTAGTATATTAGAATACTTTTTAGGTGGAGCATACACACGACATTTCTGTGACTCACATAGAACCCAAAATTGCATACAGTAGGGACTAGACATTTACTGATTTTTATGTTGCTGTTGTTTAAACTTTTGGTGACATCAGTCTTGAAAAATAAAACACAACAAACCAGAGTATCAGATGGGCATCTAAACCACACTGTTTAGTTTAGTAAAATTTAACTGCCTAAAGATTATCTCATTTAAGCCTCACAAAAAAATTATTGGCAAGTGAGAAGATGATGGCGAGGGATGATATTTGTCCTGAGTTACAAAATTGTGTTACACTGAGCTTCCAACTCAAGAAGGTCTCTTAAAGCACCTTCCCCCCTTTACTGCCCCGAGGAGGAACAGAAAGCCAAAAGGAATGCACATTAGTTGTCTATTTTTCAAAGGAAGGCTAATAATTCTTGGAAAAATCAGTTCAAGTAAAAATACATGTAACAACTCTAATTACCATATGAAAAGCAAATTGTAAACTAAGGTAAATTAAAGAAAATTAAAGCTAAGATAAACCATGTAACCTCATTAAAGAGGAAAAACAAAACAAAATTATTCTCCTCAGAAATCTCCCCTTAGGGCAGCCGGGGTGGCTCAGCGGTATAGCGGTATAGCGCCGCCTGCAGCCCGTGGTGTGATCCTGGAAACCCGGGATCGAGTCCCACGTCAGGCTCCCTGCATGGAGCCTCCTTCTCCCTCTGCCTGTCTCTGCCTCTCTGTCTGTGTGTCTCTCATGAATAAATAAATAAAATCTTAAAAAAAGAAAAAGAAAAAGAAATCTCCCCTTAGTTGGGGTGCCTGGATGCCTCAGTCAGTTGGGCTACTGACTCTTGGTTTTGGCTCAGGTCAGGATCTCAAGTCATGATCTCAGGGTCTGGGGCACAATTGGGGTCCGCACTCAGCAGGGAGTCTGCTCCAGGATTCTCTCTCTCCCTCTGCCCCTCCCCCTCCTCGCACAGCTCTCTTTCTCTCTCCAGTAATCTTTCCTCTACCCGTGTAGAGAAGAAGGAGAAGCAGGCTCCCCACTGAGCATGGAGCCCAAGGTGGGGCTCCATCCCAAGACCCGAAGATCATGACCCCAGAGGAGGGCAGATGCTCAACCAATTAAGTCACCCAGGCACCCCAAATAATTTTTTTTTAAGAAAGAAATGCCCTTTTCATTCTTATCCAGTTTCTTCATGGAAAAAAGAAACACACAGTTTCTTGGAAGAAAAACAACCCCTGAAAAACATGCTCCCTGAATGCTCAAGTTCCTCCTCAGTCTAATCCTCTCAGTGTAGCTCATAACTCTGAGTAAATGTGGTGAGAAGGGCAATCCATGGAGACACACTTGCTTAGATAGTCTTGGAACCCATTTGTGTGCTTGCATGGAAGGCAGTCTTACAGGTTTGTACATTTTCTACAACAATAACGTTCACGCATGCACAGGTCTGATAAATTTTCGCAAGACTTTAAAAATTTCTATTCTTAATATGATGAACTTTTTCTTTTCAAGCATTCTATTAAACAACTCCACTGTCTTTCTAGAGAACTGCAGATTTAACTTTGATCTTTTGGATCAGCACAATTTTAAGTGGACTTCACAAATAGGATTAATATTAAAAGTCCATTCTCTTTCTTTTCTCTTTTATTGGGCATTTCCCCCCATCCTTGTAGGTGGTTTCTTAAGTCACTAGATACATTTATTTTTATTTAGGCATCTTGGATCTTTCAGTAGGAAAAAAGAAACTTTCCCCTAAAAAAAAAAAAAAAATCAAAATACTGGGTGGGCTTGTAAAGTTCCAAAGTTACTTTTAAGTCATAGTTAGCTGCCAAAATTGATATAACTTATCAGCTTGCATTTTTAGTGCAAGGAAATTTCCAATTATTGGAATCAATTTTTTTTTCGAGTAAATGAGGATATGATTCCTTTCTACATTTAGCGGATTTTTAATATTGTGTTTCTTTGATCAAGTTTTATCTGGCTAGATAAAAAGTACAATTAGCACATTCTGTGATTAGAGGAAGATTAATGAACTAATTTGAGAACTGATTCCATCTGAACTTAGTGCCTCTATAGTATGGAATGACTTAAATTTCAATGCCTTCATTTAATGCCTTAAATAGAAGGTAGAACTCAGGACCAGTGACCAATTACAGACACTCTAAATTTTAATATGTGATAGTTCTGCTTCTTTACACATTACTTAATGAACTTTTACTGTGCAAATACAAAAAATTCTTAAACTACATTCATTAAATCTGATTATTTAATATTCAATACTTTTTAGAAAAGATCCCATTACAGTGACTGTTAGGATTACACAGGAGGGGAAAAATTATTCACATTTAATTTTATAAGAAGCAAGAAGCATGTATAATTTTATAAAAAAAAATTTTACTTGTTCTTTAAATGACCCTCCAACATTGTCAGATTTTATACATTTGCTAAAGTATTGGATTTTATCTCAGCAAGCTACACCTCTGTTTTCTAAATGCACCCCATGCAGAGCCCATTTCTAAGGAAACCATTCCTGGCTGGCACCGCGGAGACTTCCCCTCCTCTGTGCTGCACCTGATGGGGCACACTTTTCAATTTGAGATCGTACCCTATCGTTTTGTAATAATTATTATGTCTGCCTTCTCTTTTAAAATAATGGACTCATAAATGGACGAACACCTTGGTTTCATCTCTTCCATACCCTCTACTTGACCCTTTACCTAGCACACAGAAGATGAACCAGAATGTAAATTTCCACTAACCAATAAATTTCAGAACAGGACTTTTGTTGCTTCTTGTGGTTTTCATTGCTGTGATCTCCCAGAAAGTACCTGGCACAGAGGAAATACTCGATTAAGAAACATTCATCGACCGACATCCGGCAGCAGCTTAGCGCGGCCTTCAGTCCAGGGCGTGATCCTGGGGTCCTGGGATCGAGTCCCACGTCGGGCTCCCTGCACGGAGCCTGCTTCTTCCTCTGCCTGTGTCTCTCTGTGTCTCTCATGAATAAATAAGTAAAATCTTTAAAAAACAAAAAAAGAAATATTCATCAATCTAATAAAATTCTACTAAATTTATCAATGTAATTAGCTTATTTATTTATTTATTTGAGTTTAATTGGATCCTAAAGTGTCTAATCACAAAAAGTATTATTTGCCTATTATTTACTCTGAATTGTATTAGTGTATAAAATATCTTCTGACTTTGAGTTTATATCTCAACACACATTTCCATTATGAAAATTTAAAAAAAAAATCACATCTGCAACATCAAACTATACGCTCTGCCTGCCCTTCCAACATGATCCCCATCTAACACACACATGTGCATTACATCTCCCAAGTCTGGAACTATCATCAGAAGCTTTAACCAAACTGTGTTTGAATCTTAACACTGAAAATGGGGTGGAAACATTGCTGTACAGTCTCACTCATGATATTTCTGGCACTATTTAGGTCATTTCATGCCAAATAATTGCAAGAGGTCACGTTAGATTTCAGAAGTGCTATCTCGTGCCAAGAACAGGAAGATAAGTGAACATGATGAAACTCTCACAGGTTAACAATAATTACAACAACGTATTTTTCAAGCCCTCTTTTTGGCAATCTCCTGTTTCCAGTCTATAATTTTAATTGCTCCATTCATATTGAATTAAACGTCAACTAGTAAAATTTAACGTTTTTATTTAAAAGAGCACTGGACTGTGAAAATCAAGAGACCCAGATTCATGTACCCATTGAATCCTTAATAAGCTGTGTGTCTTTGGCAAGTCACTCCTGTTTTCTTATCCTTAGATCCCAAAATGAAGAAACAGGTGGTTGAGTTGCGTGATGTTTGAAGTCCCTTTGAGCTCTGAAATTCTAAGATCGTTCTGACTTATCCCCAAATGTTGGTATTTCCCATTTTTTGCTTATATCATTATGCTTCATGTTCTTCCTTCAGCTTAGAATACTCTCTTTTTTCTCCTTGTCTTTTCAGATCTTGGTGGCTTTTCAAGACCCAATCTATCTCCAATTTCTAGCAATGAGACTTTCCTGATTCCTCATGTTCTCAATGATTTTTCTTCTCTTTGATCTCTTATGTGACTTACCATGGACATTTTAATGGCCACATTAATACATTATTTTATTGGATATGTTACTTTATTTTTTTATGTTCAATAACAGAATTGCATATTTATTAGTCTTACATCTCCAAGTAGATTACTTACCTTTTGTAGGAGAGATAATGGCTATGCTTCTTTTATATTCCCTATGGCTTTTAGCGGTCTTCTGGGTATTCATTAGTTGTTGTTTTGAGAAACAGGTTGATTGCGGTGCCTGGGTGGCTCAGTGGTTGAGCATCTGCCTTTGGCTCAGGGCATATCCCGGGTCTGTGATATGCAAAGCTCCCATCGGGCTCCCTGCATGGAGCCTGCTTCTCCCTCTGCCTGTGTCTCTGCCTTTCTCTCTCTGTGCCTCTCATGAGTAAATAAATAAAATCTTAAAAAGAAAAAAAAAACAGATTGATTGCTTAATTGATTATAGAAGGAAACCTGGAATATTTGTGCAAGTGAAAAAAATTCCACAATAAAAACTCCATTATTTTATCTTTTTGCACAAGATTCTTAAGCAAGATAGGACTAAATTTCCCATTCTAATCGTAATAGTGGTATTTGAAGGGCCTTTCATTCCCTGATTTATGTACCTTGTTGTTTCTGAGAATTAGTTTTGTTTATGAAGGAGAAAAAGGCTTTTGGTGAGCCCCCTGTGTGTGTGTTCAAGTATTGGGAAATTATACCATCCCAGATGATTCATTTTAGCTAAAAGATTTCTTCATATGGCCTAAAGAATGAGAACAGGATCATAAATTAAGAGAACCGCATTTTAGTACCATCTTTGTCATGAGATCCAATACCATATATCTGTGCTCAGTTTTCCTATTACATAAGTAATTCATGTTATTCTCCTGACTGAATTCACAGATTAGATGAAGATAAAACAAGAAAATTAAAACAACAACAAGAAACTTTGAAATATATAAGCAATATAAAAATGCTAGAGGAGCGCCTGGGTGGTTCAGTTGGTTAAGTGTCTGACTTCAGCTCATATCAAGATCTCAGGGTTCTGGGATCCAGCCCCCCAGTCAGTAGGACTCCATGCTCAACAGAGAGCCTGCTTCTTCCTCTCCCTCTGGCCCTCTCCTCACTCATGCTCTCTTTCTCAAGTAAATAAATAAAATCTTTTTAAAAAATGCTAGAATATTACTACTTTCAGCTTGCTCTTTCTAATTAATCACACTGGCTAGGATTTTGTTCAACTCTGGTAAGAAAGATTCCAAGACAAAAATTGATATGTGAATCTGAGATTTTGCTTTCCGTTGACAATGGAAATAGCCAAAAACAATGCCAGTGTGAAAATAACTTAGAATTTAAAAATTATCTATTTTCTGAAGAAAAATTTTCTCTATAAAATATCTCCAAATAATGTACTTATTATTTATAGAAATGTAAGACTTTTCCATGATAGATATATTTGCTAATGAATGTGCCTGAAGATTGTGACAAAGCTTATTTTTTATTAAGTTCCTCAGTGTCATAGTATATTGTTAAAAAATGTGAGTATCCATTAGTGTGTGTTGCATTAATAATATAGTTCTTTATTGAGATAAATCAATCTATAAAGAAACTATAAAACTTTAGAGAAAAAGACTACAATTATACAATTCTGATAAACATTAAATAAAAATGTCAGCAGAGAACAAGTGAATGAATTATCTTGGGTTTCTTCTTGAGAAAGTCTGTATAACTTTCCACTAGTTATCTATTAATTAGATCTCTTCTAGTTTGTTCAATTTTAATGAGTTTTTTTATGTTCTTGAATGCTTGTTCCTTTTTATCTCTTTTTTCCTTTTCTTTCTTTTGACTTATTATTTATATTTATTAAGGGCTAATTTTAACTTAATAAGGTGCATTAATTATATCACTTAATCTCCACAATAAAACTCTGAGATAAGTAACATTACTATCTTTATTAAACTAAAGACAAAATTAAGTTTTTTTAATTTTTTTTCTCTTTATTGTTTTTATTGAAGTTTGATTTGCCAACATATAACAAAATTAAGTTTTAATGAATGAGTAACTCACCCAAGTCTACATAGTGAGCAAATGGTCACATCGCTAACAAAATCCAGGTCTCTGAATACAAAGTAGATGCTTTTAATTCTAATCCATTCTGCTTTTGTCTTGGTAGCATTATGTTTATTAGCTCTTAATTTTTATTCCTTGAAGAAGTTCTTGATCATTGAACATTGGAAATAATTTTCACATTTGAAATTTACAATCAGAATAAAATTTTAAGCTACATTAGATAATAATACAGGTCAGAAATCTGAAGGGAATTTTAATGTAATCATAGAATGTATATTTTTCATCATACAAGTCTGTCTCTACAAACAAACACATAATAAGGTAGATTGCTTGGTTTTCAATAAAGTCATTCACTCATTCATTCACTTAAGCAAATTCTTTGTCAAGGTCAAAAAAAAAAAGAAGAAGAAAAGAGTGAGACGCTATCATAGATCTGAGGAGACTAAAGGACTAAATGCAACACGGTATCTTAGACTGGATCCTGAAACAGAAAAGACATTAGTGGAAAAACTGGAAAAATTCCAGATGAAAGTCTTTAGTTGATTTAACAGTATTATTAAAGCTAGTGGGATCGTATCGACCAAAGCACCGAGATATGTATTTATGTTCACATTAAGGAAAGCTGAGTAGAAGATATACAGAAACTCCCCCAACCATCTTTGCAATCTTCATGTATATTTCAAAGCTATTCAAAATAAAAAGTTTAAAGTTAAAAAATGCTTTATTGAGTATTGCTATATGGTGCTAATAAATAGGAGAGAAAAATCAATCCGGCTCCTCTCCTCAATAAGTTACATCTAATTAGGAGTCTTGACTATAAAACAATAGAACCGCCCTTTATGATGTCCATAGAGATGTCCATAGAGAAAAGATGGGTATAAAGGGAAATAGAAATCAACCCTACTTGTCCAAAATAAAGGAAAATACATTGAGATCCAGAAAATCCTTCACAAATTTATTATATTATCTAAATTTTGGTGAAACCAATAAAAATGGATACTATTTGGAAGCTAATATTGCTTCCTATTCTAAGGATAATCTTGAAAAAATTTAAGAGAACTGAATATATCTCCTTATGAATAACACATAAGGTTTTAGATAGGTGGGTAGTTATATAGATAATAGCTACATAGATATAATAGTAGATAAAGATGTAAAATTTTCCTTAACTATATTACTAAAATACCTTTGTTAAATGAATGGTATTTAATTTGTTTTATTCTAGACACTAATAGTATAGAATTAGTAAAAGATCCAAGAAAATAGTCTTAATATATTAAACATTTCAATTAGTAATAGATAGTATAAATAACAATTCTGCTCTAACAGAACAAGACTCTATGTACTCTTAGAAATCTCTAGTTTTTCAAGAAACAGGGACTTATACCTTGAGTTTTCTCAGGCTTGTTTATAACTCCATCTTTCATATTTCAAATAGGAAATTTTCCTTTTTTTTTTTTTAGTAACATCTACACCCAATGTGAGACTTGAACTCAAGACCTGAAATCAAGAGTTGCATGCTCTACCAACTGAACCAGACAGGCACACTGGAAATTTTTATCTTAATATGCTTCTCAAATATTCAGTTACATTTACTATGTTTAACAGAGTTATGAAAGCAAATGTAATAATTGGTTTGATAAGAGGTTTATGTTAATGTTGACAAACAATATACTTGAGAGAATAATCATAAACAAATTATAGGATCTACTTTTGTAACTAATCATTCAGAAACCTATTAACAGAAGGTTCTGTGAAGAGAAGAATACTGTGCATGCCACTATGTCTGGGTACTATAAATATAGGATTGGAAAGACTGTGAACATTTAACTACATTTTAACCAACAGCCTGCAGTCCATTTTCTATCAGTAAAATGCTTTGGAGTTTCAAGAAATCCAGATGGACCACATTACCATTTGGCTTCCCTGAGCAGTATGAAAACATGACCGTGTTTCTCACAAAAGTATACAGTTTTATATTAGTGTTAAGTGCTACAGTATCTTTAAGCTTTTAACTTACTTTGACCTGTTCAAAACAGAATATTCCATTTTGTTGTCATTTGAGAGTTGTTATGACTCATGATGATAGCAGCCAGTTTGCCAGTCAGTAATGGGAATATTTACAAATATACAATCAATAATACCATGTTGCCACCTTAGGTATGTAAAGCTGATTTTTTTGACACAGCATCAGGAGTATGTGGATTTTCATTTGTTTTCTTGGCAGTGGTAATAAATTTGGCTCAATCCATCTCCACTTTGTTTTCTAGTCCTTCATATAACTTGTGTCTTCCATTAGCATTTTAGTTGTCAGAGTTCTCAGACACAGTAAATCCAGCTACAATAAAATAATAAAGTTTGCTTTTGGTTCACCAGCCTCTACTGTCTGTACATTTTGTCTGTCTTGCTTACTCAACCTTTAGATATTCTCTCAAGAAATGTTCTCAGGATATCAGCTGATGACCTCATTTACATTTCAGCATAACAAACAAAAAGCATGTCAACTTTTCCCAGTGATATTTTCTTTTTTGGCAGTTGAAAATGTATTTAGGAAAAGGACACAAAAAAGTACCTCCACAATATCAGCTACAAATAGGCCTATTATGAGGCCTGCTTGGAAGGAAAGATAAACCTTTCCATTAATATAATGCAGGTGATATGTAGAGATATTTACAGCAAAGTTTGCTGGGACCGATTCAGTTCATTCCTGTTATCCTGGCATAATTAGGAATAGAGTCTCATTTCATTCTCAAAAATGTTCCAATTTAGATATTAAATGCTGTGGTTATTCAGCCATATAGAAGGGCCAGCACACAAAGGGACCCAGACCTTGCCCACAATAGGATATAGTGAGGAACATATGCATGAAAAGACAGATGAATTGATGTCCACATTTTTTTAGTTCTTCTTTTCAAATATTTAATAATCCTACAATCATTGATAATAAGTTACAATTCTTTTTTAAATTTTAAGTCTTTTCTTATCTTTATTGCCTTAAGTGAAAGGAAGGCTAGATTCAAAGTCACACCTTAGAAAAGGCAAAGTCAACATACATTTTCTGGTAAAAAAAATTCCATATCTTCTGTTTCCAATCTTTGCAGGTGAGAGGAGTATAGAGATGATTGCCAAAAAGACTGTATTTGGCTCAAGATCCAAGCCCCGGTATAAAACTAAAAGTTGCAGATGCTCCAGCAAGACTGAAAAGCTTTATTGGTTCCAAAGAAATTGAGTGATATCACATTTGTCAGTATTTTTTTTAAATGTATTTTTTTAAGGTGCAGATAGAAACATACAGAACCAATTAACAAAATCCTTGGAGGAGTGGAACAGTTCAGAAAATCTGTAATGTAATATACTTTCAAAATGTGCTGTTTTGGTCACTAGTCTAATTACATTCACAGCACACATCATGTTTTTGCTGAATATCTGTGACACAGCCACCAAGCCAGGGACTGGCAACCTCCAAAGGCAGTTCAGATATCAGAATGGCAAAGGCAATTTCACACTGCTCTACCCTTTAGTTAGTTGGGTCACACATTTCATAGGAGAGTAGAGTTTGTGAGGGAGTTTTGCTGGGATGTCTTTCAACTGAGTTTTTCTCACTGTTTAGATATTTCTCCTTACTCGAATGCCATTAATCACATAATGTGATGTATATTTGTAATGGAGAAAAACATCATGTGTAGAAAGGCAATTTAACTTTTGTTTAACTTTTGTTTAAACTTCAGGACAAGGCAAGCCCCTAAAATATCACAGTAATTTTAGAGAAAATAATGCACACTGCTAAATAGAGCAAGATGGAGGGAGGGGGGGGAGTATATGCTTCCGTTAGATCCACATTAGCCATAGCATGCCTCAAATGAATTTCTTAATTATGACAATAAAAATTAGTAATAAGTATTTTTCTACCTGTTGCTGATGACTCATTACAAATATAGCTAGGTCACAAGCAGCAAAACAGAAACCCTTGAGCCAGATCTAGTGATTTATTTTTTTAATCAATTTATATGTATTTAAAATTGGAGCTTTTATATAAATATATGATGTAAAAAAAATCTGCTTCTCTCTTTAGGTAGGATGTGCTTTCTTCAATTTAAAATAATCCCTTACACTTCCCACCATTCTTATACTTGATCTTTTTCATGTCTGTGTAGTTTATTTGCCTGTACTGAATGTAGTCAGCACTCAGCACAGGGCCCTCCTTTATTATGTTGGCTAAAATACTTTTTAAAATATTATTTTCCCATACTTTCTTGGAACTACAGAAGCTGGGAAACTTAAAATCTACCTTCCCATTGTTTCTTAGAACTAAGTTCTGGATGTGACTTTGCTTTTAGCAACTGGTAAACTCAAGTTAGTTTTGGAAGACACAGGTGAGGTAGCTCTGCCTTCAACAGCATCCCTGGAGATGAGAGTGTTTAGTAGTAGTTACGCTGGTGGACCCAGCATTCCTTGTCTCGAGGCCTGCTGCCCAGAGGCAGCCGCAGGAGCTTACTGAGCTCTGCATATATAAAAGCAAGCTAATGTTGATTTTGGAAGAACTGTAGAATTATCACTCTTATGTATAGAAATGTAACTTAACCGGGGTTCATTGTCTCAAGAAAAAAATATAATGGAACATTTTAGGTGACCTACACTGGTCCAATATCCATTATAAAGTAAACATAAATACTTTTGAGTCGGAGGTAAGAGAAGTGAATGATCAAGAGCGTTCAAAGGAGAGTATCAAAGGCTTACCAGCTCCATGGATTTATATAGCTTCAACCAATTTGTGCTGGTAGGAAAAGGAAAGAATGCCAAGGACCACCTCTCCCCAGAGAGAGGGGAATTCACTGGGATGGACTAAAAGATATGTATTCAGGATTTAGACAGTAGGAAGGCCCATCCTGAAGCAAAGATGGTGAGGCTAAATAGCTGTACCTTGAATCCAACACAGACACTAGCATGTCACACATGCTCTGGGGAGAATGGCTAAGGACATAGAGGTCAAGTGAGATTCTGCTTCCAAGTGTTATGCACAAGGGCTCCCACAGAGTGGCCAATTCAGTGAAGCCAGAAAGAGATATTAGCTTCCTGCTAATCTCCTACTTGTTTCTGGAACCAGTTTTCTTTTCTTTTTTTTTTTTAAAGATTTTATTTATTTATTTATTCATGACAGACACACACAGAGAGAGAGGGAGAGAGAGAGAGAATGGGGAAGAGGGAGGAGCAGGCTCCATGCAGGGAGCCCCACGCAGGATTTGATCCCCGGTCTCCAGGATCAGGCCCTGGGCTGAAAGCCGTGCTAAACCGCTGAGCCACCCAGGCTGCCCTGGAGCCAGTTTTCATATGATAATATTGAAACCCTAAGCTATGAAGTAGGTCCTGTTGGCTCCATTATATCTTCACCTGGAGAACTAGGAGAATTATTTTCTCCCCAGTTCTCTCCTTAGCACTCGTGTGTATAAAAAATGTAAATGCTGGGTTAAATACTTATGTTGCAAGCATCCTACTTCCAGTCCATGTCACTTCTTTCAAGCCACTTTAGGAATCTCACATTGATCTGTCATTTGCAAATATCTTCTCCCGTCCTGTAGGCTGTCTTGTAGTTTTGTTGACTGTTTCTTTTGCTGCGCAGAAGCTTTTTATCCTGATAAGATCCCAATAGTTCATTTTTGCTTTTGTTTCCCTTGCCTTCATAGATGTATCTTGCAAGAAGTTGCTGTGGCCAAGTTCAAAAAGGGTGTTCCCATGTTCTCCTCTAGGATTTGATGGATTCTTGCCTCACATTTAGATCTTTCAGTCATTTTGAGTTTATCTTTGTGTCTACTGTAAGAGAATGGTCTAGTTTCATTCTTCTGCACGTGGCTGTCCAATTTTCCAAGCACCATTTATTGAAGAGACTGTCCTTTTCCAGTGGATAGTCTTTCCTGCTTTGTTGAATATTAGTTGACCATAGGGTTGAGGGGCCATTTCTGGATTCTCTATTCTATTCTCTATTCTATTCTGATCTATGTGTCTGTTTTTGTGGCCAGGACCACACTGTCTTGATGATCACAGCTTTGTAGTACAACCTGAAATCTGGCATTGTGATGCCTCCAGCTATGGTTTTCCTTTTTAAAATTCCCCTGGCTATTCGGGGTCTTTTCTGATTCCACACAAATCTTAAGATGATTTGTTCCAACTCTCTGAAGAAAGTCCATGGTATTTTGATAGGGATTGCATTAAATGTGTAACTTGCCCTGAGTAGCATTGACATTTTCACAATATTAATTCTTCCAATCCATGAGCATTGAATATTTTTCCAACTATTTGTGTCTTCCTCCATTTCTTTCAGAAGTGTTCTGTAGTTTTTAGGGTATAGATCCTTTACCTCTTTGGTTAGATTTATTCTTAGGTATCTTATGCCTTTGGGTGTAATTGTAAGTGGGATTGACTCCTTAATTTCTCTTTCTTCAGTCTTATTGTTAGTGTATAGAAATGCCACTGATTTCTGGGCATTGATTTTGTATCCTGCCACATATCAGATAAAGGTCTAGAGTCCAAGATCTATAAGGAACTTATTAAATTCAACAGCAAAGAAACAAACAATCCAATCATGAAATGGGCAAAAGACATGAACAGAAATCTCACAGAGGAAGACCTAGACATGGCCAACACGCACATGAGAAAATGCTCCGCATCACTTGCCATCAGGGAAATACAAATCAAAACCATAATGAGATATTACCTTACCCCAGTGAGAATGGGGAAAATTAACAAGACAGGAACAAACAAATGTTGGAGAGGATGTGGAGAAAGGGGAACCCTCTGCGCTGTTGGTGGGAATGTGACCTGGTGCAGCCACTCTGGAAAACTGTGTGGAGGTTCCTCAAAGAGTTAAAAATAGACCTGCCCTACGACCCAGCAATTGCCCTGCTGGGGATTTACCCCAAAGATACAGATGCAATGAAATGCCGGGACACCTGCACCCCGATGTTTATAGCAGCAATGTCCACAATAGCCAAACTGTGGAAGGAGCCTTGGTGTCCATCGACAGATGAATAGATAGAGAAGATGTGGTCTGTGTATACAATGGAGTATTCCTCAGCCATTAGAAACGACAAATACCCACCATTTGCTTAGACGTGGATGGAAATGGAGTGTGATGCTGAGTGAAGTAAGTCAGTCGGAGAAGGACAAACATTATATGGTCTCATTCATTTGGAGAATATAAAAAATAGTGAAAGGGAATAAAGGGGAAAGGAGAAAAAATGAGTGGGAAATATCAGAAAGGGAGACAGAACATGAGAGACTCCTAACTCTAGGAAATGAACAAGGGGTGGTGGAAAGGGAGGTGGGTGGGGGGTGGGGGTGACTGAGTGATGGGCACTGACAGGGACACTAAAAAGGGATGAGCACTGGGTGTTATGCTATATGTTGGCAAATTGAACTCCAATTTAAAAAATACAAAAAAAAAAAAAAGGGAATCTCACATTGATCTCCTACCTACAGTATCTTCCCATCATTGCATACCTCTAGCAGATGAATCATTCAAACGACCCCACTGAGCTTCTCTCATCCCTAAACATGAACCCTGGCACTCTACAATGCAGAATGGAAGCATTTATGAAATAGTATATGCAACTTAAAAATGCATATGTCAAGAGCAATTTCCTCAGAAGAATGAATGACACAACAACCCTATTTTATTTCCAGTGTGCTGGCAGCAGCAACCAGTGATTTGTCTCTGTAATTACAGTATGCTGAAGCATGAAGCTCTTCACCCCACAAGGAGGAACACATATGTGGAATAGTCGAGAGAGAAAACTCCTGCTGGTAGTATCACAGAAGGCAGGTCATGAAGCCAATGATTCTCTACAGCCACACACCCTGAGAAAAGCCAACAGTTCAAGTGGAAATCTTTTGTGATTTCCAGACACTGAACTTTTAATAAAAAAGGAGGCCTCTGTGGGACGCCTGGGTGGCTCAGTGGTTGAGCCTCTGCCTTCAGCTCAGGTCGTGGTTCCGTGAGTTCCAGGATTGAGTCCCACATCGGGCTCCCTATGAGGAGTCTGCTTCTCCCTCTGCTTGTGTTCCTGCCTCTCTCTCTGTCTCTCATGAATAAATAAATAAAATCCCCCCCCCCAAAAAAAGAGGCCTTTGTGACATATAAGACAGTATCACATATGGTAATCAACCAAGCTGAAAATTGCAGTAAAGATGCACAGAGTACCGCCTTTATGTATCATATTTTATATGCATATTGTATTTTATGTATTTATTTTATCTTTATTTATTTTATGTATATGCTGTATTTTCTGTATTTATTTATTGTGTTTTATGTAATAAAGCAATATGAGGAACTCTGCTAGTGAAGAATGGATGTTATTCTCACCCCAGGAGGGACTTTGTACATCTGTTCCTATTGGGGTGTCATGCAGATAGCATACAATGGCACTCGTGCAAAATGGTGGCACAAGTTATTCTGAGAAGTTATGTTTCTAAGGTTGACAAGATTTATAAATAATACGAATGCAACAAGGGACACTGACATAGACCGAAAGTTTCACATTAAATTTCATATATAAGAATTAAAAAGCCTCTGTAATATTTACTTTCCTAAGTTATTACCTGCAAAGTCTAAAAGCTGTTTTCCACACATTCAACATGTTCACCTATCTCAGTGCATTTAGTCATGCTCATACCCTAACATCAAATCAGTGTGTATCAGTTCATTCTGAAAATGTAATCATCTGTTATTTGCCCCTGTGTGATTCTATACAGGTAACAATACATCAGAGCTTCACCTGTTGTCATGTTCATAGGCTCATATTCAAGTGGCAGAGAGAAATGAAAGCACACAACTGCAATATAATAGAACGTGTATGACTACACAAGCATGGGAAGGTCAAGAAATATAGGCAAGGTTGTGACTCAATTATTGCAATGGGCCACCAAGTGAGGCAGAACATATTCCAGATGCTTCCAATACATTTACAAACTTTTTGCAGTTTGTATGCAATGCATATGGCAGAATCCATATGACTGCCTGCTTGTGAGTTGTATGTCACTTAAAAGAAAGTCTTCCTCCTCCCTCTCTTTCTCTTTGGTAGTGACCACGAAGGCCTCACAGAGACTGCAGAGCCATAGAATTGAAGCAGCCAGAACTCTGGGTTCATGGGAAGAAGAAGTCTTCCAGAGATTGAGAAATAAATTTTGTCTTGTCAAACTACTGAAGTTTTAAGGTGTTTCTTGTAGCAGCTAACATTGACTATCTTGGTCATCTCAGAAAGAAATATTTTCCTGGTCAATTGAATTAAATATTATAGCCTGGTACTGGGAATATACAATTGTATCAGATTTTGACAGGACTCCTAGATGAGAGTCATCAAATAGCATAGTCATTGAAACTAGTACATATGGCAGAAGATATTTGCAAATGGCACATCAGATAAAGGGCTAGTATCCAAGATCTATAAAGTACTTATCAAATTCAACACCCAAAGAACAAATAATCCAGTCAAGAAATGAGCAGAAGACACGATCAGACATTTCTCCAAAGAAGACCTACA
This sequence comes from Canis lupus baileyi, assembly GCF_048164855.1. NCBI lineage: Eukaryota > Metazoa > Chordata > Mammalia > Carnivora > Canidae > Canis > Canis lupus. Next base: position 31,488,006 of record NC_132858.1, read on the forward strand.
CATGGCCATCAAGTGCAAGAAAAAATGCTCCACATCACTCAGTATCAGGGAAATACAAATCAAAACTACAACGAGATCCCACCTCACACCAGTGAGAATGGCTAAAATTAACAACTCAGGAAATGACAGATGTTGGTGGGAATGCTGAGAAAGGGGAGCCCCTGCACTGTTGGTGAAAATGCTAGCTGGTGCAGCCACTCTGGAAAACTGTGTGCAGGTTCCTCAAACAGTTGAGAATAGAGCTACCCTATGACCCAGCAATTGCACTATGGGGGATTTAACCCAAAGGTACAAATGCAGTGATTGAAGGGGCACCTGCATCCCAATATTTATAGCAGCACTATTCACAGTAGCCAAACTGTGGAAAGAATCCCGATGTCCATCGGCAGATGAATGGATAAAGAGGATGTGTGACTACTACTCAGCAGTCAAAAAAAAAAAAAAAAAAAGAAAGAAAGAAATAAAGAAAAAGAAAAATGAAATCTTGCCATTCGCAACAACATGGATGGAACTAGAAGGTGTTATGCTAAGTGAAAAAGTCAATCAGAGAAAGACAATTATCATATGACCTCACTCATAGGTGGAATTTAAGAAACAGAGGAGCATAGAGGAAGAGAGAAAAAAATAAAACAAGACCAAATCAAATCAGAGAGAGAGAGACAAACCATAAGAGTCTTTTAATCATAGGAAACAAACTGAAGGTTACTGCAGGACAGTAGGGTAGAGAGAAGGGGTAACTGGTTGATGAACATTAAGGAGGGCACGTGATGTGATGAGCACTGAGTGTTATATAAAACTGATGAATTACTGATCTCTACCTCTGAAACCAATAATATATTATCTGTTAATTGAATTTAAGTAAAAATAAAAAAAGAAAATAGTACATATGTATATGAAGAAATAATAGTTTAATAATAGTTTTGAAATAATCTTCTACATTGAGTATTGCTAAAATATAAGATTAGATAGTCACATATCAGTTGGCAGGATGGGAGAGAGAAGATCCTCATACATCTTTAAGAATTTTTTGAAATCATCTGGTCAAAAACAAGGCATTAAGGGATTTTTATAGCGAGGCAAGACCGTGGCCAAGTTTGTCTTTTAAAAAAAGTTCATCTGGTAGCAGGATGGAGAATATTATGCAAGTAGTTTGACAGATAAGTTAAAAATCTTTTACATTAGCCTGAGTAGAAGATAAGACCCTGAGCAAAAGCAGAGACGCAAAAGTAGCAAGTTTTAATCTAAACATGATTAACGAGGAAAAATCTGAAGTGCTGAGGTAATTGATTATAAATTGGAGAGTTGGGGTGAAGGAAGAGGCGAGGCAGAGCTTAGTTCCTGATTTCTGGCAGAGGGACCACGGCACCACTAGCTAAGGAGTTAGATTGGAGAAAACAGAGTTGAAAGCAAAATAATGAGTCCAGAACATAATGACTTTGCTAATTTCCAGAAAACAGAAATATGAGTAAGAAAACTCAGGGATAGTGGCTAGAAATACAGACTGCTTGCACAACATTGTGAACATAGTAGGTACTCAATACGGTTGTTTTTCTTTCTTTTTTTAAAAAATGTAAGTTATTAAGGGTAGGGAATTTGAGAACTAGACCAACGATTAGAAAAATATTACTTGTTAATAAGCCAAGTAGCAAACATTTTGATGGCATTACATCGAGAAGAAACATGCAGGGGCGCCTGGGTGGCTGAGCTGGTTACGCGTCTGCCTTCAGCTCAGATCCTGCTCCCGGGCTCCTCAATCAAGCCCTGCATCTTGGCTCCTTGCTTGGCTGGCAGCCTGCTTCTTCCTCTCCCTCTGCACTCCCCCTTGCTGGTGCTCTATCACTCTCTCTTAAACAAACAAACAAACAAATAAAATCTTTAAAAAAGAAAAAGAAACATGCAGATTCCCTAAGAAGATTTCAGATTTCCAAAGAATTTCTGAAGGATTGACAACCATACCTCAGTTGAATGCTATTCAATCTCAGCAGTGGAATCCATTTGCTAAAGAACTGGTTCTACAAATATCTGAAAATGAACTAGGAAAGAAGAGACAATATTTTCGGAAAAATAAGTAAAAGGGGACAAGGGGGAAGTAGAGAGGATAGAGGAATTTTTATTTATTTTTATTTTTTATTTATTTATTTATTTTTTATTTTTTTAGGAATTTTTAAAATAACATGTTTTTCTATAAAATCTTATGAAGAATTCTCCACTGCAATATTTGAGGTGATTGACAGAAGGAAAATCAAATGAAAGAAAATAAGTTTGCTGACAAAAAGAGGAATTAGCTTCTACCAAACCTGCTGCAGCGACATTTCCCCAGCCCACACATGACGTACTTTCTTATCTATTTGCCAGGTAGGTGGATGTTTCCTGGTGGTACCTTCACTATTTACAAGGTTTCAATGTCACCCTGGTGCCCCAAACTCATCAATGTCACTAAAGGGTTTCCCACAAGTGCTGCCATAGCACAGCTGTCAAAAATCCAGCCACTAACTTTAAATAATCAGTATGACGTTTTACAAATGAGTAAAGCCCAAGAGAGTCAAAGTTCAGAAAACTTATCCTGAACTAACAATTTTAATTTTCTCAAAGCTTTAAAGCCAAAGGCGAAGAAAAAAAACAGAACTGGTAAAATTTTTGAAGTTGTCTCAGCATAGTTTTCTGTAACTAATTGCCTTTTAAAAATAACTTCTTGCAAAACTAATATAATGTTTTATAAGAAGCAGACTCTGAAGACTGCTCTGTCAAATGGTCAAAATCTTGGACCACATATACCTGGCCTTGGTCATTTTCCTCTGTGACCTTCTGAAGTTACTTAACTTTCCAATTTCCTCATTGGTGAAAAGATAATAAAAATACTCATTTAACCCTAGAACTCTGGTGGAAGTCAGTTAATGAATTAGGAAAAGTTACTCTGAAAATTATAAAAGCACTTCATAAAATCCAATTATCAGTCATATTTTCAGAGCTGTACTTTTTCTCAAGGGCATTTGTACTAAACTAGATGCAACATATGCATAATTAAACTGTTATGTTTCTTCCTATGTGCAACCAGATGTGTAAGCAAATGTTTGCAACTAAGCAAGCAGAGGATTGTTTTTTGTGTATATTCTTCAGGACAAAAAAGACTATTTAGCACAAATGTGGCTATGAGAAATAAATGGTATGCTCCATGGTATCTATATTAAGAAGTATTTATGATCAACAAGGATCACTTTCACTGATTCTAAAAAACACATATTTGTATCTCCAGAATTGAGATACAGTTTATAATTACTGGGATTTCATAACTTATTGACAATGCTTTTTGGTTTTCTTTGTACAGGAAATAACGTATCTTAGATTAGGCGAAAACATATACAAGGTTTTGAATAGTGTTTTCAAAGTGACTTCTTTATAATTTCAAAATGAAATGTTAATCAACAAAATAAAGATCTTTTCTTATTTTATTAATAATAATAGCTCAAGATCAGAGCTACTAAGAGCAAATGTGTTAGTGCATGCATGTAAGAAGTGATGCCAAGATGGAATTCGATAGAAGGTTTAATAGGGGAGAGACGGGAAAATGTTGGAGAGCCTGCAGATTCTGATGTGGATCTTACTCCTGTGTGAGGAGAGGGAGGAATAAGAAGTAGATTTCAAGAGTCTGTCACCGCAGCTGAGTTGGTGGGAAATCCTGAGTCTAAGTCTCCTGATGGAGGAGTTCCTACCGTCACCGTAATGGGCCTGCCTTAGTGCCGCGCAGAGTTCCATTACTGGCTGAGAGCTACCAGAGATGAGAAGGGCCTTGACACGACCATGGTCGCCGATCCAAAAGGGCAGGAGGTAGGATCTTCCATCAACTGTGCTTTCTACAGTTGGAAATATTAGCTGTGTATTTTCATGGCCAGCACACATGGTTTTGGCAACACAGATCTTAAGGAGTGAGACTACTTCCTTTCTATTATGAAATCTTTTTTTTTTTGCCATAAATAAGAAAAAAAACCTTTATTAATAAGTGATGTTTTTGTATCACATATGAGGTTTTATTTCACAGATGTTAAAGTTTACCAGCGTGGAAAACCCATAGTATACAACATGAAAAAGTTGCTCCATGTTTTCAGCATTCATACTTGGGTACTTAGTTGTATTTTATCCATGACCCACGAGTCTTTCATGTATTTATTGGCAGTGTTGTGAAAATGTGAAAAGTAAGGAACACCAGCTGAGGATTCAGAAAAACTAGTACTTGTCTTTTCTTTGCCCTGAATTTGTCTTTCCTTCCTTCTTCCCTTTCCCAGTCCCTCCTGCCCTCCCCCAGTCCCTCCCTCTCTCCTTCCTTCTCAGTGTCTTTCTCTCTCTTTGTCTCTCTCTCCCTATCTCCCACTTTGTCTCTTTCTCTCTCCTAATGACCTCTGACAAATCATTCAGCCTCTCTCAGTTACAATTTCTTTATAAATAAAATGAATAATAGCATTTAAAATAGCTAACCTGTGTAAATATGTTCAATTAATTGACTAAATGATTTAGAGATAATTCTAGGTCAGGACTAACAATACTAACAGAATTTGAATTTCTACAGGAAATGTGAAGTTGGACCATCATAAGGGAACACACGAGGCTAACTCTGTTACTTTCAATTCAAGCCAGATCTGTGGTTTCTGAAGCAAACTTGAGTTATGCTCATATGCTAAGGACTTATCCGCTGGTGGCATTGCCTACTAATAACATTGGATTTGTACAAACTGTTGTGTTTCTGAAAGGGAAATATGCCTCTAATCTGTGGTTTTTAAAATATATGTATAAAATGTGAAATAACAGAAACGGATCCAAAGAACATGGTTTCTTATAGTTTCAAGATGGATTTTTGGAAAAGCCCATTAATTCTTTTAAGGTAACTCTATTGACTAAGACTAAAAGTATATGGTGTTAAACAACAGTAGAAGACAGCTAAAAAGAGTGAACGGATTGAAAAACTAGTTAAATTGTGTCTCTGAGTTCTGGTTTTAAGACTATATCTTTTAAAACATATTTGAGTAATTTATAACAGATAACATTGTGATGAGGATGTAAATAACAGTTTCTAGGCTGTTTGATTTTGATTCATGTAGTATATTACATAAACTACCTTTCTTGATAAACAGACTAAAATAATTGAAATAAGTGAAATAAAGGACTCCATTAATTACCATCCCCATTGAAATGAGTAGCAAATTTGGTGCCAGTAATCAAATCACAATGACTATATATTCAAAAAACTTCTTTTCTCTCCTAGCAAAATTGTAAATAAAATTGAAGAAGTCCTAAGGTTCAATAAGGTGAAAGTGAAATGTACATATGCCATTCCAAATAGTTAAATCAAGAGCCATAGAGGAGCAGATAGCTGTTTACAATTGAACAGTCATAATTTGTACATAAGTTAATTTTATATATTTAACTTTCTTTGTAAAGTATAATTTACATATGAACATCACTATTTTAAGCATATAATTCCATGAGTTTTGATAAATGTTTTCAAAATCAGTAAGTTCTATTAGGATCTAGAACATTTCTGCCATCCCAGTGGTTTCCTCCTGTCCTTTCCCTTCTCCTCAGCCCCAGGCAAATACTCATCTGCTTTCTCATCTCTATGGCTTTACCTTTTCTGGAATTCTTTACAAATGGCATATAGAATGTAGCCACTTGTGCTAGTTTTGTTCACTTAACATAATGCTACCAACCCGTACTTATGCTGTCTAATAGCATTCTATACTGTCTATTTCTGAGAATTATTTCATTGGAGGGTATACCGCAATTTGCTTACCCATTCTCCAGTTGATGGATGTTTGTGTTGTTTCCAGGTTTAGGTCATTATGAGCAAAGCTGATATGAGGAACAGATCAATGGCTTTCCAAAGCAGTGGTCTCATATCGTACGTATGCCCCTCAGCGATGGACAAAGTTTTCAGTTGCTCCATATCTTCACCACGCTTGGAATTATCAGTCTTTTTGCAATTCTAGCAATTCTAGTGGGTTTGAAGTGGTCATTTGTGTTGTCTCGGTGTTTTCATGTACCTCTGCCATATGAATGAGTATCTTCTGTTTTTGAAGTGTCTCGTCATTACCCCCTTTTTAAAAGCAGTATTTTGATCTTCTTCTTATATCTTTTTAAGAATGGATTATATTCTTGGGGCACCCAGATGGCTCAGTGGCTGAGCATCTGCCTTTTGGCTCAGGTCGTGATCCTGGGATCCCCGGATCGAGTCCCACGTCGGGCTCCCTGAATGGAGCCTGCTTCTCCCTCTGCCTGTCTCTCTGCCTTTTTCTCTGTGTCTCTCACAAATAAATAAATAAAATCTTAAAAAAAAGAATGAAATATATTCTGGTTATATTTTTTTTATTGTTGATATGTTTTATAGACAGTAATGTGAATGGGTGCCTTTTTGTCTTAAATATTGAGCGCATTCAGACAACAGAAGTCTTAATTTTGATTATCCTATTTATTAGCCTTTAAAAGCTGATGTATGCTTTTTGTGTCATATTTAGGAAATCTTTGCCTGATCCATGATAATAACTATGTACACCCACTTTCTTCTATAAAATTCATATCTCTAGTTCTCACATATCTCTAGTTCTCACTTTAAGTTCTATGATTGACTTCACCTTTATGAAATTTTTGTACAATCTGATTTTTTAGTACATAGATAACTGTTCCAAAAAATTTATTAAAAGGATTATTTTTAGTACACTCTTAATTTTATCAGAAGTTTCAGGTCTACAAAAATAATGTGCAGCATAGAGAGTTCCTGTATACTGCACACTCAGTTTTCCTTATTATTAACGTCTTGTATTAGTATGGCACGTTGGTCAAGGTAGTGAACCAATTATCACATGCTATTATTAACAAAATCTCACCCTTTATTCAGCTTTCCTCAGTTTACCCCTGATTTCTTTACTTACTCTGTTTTAGGATCTACCCAGGATACCACATTTCATTAGTAGTCATGTCACTTAGGCAACTCTTAATTGTGACAGTGTGTCAGTTTGTCACACTTCCCTTACTTTTGATAACTGTTCTCATCATATCACTTTGTCTTAAGTGTATATGGACTATCAGCATGACTTAAAATTAGCCTTAACCTAGATTGCCTGCTATGAGGTAGTTTTTTGCCAGATTTCTCCACTGCGAAGTGATTTTTTTTCCCCTTCCCTTTCCATACAATTCTATGGAAGAAAGAGACACTGCAAAGCTCACATTTAGAGAGTGGGGAGTTATGCTGATGCCCCTTAGAATAGAGTTTGACATAAATTATTTGGAATTCTTTTGCATGGAGATTTGTCTATTCTATCCCATTCCACGTATTGTCTAATCACTTATTTACAGAAGTATGAACCCATGAATATTTACTTTAAAATTTCTTTTACAACCCTAAACATTTTTTTCCCAAATTGTTGCCACTTTGGACATTTGCAGTCCTTTCTATTATCTGATATATCCCTTTGACATTCCACCATCCTTTTGGGATGGTCACTCTCTTATCTGGAAGTGCAAGGTGTTCTAGGCTCATCCTGCATATTTCTTTCCTACTTCTAGATTCAGGCATTTCACTAAAGAGCTAAGCTTTTTTTGGTTAGAGAATGGACTTATCAACAAAATTCTAGGTGCTAGGTGTGATCATTGCTACTGTGTGCTTCTTGGCCCTCTAGGCTAAAAGAACAAAGAAATATATGTGTGTATACTATTCTGTGTGCATATACATATATATAAATATCTCTACATGTAATAAAATTTCTATCATAAAGCTAAATCTGAGTACATATTGATGTCACCAACTTTGGTCCTTTACTACGTGGATCATGCTAGCTTCCTACACTGTCTTATTTGAAAGTTTCCAATCCAACAAGCACCTACCATCTAACATGCACTCACTTAATTGTTCAATTCCAGAGCACGTGTAGAGCGTTTTCAGAATTGGTAACTAATATTTCATGGAAAACAATTTTACTAGCTACAGTTTAGTGTATATATTATTTACAGAGATACTTAGATCAGCCCTCTTCTTCACCCCTTTCAGTGAGGTGGTCTCACTGAAGCATTGCAAAGGATAAGAGAAAGATGTTCTGATTTGCATCAGAATACTCACTAAAGGAGCTTTTATTTTTATTTTATTTTATTTTTTGAGATAGAAGGTGGGGAGGGCAGAGGGAGAAGAGGAAAGAGAATATTAAGGAGGCTCCACCCCAGTGCAGATCCCCACACAGGACTCGATCTCACAACCCTGAGATCATGACCTCAGCCAAAAATAAAGTCAGACGCTTAACCAACTGAGCCACCCAGGTGTACCAACACTAGCCTTTTACATACAAATTGTTTATATTTTTATAATGTCTAACTAATTTGTTGCTATTTTGGGCTTTCTAGGTTTTATGCTATGTTTAGTAAAGACTTTTATACCCTCAACGTACTAGTTTCCTAGTAGTTTGATGGTTTTAATTTTTATGTTTAGGTCTTTAATCCATCAATGAAGTTGGTAATATCTGTTCTTATTCCTGGATCATTTTGTTATGAAATAATTTATTAAATCAGGACCTTCAAAAACCTTTTTTTAAAAATTTCATAATTAAAGGTGATTTCACATGGAAATATCATTCTGGTGCTAATATCACTCTATCTAAAATTCTGGAATTGCTAATCATCCATTGCTGTCAACCATTTGGTGTTGTAAATGATGCCAAAGTGATGCTAAAATAATTCTGCATATGATGGCTAACCAAATTTTCTTCCAGTAAAGCCTGTAGATTTTCTTCATGTAATTGGTACTCAAACATGTCATTGACATATGACTAGTTCAGTAAGAGTTCCTTTCCAAGTTCAGTGGCACTTTCTGATATAATATTTAGGTCTTTCTTCAACTCAGCAAAGAGATTAAAAAATCATATGGAAATGTAATCCACTGCTCAAGGTATACACAATAAAATAAAATCTGGATACCTTAATGAAAAACTCAAGTCATATTATTTATAGAGGAGTATGAAACAAGAAAATTATATTAAAATATTTTTAACATTAATTATTCTGAAAACAAAAATATTTACTTAAAGTTGACAGATTATTCATATACCACATTTTATAAGTTATGTTCTGCTGACAAAGTGTGAGAGCACTCACTGACCATAGTGACAGCTTTCCAGTAATTCAAACTTCCTTGCCTTTTCTTGCCTTTGTGCTTTTACCTGTTAGGTCCTCTCTAGTGAGTAGACTTTTGCCAACTACCGAGCTATTTCCTTCTTGTTTGAGGCTATATGCTCACCTAATGCCCTGTATTTTCCCTTTTATAACACTCATCACATTAGAAACCTCTATTTTTCTAATTACATGGTATTCTCTTTCACAACTCTATTTCTAGTACTTATTACAATTCTGGAAGATAGCATATTTAATAGACCTTCCTTTTATATCTTGAAGTCTTTCCTTAGTGATTTTGTGTGTTCATTTCTATTGAGAACAGAATCTCTTTTTTATTATATTTTCTAACAGTTAATTATGAGCATTTAAGACAGTTATCAATTTTAGTAAAATTATATGGTAATCTTTGCCTTTAATGAAGACTCATTATCCTAGAGATTTACATTTGATTATTTTGTTTTGTCTGTCATTTTTTTATTGTTTTTGTTGTTACTGTTTTAGGTACTTTCTATGAATTCCTCAAGTTATATTTTTTGTTACATGAAAATCAATAAAGTTGCATCTTCTTATTCTCCCATATAATGTAATACTATTGTGTGGTTGACTCTCTTGAACTTTCTATTTAATCTCTTTGCTAACAAGCTTTAATATAAATAAATATTTAATAAATAAATAAATAAACCCTTACCTTCAAAGTGAAAACATTTTTGGAACTTACATTCTCTTGAAAGAATGGTTTTGACAGATTTACATCATAGTTTTTTTTTTTTTTTTTTTTTTACATAATAGTTAATCATACATGTGATTGATTCTCATGCTTATCTCAGTACATTTTCCCACTTTCTTTCTGGAACTTTTAGTATTATTTCTCTCTCAAATTAGCTAACATGGGGGTGCCTGGGTGGCGCAGTTGGATAAGCATCTGCCTGGGGTCCAGGTCATGATCCCAGGATCCTGGGATGGAGCCTGCTTTGGGCTCCCTGCTCAGCAGGGAGTCTGTTTCTCTGTCTCCCTCTGCCCTTCCCTCACCCCCTGTGCTCCTGCTTTCTCTCTCTGTCTCTGTCTCAAATAAATAAATAAATAAATAAAATATTTCAAAAATTAGCTAACATGCATTTTTAAACAACTTGTATTATTATTTTGTTTGCTGTGGGTATATACATGATATATTACCTGATACATCAATTACATAAGAATCCCCTTCTCTCTGTATTCATTAAAGAACACTCAGTTGGGCATAATGTAATGGAATCATTTTCTTTCCCTCTCAAACATTGTACACATTGTTCCCTTGTCTTCTGGCAACCTGACTCACAAAAGAGATTTCTGAGGCCAACTGGTTTTTTATTCCTTTGTAATAAAATATTATTCCACATGGATTTTTGTGCTGGATATAAGTGCATATGCACACATACACGTGTGCCCACACCCTTGTGCATGTAAAAAATCATGACACAATGATAACAATTATGGAATCTAGATAAGATATACAGGTTTCATTTTACTATTCTTGTTACTTTTCTCTACAGTTAAACATTTTCCTGATACAAAATTGCAATTCAATCAATAATTTTCCAAGATGCCTACAGGTGTAATTTTTTCTTTAAACCAAATAATGCATTGTTCTGTATACTAAGGCGCATTTGAACTCAGAAAAGTTTCTATAAACATTGCTTTGACAATCATTTCAGTTTCCACATCTTGTTTCTTACTCCATCCATAATGACAATCATTTGTCTTCCCCATCTATCATATCCTCTCTCATGTTTTACATTTTTTTTTTTTACTCTACATTTTAGGAAATCTTGTTTTCCCTTTATTGATTTAATTTCCCATTTTGTAGATGCTGTTCTTTTCTGCTACCAGTGCTGCTTTATTTTTTAATTTTGTTGGAGCTATTTCACTCTGAGTTATTTCTTACTTTTACTTCATTTTAATCACAGCCAAAGCTTTTGTAGCTCACCTCACTGTCTCTTCAAGTCATCCTGTCTTACTCTATACTGTGGTTTCCTCTTCTGACTTTGAATCATGTCTCACCAGATTTCTACATTTTATTTGATGCACCCCAAAACTTTCTAGCATGTTTTCCTTTTGCCTATTTTGTTTTGTTATTTCTGTTAGCATGATGTTACCTTTTCCATATTCTATAATATTTTATAAGTTGTATGCTTGCTTTCTTTTTCTTTTTTTCAGTATCCATGTGTTTTGGTAGTGGGAAAGCTCCAGATTGTAAATGAATGAACAGACAAGCAGATTATTTATATCTTGTTCAACGTCCACTTACATGTTGAACTCCCCTGTCACATTCACAGATAAAAAGTAAGTTCATACTTAGGGTGACCAATGTTCCTGTTTTTTGTTTTTTTTTTTGTTTTGTTTTGTTTTTACTATAAATGGCTTAGTTTTAGTACTGAAAGTTCTACATCTTGGAAAACTCCTCAGTCCTGGGTGAATCATGACAGTTGGTCACCTTAGAATAGGCATAGCTCTTAGGCCAGTGTCTAGTGACTAAATGGCTTTCATTTTGGGCAACTGGGTTTCACTCCAGAGTTGCTATGCTATGGAATACATATAGACTGCATATAGTATCATAGTACAATTTATATAATTAATTTTATTCATTAATAATCAATAGTTAATAATAATTACAAGCATATAAACTCAGCGGACCTCATAATTATTTTTTTTCTTTTTTTTAATTTTTATTTATTTATGATAGTCACAGAGAGAGAGAGAGAGGCAGAGACACAGGCAGAGGGAGAAGCAGGCTCCATGCACCGGGAGCCTGATGTGGGATTCGATCCTGGGTCTCCAGGATCGCGCCCTGGGCCAAAGGCAGGCGCTAAACCGCTGCGCCACCCAGGGATCCCTGGACCTCATAATTAGAAGGGACTTTAGACATTCATCTCATATGAAATTACACGCTGACACCCATCTTATCATGAATACAAGAGCAAGAAGATTCAGGCTAATATTTAAGATAACAAGAAAATATCTATGTTCTTCAAAACTGATCTAGGGTAAGCAGCAATAGCAGATAACCAGTTTTGTTGACTTGGTTCAATTTCTAAATCCAGGTCAGCCAGCCCCATTGTGAATGGTGTTCTTCCCAGATTCTGGCAGATTTTTCTGCCTTAATGTGTTTTTATTAGGACTTTGTTAAAGGTATTTTCAGAAGTCAGCACAGATGTCATTTTTCAGTGAAAGTCTTTTTTTGTTTGTTTTTTTGTTTTGTTTTGTTTTGTTTTGTTTTTTAAGAAAGTACTGAGGTCATTGTTGCCTGTTTCAAATTTAGAAAAAAAAAGTATAATTAAAATAATTTTTAGCAATCAAAAATAAAATGACTAGAAAAACAAACAATAACAACATTTAAGGTGGGGTTGGACAGTTATAGGAACAATGCACTTTTTAATTTTGCATCCCAGATATCAAACATTTGGATGTGGACACCAGAAATGTAGTCCATATTTTCCTCCTGCCATCTGTGAAGTGTGTACATTCAGAAGCTAAAGAGCTGTCTATATACTTGGCTCATTCTACTTCAAAGGGTGTTACTTAAAGTCATTGAAACTTAACTTATTTTATAAGTGGGCATTATTTGTAAAGTTATTTAATAAATGTGATATTTAAAAAGATTACTCAAAATTTAACTTTTTAAAAAGATTTATTTATTTGAGAGAACAAGAGCACAAGCAGATGGAGGGGTGGAGGGAGATAGAGAAGCAGATTCACTGTGGAGCGGGGAGGCCTGAAGTGGGGCTCTATCTGAGGACCCTGAGATCTTGACCTGAGCTGAATCAGATGCTTAGCCAACTGAGCCACTCAGGCCCCCTCACATTTAGCTTTTAAGACCATATTCATAGTAATTTATGGATAGACAATAATAAATATGAGTTATAGTTTCCTTAAAAGGATAAGATACAGGCTGATATATGTAAATCTTTTTTTAGAGAGAGAGAGAAAGAGCTGGAGTTGGGGAAGGGCAGAGGGGGAGGGACAGAGGGCATCTTAAGCAGGCTATATGTTCTGCATGGAGCCTGATGGGGGACTCGATCTCACAACCCTATGATCATGACCTGAGATGAAATTAAAAGTCAGATGCTTAACTGAGCCACCCAGGTGCCCTCATATGTGTATTTCTATCTGTTGAGTAATTAATCTTTTGGAAGCATCAATAACAAGTAGTATTACTGTTTATAAACACATACATCTAGTTTTACCATACCATGCTCAAAATATCATCTATGATTATTTGCTAGAAAGTACAGGATTCAACAAGTCAATAAATATGAATTCAGTTACTTTACAAAAAATAAAAATTAACCTTGCTATGGAGGTTAATATCAATTAATGTCCTAATGGCTTTTGGGTAATGTAAACTAATCTGGGGATAAGTAGTCTCCATCTTTGTATCACCTCAATATAAATCATGGCTAGACTTTGGATAGATGTCACTTCAGGGTGGATAAGGTTTATCAGTACAGAGCCTAAATTCAAAATCAAACAAATTGCCATCACTATCAGTGAAAAGTTACAAAGCAGCTCCTATCATGGTTGTTTATTTAGGTTCCACATGTGGTTCAAGCATCTATATGGAGACACTAAATTAACCCCATGTGGAAGTATTCTTAACACCTTGATCTCTAAATTCAGGTGGAAATTGGTATAAGTGGGCTGTTCAACTCAGGAGCTGTATGAGTTTAAGATATATTTTAACTTCAGCTTTTGGTTTTCTTTAATCTATAAAATTGGAATAATAATATTGTCTGCTAAATTTTAGGGATATTATAATATCTAAGAGCCACTTATATTTTATTGCCTAAAGTCATTCACTTGCAAACACCTAGCATATTAAGAAAGTTCAACCCCCAAGTATCCAAGCAGAAATTCAGAAATATTAACAATAAATAGTTACACCTACCAAATTCTGTGAGCTCAGGGTTAATTGGGCCCCAGACTAAACCAAAGTGGGCCCCAAATGAAATAAAGGGAAATATTTCACAGACTGCTATTGATGTCTTATTTTTAAAATGAATAGTCTTTTTGGAATAACTGCTCACAATAGTTAGCTTCTGATTTCATAACAAGCAGAGAATGTTAAAGGGCTCCTCATACCCTCAGAATATTCACATAATGTTGGTTAGAATTTTAGTAGAGGAGAAAAATGACAATCAATTCTTTTGAAAAGAGGCTCGAACATTTATGACATCAGAGGCAGGGCCCATTACCTTTCTACTGAGTTTCTATGTCTGACTCTTCAGATGTTCACCATCCCTCATCTCTCACGAAGGTTAGTAAAATGACACTGCTTGAAGGGAAGACCCTCTCTTAACTTGGTTTTCCTGCCTATTATCACTCATTTGTTTCTGTTTTTGTTTTTTTGCTCAAAACCTATTAACTCTGTATGTTAGAATCTTAATATGTAAGTTCCTTTATTTAGGGCAAGAAGATATGAGATGCTAAGATTTCGTTCCAGGCCAATAACTGAAGCATGGTAGTTATGTATATAGCAGTCATTGTTATGGGGACAGTTAACATATGGGTCTCCAGAGATTCTTGTGATGAATTTTTTAGTACCTTTAAAAAAAAAAAGAAACAGAATATCTATTGGGGAGCATCAAAAGAGGCAGGTGCAAAAAGGTACTGGCTTTGAGTCTAAGTTCTGCCACTTACTAACTCTATGACCTGGACCTTTCAATGTTCTCATCTGAAATCAAAGGAAATAGCATCCAGTTCAAGGGCTGATGGCAGATTAAATAAGTGCAAAATGCTTAGAATAAGTTTTAGTGGGTAGGAGGCATTTTTTAAGTATTTGCTCTCACTTTATATTATGCATTCTTCTTTGATGACTTAAAAATCTAAAAGTTAAAAAATTTTAAAATAGCTTTAAGAGACTAGAAATCAATGAGTTAAAGCTTAAGATGAGGAGAAAATAAATATAAAGTAAATGACATTTTATGATAAAAGAGCCAAGAATATACAATGGGTAACAATCTCTTCAATAAATGATGTTGGGAAAACTGACAGCCATATGCAAAAGAATGAAACTGAACCATTATCTTACACCATACACAGAAATTAACTCAAAATAGATGAAAGACTTGATTGTAAGACCTGAAGTCATAAAACTCCTAGAAGAGAACATGGGCAGCAAACTCCTTGACATTGGTCTTGGTGATAATTTTTTGGATCTGCCTCCAAAGCAAGGGCAACAAAATAAAAAATGAACAAGTAGGACTACATCAAACTCATAAACCTCTGCACAGCAAAGGAAACCATCAACAAAATGAAAAGGCAACCTACTAAATTGGAGAAAATATTTGTAGATCATATATACGTATATATGTACATACATATGTACATATGTACATATATACATATACACTGTATATATTTATATACATTTACAGATATATATATGGGTTAATATCCAAAATATATAGAGAATTCATTCAACTCAATAGCAAAAAATGCAACGATCAAATTAAAAAAATGGGCATAGGTTCTGACCAGACATTTTCCCAAAGGAAACATAGGACAGCCAACCTGTATATGAAAAAAATGCTCAACATCATTAATCATCAGGGAAATGCAAATCAAAACAATGATAAGATATCAACTCACATGTGTTAGAATGGCTATTTTCTGAAAGATAAGAGATAGAAAATGCTGTCAAGGATATGAAAAAAAGGGAAATCTTGTGTACTATTGGTGGGCATGTAAATTGTCCATTATGGCAAACAATCTAGAAGCTTCTTCAAAATAAAAACAGAATTACTATATGATCCAGCAATTCCACTTCTAGGTATTTATTCAGAGGAAATGAAAACACTAACTTGAAATGATTTTTGCACTCTCATGTTCATTGCAGCATTATTTTCAATGGCCAAGATATAGTAGCACCTAACTGTCTATTGTTGGACTAGCAGATAAAGAAAATGTACTATATATATCCACAATGAAATATTATTTAGCCAAAAAAGAAGGAACTCTTGCCATTTGCAACAACATGGATGGTCCTTAAGAGCATTATGTTAGGTAAAATAAGTCAGACAGAAAAAGATAAATACCATATGACCTCACATGTATGTGGAACCTTAAACAAACAAACAAACAAAAAACAGTATGGAGGTTCTTTAAAAAATTGAAAATAGAACTACCCTCAGATCTGGCAGTTGTGCTGCTAGTATTTATTTAAAGGATACAAAAATACCAGTTTGAAGGTGTACATGTGCTCTGATGTTTTATAGCAGCAGCATTATCTACAGTAGAAAAATTATGGAAAGAACCAAGATGTCCATCGACTGATGAATGGATGTGGTATGTATATATATATATGGATAAAGAATAGTGGCGTATACATATATATATATATATATATATATATATATGCATGGAATAAATGGAATATCACTTAACCATAAAAAAGAAAGAAATCTTGCCATTTGCAACAAGTGGATGGAGCTACAGAGTATTATGCTAAGTGAAATAAGTTAGAGAAAGACACCTGCTATATGATTTCGCTCATATGTGGAATTTAAGAAACAAAACAAATGATCATAGGGGGAAAGAGAGAAAGAAACCAAGAAACAGACTCTTTAACTATAGAGAAGAAACGGATGGTTACCATAGGGGAGGTGGGTGGGGGGATGGGTTAAATAGGTGATGGGGATTAGGAGTTCACTTATTGTAATGAGTACCAGGTGTTTTACATAAGGGTTGAATCCTTAAATTGTATACGTAAAATTAATATTACACTGTAAGTTAACTAACTGGAATTTAAATAAGAACTTTAGGGACACCTGGGTGGCTCAGCGGTTGGGCATCTGCCTTTGGCTCAGACCGTGATCCGGGGTCCTGGGATTGAGTCCCACAACAGGTTCCCTGCAGGAGAGGGAATGCCTCCCTCTGCCTGTGTCTCTGCCTCTCTCTCTGTGTCTCTCATTAATAAATAAATTAAATCTTTAAAAAATAAATAAGAACCTTAAAAAATAAAATATTAAAAAAAGAAAAACAAAACAAAAACCCTCAGACAAATTGGTGATTGCCAGAGGCTGAGAATTAAGGATGAACAAAACAGAAAATGGTGATCAAAAGGTACAAACTTCCAGTTATAAGATGGATAAATACCATGGTTGTAATGTATGGAATGGTGACTATTGTTAATAATACTGTATTGTATATTTGAAAGTTGATAAGAGAATAAATCTTAAAAGTTCTCATCACAAGAACAAAAATTTTGTAATATATGTGTTGATGGATATCAACTAGATTTAATGTGATATTTCACAATATATATATATACGTTGAATCATTATGTTGTAAATTGGAAATTAATGTTATGTTAATTATATCTTTAAAAAGTTGAGAAAATAAATACATGCATACATGAATATAAATAATATTTACTTATAGTAATAAAATAAATATAAGGAAATAGTTGAAAGATAAAAGAATACAATTTTGGTTTTGAGAAGAGTATATTTTTAAAAGATTTATTTATTTATTTGTAGAGAGAGAGAATGGCGGTGAGGATCAGAAGAAGGAGAGACCCAGGCACCCTGTTTTGAGGATAATATTAATGAATTTTAGAACTTGATTAAAAGTTGAACTGATTATAGACTCACTGGCTGTCCCAGTCTGCAGAGTATGTGACTTAATTTTTGGGTTATAAGTTTGAGTCCCACGTTGGGATTAGAGATTACTTAAAAACTTTTATAAACAAAATAAAAATAAAAGTTGAACTCATTATAGATTCTTTTGTAATTTCTTTGCATTAGATAGTGAGCTTATTAGTCAAACATGTACACTGGGCATATCCCTTTGCACATTCTATTGTAGTAGAATAGTAAGAAATAGCAACACTTATACTAGACAGTAGCATATACCATTATATACAAAGGCACACACATATAATAGTGTATATATATATACACACATATATTATAATGCATATATATGCATGTGTATATTATAATATGTGTGTGGATATATATATATACATGAGTGTATACTATATACTATATATATACATGAGTGTATACTATATACATGAGTGTATACTATATACTATAATAGCTTCCACACAAAAACATTCCTTTTCCTAGGTTTATATTCACCTCCTGATTAACATGTTTTCCCATTCTGTGGAAGAGAGAATTATTTCTTTCTGTGTCCTTTGTGTGTGTATACATATTGCATTCCCACTTTTTACTTGTTTTATTTTGGTCAGTCTCCCCTTTAAGCTGAAACTCCTAAGTATCTCTTTATCTTTAACAAGTATTCAGGCTTGGCATTTGATTCAGTGATCTCATTTATTAAATTAGGACTGCCACGTCAAAGCTTCATGAAATATGAATCAAATGTATTGCAAAGTGCTTTCTAAATGTGAGGTTATAAATGATAAATAAGGTCTATTTATAACAGTGAATAAATGGTGGACTTTTTTTTTTTTTTAATGGTGGACCTTTAAAAGTAGTCTCGTATTGTTTAAATATTGTCTGATATATGATGAGGAAAGAGAAAGAGGATAATATCACCTTTGTTTCTATTCCATTCCATTATAAGTCTACTCCATTCCATGGACTTCTAATGACATTTCTATTTTAAATAAACGTAAGAGCATAATTGCAATCCCATAAAAGCATATCTAGAAATTCAAATGATAGCACTATGACTTGGTTATCACAGGTGCCAAATAACCTAATGGAAAAGAAATTTTGATTGACCTTCTGACTTCATGGAACCACAAAACTCCAGTCATTCTGCTATTTCACTTAAGTGTGTTATGTCCCAGACAAGTACTGTCTGAAAATATTGTGTAGCATGAAACTCAACTCTAGGAATAATGCTCTGTGGGCCCTGAAATAAACCACTTTTATTTCCAAAAGAAGCTAGAAATGAACCGTAGTATCACAGAACCTAAAACTGAAAAATGCCCACCGGCCCATTTTATTCTCCCAGTGTTTCCACACATAACACATATCTCCCCAAAGAATACTAACAATGCTTCCTTCTTCTGTTAAATGATTCAGAGGATGGCCTTTCCACAATTGCTTTCACTTTTACAGTTTGAAAGCACCAGCATTAGTATATTTAACCCCTGACTTTTTCTTTTTTAGTCCCATATCTGTAAAACCAGGTTAATTCAGTGGGGAATATGAGCTGGTCCATATTTTAGCACTTTGCCTCCCACTAAAGGGACAGGGTTATTTACCACGAGAGCCGGGGGCTATTACTATAGTCTTTCACACATCTGACTGAACTTAAAATTTAACCAGAGAGAAATTCACTCTCAGAATTGCCCTCCAAAGACACAAAGGCAATATTATTCTCTCTTTCCTCATCCTAGGACCATATAGAACTGTCTTAATTATCCTAAATACCAACAATCTCTTTAATTAGAAAATTACTTTCATGGATGGCTTGCTGGAATGTTAAAAAATGCATTAATTTTGCCTTTAGATTACAAGAGAAAAAAATTCTATTGAGATTTTTTTAGCTGGAAGGGTGCAAAATTTTGAGAGCTACCATCTATAAAACATGAACACAAACAGAAAAGTATGATTAGCCAGCAAACAGTGGAACCCTTAAGCACTGGGTCAAGAAACAAGTAGAAAGAATTCTGAAGACTTTGAATATGAAGAAGAAAATTAAGGGTTGGAAAGAAATGGAAAACACATTTTGCCTACGGCATAGCCTCTATGTAATCCTGTGCCTTGCAAAATTTTCAAGGTTTTGACTGGGCTATTGATTTATATGCATGCATACATATGCTTACTTGATAATATTTGGATTTAGGATATTAATGATGATTAAAGAAAATTGTGCCCTTCATGTGTGCCTACAGGCAGCCCTGACAGGATTTCCAATAATTACCATCTTTCTGATTACAGAAAGTTAAATTTTAAAGCAGAACACCAAAGTTTTAATTAAATGTGCAAGAGAAAGTTGATACTAAGTCATACAAAAGAAAATTACTGAAGCATATCCAGTTTGATCAGAAGTCAAGAATTTTCAGTAAAAAGAAAACCTCTTAATCATAAGACCTTGTTAATTCCAACACTCATCTTACTCATCTGATAACTCTGTCAAATTTTAATGAGAAGTATCCAAAACCAACATTGTCTAAACAATGTTTTCCTAGAACTATGGAATTGCACCGTGTCCTGTGTTTTTGACACATATCCAGGATTTATATTACAAGTGTACTAACAATAGAAAGGTATTTTTCAAATTAAAAGAACTGGAAAATGAGAAAGAGAAAAGTGTAATAGGATTTGGGAATCCAGAGAATTGATTTGCTTCATATTGGCCTAGTTAACTATGTGGCTATTCATTCCACGGTAGTCATTTCCACATACTAAACTATATGTTCCTTTGATCTAAAAATAACCAAAGAATTTATGAAGTTCTAAATAATTTTAATAACAGAGTGGAAAATTTTTAAAAATTTCACATTGAAGGAGCAGACCATATTTGTGGTAAATAAGTTACAATGATTATACACTATGGGAGAGACATGAGTTACTTAAATAATAAATGATATAACCAATGAACATAAAAGCCAGCATTCATTCATTGGTTAAGCACTGACTGCCTGCTTATTTTGTTCAATGCACTGCCTCAGGCATCACGGAGCCAGACAAAAATACATGTCTTGTTCCTTCAAGGACCTCTCCTAGGTTGTGGGTTAATCAACTAAAGAATCTAAGACTGGATTAGCACTGAAAACACTGGAAGAAATATTGTGTAAGGATATCCAACCACACTGGGACAGGTAATCATCTAAATCAGAAGCTTCCCAAGCAAACAAAAAAGAACAGTCCTTGGTTCATAACACAGTGTCATCATAGATGTACGCATAACCCTTTAAAAATAATTTATATCATATATATGTGTAAGCCTAAATAATATGCTCTTCAGTTTTGCTTGCATTTTCCTTTTAATTCCATTTGTTTGTTTTTACTAAATTAATGAACACCCAAAAACCCATCATTTAACCCAAAACTAAAGCAAACTGACATAGATATGATTAGTAGTTCAGATCTACTTCTCCCTTCTATTTCTGCCTTTCTCCAATCCTTCCCCACCACCATCATTTCTGATGACAGAAATCATCACTGTTCTGAATTTCACTGTTATTTGCAAGTTTTAATTTGTCTTACATATGTTTTAATTTGTCTTACATATGCACATATATCTAAGTAACATAAAACATGCTGTTGCTTCCTTTACATTTATAAATTTCAAAACCTAAGCAACATTAAAGAGATTGAGTGGATACTACTTGAATCATTACTGAGTACTCACTGTCTAATCAAGAGTATTTCACGTGTCATGGATCCTCTCTCTAGGATGCAGGTATAATTTCATTCCTTGCCACAGACTGCTATGAGCCAGTTTGTGGGGCCTCCAAAGTGAGAAAACAAGAAAGAAAATGCTAATTCATCCTGAGAATAATTTTGATTCCTTCAATTTTTTATACTCTGTTCTTGCCATCATATTATTACTGTACTTGCCATGTAAAATGTATAGC
The DNA here is from genome assembly GCF_048164855.1 of Canis lupus baileyi. Lineage (NCBI taxonomy): Eukaryota > Metazoa > Chordata > Mammalia > Carnivora > Canidae > Canis > Canis lupus. The sequence goes on from NC_132858.1 coordinate 31,509,688, forward strand.
AGAATCACCTGAGTGAATTATCAAAGTATAAATATGGGTGTAAATCCTGCATCCATTCTAGTGTGTGGAGATCTTAGCCTCATCAACACTGAAGAAGGTTTCTAGATAATGGTGAATCACTTTGTGTGATCTTGTTCTCCAAATCTGAAAGGAAAACCAAAATAAAACAAAATAACTGCTAAGCTGGTTAAGGTCTTCTCAGCATGTCTAAAAATCTCAGGATCAGATGAAGGAGGATCCCTTGAGAGATAGTGGGTACAATAGTGAGGAATACATCCATCCAATAGGGTGGATGAAGGAGGATCCCTTGAGAGGTAGTGGGTACAATAGTGAGGAATACAGATGTTGGGCAGACCGTCTGACAATAGACTTGGGCAAATCACTGACTCCCTTTGTGTGTCAGTTTTCTCATTTACTTCACAGAGATGATATCATTATAGAATCTTCCTTATGAGTTTATAGTGATAAATGAATTAATACAGGTGAAGCAGTACCTCTAATAGTCACTCTTATTAGATTTTGTTTTTATTGGAGACTGTCAGGAAGGCGGAAGAGTAGGCCCCATCAACTTACCTAGATAACTTTCAAAACATCCTGAACACCTAGGAATTCGACCTGAGATTGATTGATTGGTTGGTTTTAAAGGTTTTATTTATTTATTCATGACAGACACAGAGAGAGGCAGAGACACAGGCAGAGGCAGAAGCAGGCTCCATGCAGGGAGCCTCATGCGGGACTTGACCCCAGGACCCCAGGATCATGCTCTGAGCCAAAGGCAGATGCTCAACCACTGACCCCCAGGTGACCCTTGAACAGAGATTTAAAGAGAGAATAGCTGAATGCTACAGAGAGAAGAGTTTCACTTCCAACATGGTAGGGAGGCAAAAAAACGAAAGAAAGAAAGAAAGAAAGAAAGAAAGAAAGAAAGAAAGAAAGAAAGAAAGAAAGAAAGAAAGAAAGAAAGAAAGAAAGAAAGAAAGAAAGAAAGAAAGAGAAAGAAAGAAAGAGATTGAGAAAGAAAAAGAAAAAAGAAAAAGAAAAAGAAAGAAAGAAAGAAAGAAAAGAAAGAAAAAGAAAAAGAAAGAAAGAAAGAGAGAGAAAGAAAGAAAGAAGAAAGAAAGAAAGAAGAAAGAAAGAAAAAAAGAATCCAATGCAGAGTGGCCCTGTGAGGCGCAGGGCTAACAGGGGGAGGGCTTCCCTAGGAAAGTGCAGCCCCGGAGCCCCGGGAACTTGAAGCACTGGCGGATTCTTCCCAGAGGGAGCCCGCTCAGCAGGGAGTCTGGCAGGATGGGGAAGGCCAGGGGCGCCCCCAGATCCCGGGATTACCATGAGAGGAGGGCGGGGGGAGCGCAGTGCACTCCCGGGGCCTCGGGGAGAAGCCCGTGGGTCAGGCGGGGCTGGGGGGCCGCTGAGCCCCGATCCCCGAGGGAGGGGTGGCCTGGGAGCAGGTCCAGCCTGCAGGCCCCGGACCCCAGGGCATCGGGGCACCTGCGACCCTGTGTTCCCCCCGGGACAGGTGGAGGCGGGGAGGGCACAGGACAGCGAGGCCCCTCCTGCTGTGGGGCACCCTGAGCTGTGCAGGTCAGCGCCCCCTGACCCAGGAGCACCTAGGCCCGTGCGGACTGGAGCTGTAGGGGGGCTCCCCGGGAGCTAACCCCAGTGGGGGGAGCTGGTCGCTGCCAGTGCTGCTGTTCTGCTGGTATCACCTTGTGCTTGAGGGGGCGGGAGACAGGGGCCTCGTGGGGTACACAGCTCCCCCTGACCCAGCACCTGGCGGGGGCATCTCCCCAGGTACACACACACACACTTGGGAATCAGCACAGCAGGCCCTGCCCCCAGAAGACCAGCTGGAAGGACAGGGGAAGAGCAAGTTCTGGACCAAGCAGTGCTGGAAAACTTCAGGACTGAGGGAAAATAGTATATAGACCTAGAGGATCCTTTCTTTTCTTTTTTTCATTACAACTTGTTTTTATATCAAGTTAAAATTTTCCAGTATTTTTTCTTTTCCTGCCTTACCCACAATATTTTACCAGCCCTTCATTTTTATTTTTTTTTCATTTTTGACTTTCATATTTCTGCAATTACACATATTAGATATATTTTTCACTTCTGGATTCTCTTCAATGTATTCAATTTAATTTTGGGAGATATACGAAATATGGGTTTTTCTTTTTTGTTTTCTGTTTTTTCTGTCTCGTTTTGTTCTACAATGGTGGAAGTTAGTACCTTCTAAAACATGACCAGCACGCACCCAGAACCCAGGGGAACACTGTGCTGGGTCATTCTGAGACACTATATTCTCCCTTCCTTCCCATTCTGCCACCCTCTTTTATCTACATTGTGGTGGTCACTATGGGGCTCTCTACAAGTATTCTTGGTTTATATAAATTTGGGACTGATCATCTTCTAACATACAGAACAAAATACACTCAGAACCAAGAGGATCACCCTTTAGGATCCCTCTGGGAGACTACATTCTCTCTCCACTACCACTTCTTCATCACCACAATTCTACCCCCCTATTTTTTCTTTTCTACCTTTTTGTGTTGTTTTTTGGGGTTTTTAAAATTTTTACTATTGTGTTTTAAAATTTGTTTTTCACTTTAGTGATGCTTTTGTTTTATTTTGTTCTGTTCTTTTTCTTTTATTTTCTGGTCTCTGACCTCTTCAGAATCAACTAGGGTGGATTTTACTTAGGTCATGGTTGGTATTCCTGACTCAGCCTACTCACACAGCCACTCTGACTGGATATAATGACTAGAAGGAAGAATTCACTACAAAAGAAAGAACCAGAAACACTATTCTCCACCACAGAGTTACAAAATCTGATTTAAATATTATGTCAGAAATTCAATACAGAAGCACAATTATAAAGATACTGGTGTCTCTCAAAAAAACTATAAAAGACTCTAGAGACTTCGTTAATGCAGAACTGAGATGTAATCAGGCCAAAATTAAAAATAAATTAAATGAGTTGCAATCCAAAGTGGATGCTCTAACTGCTAGGGTTAATGAGGTGGAAGAGAGAGTGACCTAGGAGACAAGTTGATGGAAAGGAAGGAAGTTGAGGGAAAAAAAGAAAAACAACTAAAAGCCCACAAGGAAAGGTTTCAGGAAACAAATGCTAGTCTGAAAATGAAGAATCTATGTATAGTGCGGATTCCAGAAGAAACTAAGAGAGAGAGAGAGAGACAGAGAGAGAGAGAGAACCACAAGGCATATTTGAACAAACCATAGCTGAGAACTTCCTTAATCTGGGGAGGGAACCAGGCATCCAGATTCAAGAGATAGCAAGGACCCCCCAAACAAATCAATAAAAACGATTTCACACCTGGACATTTAATAGTGAAACTTGCAAATTCCAAAGTAAGAGAAACTTCTTAATGCAGCTCAAGACAGAGTCTTAACTTATATGGGGAGAAATATTAGATTAACAGCAACCCTCTCCACAGAGACTTGGCAGCCAGAAAGGGCTGGCAGGATATAGTCAGGGTCCTAAATGAGAAGAACATACAACCAAGGATACCCTATCCAGCAAGGCTCTCATTCAGAATGGAAGGAGAGATAAATAGCTTCCAAGATAGGCAGAAACTGATAAAATATGTGACACAAAACCGGCTCTGCAAGAAATATTAAGGGGGACCCTGTAAAAGAAAGAGGAAGCCCAAAGAAACAATCCACAAAAACAGGGACTGAATAGGTATTATGAGGACACTAAATTCTTATCTTTCAATAGTTACTCTGAACGTGAATGGGCCTAATGATCCCATCAAAAGACTCAGGGTATCAGACTGAATAAAAAAGCAAGACCCATCTATATGTTGTCTACAAGAGACCTACAAGAGGTCATTTTAGACCTAAGGACACCCCGAGCTTGAAAAGGAAGGGGTGGAGGACCATTTGCTATTCAAATGGTTCTCAAAAGAAGGCTGGGGTAGGGGAGGGGCAGGATGGCGGAAGCGTAGGGTCCCCAAATCACCTGTCCCCACCAAATTACCTAGATAACCTTCAAATCATCTGGAAAATCTACGAATTTGGCCTGAGATTTAAAGAGAGACCAGCTGGAATGCTACAGTGAGAAGAGTTCGGCTTCTATCAAGGTAGGAAGACGGGGAAAAAGAAATAAGGAAACAAAAGGCCTCCAAGGGGGAGGAGCCCCGCGAGGAGCCGGGCTGAGGCCGGGGCGAGTGTCCCCAGGACAGGAGAGCCCCGTCCCGGAGACGCAGGAGCTGCACCAACCTTCCCGGGCGGAAAGGGGCTCGCAGGGAGTTAGAGCAGGACCCCAGGGGGGCGGGGATGCCCTCGGGCTCCCGGGGACACTGACAGACACCTGCGCCCCGGGAGAGTGCGCCGAGCTCCCTAAGGGCTGCAGCGCGCACGGCGGGACCCGGAGCAGCTCGGAGGGGCTCGGGGGAGGCTCCGCGGAGGGGGCTGCGGGGCGGGAGCAGCTCGGAGGGGCTCGGGGGCAGCTCCGCGGAGGGGGCTGCGGGGCGGGAGCGCGAATCCAACAGCACAGGCTCAGCGCAGGCCCCGGAGCCCAGAGCGCCAGGACACAGCACAGGATCCCGCCTCCCCCGGACAGGCAGAGGCCGGGAGGGCCCAGGACAGCAAGGACGCTCCTGCCCCGAGCTGAGCAGATCAGCGGCCCCACCCCGGAGCCTCCAGGCCCTGCAGACGGAGAGCTCAGTACTTCCTGCGGGGGCTGAATCCAGGGCTCCAGAGCTGGCCCCGCCACTGGGGTTGTTCCTCCTGGGGCCTCAGGGGGTAAACAACCCCCACTGAGCCCTGAACCGGGCAGGGGGCAGAGCAGCTCCCCCAAGTGCTAACACCTGAAAATCAGCACAACAGGCCCCTCCCCCAGAAGACCAGCTAGAAGGACAAGTTCCAGGGGAAGTCAAGGGACTTAAAGTATACAGAATCAGAAGATACTCCCCCGTGTTTTTTTGTTTTGTTTTGTTTTGTTTTGTTTTTTCTTTTTGATTTCTCATTGCTTCCCCCACCATTTTTTCCCCTACTTTCTTTTTCTTTCTCTTTTTCTTCTTTTTTCCTTTTTTCCTTTTTTTCTTTTTTCTTTTTCTCTTTTCCTTCCTTCTCTCTCTCTCTTTTTCTCCTTTTGCCAATACAACTTATTTTTGGCCACTCTGCACTGAGCAAAATGACTAGAAGGAAAACCTCACCTCAAAAGAAAGGAATCAGAAACAGTTCTCTCTCCCACAGAGTTACAAAATCTGGATTACAATTCAATGTCAGAAAGCCAATCAGAAGCACTATCATACAGCTACTAGTGGCTCTAGAAAAAAACATAAAGGACTCAAGAGACTTCATGACTGCAGAATTTAGATCCAATCAGGCAGAAATTAAAAATCAATTGAATGAGATGCAATCCAAACTAGAAGTCCTAGCGACGAGGGTTAATGAGGTGGAAGAACTGAGGGAAAAGAGACTGAGGGAAAAAGAGACAAACAATTAAAAGACCATGAAGACAGATTAAGGGAAATAAACGACAACCTGAGGAAGAAAAACCTACGTTTAATTGGGATTCCCAAGGGCGCCAAAAGGGACAGAGGGCCAGAATATGTATTTGAACAAATCATAGCTGAAAACTTTCCTAATCTGGGAAGGGAAACAGGCATTCAGATCCAGGAAATAGAGAGATCCCCCCCTAAAATCAATAAAAACCGTTCAACACCTCGACATTTAATAGTGAAGCTTGCAAATTCCAAAGATAAAGAGAAGATCCTTAAAGCAACAAGAGACAAGAAATCCCTGACTTTTATGGGGAGGAGTATTAGGGTAACAGCAGACCTCTCCACAGAGACCTGGCAGGCCAGAAAGGGCTGGCAGGACATATTCAGGGTCCTAAATGAGAAGAACATGCAACCAAGAATACTTTATCCAGCAAGGCTCTCATTCAAAATGGAAGGAGAGATAAAGAGCTTCCAAGACAGGCAGGAACTGAAAGAATATGTGACCTCCAAACCAGCTCTGCAAGAAATTTTAAGGGGGACTCTTAAAATTCGCCTTTAAGAAGAAGTCCAGTGGAACAATCCACAAAAACAAGGACTTAATAGATATCATGATGACACTAAACTCATATCTGTCAATAGTAACTCTGAACGTGAACGGGCTTAATGACCCCATCAAAAGGCGCAGGGTTTCAGACTGGATAAAAAAGCAGGACCCATCTATTTGCTATCTTCAAGAGACTCATTTTAGACAGAAGGACACCTACAACCTGAAAATAAAAGGTTGGAGAACCATTTACCATTCAAATGGTCCTCAAAAGAAAGGAGGGGTAGCCATCCTCATATCAGATAAACTAAAATTTACCCAGAAGACTGTAGTGAGAGATGAAGAGGGACACTATATCATACTTAAAGGATCTATCCAACAAGAGGACTTAACAATCCTCAATATATATGCCCCGAATGTGGGAGCTGCCAAATATTTAAACCAATTAATAACCAAAGTGAAGAAATACTTAGATAATAATACACTTATACTTGGTGACTTCAATCTAGCTCTTTCTACCCTCGATAGGTCTTCTAAGCACAACATCTCCAAAGAAACGAGAGCTTTGAATGATACACTGGACCAGATGGATTTCACAGATATCTACAGAACTTTACATCCAAACTCAACTGAATACACATTCTTCACAAGTGCACATGGAACTTTCTCCAGAATAGACCACATACTGGGTCACAAATCGGGTCTGAACTGATACCGAAAGATTGGGATCATCCCCTGCGTATTCTCAGACCATAATGCCTTGAAATTAGAACTAAATCACAACAAGAATTTGGAAGGACCTCAAACACGTGGAGGTTAAGGACTATCCTGCTAAAAGATGAAAGGGTCAACCAGGAAATTAAGGAAGAATTAAAAAGATTCATGGAAACTAATGAGAATGAAGATACAACCGTTCAAAATCTTTGGGATGCAGCAAAAGCAGTCCTAAGGGGGAAATACATCGCAATACAAGCATCCATTCAAAAACTGGAAAGAACTCAAATGCAAAAGCTAACCTTACACATAAAGAAGCTAGAGAAAAAACAGCAGATGGACCCTACACCCAGCAGAAGAAGAGAGTTAATTAAGATTCGAGCAGAAAAAAAAAAAAAAAAAAAAAGATTCGCGCAGAACTCAACGAAATCGAGACCAGAAGAACTGTGGAACAGATCAACAGAACCAGGAGTTGGTTCTTTGAGAGAATTAATAAGATAGATAAACCATTAGCTAACCTTATTAAAAAGAAGAGAGAGAAGACTCAAATTAATAAAATCATGAATGAGAAAGGAGAGATCACCACCAACACCAAGGAAATACAAACGATTTTTAAAACATATTATGAACAGCTATACGCCAATAAATTAGGCAATCTAGAAGAAATGGACGCATTCCTGGAAAGCCACAAACTACCAAAACTGGAACAGGAAGAAATAGAAAACCTGAACAGGCCAATAACCAGGGAGGAAATTGAAGCAGTCATCAAAAACCTCCCAAGACACAAGAGTCCAGGGCCAGATGGCTTCCCAGGGGAATTCTATCAAACGTTTAAAGAAGAAACCATACCTATTCTACTAAAGCTGTTTGGAAAGATAGAAAGAGATGGAGTACTTCCAAATTCGTTCTATGAGGCCAGCATCACCTTAATTCCAAAACCAGACAATGACCCCACCAAAAAGGAGAATTACAGCCCGATATCCCTGATGCACATGGATGCAAAAATTCTCAACAAGATACTAGCCAATAGGATCCAGCAATACATTAAGAAAATTATTCACCATGACCAAGTAGGATTTATCCCCGGGACACAAGGCTGGTTCAACAATCAATGTGATTCATCATATCAGCAAGAGAAAAACCAAGAACCATATGATCCTCTCATTAGATGCAGAGAAAGCATTTGACAAAATACAGCATCCATTCCTGATCAAAACTCTTCAGAGTGTAGGGATAGAGGGGACTTTCCTCGACATCTTAAAAGCCGTCTATGAAAAGCCCACAGCAAATACCATTCTCAATGGGGAAGCACTGGGAGCCTTTCCCCTAAGATCAGGAACAAGACAGGGATGTCCACTCTCACCATTGCTATTCAACATAGTATTGGAAGTCCTAGCCTCAGCAGTCAGACAACAAAAAGACATTAAAGGCATTCCAACTGGCAAAGAAGAAGTCAAACTCTCCCTCTCCGCCGATGACATGATACTCTACATAGAAAACCCAAAAGCCTCCACCCCAAGATTGATAGAACTCATACAGCAATTTGGTAGCGTGGCAGGATACAAAATCAATGACCAGAAATCAGTGGCATTTCTGTACACTAACAATGAGACTGAAGAAAGAGAAATTAAGGAGTCAATCCCATTTACAATTGCACCCAAAAGCATAAGATACCTAGGAATAAACCTAACCAAAGAGGTAAAGGATCTATACCCTGAAAACTATAGAACACTTCTGAAAGCAATTGAGGAAGACACAAAGAGATGGAAAAATATTCCATGCTCATGGATTGGCAGAATTAATATTGTGAAAATGTCAATGTTACCCAGAACAATATACATGTTTAATGCAATCCCTATCAAAATACCATGGACTTTCTTCAGAGAGTTGGAACAAATCATCTTAAGATTTGTGTGGAATCAGAAAAGACCCCGAATAGTCAGGGGAATTTTTAAAAAGAAAACCATATCTGGGGGCATCACAATGCCAGATTTCAGGTTGTACTACAAAGCTGTGGTCATCAAGACAGTGTGGTACTGGCACAAAAACAGACACATAGATCAATGGAACAGAATAGAGAACTCAGAAGTGGACCCTGAACTTTATGGTCAACTAATATTTGATAAAGGAGGAAAGACTATCCATTGGAAGAAAGACAGTCTCTTCAATAAAAGGTGCTGGGGAAATTGGACATCCACATGCAGAAGAATGAAACTAGACCACTCTCTTGCACCAGACACAAAGATAAACTCAAAATGGATGAAAGATCTAAATGTGAGACAAGATTCCATCAAAATCCTAGAGGAGAACACAGGCAACACCCTTTTTGAACTCGGTCACAGTAACTTCTTGCAAGATACATCCACGAAGGCAAAAGAAACAAAAGCAAAAATGAACTATTGGGACTTCATCAAGATAAGAAGCTTTTGCACAGCAAAGGATACAGTCAACAAAACTAAAAGACAACCTACAGAATGGGAGAAGATATTTGCAAAAGACGTATCAGATAAAGGGCTAGTTTCCAAGATCTATAAAGAAGTTATTAAACTCAACACCAAAGAAACAAACAATCCAATCATGAAATGGGCAAAAGACATGAAGAGAAATCTCACAGAGGAAGACATAGACGTGGCCAACATGCACATGAGAAAATACCCTGCATCACTGGCCATCAGGGAAATACAAATCCAAACCACAATGAGATACCACCTCACACCAGTGAGATTGGGGAAAATTAACAAGGCAGGAAGCCACAAATGTTGGAGAGGATGCAGAGAAAAGGGAACCCTCTTACACTGTTGGTGGGAATGTGAACTGGTGCAGCCACTCTGGAAAACTGTGTGGAGGTTCCTCAAAGAGTTAAAAATAGACCTGCCCTATGACCCAGCAATTGCACTGTTGGGGATTTACCCCAAAGATTCAGATGCAATGAAACGCAGGGACACCTGCAGCCCGATGTTTATAGCAGCAATGTTCACAATAGCCAAACTGTGGAAGGAGCCTCGGTGTCCATCGAAAGATGAATGGATAAAGAAGATGTGGTTTATATATACAATGGAATATTCCTCAGCCATTAGAAACGACAAATACCCACCATTTGCTTCAACGTGGATGGAACTGGAGGGTATTATGCTGAGTGAAGTAAGTCATTCGGAGAAGGACAAACAGTGTATGTTCTCATTCATTTGGGGAATATGAATAATAGTGAAAGGGAATATAAGGGAAGGGAGAAGAAATGTGTGGGAAATATCAGAAAGGGAGACAGAACATAGAGACTCTTAACTCTGAGAAACGAACTAGGGGTGGTGGAAGGGGAGGAGGGTGGGGGGGGTGGGGGTGAATGTGTGATGGGCACTGAGGGGGACACTTGATGGGATGAGCACTGGGTGTTATTCTGTATGTTGGTAAACTGAACATCAATAAAAAATTAATTTATTAAAAAATTGCTCTGTATCTCAATTTTCTCATGGGAAAATTGGAAAAACTCATAGTTTCTAATGTATGAGTTGTTGTAAGGTTGAAATGAGTTAACATATTTAAAATGCTTGGTACATGGTGAGTCGCAGTGAACATTTGACATTATTATTACATTAAAATAAATATACAGAGGGGGCCTTAAAAAAAAAAGAACTGGGGTAGGAATCCTCATAAATTAGAGTTTATCTCAAAAACTGTAGTAAGAGATGAAGAGGGACACTATATCATACTTAAAGGATCTATCCAACAAGAAGACCCAAAAATCATGAATATTTATGCCCCTAATGTGGGAGCTGCCAAGTATATCAATCAATTAATAACCAAAGTAAAGACATACTTAGATAATAATACACTAATAGTAGGAGACTTCAACATGGCACTTTCTGCAAATGACAGGTATTCTAAACAGAACATCACCAAAGAAACAAGAGCCTTAAATGATACACTGGACCAGGTGGATTTCACAGATATTTACAAAACTTTGCATCCGAATACAACTGAATACACATTCTTCTCAAGTGCACATAGAACTTTCTCCAGAACAGACCATATCCTGGGTCAGAAATCAGATCTCAACTGATTCAAAAAGATTGGGATTGTCACCTGCATATATTCAGACCACAATGCTTTGAAACTAGGACTCAATCATAAGAAGAAATTTGGAAGAAACTCAAACACAGGGAGGTTAAAGAGCATCCTGCCAAAAGATGAGTGGGTCAACCATGAAATTAGCAATTAAAAAGATTCATGGAAACTAATGAAAATGAAGGTACAACCATTCAAAATCTTTGAGATACAGCAAAAGCAGTCCTAAGAGGGAAATACATAGCAATATACATAGCAATACATGCCTCCCTCAAAAAATTGGAAAAAACTCAAATACACAAGCTAACCTCACACCTCAAGGAATTTGAGAAAGAACAGCAAGTAAACCCCACACCAAGCAGAAGAAGAGAGATAATAAATATTCTAGCATAACTCAATGAAATAGAGACCAGAAGAACTGTAGGACAGATCAACAAAACCAGGAGCTGGTTATTTGAAACAATAAAACAGATAAACCATTAGCCAGCCTTATTAAAAAGAAAACAGAAAAGACTCAAATAAAATCATGAATGAAAGAGGAGAGATCACAATCAATACCAAGGAAATACAAGCGATTTTTAAAACATATTATGAACAGCTATATGCCAATAAATTAGACAATCTAGAAGAAATGGATGCATTTCTGGAAATCCACAAATTCTAGAACTGGAATAGGAAGAAATAGAAAACCTGAACAGGCCAATAGCCAGCGAGGAAATCGAAGCAGTCATCAAAAACCTTCCAAGACACAAAGGTCTAGGGCCAGATGGCTTCCCAGGGGAATTCTATCAAATGTCCAAAGAAGATTGGTCTATAGATACAGTGAAATATTCCTCAGCCATCAGAAAGAACGAATCCCCATCATTTGCTTCAATGTGGACAGAACTGGAGGATATTATGTTGAGTGAGGTAAGTCTATGGGAGAAGGACAATCATCATATGGTTTTACTCACATGGGGAATATAAGAAATAGTGGAAGGGATTATAGGGGAAAGGAGGGGAACTGAGTGGGAAAAATTAGAGAGGGAGACAAACCATGAGAGACTCCTAACTCTGGGAAACGAACAAAGGGTAGTAGAAGGGGAGGTGGATAGGGGGATGGGGTGACTGGGTGATGGACACTGAGGTGGGCATTTGATGGGATGAGCACTAGGCGTTATAGTATATGTTGGCAAATTGAATTCAAATTTAAAAAAATAAAATAAAATAAAATCTGGGGCACCTGGATGGCTCAGTTGGTTAAGTGACTGACTCTTTAGACGCCTGGGTAGCTCAGTGGTTGAGCATCCACCTTCAGCTCAGGGAGTGGATCCCAGGTTCTCAGGATCGGGTCCCACATCGGGCTCCCTGCAGGGAACCTGCTTCTCCCTCTGCCTGTGTCTCTGCCTCTCTCTTTCCGTGTCTCATGAATAAATAAATTAAATCTTTTTTTAAAAAAGTGACTGACTTTTGATTTTGGCTCAGGGCATGATCTCAAGGTCCTGGGATAGAGCCCCTTGGGTTCCTTGCTCGGTGGGGTGTCTGCTTCAGGATTCTCTCTCCCTCCACCCGTCCCCTCCACCACCACTCATTTGTTCATACTTTCTCTAAAATAAATAAATAAATCTAAAAAAGGAGAAATAAAATCTTAAAAAAATATTTTTTTAATCTTGTGGGATTGTTGTAAGGATTCATTGGCTAAGCTTTTATCAGCCATAAATCATTAGAGATCACACATGTGAATTTAATGTTTTCACATGCATGTTTTCTATAATGATGTAATCAAGAGGGATATACCAATTAATAACTATTTATGACATGAGGCAGGTAACAGTTTTATGAGGTCTGTAGTGTATACAATTTGGAAACTTCTCTTTAAAAATACAAAATTATGACTTTAAATTGCTGTTTGGAAATGAAGATTCACTTAGAATGGGAAAAGAAATCACAAAATTAACAAATTTTTGACATCTACCACAAACATGAAAAAAATCCAGAAACATAACATCAGTGTGTTTTTAATTTAGTTACCTGCCTGATGCAGTTTTATGATATAATTTTTCCATGTTTTTGGCTTAAAACTAAGTTTTCATATGATCGTGCATTTGTAATAATTTCTGTGGAGAAAGCTGAAATTGCTTTTCAGCACAGTGAAGAGAAACTTGTTTTTTTTTTTATTATTGTTACTTAGTGCTAAGATTTTAAAGCATGGTTAAGTATACCCCTGAAGGAAAAAACTTTGCTTTAGCCTGAGAATCAGTTGGTGGGGAAAAATTTACAAATTTCAGCAACTGACTCCATACATTTTACATCTCATACTGTCCTTACTCCCTACACACACCAAGGCCCAGGCACTGAAGAACAAAGGGTTAGTTAGTACCTTGATATGGCCTTTGGCTTTGTACCTTTAGGCCAGGTTGTCACAGCACTCTGGAATTCATTCCTACAAGGAAATGGTGAGCGATAAATTAACTATATACACACAGATGTCACTGCCAAATCATAAAGTGATTGCTAAAAAGATATCCTACTAAGCCCAAATATATCCCAATTTCCCCCTAGGCAGATTCCAAAAGTGACCATGGCTATTCCACAGCCACTTGACACAGAAGTGGGAGTGAATAGACAAGAATGTTAAGTGATTTTAGTTTAAATACCTTGCTTCAGTGATTTTTAGTAGAAATATGATACTATGTGAATATACTGCTCCAGTCTCTGTTAGGAGGAAGGTGCTCATGTAAGTAAAGAGGTATGGAGTTAAACTCTGACATATGCAAGTAAAAACTTTTAAAGAATTAAACATATTTTTAAAAATCTGTGCTAATTCAGCAATCACTGTTGCCAAAGATCATAAGGGTTATAAAGATAAGAAAAAATACAGGTTTCCTTATAGGATCACAAAGTGCAACTTTCTTTCAATTTCATTTGACATTTTGGGGAAAAACATGTTATGTAATTGACAAGAAATGTAAATGCTGGGTTTTGTTTTGTTTTTGGTATGGAAAAACACACATGTATTCTGAGGTAGAATGGCATCTTTTCAAGGATGTATACTATAATAACTTATATAAATATCATGTTTGTGGTGGGTTGCTTGGGTCTACTTCCTCCAAACTCCAGGGTTATAATTTTTTTCCTTTGAAAAAGAAACATTAACTTCTATGTACAAAATTTTTTATGATGCTTTAAGAATGATTAAAGGATTTTCCATGTAAAGACTTTTCCTATAATAAAACAGAAATGGCTCTGATATCAAAGTACTACGAATTTGAAAAATTATTTTTAAAAACTGTGTTATCAAACAAAAGTTCAGGAGACCATTTTCATAAGGCATACCCTATTCAAGATATATCATTTCATATTACTTTGATTAAGTATATTAACTTCAGGCTATTGAATATAGAAAACAAAACAAAACAAAACAGCAGTTCAATAATACTTTATGGTTTGCTCTAGGTAATACAATTTTGGAAACAAGATTAAAGTTCAGGTGTTGTGGCAATTCTCTGGGGCAGAAATGTGTTCTCCCAAAGCAGACTGGGCATACTTGTCAAATTATGTGCTTTACGTGAATTTCTTAATAAAAGACTTATTGTTGCATGTGTTTTGCAACAATAGTATCATCATTAATTTATAAGTTTAAAACTTTAAGAATCAAAATTTAGGACCAAACAAACATAATTATTTTATATCATAGCATTAATTTCAAGTGTTCAATCAACTATTGCTTTGAAAAGCCAGGTGTGGGCCATTTTGCATTTTATAAGACTGAAAACACATGGAAAAAGCCAGAAGGTATAATTTACCACCCAATATGAACAGCCCAAATATTGTATTTGATACCAAGGATCAGTTTTCAAGACCCTCCGTCCCAATTTTCTCCTGTCAGTAAATCTGCTGCTTTATCATAGACACATTGCATTGGGGGAAACTTTCCCCAAATTATTAACATCCTCTTTATACTCTGAACCAAAATCAATCCCAGAAAAATGTGCCTAGAGCTGCCTAAAGAAAGTTCTCAATAGCCATTTGGTCTTTTTATAGGAAGGGATTCCTTCTGGCTTTTCAAAACACTCTTCTCATTTTGAAGCTAGCATAAAATCTGATTAACGTAACAGGACTACCTTGTACTCTTCTCCGTCTATAAATTTTTGTAGTCTCACATAGAAAAGAACTGTCTGGATCAGCTTTGCAAAATAGAGAACAGATGGACAAGAGATAGCGTAATGAGGAAAGTTATAATGAATAAAACACATTATTATTCATTATTACTCATATTCACACTAATTCTTTATTATGCATATACCTTTAGGTGATTTATGTCTTAATATTTTGGAAAATAAAAACCTTCTAAAAAGGTTTCCATGAATGCATTCTTTCTCTCTCTGTCATCTGAAACCATTATTACAGTTTACCAGTGGAATGTATTTTCTCTCTAAGAGATAGAGGACACTGGAAAGGCCAACAGAAAACATATAAAATATTCTGGGATGCCTGGATGTCTCAGTTAGTTGGGTGTCTGCCTTTGGCCCAGGTCATGATCTTGGAGTCCTGGGATTGAGCCCTGCGTCGGGCTCTCCATTCTGTGGTAAGTCTGCTTCTCCCTTTCCCTTTCCCTCTGTGATCTATCTCATTCTCTCTCAAATAAATAAATAGAATAAGAAAGAAAGAAAGAAAGAAAGAAAGAAAGAAAGAAAGAAAGAAAGAAAGAAAGGAAGAAAGGAAGGAAGGAAGGAAGGAAGGAAGGAAGGAAGAAGAAAGAAAGAAAGAAAGAAAGAAAGAAAGAAAGAAAGAAAGAAAGAAAGAAAGAAAGAAAGAAAAAGAAAACATAAAATATGCATAAAGCTACTTATGAGGCCATCAGGAGCTAAGTAGGTATTAAGGACATACTCATAACAGGTCCCGAATTAAAGACATTAATGGAAAGTAGCCGTTGCTAAGTATGAGTTGGTGACAGCAGTGAAGGGAAAGAGGAAAAAAAATGGAGGAGTGGGGGAGGAATGCTGGGGACCCCACACTTAACTGGTTGCCTTGAGAAGCACAGAGAGAGGTAGAAGAAATGGAAAACCAGGACCAGGACCAAGGACTTAGGTGAGCCCTTCTTGAGCTCTCTATCTTGGAGGCACATTTAATAGAATATTTTGCTCTGTATAATTACCACTAACAAAGCCATTTTTTCTGTATCTAGAGTCACAGTAACCATATGAATGCCAACACCTTCCTTTCTGAAATTATGTATTTCAATTTTTTTATTTATGAAACAACATGACTGTAAACAATATCCACAAAAATTTCCAGAATGAGCAAGCGATCACCTAATCTTTTATATAATTTGTATGTTCATGTGTTGAGTAGGTTTTTTCTCTTCTTTTAGCAAACAGGATATGCTTGCAATATCACATTGCATCACTGGAGATTCTTTCTAGAAGAAGGTTTTATTTTTAGGGAATGTGGAACACTGTGATATTATAACATGGTAGTAATAATATGCCTTGTAGCTGCTTTTGCTTATACATTAAACTTTCTGAAGATTTCAGTTTCCCTCTTTCAGACACTATCTCAAGAATACAGATTCTCCTTTGTAGCTACTTTGCTTTTAAGTAAGCATGATAATCAAACTTGAATACAAAGATTATTTTATGTAGGTAGTAAAGATGCATAATTTTGTAATCATTTCATAATGATAATTAAGTATGGCTACATTTTACAAGGCTGTTTTACACCTACATTCTTCATTAATCCCCCAAAATGTCTTGATGAAATAGATATTGCTTCCCTCTCCTTTCTACACATTAGCATACAGAGGCCTGGAGAAGTGAGGTCAGGCCACTAGCATGTGACAGGACGGGGGGGAAGTCTTGAATTTGAACCCACATGGCCAGGCTCTGGTGGAGTCATGTCCTAACCCTCTGTTATTCTGCGTTGCTATGGTACTTATGCGTATACTATGCATCGGGACCTTGTCTGAGCTCCTTACAAGTATGAATCCAGTCAATTTTTCCTCAGCCCTGCTAGGATTGGGTGCCACCACTATATACATTCTACATTTGAAGAAACTGAGACCTGAGAATTGCATGGTTTGCCCAAATTGACTTGCTCTCAAAGCAAGGGAAATACCAGAAACTTCTTTATAAAGAAGAAAGTGCACCTGCTTAGTCTATATGTAGAGCTAGTCAGATGCAGCACTAGAGGTGAAGACAGATGGCCTAACTCCCTGTCTAGTGCTTTCTCAATTCTTAATTAAGTACAAAGCATTGAACACCAATAAAAAAAAAATAATTAAAAAAAAAAAAAAAAAAAAAAAAAAAAAAAAGCAGTACCAACTGGGCTAAGCCCACCAGAAAGGATGCTGCTTGCCCCATGTTTCTAATTTTTACAACAAAACCTTGAATCTCACTTGTGAACCAGGGTCTGAATGGTCCAAAAATTTAGCTACAAAAAAAAAAAAAATCTGAATTTTACCCAGTTACCAGGATTTGGTAAAGACACACAAAAACGAAATTCTAAAAACCAAAGAAATATAGAGTTTATTATATAATTAGAGTAATTAAGGTGATGATATGTACAATATATTGTGCTTCTGCTCATAAGTTTCATTCAACTTTTCCTCATTCAGAATGGGAGAAATCTTCATGCACCTGTAGGCCTGAGTCTAAAATCTGCCCTACTGTTTCTGCCTGTACTCCTGTGTTTTTTAGATTGTTCACATATTCTCTGATCTCCCTTGGAATGGTTACTAGATGTTAACTTCTAGAAGTGAATCAGAAGTAAACTTTGCACATCAGTTCTTTTTATTACTAGTTGGCTATTACTAGATGCTGTAATTTGCAGTTGTTTGATGATTAGACTGTAAATACGGCTTCTATACAGTGATTTATTAAATTCCAGTTTAATTTTCAAACCATGATTTTCCTCCTATGTACTCAGTAAAAACTTTACCCCAAAACTGCCTCTCTGACAGTGGCAAACTTTTCCATTAGTTTCACTCTCCTGTGCAGTTTGGGATGTGTCCTCAGCACAATCACAGCAGCTTTATCAGGAGAGTGATCCTGAGATCATCTAAGTTATGAGAGGAAATGCAGCTGAAATGAACACCCGTGAGACAGTTAACTACAGTATACAGATTTAGCTAATATTCAGGGAACACTAATGTTACTTTTCACAACTGAGAATTTATAATAATAAAAGAAGAAATTATTAACTAAAAATGTGCCATAAAATACTTTCAAATTAAATGCAGCCAGATATAACATAAGCATATGCATGCGTACGGATGAGATATTCACTTGATGACTTTGGAACTCATAATTACGTCACATGAAACATCCACCCAAAGCCGACTTTTTCTCACAGATTGCCTTAATTGCCAACTACCATCTCAGGACCCCATTTGGAAAAGCTGACAGCAGGCTGGCCTGGTATGTTATATTTGGTAAGCTCAGGATTTACGAGGATTTCTAAAACCAGGCAATTATCAGAGCAAAGTGTAAATCCCTGTAGGGTACACTGTATTACAAAGTCTGCAAAATAAATGTATTGTGTGTCCTAAGTAGTCAATCCACATAACTTGCAAACCCAACAAAGCATGGAAAGTTTCATTTGTTCAAAGTAATTTTAGCCTGTGACCAAGCATAGCTGGGGTAAAACAAACGCATGTGTTACATGTGTGTCCTGGAGGCTACAAGGAGAGTGAGTGTTGTGTAGTGCGCCTCTACTTCTTTTTCCTATTAAACTTCCATTTTCTCTTTCTCCAAATTATTCACCGAAGTTGGCTCTACACAGGAGTTGAGAGGAGTATCTTCTAAGAAGGAATTTCAATGGAGCCCTTTCTTTAGTAGCATGAATACAAAATTATTTTATAACAATATTTTGAATAGCATGAAAATTCCAGAAAACAAAAAGTCCCATGACTAGGTACATGGGGGGCTTAGCGGCAGTTTTTTTTTTTTTTTATCTTTACCAATGTCTTATATTCAGATACAAATAAAATAAGTATAAAAATATTTCCTTCTTTTTGAGATAGGACCTGGTTTTCTTAATGCCTGTGCATAGGATTTTCTTTAAAAAACAAATGGAACGCGACGCCTGGGTGACTCAGCGGTTGAACGCCTGCCCTTGGCCCGGGGCGTGATTCCGGAGTCCCAGGATCGAGTCCCACATCAGGCTTCCTGCATGGAGCCTGCTTCTCTCTCTGTGTGTGTCTCTCATGAATGAATAAATAAATAAAAATCTTTAAAAAAATAAAATAAAAATAAAATAAAAAACAAATGGAAGTACAGTTGACATACAAGATTATATTAGTTTCGGCTGTACAACATAGTGGTTCAACATTTACATATATATATTAATATATTTTAATATATTTTATATGTGTATTATATATTATATACATATATACATATACACATAGTGGCTCAACATTTTTATATATATATATTTTTATATATGCATTAAGAAAAGTTCACCACAATTAATTATCATCTACAATACAATATTACAATATTATTGACTATATTTCCTATTCTATACTTTTCATTCCTGTGATGTATTTATTTTCTAGCTGAAAGTTTGTACCTCTTCATCTTCTTCACGTATTTTGCCCATTCTCCTACCCCCTTTCCCTCTGGCAACCACCAATTTGCTTTCTGTATTTATGCGTCTGTTTACATTTCTTGTTTCATTTGTTTTTTAGATTCCACATATCAGTAAAATCACATGGTATTTGTCTTTCCTTGACTTATTTCGCTTAGCATAATATCTTCTAGGTTCATACATATGGTCACAAGTGGCAAAATTTCATTCTTTTAATTGCTGAGTAATATTCCATTGTATTTATACTCACCTTCTTTACCCAATCATCAACTGATAGAAATTTAGGTTGCCTCCACATCTTGGCTATTATAAGCAGTGCTGCAATAAATATAGGGGTGCATGTATTTTGAGTTGTTTTTCTTGCCTAGGGTTTTTGTTACCATTTCCTCTTTTCTTTCTGTTCTCCTAATTATTTGAACTTTTCTTTTGCATGATTACTTTAGTCCTGTTCAAGTGTGTGTGTGTGTGTGTAGAATTTGGACAGAGAGACACTGAGAGAGGAAATTGTATTTTAACAAGTTCTTCAGGGAATTCTTCTATGACCTAATTTGAGAGCCACTGCCCTAGATTTCCAATCTAGTATTTTCCTTACCCCATAGTGAAGTGGTCTGACTCAGTTTAGTTAAATTCAATAAATATGCTTTGAGTATCTGTTATTGATCATCAATTTTGTTATGAGCTGTGTATGCACATATGAATAAGAGATAGCCTGTCTTCAGGGAACTCACATGTAATATTCTATTTTCAAACCATTATGTATTATCACATTGACATTTCTAGACTCTAAACGACACAATTCCAAGTGTCCCATCCATGTAAGAAATCCAGCGCTGAGAAGTGATTTTGAAACAAACCCTTTTCTTGATCTCTGTTACATTGCAAGATTTTAAAATGAGTGTGTCAACAGTTTGTTTTGACATGCCACTATGAATTCTATATACGAAATTCTGTTTTATGCATTTACCCTCTAACTGCTTATCTGATCTCTATAGCTTATGAGATTTGAGAGCCTGAGATGAGGGATATCTCCCGAGTGCCCAGAGGCATCACAACTGCTTTATTTCAAACCCTCGTTTAGAGAACGAGGTTTTAGGTTCCAGAAATGTTCTTCAGTTTTAGAATTTCAGGGAAAAAGTTAATAGAAAATCTCATAACTTCTATTAAATGAAATTAACTTTGAAATGTAGACAGCTATTTCAACGATATGTCTGACACAATATTGTCAAAATACCATCAAAAGGTTTATACTACATTTCCCAATCTTACTGTTCTTAAGAAGCCTAAACAAAATTGTGCAAGGCATCAGCTATTGTTCATTAATCAATATAAGATTCGTTGTGTTAACAAGCTTTTAATTACAAAATAATCAAACAAACAAATAAATAAAGTAGAAGAGTCCAAAGTTCAGGATTGATTCCTTTTCAAATGCAAAATTTCAGTTTTGAATGTTTTCTTCCTGAGTTAGAAAATGGTTTTCACACTAAATTCTTCATTTTTATCTCTTACTTTCATTGTGTTTTCCTTTTTTTCAGACATTGTATTGTGTCCTGTCATCTCACATTTAAAAAAAAAAAATTGTACTTTTTCTTTTTTTTCCACTTTGAACAATTGAGTGCATGCAGAACATGGCCTGTCTGCCAACACTGAGCTGTGGCCTTATTTCTGGCAAAGCAATCATTGAAAGGAGCCAAGAATAAGAGTATTAAAAGGAACTGCCCATTTATCAGACTAAAAAAGTGATAAGTGTATGAAATCTCCCAGTGGGTAGACAGCCATTCCTAAATTATTCTGGTTGACTTTGCAGGTACATAGAATGCCCTCCCCTTACTTTGTTCTCATCGGGATCTTCCCCTTTCACACAGCCGACCAACTGCAGTGACACATTCAACTCATTGGAGAAAACACATTTGAACCACAGCTTTTCATTGAAGTGCAATTTATCTCATAAACATTCCTTTGAAAATTTTAGACGCTTAAATGTTGCCAAATTGAAATCTTACTTCTATTAATTAAGTAATTAGATTTATAATGAATCCATTTTCCCAAGCACAAAAAGAAGGATCACTGTATACTAAGCATTGTGCAGGGGGGATAGGAAAAGGAAGTTCCGCTACTCATAGCGACAACAGAAGTAGTAATATAATAATAACGACGACAAAAACAATAGAAATAATGATATTGAACATAGATTACCTTTTCCTGTGGAGGTGCTGTACTTTGTATTTCACCCAGGCTATATTATTAGATTGTTACAACAACCTTATAAGTAGGTATCACTACTAGATTCAGTTTAATAATTGAAGACATTGAGGCTTGGGCAGGTCACAGATTTCCAACAAGCTTACAGAGCAAAGAAATAAAACATGGGATGTAAAAGAAACCCATCATACTGAAAATCTATATACATTAACTGAATTAATCCACGTATAAACCCTCAGAAAATAATTATGTACCCATATTTGTTATGTTCAAGTCATCATCAGGTTAAATGTTTTTCCCAAGAAGGAAAACCATGGAATTCTGATTAAACCTAGGTCTGACCCCAAAGACCATGATTTCTCCATTAACCCTACACATACTAGGTATATTTCTCAGAAGGAGGAGTTGGATGTGAAGGAAGTAGGGAGGAGGAAGCTACGTAGTCTGGAGGGACTAAAATATTTTCATATCTACTTTACAGAATGCATCACCTATGTTAACAATGCTTTGACGACACCATAGCTATAACATTATTGAAACTTGATGACCATTTTTCATGTTTCGATCCAGTCTATCCCTCTAATCTTTCATTAATTCATACGATAATGATGGAACATCCCAAAGCCAGTCCAACGATCATTTCAGCTCTAAGGAAAAATCTGCAGGCTTATTCTTTCACAGGAAAAAGTCAGATTCACATAATCCTTTCATTCACATAGCCCCTTTTATTCTCATTAAAGGTCATTTAGCATAAAAACAGAGACCATTTCCATTCAACAGAAAGTCATACCAAAAAGAAAATTGTTGGGAAGCCGGTTGGCTCAGCTGTTTAGTGCTGCCTTTGGCCCAGGGTGTGATCCTGGAGTCCTGGGATCGAGTCCCATGTGGGGCTCCCTGCATGGAGCCTGCTTCTCCCTCTGTCTGTGTCTCTGCCTCTCTCTCTCTCTCTCTCTCTCTGTGTGTGTGTCTCATGAAAAAGTAAATAAAATCTTAAAAAAAAAAAAAAATTGTTGAATCAGATGAAATAACTGGTAAGCATAGAATACAATATTTTTGTCTCTATCTCTAGACAAACCTTAACTACCATCTCTCAGTTGAAATCTACCCTGATTTTTACACCAATTTTATATCACCTTTATGGATAGTTATTAAAAACCTTAATTACGAATACTTAAGATGTGGTTTTGTAATCAGAATCATGGAAATATGTTTAACAAAAATGATTTTCAGCATAGTAGGAAAATGAATGGCTGCATCATTGTATTATCCAACATGAAAATGTGCTAAAACTCTTGAGGGAATAAAAAGGAAGCCAAGAGAAAACCTTTCTTATGGGGCTTCTTTACCAGGCTTATTCAATGCTATAACTTCACTTCAGCTATACTGTTAATATTCCCCCTTAAAGCAATGATTTATTCACCCCCAGAAAACAAGCAGAGTGACATATATTACATGAAAACAAACCCCCCAAGGTACTAAAACCTAAACCACAAGTCTATTTTTTTAAGGTCAGATAATCCACTTGGGAATAGTAAATTTGGCTGAATCAGGTTGTAATATTTTAAGGGTTGTCACAGACTTGGCTAAGACATGTTCTCCTTAAAAAGGCAGATTAATTGCATCAAATTTCATTTTTTTTTACACTGACTTTTAGTTCTAAGAGACTAACAGTACAAATTTTCATGTTATCAATTTCAAATTGGGGGCACATATTAAGATAGTTGAATGACCCAAATCATTTGCATATCAATGTATTTCAGATTCTTTAAATTCATATTTGTGCTCAAGTAATAAAAATTTAGCTTTACGGTAATCAATGCATAGAGGCCTAACCACACAGTGACATTTTTTAAATGTCACTGTAATTTAAATAGGACAGATTATTTTTTTTAAAGATTTTATTTATTTATTCATGAGAGAGAGAGAGAGAAAGAGAGAGAGGCAGAGACATAGGCAGAGGGAGAAGCAGGCTCCGTGCAGGGAGCCCGATGTGAGACTCGATCCCGGGTCTCCAGGATCGCGCCCTGGACCGAAGGCCGCGCTGAACCGCTGCGTCACCCGGGCTGCCCTAAATGGGACAGATTAACCTTAAAATTTCAACTTGTGCATTTAGAGCTCCCAAGAAATGGATCAAGAGAGTGTAAGGCATCCTATTAAAAAATTATTCCAAACAGTTCCCCTTAACCCCAAACTTGGGAGGTTCGTAAACATTTGTATTCATAACACTTGGCATCCTAGTAAGTTTTCTTTGCATGTCTTAGGCAACAAACCAACCAACCAACCAACCTAACACTTCCGTTTCTTTACCAGCTAATTCCAAATAGCTTAGTAAGTATTTACCTCTTAGCAAGTTAATAGGCTTCTGGGAAAAGACATGCACAAATCAAGAAATGGAGTAATATTTTCAGTTCATTCTTAAGCGACAGTCCTTTCTCAGTGGGGCGCGCTGCTGGGCTCCGCGCTGCTGGGGGGCCCCAGGCGCCGCCCTCCCTCCCTCCCTCCCTCCCGCCGCGGGAGCCGGCCTGGGGCGCTCCCCGAGAGGGGCGCGAGCCGACGTGCCTCAGGCCGCGGCTGCTGGCGGTCCCCGGAGGTCTGACCGATTCCGAGACCTGCTGGGTTTCTCCTGGAATTCAAAGCCCTACCCGGCTCCCCCGGGAGTCCGCCCGGCCCTGGAGGACGGAGAGGACGGGCCTCCGCGCCTCCTGCGGGGAGCGGCTCACAGTCCTAGACCGCGGCTGCCCGAGTCTGCCGGGAGACCGGCTTGTCCACGCCGTCGTTTCGCTGCTCGGGCCACAGCAGTGTCGGCTCGCCAGCCTTCCTCGCTCCGGCCCGCGGAGCCCGAGGGGGGTGGGGGGCTGGGGAGGTGAGGGTGGTGGGTGGGGGTGGGGGTGGTGGAGGGTGGGGTAGGGGTGGGTGGTGGTGGAGTGAGGGTGGTGGGGGGGTGAGGGTGGTGGGTTGGGGTGGGGGTGGTGCAGGGTGGGGTGGGGGTGGTGCAGGGTGGGGTGGGGGTGGGGGGTGGGGGGGTGAGGGTGGTGGGGTGGTGGGGGGGTGAGGGTGGTGGGTGGGGGTGGGGGGTGAGGGTGGTGTGGGGGTGGGGGGGTGAGGGTGGTGGGTGGGGAGGGGGGTGGGGGGTGAGGGTGGTGGGTGGGGTGAGGGTGAGGGTGGTGGTGGGGGTTGAGGGTGGTGGGTGGTGGGTGGGGGTGGGGTGAGGGTGAGGGTGGTGGTGGGGGTTGAGGGTGGTGGGTGGTGGGTGGGGGTGGGGTGAGGGTGAGGGTGGTGGTGGGGGTTGAGGGTGGTGGGTGGGGGTGGGGGGGTGAGGGTGGTGGGGGGGTGAGGGGGGTCGGGGGGTGGGGGGTGATGGCAGCCGCTGGTTCCACTGCCTCAGCTGACTGAGCCGTGGGAAGCAGCGGTGGCATCAAGGCACTGGAGCACTGACGCTGTCTTGCCAGGAACACTTTCGGATTTCTACTTTTTCACTTAATGTCATTGGTTGTGCAGTTTGCAGGGAAATTAATTTGACAAAACTTGCATCTAAAAAAAAAAAAACTTGCGTCTAGGAATAGTTTAATCAAAGCAACAGTTTGATTACAAAATAAATAAAGCCATCCTGGGCATAGGGCAACATCAGTGAAGATTCAGAATAATAGGTACAGAGACACTTCCACAGGGGAGCTTTGTGTAGTCAGCGCCGTGTCGAGGCACCGTTTCTTCCCGTGAATGTCCAGAACTGTCTCTTTATTATTACTGTTAAATGTAGAACCCCGGCTAATTTCGTATCGCCCACCAAGATACAAAGGTAGAGTATGATCTCACTTATATATGGAAACCAAAACATAAAACAAACAAGCAAACAAAACACCAAGCTCATGGATTCAGAAAACAGGTTGGTTGTTGGGGGTTAGAGGACGGGGATGGGAGTCAAGAAGTACAAACTTCCAGTTATGAAGTAAATCTGTCATAGAGATGTAATGCCCAGCATGGTAACTAGAGTTAATAACGCTGTACTGGATGTCTGAGAGTTACTAAGAGACTAAATCTTGAAAGTTCTTGTCACAAGAAAACAATTGTAAATATGTAGGGTGAAAGATATTAACTAGACTTTTTGGGACCAGCATTTTGCAATATATACAAACGTTGGATCATTACATTGTATACCTTAAACTAATATAATGTTGTATGTCAATTATACCTCAATAAAAATTTCAAGTTTTTTTAGGGGCTTCTAGGTCAGTTGAGCAATTGGATTCTTGGTTTTGGCTCAAGTCTTGACTTCAGGGTCCTGGGATCAAGCCCTGAGACAGGCTCTGCACTCAGCAGGGAGTCTGCTGTGGATCATCTCCCCCTCTGTTCCTCCACCCACCATACGCACTCTCTTTCTCTCAAAAAGTATTTTTAAGTAGCAGTGTTATTAATACTCACATTGCCATGAAACAAAATAGAAAGTCTTGCCTCTATAGTTTCTGAATATCACTTGTTTATACTAATTTCACCATCATTCATAAATCTGCATTTCTGTAGTGCTATCCACTGATATTGGTTTCTAATTACTCTTTCAAAGATTATTAAGATTACTATACTTTGTTGATGAGGACAGCAAATGTAAGCCTTACGTATAATATAAATGAGCATGTAGACAATTCATTTTCCAGTAAGGTTAAATCTGTCTTTAAACATTTGTTGACAAAAAAAAAAAAAAAATGTTGACATAAATGTAGGACGACCTGGAGCACTTGGGGGTTCAGCCAGTTAAGTGTCTGCCTTTGGCTCAGCTCACAAACCAGGGTCCTGGGATCCAGCTCCATGTTGGGCTCCCTGCTGAGCAGGGAGACTGCTTCTCCCTCTCCCTCTGCCCCCCCCCCCCCACTTGTGTGTGCTCTCACTCTCCCTCTCAAATAAAAAAAAAAAAAAAATATATATATATATATATATATATATATATATATATATATATATATTTTAATGTAGGACAACACACCTTCTGGCCATGTCTTCTGGAATCATTTGTAAGTCAATAACCACTAGATTCCTAGAAACTGGTCTTTTCCAATGTTGGCTGCATTCTCACCTTCCACATGCCAAGGAGGATATTAATCAAAAGGCAGAATGACAATCTCAAAAGCCCTTGGAGCAGATGGACACGGCCACCTCAAGCATGCCCTGCTGTGAGTAGTCCCTCTGGGTGCCAGCGGGGAGGGACTGCTGGAGAGTAGGAAACTGGATGAAACGAAAACAAACATTATAAACCACTTTGGTTAAAAGTTGTTTAGGAAAGTGTTATTCTTTCCAGGTCTATTTTTCAGTGACTTAGGCCGCTGGAAACTGTGCTGTTGATCATCTTGGGCAGGTTGTCATCCTCTTAGTATTCCTCCTGTTGGACTTTCTTTTTGAGCTTGATCCCAAACATGTTAGTTTGCAACTTAAAAATCAAATCACAAATGTCCCCCTTTTCTTTTTTTAAAAATAAAATAAGTTAATTATTTTAGAGTAAGAGGGCATGGGGGAGGGGTAGAGGGAGAGGTGGGGAGAGAGAGAGAGAGAGAGAGAGAGAATCTCAAGCAGAGTCTGTACTGAGCACTGAGCCCAACATGGGTTTTGATGTTATGACCCCAAGATCATGACCTGAGCCAAAACCAAGAGTCTGATGCTTAACCCACTAAGCCACTCAGGCATCCCTAAAGCTCCACAATATTAATGAAAACTGACAAAGGTAATTCATTCTGGAATGAATTTTAACGCAACTTTCATCTTCCAAAGTATCATTGTCACAAAGAAAATGAAGCAAGAAAAGTAGAAAATTAGGAATTTTTTGCCAGATACAGAAAAAGTTTAGACACAACCCTCAATTGTATATGATTTTGAAAATTATTCTACTTATTTTGTTTAGCTTTGTCTGCATATTTCTAATCATTTTATGTTGTATGGATTAGGTTCAAATATTTAACATGAGTCATGTTATAGTATGAGAATATTTATTTATTTTTAATTTTTTTTTAGTATGAGAATATTTAGATTGGGTATCAAGCGTCTTGTTTCTAGACCAACTCTCTAGTTCATGTTCCTGTACTAATCACATTTGACTAAGCTTCCACTGATCTAACACAAAAATTATATTACCTGAACTCTAAGGCCCCATTATGTATTAAAATTCTAGATAGCTATGGTTTTAAGTTAATAAATAACTGTGACTTAGGCTGATATAACCTAAATTTATGTAATTTTGACCACACCATACCCTTTTATATCTGGTAGATTTATGAATTAAAGGAATTAAATTCACCCTAGACAGTTGTTAAAATATCATTAACATTCATATTAATCCTCTCTCTAAAAGAGTGAGAATAGATCTAACATGAGGAACTTGATTTGAAGTAACTAGAACATTCTTAGCAACATACAAAAGAACTAAATGTGAGCCTATGGTGGTGGGTCCTATCACTTCTCTTCTCATTTTTAGGTACTAAGAGAATTGCTATCCTTTTACATTGTAAGTACAGTTTTAATTAGTAACTTAAAATATCCAATTCTGGATGCCTGGGTAAATCAGTAGTTGAGCATCTGCCTTTGGCTCAGGGTGTGATCCTGGAGTCCCAGGATCGAGTCCCCTATGTGGACACCCACAGGGAACCTGCTTCTCCCTCTGCCTAAGTCTCTGCCTCTCTCTCTGTGTCTCTCATGAATAAATAAATAAAATAAAATCTTTAAAAATTTTAAAAAATATATCCAATTCAACTTACTTATTGATATTTTAATCTTTTATTAGGGATAAAACTTGTTTCCTCCCTAATCAGAGTCAGAAACCAGAGGAACCTAGAGAGTGCTGGAATATTCCTTCCTACTGCTTACCTATCACATTTGAGAGTCTGCCAAGGTTAAAAGGAGAGGGGAAACAAGAAGATGAGGGGTTTATTTGTGGATTCTTATTTTAAATTATCTTCCAGTTATTGATAACTTGTTTCTTCAGTCTCTAAATTCACTGTTTAGTCATAATTTTGTTGGTTTAGTTTCATTATTTTTGCAGTATATATTGGAAGAGGAAGTCTGCTACAGGCCCTGGGCATCCCTGCATGCACTTGATGGCACCAGCCTGCAAGGCTTGTCCTCATACCGAAGTTTCTGTAGTTAGCCACACAGGTAACTAAGTAGGTTAAGAAGACCACAACGTGATTACATGTATCTCTTTGCTCCAAAAGAGGAGGCACATGGTTTGTCTGTGGCTTCCTGCAAGGTTTGCTGCCTACAGAAAGGAAGTACCTGGCCATTGGCAGCAGGTTTCTTCCCTGTAAAGCAACTGGCAGTGGGTATAGGTATCCTCTGGCCCCGGATGTACCTGGTCCTGTGGGAGACCCACAAGAGTGCTGACATGTGGACTGCTGCTCTGCTCTCACCTCTGATTCAAAAATTACCTGTCTCTTGTTAGTTTCTATGAAACTGTGGCAAATTAATTTAGTATCTTGCAGGAGGGAAACACCCAAGTTTTTTACAGTTCTTTTTATTTTTTTTGAAGTATTTAACCTTTTTAAATTTTTATTTATTTTTTATTTTTTGTATATATATTTTTATGGAGTTCAATTTGCCAACATATTACAACCCCCAGTGCTCATCCCATCCAGTGCCCTCCTCAGTGCCCATCATCCAGTTACCCCAACCACCTAACCACCTCCCCTTCCACTACCTCTTGTTCATGTCCCAGAGCTGGGAGTCTCTTATGGTTTGTCTCCCTCTCTGATATTTCCTATTCAGTTCCCCTCCTTTCCCCTATAATCCCTTTCACTATATCTTATATTCTCCGTATGAGTGAAACCATATGATGATTGTCCTTCTCTGATTGACTTACTTCACTCACCATAATATCCTCCAGTTCCATCCACGTCGAAGCAAATGGAGGGGATTCATCGTTTCTAATGGCTGAGGAATATCCCATTGTATACAGAGACCACAGCTTCTCTATCCATTCATCTGTCGATGGACACCGAAGCTCCTTCCACAGTTTGGCTATTGTGGACATTGCTGCTGTGAACATCGGGTGCAGGTGTCCCGGCATTTCACTGCATCTGTATCTTTGGGGTAAATCCCCAGCAGGGAAATTACTGGGTTCATTCTCACTGGTGTGAGGTGGGATCTTATTGTGATTTTCATTTGTATTTTCCTGATGGCAAGTGATGTGGAGCATTTTCTCGTGTGCTTGTTGGCCATGTGTAGGTCTTCCTCCGTGAAATGTCTGTTCATGTCTTTTGCCCATTTCATGATTGGATTGTTTGTTTCTTGGGGGTTGAGTTTAATGAGTTCTTTGTAGATCCTGTATACAACCCTTTACTTGATCTGTCATTTGTAAATATCTTCTCCCATTCTGTAGGTTGTCTTTTAGTTTTGTTGACTATTTCTTTTGCTGTGCAAAAGCTTTTTATTCTGATTAAGTCCCAATAGTTCATTATTACTTTTGTTTCCCTTACCCTCATAGATGTATCTTGCAAGAAGTTGCTGTGGCCAAGTTCAAAATGGGTGTTGCCCATGTTTTCCTCTAGGATTTGGATGGATTCTTGTCTCACATTTAGATCTTTCATCCATTTCGAGTTTATCTTTGTGTCTGGTGTAAGAGAGTGGTCTAGTTTCATTCTTCTGCACGTGGCTGTCCAATTTTCCCAGCATCATTTATTGAAGAGACTGGTTTTTTTTTCCAGTGGATAGTCTTTCCTGCTTTGTTGAATATTAGTTTACCATAGAGTTGAGGGTGCATTTCTGGATTCTCTATTCTGTTCCATTGATCTATGTGTCTGTTTTTGTGCCAGCACCACACTGTCTTGATGACCACGGCTTTGTGGTACAACCTGAAATCCAGCATTGTGATGCCCCCAGCTCTGGTTTTCTTTTTCAACATTCCCCTGGCTCTTCGGGGTCTTTTCTAAGTACACACAAATCTTAAGATGATTTGTTCCAACTCTCTGAAGAAAGTCCATGGTATTTTTATAGGGATTGAATGAAATGTGTAAATTGTCCTGGGTAACATTGACATTTTCACAATATTAATTCTTCCAATCCATGAGCATGGAATATTTTTCCATCTTTCTGTGTCTTCCTCCATTTCTTTCAGAAGTATTCTGTAGTTTTTAGGGTATAGATCCTTTACCTCTTTGGTTACGTTTGTTCCTAGGTGTCTTATGCTTTTGGATGCAATTGTTAATGGGATTGACTCCTTAATTTCTCCTTCTTCAGTCTCATTGTTAGTGTATAGAAATGCCACTGATTTCTGGGCATTGATTTTGTATCCTGCCACACTGCCAAATTTCTGGATGAGTTCTAGCAATTTTTGGGTGGAGTCTTTTGGGTTTTCTATGTACAGTGTCGTGTCATCAGCGAAGAGGGAGAGTTTGACTTCTTCTTTGCCAATTTGAATGCCTTTTATTTCTTTTTGCTGCCTGATTGCTGAGGCTAGAACTTCTAGTACTATGTTGAATAGCAGTGGTGAGAGTGGACATCCCTGTTGTGTTCCTGACCTTAGGGGAAAGGCTCCCAGTGTTTCTCCATTGAGAATGGTATTTGCTGTGGGCTTTTCATAGATGGCTTTTAAGATGCTGAGGAATGTTCCCTCTCTCCCTACACTCTGAAGAGTTTTTATCAGGAACGGATACTGTATTTTGTTAGATGCTTTCTCTGCATCTATTGAGAGGATCATAGAGGTTCTTGTTTTTTCTCTTCTTGATGTGATCTATCGTGTTGATTGTTTTACAAGTGTGTCTCCTTTGCATCCCGGGGATAAATCCCACTTGGTCATGGTGAATAATACTTTTAATTACTGTACCGTTGGATCCTAGTATCTTGGTGAGAATTTTTGCATCTGTGTTCCTCATGGTTATTGGTCTATAATTCTCCTTTTTGGTGGGGTCTTTGTTGTTGGAATCAAGGTGATGCTGGCCTCATAAAACGAGTTTGGAAGTATTCCATCCTTTCTTTCTAAAGCTGTTCTCATCCTTTAGAACAGCTTTAGTAGAATAGGTATTATTTCTTCTTTAAACGTTGATAGAATTCCCCTGGGAAGCCATCTGGCCCTGGATCTTTGTGTCTTGGGAGGTGTTTGATGACTGCTTCTATTTCCTCCCTGGTTATCGGCCTGTTCAGTTTTTCTATTTCTTCCGGTTCCAGTTTCAGTAATTTGTGGTTTTCCAAAAATGCATCCATTTCTTCTAGATTGCCTAATTTATTGGTGTAGAGCTGTTCATAATACGTTTTTAAAAATTGTTTGTATTTCCTTGGTATTGGTTATGATTTCTCCTCTTTCATTCATGATTTTATTAATTTGAGTCTTTTCTCTTTTCTGTTTAATAAGGCTGGTTAGGAGTTTATCTATCTTGTTAATTCTTTCAAAGAACAAACTCCTGGTTTTCTTGATCTGTTCTACAGTGCTTCTGGTCTCTATTTCATTGAGTTCCTCCGAGTCCTTATTATCTCCCTTATTCTGCCTAGTGTAGGTTTTACTTGCTGTCTTTCTCCAATTTCTTTAGGTGGGAGGTTACTTTGTGCTTTTGAGTTTTTTCCAAATTTTTGAGGGAGGCTTGTATTGTGATGTATTTCCCTCTTAGGACTGCTTTTGCTGTATCCTAACCTTTTGAATGGTTGTATCTTCATTCTCATTAGTTTCCATGCGTCTTTTTAATTCTTCTCTAATTTCCTGGTTGACTCTTTCATCTTTTAGCAGGATGCTCTTTAACCTCCACGTGTTTGAGTTTCTTCCAAATTTCTTGTTGTGATTGAGTTCTAGTTTCAAAGCATTGTGGTCTGAAAATATGCAGGGGGCAATCCCAAACATTTGGTATTGGTTGAGACCTGATTTGTGACCGAGTATGTGGTCTATTTTGGAGAAAGTTCCATGTGCACTTAAGAAGAATGTGTATTCAGTTGCATTCGGATGCAAAGTTCTGTCTATATCTGTGAAATCCATCTGGTCCAGTGTATCATTTAAAGCCCATGTTTCTTTGGTGATGTTGTGCTTAAAAGATCTGTCATTTGCAGAAAGTGGCGTTTTGAAGTCTCACCATATAAGTCTATTATTATCTAAGTATGTCTTTACTTTGGTTATTTTTAAAAAATATTTTATTTATTTATTCATGAGAGACACACACAGAGAGAGAGAGAGAGAGAGAGAGAGAGGCAGAGGCACAGGAAGAGGGAGAAGCAGGCTCCATGCAGGGAGCCTAATGTGGGACTCCATCCTAGGTCTCCAGGATCAGGCCCTGGGCTACAGGCAGCACTAAACCACTGAGCCACCTGGGCCACCCCTTTACTTTGATTATTAATCAATTGATATACTTGGCGCCTCCCACATTAGGGGCATAGATATTCATGATTGTTAGGTCTTCTTGTTGGATAGATCCTTTAAGTATGATACAGTGTCCCTCTTAATCTCTTACTACAGTCTTTGGGATAAACTTTAATTTTTCTGATATGAGGATTGCTGCCCCAGCTTTCTTTTGAGGACCATTTGAATGGTAAATGGTTGTCCACTCCTTCATTTTCAGGCTGGAGGTGTCCTTAGGTCTCAAATGAGTCTGTTGTAGGCAGCAAATAGATGGGTCTTGCTTTTTTATCCAGTCCAACATCCTGCGTCTTTTGATGGCATCACATAGTCCATTCACGTTCAGAGTTACTATTGAAAGATATGAATTTAGTGTTATCATGATACCTATACAGTCCCTGTTTTTGTGGATTATTTCATTGGGCTTCCTGTTTCTCTTACAGGGTCCCCCTTAATATTTCTTGCAGAGCCGGTTTGGTGGTCACATATTCTTTCAGTTTCTGCCTATCTTGGAAGATGTTTATCTCTCCTTCTATTCTGAATGAGAGCCTTGCTGGATAGAGTATCCTTGCCTGCATGTTCTTCTCATTTAGGACTCTGAATATATCCTGCCAACCCTTTCTGACTGCCAGGTCTCTGTGGAGAGGGCTGCTGATAATCTGATATTTCTCCCCATATAATCTAAGAATTTCTTGTGCTGCTCTAAGGATTTTCTCTTTATCCCTGGAATTTGCAAGTTTTACTATTAAATTATTGAGGTGTTGAACGGTTTTTATTGAATTTTGGAGGTCCCTTCTACCTCCTGGATCTGAATGCCTGTTCCTTCCCCAGATTAGGGAAGTTCTCTGCTATGATTTGCTCAAATATACTTTGTCGTCCTCTCTCTCTCTCTCTTTCTCTCTGCCTCTTCTGGAACCCCAATTAGTATAGATTCTTCCTTCTGAGGCTATCATTTATTTCCTTAAGGCTTTCCTCATGGGCTCTTAACTGTTTTTCTGTTTTTCCTCAGTTTCCTTCCTTGCCATCAACTTGTCTTCTATATGGCTCACTCTCTCTTCCACCTCATTAACTCTCATCTTTAGGACCTTCAGTATGGATTGCATCTCATTTAATTTATTTTTAATTTTGAACTGATTAGACCTAAATTCTGCAGTCGTGAAGTCTCTTGAATACTTTATGCTTTTTTCCAGAGCTACCAGTAGCTTTATAGTTGTGCTTCTGAATTGGCTTTCTGACATCGAATTGTAATACAGATTCTGTAACTCTGTGGGAGACAGTATTGTTTTCAGTTCCTTGTTTTGTGGTGAATCCTTCCTTCTAGTCATTTTGCATACAGAGTGCCTGTTTGAGCAGGCTGAGGCAAAAATATGAACATGACCTCAGTAAAATACACTCTAGATGATTCTGACAAGGTTAGAGATCAGAAAATGAGAAAGAAGATCATAACAAAATAAAACAAAAGGACCACTAAAGTGAAAAACAAATTTTAAAACAAAGTAGTAAAAAAGAAAAGGCCAAAACCCCCAAAGAATAAGAAGAAAAAAATTAAAAAGGAAAAAAGGAACGAAGTAAAAGAGAACAAAGAAAATAAGGGGGAATTTGGGGGATGGTGGTGGTGAAGAAGTGGTAGTGGGGAGAGAATGGAGTCTACGTGAGGGGCCCTAGAGTGTGATCCTCTTGGTTCTGAGTGTGTTAAGTTCTATATGTTAGACGATGCTTAGTCTCAAATTTATATAAACCAGCAATACTTGTAGAAAGCCCCACAGTGACCCCCACAACATAAAGGAGATCGAAAAGGGGGGCAGAATGGGAAGGAAGGGAGAATATAATCTCACAGAATGGCCCAGCACGGTGTTCCCCTGGGTTTTGGGTGCGTGCTGGTCGTGTTTTAGAAGGTAGTAACTTCCGCCACTGTAGAACA
Organism: Canis lupus baileyi; assembly: GCF_048164855.1. Classification (NCBI taxonomy): domain Eukaryota; kingdom Metazoa; phylum Chordata; class Mammalia; order Carnivora; family Canidae; genus Canis; species Canis lupus. Next base: position 31,544,454 of record NC_132858.1, read on the forward strand.
AAATGAGGCAGAAAAGACAGAAAACAAAAAAGAAAAACCCATATCTCGTATATCTCCCAAAATTAAATTGAATACGTAAAAGGGAATCCAGAAGTGAAAAATATATCTAATATGTGTAATTGTAGAAATATGAAAGTCAGAAAGGAAAAACGTTAAAAATGAAGAGCTGGTGAAATATTGTAGTTACGGTGGGAAAAGAAAAAAATATTGGAAGTTTTTAGTCTGATATAAAAGCGAATTGTACTGGGAAAAGGGAAAAAAATAGGAGGGGGACCCTCCGGTTCTATAGACTGTAAATCCCTCGCCTCCCCTAGAGTTTCCAGCGCTGCTGGGTCCACACCTGGCTCTTCCCCTGACCTTCCAGCTGGTCTCTGGGGCGGGGCTGCTGTGCTGACTCTCAGGTGTGTGCACCTGGGGAGATGCCCCGCCCACTCCGCCGGGTGCCGGGCTCAGGGGGAGCTGTGTCCCCCTGCCCACCCTGTCCGCCCAGGTACCGGGCTCGGGGGGAGCTGTGGACCCCGGGAGGCCCCTGTACCCCCCAGATGCGGGTCTCAGGGGGGGCTGTGGACCCCGTGATGCCCCCGGCCCCTCAGGTGCCGGGATCAGATGCAGCTGTATCCCTCTGCCCTCCTGCCCCCCCGCCCCGGGTGCCTGGCTCCCCGTGAGCGCAGCTCCCTCGGGGAGGATCCGCCGGGTGCTTCCAGTTCCCACAGTTCCGGGGATGGCCTTTTCGGGGAGCCCCCCCCCCCACTGGATCCCTTTTCATGTATTTATTCCCCCGCCTCCGAGGTGGTTGGGCCGCAGCAGGTGCGTGTGGCCGGGCCCTTGTTTCCCGGGCGGCCCGGCAGGTGCGCAGGCGGTGTGGCCCGAGGGCGGGGGGCGGGTGGGTTGGGGGGCTGAGCTGAGGCCCCTGCTCCCCTCCTTCCCCTCAAGGCCTTGTTTTTCACAGTTCTGGACAGTTTTGGCAAGGAGAATAGCCTGCTGACAGAAACTTAGCTTTTTTGGAAAAAAAAAGAAAGACCTGGGCCCTCTTGGCCAATTGATGGATTTAAGCGAACTTCTTGGGAATTTGCAGCAAGTTTGTTGACGGAATTGTGCGGTCAGATGAATGGTTTGTGTTTCTGAACCATATTTTTGCCTTTAATGAGAAGAAATGAAGCAGTTCTTACCAGTGTATTTATTATTTAATTGGCTGTTTCTGTGTTTTGGTGTTTAAAACCCTCCAAAAAATTAATAAGGAAAAGAAAGTAGGTAATTTTAGTTACACATTGCTTGAATATATATATGTATATATTTGAAAAGAGAGAGCAACTATATTCTAGATTATCTCTTGTTAATTAACTTAGCATGTCATACCCAATTATTCATTATCAAAATTGTTACCTTAAGAAAACCAGCATCTGGTTAAGTATGTTCCTATACTAATGAGTAATAAGAGCTAGTTGAAGATTAAAGATCAAAGATATTAGAATTTTATTATTTAGGTATTATTTACAATTTAAATAATTGTAAATTATTAAATTTAATCATGTAAATTAAATCATGTAAATTAAATTTAATCTCTTTTTTTTTTGTTTTTTTGTCACATTGCCCCATTTTCCCAACTACACTTCACTGTATATTAATAACAGGGTTACTGCAACATGTAATAAAAGATAATTCAGCTCCTCACAAAGTGCCTATTTGAAAAGTATCATAAATACTTTCATTAAAGATCGTAAGAAAGAAAGTATGCTGGACAGCGTCAGAGAGCGCACTGGAGTCAAGACCTGAGTAGGCCTGGAATTTCCAGTGCTCATTCTCACCGAGTGGGTACTTTGTGTCCAGCATTATTCGGAGTGTTTCCCATTTGCTTATTTACTACAATGACACTGCCTTTAGGCTTCACCAGTAACTATATTTTACAAAGAAGGAAAATAAAAAACCGAGTGCCAGTAAGAAATAGAGCTCCGAGTCCCATTGTAGAGTCGAGTTTTTAGCCGCCATGCTAGGTGAGATCAGCTTTTTTTTTTCCCCCTAGGTCTGAATTTACTCATTATGTGAAAATGTGGACAGGTTAACATTGAAGATGCCTTTCAGGAATAAGAATTTTTACGTCATCAAAGGAGAAATCACCTTTACACTATTAAATTATATTAAGAATATAATTAACTTTCTGATTACAAGCTTGACTTCCTGAAATTTCATAACTTCTTAGAAACTTTTTACTGCTTTTTAAAATTTTTGTTTTAATTTCAGTTAGTTAACAAACAGTGTTATAGTAATTTCAGTCGTGCGATACACTTCCATACAACACCCAGTGCTCGCCACAAGTGACCTCCTTAATCCCCACCGCCTATGTCACCCATCCTCCCATCCCGTCCCCTCTGGTAATTGTCAGTTTGTTCTCTATAGTTGAGTATTTCTTGGTTTCTCACTTTCTTTCTCTTTCCCTTCACTCATTTGTTTTGTTTCTTACAGGTTTTTTATTCTTACCATTTTAGAGTAGACAAAGTCTGGTGATCATATTTTACAAATATGACCTCCTAAGATTCACTAGTAATTATTCAAATGTTAATAACTTGGGAAGTACTAAGCACACAAAAAAAATGTTTTCCAAGTAAGACACTTGCATACACATTTTCTTAAAGATGCCATCTTTAATAAAATCTGGTCGGAACAAAGACCACTCAAGGTTGTAGTATCTCTTCTTTATACAAGATTTAAGTACCTCTCCCTCCAAATTCCTCACTTTAAATGTATATTAACGAAACTTATTTGTTATTATGTTTTGGGGCAAAAGCAAAGGCTCACATCTTAGATCTTGAACTAAGATATAAACTACAGAGTATTGTTTGGCCAACGGTCAAATACCACAGCATTTAACACTTAACCTTTCCTGTCTCTAAGACATTTTCTCTTTCTATCAGAATATTAATCTCTCCATGTTAGCTACTTCTGCCTTGGCATAGTTCACCTTAATTCATGGTGATCTTGTCAAAATACTTCTATTTCACCTTTTAGAGCAATTCCAGCTGTTTCTTTTTGTAACAGAGTTTTTTTTTTTACTGAAAAAGCATGCAAATCAGACAAAGGAAGAGTCAGAGTTTATTCTTTTCTTGCAGATAAAGTGCTTGCATTGTGAACAAAATATTGACTCTGTCTTTAAAAGGTAAGTAATCCAGTTTTTCTTAGTATAATTACAATGCATTGCTTCTATATTTAAGACCAAATGCCCTAAGTAGAGCCCATATTCAGTGTCTCATTCCTATGACAAAGATGATTGTTGAAAACTATATCAAATAATTTATATAGACTTGTCCTACACTTCTTATAATTTTCAAATATGCATCTCAAATTTTATGGTACACATGAGCCAAAGAGCCACAGGACTTTCAACACCAGTGTGATTATTTTTCCCCAAATATTAAGGTGTGTTGAATGAGTACTTGAAAAATATTGCTTTCATTTGTTTTAGCATATTATTACCCATTTATAACAAGAAATCAACTGACTAGACAAGGAGCAGAGGTTGACAAGTGTTTGTTCATATTCTGTTTGTTCGACTGTAGCCTTGTTTCTTTGTCTATTTCTTACTCTTTTGTGTAGCACATAATTATTATAACAGCTTCAAATGAGAAAATATAGTGACTATGTATTTCAAGAATTTGTCTTGGCAACCCCAGAAGTTCAGCAAAAGTGTAGCAGTAAAGCCCTCAATTATCTTTGGTATTTCCCTTCCTAAGTTTTGTGTATCTTTTCCATCACAGTCTTCCTTACCTCTTATCTAGACTATGACAACACTCTCCTACCAGGGTACAAACCCACAACTTGTCTACTTCCTGCCCCTCATGCCATATGAACATCATTGACAAATTATCTTTCTGAAGCCTGGTTCTGATGATATTATTTGAAATCAAAATTTTTAAGCTATAATTTACATTAAGTAATATGCCCACATTTAATTCTGCAGTATGATGTTATGACAGGGGTACAAAAATCAGGATATTGAAAATTTCTATCACTCCAGAATGTTCTTTCATGTCCCTATGTATTCAATTCTCACCCAAACCCTGACCCCAGACAATAACTAAGATGACTTCTATCACAATAACTTATTTTTACCTCTTCTAAAACCTTATAAAAACATATTACACAGGATGTTTGTCTTTTTAGCCAGTCATGCTTGATGTAGCTATACCTGACGTTTGTACTTGATGACTGATGAATAATATCCCACTGTATGCAAGTACTAGTTTGTTTTTCCACTCACGTGTTTATGTTTGTTTGGGTTGTTTCAAGTCAGGAGTGAATATAAATAAAGCAACAATGAACATATGTCACTGGTGGGCATAGGTTTTCATTTCTCTTGGGAAATATAAAATATGTTAAACTTTAACAAGAAACATCAAAATATTTTTCAAGGCGATTCTTAAAATATATGAGAATATATGATTCTTAAAATATATTAAAATAGCTCAAATTCTGGTCAATACTTGATATTGTATTTTTAATTTTTGTCATTTTAGTGAGTGTGCAGTATCTCATTGTGGTTTTAAATTTAAGCTCTTGTCTTATGATGAACATTTCTTCTTATGAGATGATCTTATGAGTCACCTATGTATCTTATTTTGTGAGGTATCTGAGACTTGCTCATTTAGAAAAATATTCTCCTTTTTTTCTAGTATGAATTTATAAAAGTCCATATATATGCTAGATATAAGTCTTTGGTCAAATATACTTTTTCCTCCAAAGTGAGCCTTTTTATCAAAAACAGAAACTTCAACTTGTTATGAAGTCCAACTTCAACAATTAATACATTTGTGGCTAATTTTTTGTGTTCTCTCCTAGAAATTTTTACCTAAATCAAGTTTGTGAAGATTTTTCTCTATATTTTCTTTTTCTAAAATATTTTATTTGAGAGAAATAGAGAGTGTGCACACACACAGTTGGCAGACATCAAAGGGAGAGGGAAAGGGACATGTAGTCTCCTGGCTGAGCTTGGGGATCAATTGGGGGGCTCCATTCAGGGCTTCCTGTGGGGCCCCATATGGGGCTCAATCCCAGGCCCCTAATAGCATAACTTGAGCTGAAGTCAGATACTTAACCGACTGAGGCACCCAGGTGCCCCAGATTCTTCTCTATATTTTCTACTTGAAGATTTACAGTTTTAACTTTTATGTTTATGAATATTCATTTTGAATTTTTAGAAATAATAATATAGAGGGGTCAATGTCCACATTTTACATACAGATATCTGGTTGTTCCAGGAGAATTCATTGAAAAGACTATCCCTTCTCCATTGAATAATCTTGGCATCTCTGCTGGAAATAAGTTGACCATGGCCATATGAATCTATTTCTAGACTCCACTGTGTTCCATTCATCTATGTATCTATCCATATGACAAGCTCCACATTCGTTTCATTGTAGCTCTATAGTAGGTCTTAAAAGAGTCATAAGTCATCCCATTTCTTTTTCTTTTTTACTACTGTTTGAATTTCTAAGTTCTTTGTTTCTCCACATAAATTTTAGATCAGCTTATCAATGTCTACAAAAAAGCTTGTTTCTGATTTTGATTGGGAGTGTATTGAATTTACAGATCAATGTGAAGAAATTTGATACTTTAACATTAATTTTTCCAATTCATGAGCCTGTATATGCTACCATTTACTTATTGTTTCTAAATCCCTCTTATAAATATTTTGTGTTTTCAGAGTACATATTTCATAGGCTTTTAAAAATTATTCTTCAGATGTTTTACTTTAATGTCATAAATGGCTTGTTATTATCATTTTCTAATTGTTCATTTCCAGCCTACATACCTATATTTATTTTATAAGGTTATATACACTTAGTTGCTTTATATTTAAAATGTATTCTTAAATTTTTAGAGTTACACTTAAAGTAAATATTTATGACTTCCTACTTCACATTTCCCATTAAACATTATAACATTATATAATTCCATTTACTTAGCTCTCATTTTTTTTATTATTGTAATCACTTTTATTTTCACCTAATTCATAAACCCTTATTTCCAATGTTTCATACTGGATTTTTAAAAAAGATTTTATTTATTTATTCATGAGAGACACAGAGAGAGAAAGAGGCAGAGACACAGGCAGAGGGAGAAGCAGGCTCCATGCATGGAGCCCGACGTGGGACTCGATCCCGGGACTCCAGCATCACGCCCTGGGCGGAAGGGAGGCGCTAAACCGCTGAGCCACCCGGGCTGCTCCAATATGGATTTTTTAAAAGTAACTTATCCCGGCGTTTCATTGCATCTGTATCTTTGGGGTAAATCCCCAGCAGTGCAATTGCTGGGTCGTAGGGCTGGGACACCTGCATCCCTATGTTCACAGCAGCAATGTCCACAACAGCCAAACTGTGGAAGGAGCCTCGGTGTCCATTGAAAGATGAATGGATAGAGAAGCAGTGGTCTAGGTATACAATGGAATATTCCTCAGCCATTAGAAATGACAAATCCCCACCATTTGCTTCGACGTGGATGGAACTGGAGGGTATGCTGCTGAGTGAAATAAGTCAATCGGAAAAGGACAAACATTAAATGGTCTCATTCATTCAGGGAATATAAAAAATAGTGAACGGGAATAAAGGGGAAAGGAGAAAATAATGAGTGGGAAATATCAGAAAGGGAGACAGAACATGAGAGACTCCTAACTCTGGGAAACGAACCAGGGGTGGTGGAAGGGGAGGTGGGCGGGGGTGGGGGTGACTGGGTGACAGGCACTGAGGGGGGCACTTGATGGGATGAGCACTGGGTGTTATTCTATATGTTGGCAAATTGAACACCAATAAAAAATAAATTTACAAAAAAATAAATAGATAAAAGTAAATTATCTTTTATGAAATTTTGCTAAAAATTAAACATAATTTTTATATTAGCCAATTATCATTTCTTGTTCTCTTCATTCTTTCCTACTGACCTGAATATATCAATAGATATGATTCTATCCAATCTATCTATGAAGAAAGACCATTTCCCTTCATCCTGAAGAGGAACATCCTTTAGCTTCTCCTGCAGTATTAGCAATGCAACCACAATGCTTTCATTTATCTGAAAATGTCTTTTAAAAAAATACTCTTCTTAAAAGCATGCTTTTATTGGACTTAGAATTCAGGGTGGGCCAATATTTTTTTTCAGCATAATAAAGAAAACAATTTTAAAGTGTCAGTATAGAAATTTCAGGGTTGTTTCAGTACCTCAACAATATCGAAGATTCAGATTTCATTTGCATTTCAGCTTCACAATTCTTCACATATCATTTTATAGTGCTATAAGTCCAAGATGACTTTAGTGACAGTAATTATGTCTTTAATGAATAGAGTGGGTGGGAATGGTTTTCTAGGTGTATTTTTTTCTATTTTCATCTAATGAACTTTTTCCAGAAGTTTTTGACCCAACTTCTACTTAAATTCACAGGTTACAAGAGAGCTTTTAGTCACCTCTAGCTGTAATATGAGTCTGGAAAAGTAAGTATTTGGCTTTCCATCTTCTAGTGTGATGCAACAAAGGAGAACATTTTCACTATGGATTTGGGGTCACCTATCAGTAGGATTTGCTTCTATATGAAAAGAAACTCAGAAATAGTATTGTATGGTGATTGAAATCCCAGAAAAAAAGATAATATGTAATTATAATCCTTAAAGGTGGAAAGAATTAAAGAGGAAGAAGAAATATTTGAAAAGTGAATGTCTAAGAATTTTCCAAAAATAACAGAAGACAAAGTTATCAACTATATACCCAAGGTGTGCAGAGGTTTTCCAAGAAGGATAAATAACAATAAAAGGATAAATAACAAATAAAGAAACAGATCAGATCCTTCATACTCAGGTTTATGAAAACTCAAAGGTAAAGAGAAAACCCTGAGGTCAATCAGAGAATAAAAGATACATTACACACAAGGGAACAGAAATAAGGTACTAAGCAAACTGGAAGATAATATGATTGCATTTGTAGGACTGTCTGGAAAAAAGCAAAATTATAAGGAAAGATAGCTAATAAATGGTTTGCCAAAGATTGGGGGGGGGGAATATCCTTCAAATATCTTTAAATTCAAAGAAGCAGAGAGATAATTTTGAGTGGATGGAAATTTTCTGTATCTTGATTGTGGTAGCGGTTACACAGCTAGATAGTGTAGCAGACTCAGTATTTTACTCTGAGAAGGTTGAATTTTACTGCATGTGAATCATATCTCTAAATTGTCTAATCAAGGTAGAACATCATATAAGTTTCCCAGAAAACATGGTGGATCACAGATATTTATCACAACTTCCTCCGAGGCCATAGACATAATGTCAATAAACAAACATTCTATCTGGAATATAAACTTAATATGTAGACAGGAGTAAATGGAAGGAGAAAATCAGAGGCTGTAAGAAAAAATTCTGCAGCTGCCAGATTGGTCAGGGACCAGCTGAGGAGGAGGCTAGTAACAATCCAGCCTCCAGCTCAGTAAAAACACTTAGGTTTTCCTTCAGAACTGAGGTCACTGTGGTTCCCAAAAAGTGCTAGGATGAGGCAAAGATTCAGCAACAGGGGTCTCGCTTAACGATGGCAATCGGGTAAAGGGACCTTCATTTACCTCATCACACCTTCATCAAATATGTTGGCAAGAGTGGAAGCAAATCCACAATCAGGAGAAATGTCTCTGTGGTGAAAGGACATGGTCGCAGTTGAATGTGAATAATCCTGACAGAGTGCAAGAGCAATGCTCCTGGGATGCTAGATTTCTCCAGCTCCTGATTGGAGGATGGTGACTCAGATGTAAGCTTAGGTAAAAACATATTAAGATGCACATTTAAGATTAATGCACTTCACTGAATGTAAATTATGTATCATTAAAAAAAGGTAAAAACAGGAATTATAAACAAAATATTCACAGGTATAAGATATTGTTTTAATCCTCACAGGTTACCTTCTCAAATGGCATCTCATAAATTGTAGATGCTCAATAAATATTTGAATGCAAAAAAAAAAAAACTGCAGTGTTGGGGAATTATATTTCACTAAATAAAGGCTTCCAACTTCATGCAATACAAATTATATTAATGATTTAGCATTCAAGTTCATTAAACTATGTTTGTAACTGAATTCTGAAGTCTATTTTTAAAAGTTTTTAGAGGTTAACACTTGTCCAAGATGGTGATAAAGCTGTGATGAAAATAATGTAATCTCATATTTCAATGTTTTTAATATAAGATGAATTTACTGACAGAGTAATTCCAAAGGTAGGATGGCTAAAAATATTCTATTACAACTCATAACTAGGATTGATAGTAAGTAAATATGATCTAAAGTCTTTTAAATTTTTTTACCTTTCATCTTCTTTTCATAAACATGCTGTTCTATGATTATATAGCATAAATAATTTGAAAATCTTGTTGTGACTGTTATGTGGTTCTTCTCACACTATTAAAGTTTTATTTTTTTAGATGTTTATTTGTTTGACTGAGAGAGAGAGAGAGAGAGAGCACAAGCAGGTGCAACAACAGGCAGGAGAGGGAGAAGCAGGCTCCCCGCTGAGCAAAGAGCTCAATGTGGGGCTGGATCCCAGGACCCCGGCATCACGACCTGAGCAAAAGGCAAGGCTCAACAGACTGCGCCACCCAGGTGTCCCAATTTTGTTTTAGGTTAATAGTGTTCAATAAATATATTACTAAATGCAGAAACCGTGTGATATCTATTGATGTATGCCTTAAATGTATTGCCCTCCAGCATTTCCTGCAAGATTTACTGCTGGTTCACCATACTGGGTAAGTGATGTTGATCATATACCTGAAATATACATGTACTTGTTACAAAAAGCCATAAAACATTATTATCAAACACTTGCTTTCAAACAAGATCTCATGGGGATAAAACGTGAAATTTCAACAAACTCTATAAAACCAATGATTTACATGATTTTTAACATAATATACTCTGAAATAAATGGCTTTGAAATAATTCATTTATATTTTGGAAAAGAAATTTGTTGGACTATTATAGCAATTAAATTTATTAGGGTACTGATGCACTAAAATTTTATTTGGAATGTAAATTTTTACTTTTAAAAAACCAATAAAACATTTAGTTATTAGAAAAATATGTAAAGGATAGAGTGTTGCTTTTACATTTGAGTCATTTTGTAGAGTAATATGCATACCATACAGCACCATGTCCTACAATTTTGACCTTTAAGTTGAAACACAAACTTTAAAATAAAAAACAGAGGGCAGAACCTTATTATAAGACCTGAAATCATAACACTCCTAGAAGAAAACATAGGCTCTAATCTCTTTGACATCAGCCTTAAAAACATTTTTCTAGATATTTCACCCTGAGCAAGGAAACAAAAGCAAAATAAATTATTATGCTTATACCAAAATGAAAAGCTTTTCCACAGTGGAGGAAACCACAACAAAGAAAAAAGACAAGCTACCAAATGGGAGAAGGTAGTTGCAAATGATATATCTGATAAGGAGTTAATGTTCCAAATATATAAAGTACTTATGTAACTCAACATCAAAAAGACAAATAATCCATTTAAAACTAGGCAGAGGACCTGAATAGACATTTTTCCCAAAAGACATACAAATGGCCAACAGACACGGAAAGATGCTTAACATCACTAATCATCAGGAAAATGCAAATCTAGACTTCAATGAGATATTTCCTCACACAGGTTAGACTGGCTAGAAGCAAAAAGACAAGAAATCACAACTGTTTGTAAACACGCGGAGAGAGCCCAAGCATGGGCACGGTGGGTAAGAATGTCAGTTGGAGCAGTCACTGTGGAAAACGGTATGGGGTTTCTCCACATAATTAAAAATAGAAATAGCAGATGATCCAGTAATCTCACTACTTGGTATTTACCCAAAGAAAACTAATATACTAATTTGAAAAGGTATATGCACCCCTGTGTTTAAAGCAGCATTATTTAAAATAGCTGAGCTATGGAAGCCACCAATGGATAAAGAAGATGCGCCACACACACTCACACAAGAATATTATTGAGCTATGAAAAAGGATGAGATCTTGCTATTTGGGGCAACATGGATAGACCTAAAAGGTCTTATGCTAAGTGAAAATAAGTCAGAGAAAGACAAATACATATGATTCACTTACATGCAGAATCTTAAAACAAAACAAATACCAAGCCATAAAACAGATTCTTAAATACAAAGAATGAACTGGTAGTTGCCAGAGAGGTGTGTGGGTGGGTGGGTGAGATAAAGGGGATTAGGAGGTACAAACTTCTAGTAATAAAACAAACAAGTCACAAAGATGAAGAGTATAACAAAGACAATATAGTCAATAATGTTGCAAGGACATTGTGTGGTGGCTTCACCTATGGTAGGCACTGAGTAATGTATGGAAGGTGTAGAATTGTTGAATCAACATATTGTACACCTTAAATTACCATGTATTTCAGTAAAAATAGTATAAAGAGCAGACTATCTACTGTAATTAATCATTCAAAAAATCAATACACAAACTTTAAAAATAACTTTTATTTTAAACATTTATAAAGGGAACATATATAAACTTAACAAATCTATGTGAAATTATTTTCAGTTTTTCTTCTCTGACTTTTACCCATTCTGTCTTAGTACCAAGATCTGCTATCTTTGAGGAATAAGAATTCTGCTAAGTCAAATGGTTTAAACAATATAATTTATTAGTGTCATATATGACTTATTATTTTTAAAATAATACAAATATACTTTACAATTTGTTAATGGGGTTTTAATAGCACGCAGTTAAGTGCATATTTTTGCCTTTCTTCTTGGGATTACTCAAAATTTCTAAAAAGAATGAGAAACAAAAATGCAAATGCTATCTTTGATAAACCTTACAGAAACCATAGATATTATATCACAAGTGAATAGAGAGGGATCTCAGATGTAGCAATGGCCAAAGAGGAGTGTGGGAAGACAAAGCAAGCTCCCTATAGGGTGCAGAGTGGTAGGTAACTCTTCTCCAAAGTGAGAGGCACAAGCAAAGTTTCCAACCAAAACGTCCCTGTTTGCAATAATGGGCAGTGGGTCCCTGAGCCAACAGTGGGAGCTTCTGTGCACTTGGTTTGATGTCCACTAATAGAGATGAGCAATATTTGCACAAGCCAACTTAGCAGTGAGACAGCATAGGGGACAGTGATTGGACTGGAAGCATTATACTCGGTTTTCTGAGAAAAGTAACAGATAAATAACTTGCCCACAAAATCCTTTCCTTGAGCTAATTCACGTATCTTGGAAATAACCCCGACTTGCAAACGGTGAAACTGACACAGCACAGGAAATCTAAACTGAAAAAAAAAAGGACTGTAATAAATAAATTATATTTTCTAGGAGATTCTCCACTCAGGAAAGCAGCAGACCTAGATATTTCCACAGGATCATGTTTCTCATGAAGATGATAAGTGACAGATTTGACCGATGTCCGTTAGCATTATCCTTCAAGTTCAGCACTGCTTATCAGTAAAAAGAATCAATATATTGACTAAAAAGAAGTAACATATGCTGCTATCTGAACAGATTGATTGAACTTACGCAGTCATCCTGCCTGAAACAATTTAACCAATGTCCATTACTTTGGATATTAACCATTACAAACCTAAATTTTCATGATTCAATATTTTAACATCCACACGCCATGGACAACGAATTCACTTGCGCTGATTTACTTAGAGTGCTGTCCAAAGCGGTCCTGGTGGGAGGGGGAAAATATAAAAATGTAAGAAATAAAAATGCAATTTTAGTTCTTTTACGAGCTTGGGCTGTGAAGAACCTTGTGCCTTTTCTCATAAGTGTATCACTGAAAACTGTAGTCCAGACTGTAAGCAGTGTCTGTGACCGAGGCAGCTTTGTTATCCATCATCCAACAATGGATGATCCTTAAGTAATTATCTTTTAAGTATATTGTAACAAATTTGGTGCAACTCTTACCATTTTTACATAAGGTACTTAAGTTTTCTCATATTATAGGAGCCTCCAATTTGTTTTATTAGAATCAGGATGTGATTTTATATAGACAATGAAATCTGTGGCCAAATGACAAAAACCAAGCAAACAGCATTTTATTACGTTTTGTCCACATGAAGCCACATAACCACATAAAATATCTTGTTGAAAATACACAAAGATAAACTCAAAATGGATGAAAGATCTTAATGTGAGACAAGATTCCATCAAAATCCTAGAGGAGAAAACAGGCAACACCCTTTTTGAACTTGGCTACAGTAACTTCTTGCAAGATTCATCCATGAAGGCAAGACAAACAAAAGCAAAAATGAACTATTGGGACTTAATCAAGATAAGAAGCTTTTGCACAGCAAAAGGTACCATCAACAAAACTCAAAGACGACCTACAGAATGGGAGAAGATATTTGCAAATGACAGATCAGATAAAGGGCTAGTTTCCAAGATCTATTTTTTTCCTCAAAACACTTGAGAAAAAAATATTCCAAGATCTATAAAGAACTTAATAAACTCAACAGCAAAGAAACAAACAATCCAGTCATGAAATGGGCAAAAGACATGAACAGAAATCTGAGGAAGACCTAGATATGGCCAACAAGCACATGAGAAAATACCCTGCATCACTGGCCATCAGGGAAATACACATCAAAGCCACAGTGAGATCCCACCTCACCCCAGTGAGAATGGGGAAAATTAACAAGGCAGGAAACCACAAATGTTGGAGAGGATGAGGAGAAAGGGGAACCCTCCTGCACTGCTGGTGGGAATGTGAACCAGTGCAGCCACTCTGGAAAACTGTGTGGAGGTTCTTCAAAGAGTTAAAAATAGATCTGCCCTATGACCCAGCAATTGCACTGCTGGGGATTTAGCCCAAAGATACAGATACAGTGAAACGCCAGGACACCTGCACCCCGATGTTCACAGCAGCAATGTCCACAATAGCCAAACTACGGAAGGAGCCTCGGTGTCCATTGAAAGATGAATGGATAGAGAAGCTGTGGTCTATGTATACACTGGGATATTCCTCAGCCATCAGAAACGACAAATCCCCACCATTTGCTTCGACGTGGATGGAACTGGAGGGTATGATGCTGAGTGAAATAAGTCAATCGGAGAAGGACAAACGCTATATGGTCTCATTCATTGGGGGAATATAAAAAATAGTGAAAGGGAATAAAGGGGAAAGGAGAAAAATGAGTGGGAAATATCAGAAAGGGAGACAGAACATGAAAGACTCCTAACTCTGGGAAACGAACTAGGGGTGGTGGAAGGGGGGAGGTGGGCGGGGGGTGAGGGTGGGGGTGACTGGGTGACAGGAACTGAGGTGGGCACTTGACGGGATGAGCACTGGGTGTTATTCTATATGTTAGCAAATTGAACACCAATAAAAAATAAATTTATAAAAAAAGAAAATACTAATTTATATTTACATGAAATCAATGAGTAAATGTCAAAATTGTTTATTTTAAAATTTACTTTTTATCAATGACCAATCTCAAACAGTATTAAAAAAATAAAAGCAAAACCAAAACACCTGTTGATAAATTGCATTTGGCATCACTTTGTTACTCCTGTAAGTACCTTCTTATGGTGTATCTCAGTAGAGATACAATACTAGAGCTACTCCTTTTAGAAATGAAATGGTAGGTCTTTAAGTCAGTTAATAAATTTTATTTCTCTTTAAAAATACGACTATGGAGCACCTGAGTGACTCAGATAAATGGACTCTTGATTTCTGCTCAATCATGATCTCAGGGTCCTGGGATTGAGCTCTACAGTGAGCTCCCTACTCAGAGGGGAGACTGCTTGAGGATTCTCTCTCTCTCTCCCTCTGGCCCTCCCTGGGCTCACGCATGCACACCTGCTCTCTCTCTCTCTTTCAACTAAATAATCTTAAAAAAAAAAAAAAAAAAAAGTAAAAATCCAACTAAATTTAAAATGAACAGAGGGATCCCTGGGTGGTGCAGCGGTTTGGCGCCTGCCTTTGGCCCAGGGCGCGATCCTGGAGACCCGGGATCGAGTCCCACGTCGGGCTCCCGGTGCATGGAGCCTGCTTCTCCCTCTGCCTGTGTCTCTGCCTCTCTCTCTCTCTCTCTGTGACTATCATAAATAAATAAAAAATTAAAAAAAAAAATGAACAGAAAAAAACAAAGAGTGGATGTAGAGTATCTTTGACTTCATCTTTACATGAATGTTACAATATACTTCATCATATCAATAATAATATGACGGACATTAAGAATATCTATGAAAAAGGGCAGCCCCGGTGGCTCAGCGGTTTGGCGCTGACTTCAGTCCAGGGCCTGACCCCATGGTCCCCGGATCAAGTCCCACGTCGGGCTCCCTGAGTGGCGCCTGCTCCTCCCTCTGCCTGTGTTTCTGCCTCGCTCTCTCTCTCTCTGTGTCTGTCATGAATAAATAAATAAAATCTTAAGAAAATGAATATCTATGAAAAAATGTCAATGTTACCAAGGATAAAAGCAGAAGTAAATTATTATTTCTGACTTTCAAATGGAGAAATTGAAGTTTATATAGAACCACACTCAGAAGGTCACCTGGGTGGCTCAGTGGTTGAGTGTCTGCCTTCCGCTCAGGGCGTGATCCCGGGGTCCCGGGATCGAGTCCCACGTCGGGCTCCCGGTGCATGGAGCCTGCTTCTCCCTCTGCCTGTGTCTCTGCCTCTCTCTCTCTCTGTCTCTCATGAATAAATTTAAAAAATAAGAAAAGAACCACACTCAGAAAAGAGTCAATAGCCAAACTAGATCTTTATAAACCCCAAACTCCCAAGCAACCCACGTTCTCCAAAATCACACTTCTTCCTTTATGTTTTGGAACTATATTTGTTACGAGTCTCTCTCACTACAAAGTTGGCCAAGTGGGAAACTCCCTTAAAATCATGGGGTTTTGCACGCAGATTATCTTGACAAAGGTATATGGTAAGAAGAAAAATGAGTTAATAACTCTCAAGTGTTTTTGGCTTAGGGAGAGAAGCTCATATATATTATTGTGTATGTGACAAAATCTTTCCTGTTTATGAGAAAGAAGGATCATATATGAAAGATTTCTAGCTTCAGTTATGTTTAAAAATAGAGAATGGTATTTCCTTCTCAGTGCAGTCCCTAATAACATTTTATCCTCTAGTTTTAGTAGATGCTTTGATATTTATGAAAGCAATAGATATTAATCATTTTAATTAATCTAATAATTAATAATAATTAATAATTAATAAATTAATGATTGATTTAATGATTTATTTTATTTATTCTTACTCTTAGCATTTTGCTAGTAAGTTTGCTAATTTTGAATGATTCTAAGCATAATATAATTACAATGTAATAAAACTATTATTTTAATTGGTGTGACAGTTATTGAGTGGAAATGCTAACCCAGATGCTAGGTTACTATCTGAGAATCAGTGATGACTTAGACATGGTTGCTGCTCTAGGAGCTTAGTTTAATAGGAGAAAAAGTATTGTAAAGAAAAACATTCTCTTCACATGTCTTCCTTTTTTACGTGTGAAATTGATAAGACTTAGGCTCTGCAGGTTTTTTTTTTTAAGATTTTATTTATTTATTCGTGAGAGACATAGAGACATAGGCAGAGAGAGAAGCGGGCTCCTTGGGGAACCCGATGCAGGACTCAATCCCAAGACCCCAGGATCACAACCTGAGCCAAAGGCAGAGGATCAACCACTGAGCCACCCAGGTGCCTTTCTGCAGTTTTAAGTACTAAAAACACCTATGAACATGTTGTTGGTAATAAGAGGTGTGCTCAATTTATCTTTTCATAAAAAGTTAACACAATAATAATTCCAAATTATTTAAACAGGGTACATTGTGCTATGAAAGCACAAGACCTAGAAGGAGACAGAGATATTTTCACACAATCGTCAGATATTAGTTTCTGAGAGTTTGTCTTTTCTTTTTTTTTTCTTTTTCAATGTCCTCTACTTCTTCAACATGCCCCTGATTAAATGAAATATAATTATTTTGGCCTTCCTTATCTAGAAAATGAAATACTGCAATTTTTACTTATAATGCATACCAATTAGTTTGGCCCCAGTTAATTGAGATTTTACTATTATCGACATGTTCCTAAAATTGCAATAAAATGTGTATATTTGTGGTAATATATGAATATGAAATGTAATAGATTTCTTATATTTGGCAGAAACAGTCCAGAAGATCTGACCTGCTGTGATACAAGCTAAACTGTCACTTGAGATAACTGAAAATGCTAAGAGTTTTGCATTCAGCAGTTGTATTTTTTAAGGGTTATTTATTTGAGAGAGAGAGCACAGGTGTAGGAGAGGCAGAGGGAGCAGGAGAGACAATCTCAAGCAGCCTTTTTACTGAGTGCAGAGCCTGATTCCGGGCTCAGTCCCAAGACCCTGGGATCCTGACCTGAGCTGAAACCAAGAGTTGGCCACTTCACTGACTGAGCCATGCAGGCGCCTCTGGTGGTTATATTTTTAATTTCCCTACTCTCTTTCACATTTGCCTTATTTTCCTTATGTATTTTATCTTCAAATTTCAAAAATACTTTTGCTTGTAATTTCTAACTTTCCTTTTTTTTGATATTTAAAATATAACATCTTTCTAATCAACAAAGTAAGACCTAGTTGAAAAATAATTACCACCATTTAATTTAAAGAAAACCCAGATAACTCATTTTATGACCTGGAATTGACCCTCCAGTGGTGGTTAGCAAATCTGTGAGCAAAGTGTGTTGTACATGTGTTAAATGAATGAATGTCCACTTGACATACATAATTCTCTGGCTGTGTTATTTATGCATTTATTCATGGTAACATGAAACAGATTTTCAGAATGTAAAGGGAGATGAGTTACAGTGCTCTCTTCTGTTGAAATTTTAGTTTAAAATCTAATGAATACAGGTATGTTGGAATAGGACTAAACCTAATCAATATTAACTAAAAAGACAATTAATTGCAAAACCTAGCTTCACTGATCAGTGATTTTCATTAATTTTTGTTTTCTTATATGTGAAATTGTATGACTTAGGTGTCATGATTTCAAAAGCTGATGAATATGTGTTGGTAATAACAGGTGTGCTCAATCTACAGTTTGCATAAAAATTTAGTGATGTTATAATTCACAATATTTAAATTTATTACATTTTAAATAAGTATCTAAATGTAGAAACTTAACTAAGAGCACAAGAAAAAATGAGTATTCATATTGAGCAGTATCTGAGTATAATGGAAAGAGGAAATTCATCATAAAGAGAGCTGGAAGTTACTTCAAGATTTTTTGAAACTATGGAAGCATAGGATCAAGAGTACAATGACAAGGGAAATGAACACTTTGGGGAAACCTTTATTTAGGAATTGTGCAAAACATACCATGAACAGTGACAGAGAAAGAAAGATGACAAAAAAGAGAGGCAGGGCTAAATAAATAATGTTGGATAAACTAAAACTGGAGACAGAGTTTAAGAAAGAGGGGTAGCAATATGGAACACAAATTCTTTTTTGATTGGTCACTGGAAAGACTCTGTTGACCCAAGAAAGAAATCGTTATGAGGTTAGGGCAAGAGTAGAAGGCAGCCTGCAAGAGGTCATGTAGTATTGAGGAAAAGAATCACCAAGTATCAATTAATTTTGTCAAAAGACTAGCATCATAAAGAAGGAACTCTAAAAACCTGGCTTGATTTCCTTGCAAATGATGTAATAATTAATTTTAAAGAGAAGTAAAGGGACGCCTGGGTGGCTCAGAGTTTAGCTCCTGCCTTCAGCCCAGGGGGTGACCCACATCGGGCTTCCTGCGAGGAGCCTGCTCCTCCCTCTGCCTGTGCCTCTGCCTCTCTCTGTGTCTCTCATAAATAAATAAATAAAATCTTTAAAAAAAAAGAGAGAAGTAAAGAATGGCAAGATGGTTGGAGAAGAGAGGTGGTTGACAGAATAAGTCAAAGCCAGATGTTAAATGAAATATTTTCTTGGAGAAATTTTGGCATACACGTGAAAGCATTTGCTTGATCACATAATCCCATGAAAGTCTCCACAGAGCAGTAGATAAAGGGATACTGGGCATTTGTACTTTCTTGCCAAACATTTTTTTCTTTGTTATCTCTTCTGTCTCCTTAAGTGAAAGAATTGGCAAACAATTACAATATGAACTTATAATAATAGGTAGATGTCATCATAAAAGTGTGCGGAGACATTCACAGGAGCGGGGGAGAACCGTCCATCATCTGGAAGCTAACTCTGCCAACATTCCCATAGCCTATATTCCAGACATTAAAGCATTAGGGATTGAAACTACTGCACTAACAGATCACCTGTGACTCCACGGCAACCACTAAAATGTTCAATTTCATCTCAAAGGAATTATTCAAGCCAATGGAATATAAATATTTTCAGAAGTTATCCATTCTGATCCCTCTTTGTCAGGCACTGAGATAGCTTGACAGAAGCAGATAGTAAAATTTCTAATTCAGTTTAAATATTTAATTTATTCTCAATAATATCAGTTCAAAGAAGTCACCAGTGACAATATTGCTCTAAGAGAAGGGTTGTACTTAATAGTCAATAAGCTAAAAATATCCATACATTTTTTTTTTCAAACCCTTAAACAAGCATAGAGGTTTCATGTTCAGTAAAGTAGGGAACAACAGAAACAGACTTCTCAACATCTAATCTGGGGCCACTTACTTTACCACATTTCTATTTTTTGATTATTTATTAAAGTTTTAGAGAAAATGAAGGACACTTTTCACATGCTTAATTCACTAAAAACTCAGTCCAATGAATGACTTAATGTTCACTATTTGCATAGCTATTTCTTCATAATGCCTGAACATAATTTGATTTCATTTTTAATAATGACATCTTTATATGATCTCCATGCTATTCAACTGATTATAATTTATAAATTTCTATGCCATGTAGATCACCATTTAAGAGCAAAGATTATGAAAAATGTAAGATAGTATTAAAATATGGTAATACATAGCAATTTATAGTAATATAATACAGTAAAATAATACAGTATTAAAAACAGAGTGGAAACAGCTGTCACAAAATGATTAAGAGACAAGTTTTTTGTGTCATCCATGATTTCAAATGCCATGTGAGCTGTAAGTAAACGTGGGAGAATAAGCAACTATATTTCCCTGCAAAAATAAAAGAATATCATTGGAAAGGTATTTCCAAAGTGAGCTTTTTCACTACTCACTAAAACTGAAAAATACACAATTAAAAAAATTCTTCCATGCCTGTTTGTATTTAATGGATTCCAGATAATAATGCTAACATATTTGGTATTATTTTAAGATTCTTTAAAAAATAAGACAGTGAAGAGCTAATATTCAGCCAATCAGAAGTTCAGAATGATTCAAACTCTCAGGTTCTAGAATCCATGAATTGTTCTTGAAGTTATGATCAGTTGATATAGCACAGTATCCGTCTACGGATGGAATTGTGAGGAATTGATGGCATCTAACATGCACAGTCATGGACTGTAAATGCTTTTCCTTGAGGCACCTGGGTGGCTCAGTTGGTTAAGTGTATATCTTGGGCTCGAGTCATGATCTCCAGGTCCTGGGATTGTGGCTCGCATGGGGCTCCCTGCTCAGCGGGGAGCCTTCTCCTTCTCCCTCTGCCCCTCTGCCCTGCTTGTGCTCCCTGCCCCCCACATCAATTAAATATTTTTTAATAAGAATGTTTTTCCTTAATTGTTCAACAATCTAGAATTGCCTGTATCTATCTAATATCTATCTAAGAAATATATCAGTGCCAGATGTGTGACATGGACTTTCTCCACTAAAATGTTGCTCTGACTTAAAGATACTGAATAGACAAGGCAAGAATGTGACACATTGGAATGTACAGGTGTAGATTGCATTTTTACTTATATTTTAAGTTGAAGTCAACTTAAATAATTGAAATATCTTTTATTTTTTATTTTAACTTTGAGAAAGGACATTATATGGATTTTGGGGGGTTAGCAGAAGGAATCATCATTTAAGTCCCAGAGTACACAAAAGTCGAAAAATTAGTGCTGCTGTAGGGAGTCACATCCATACTGTTAGCCTTTGGTAATAGTCAAGAGTACAAGAAGGGTGGGATCATTCAATGAATTACTGGAATCAAAAGGAGGATACCATTCTATATTCAGAAATTCGGTCCTTTGGATCACTTGTGCTTTCCAAACCATCAAGTATATCCAAGTGGCCAAACACATTTTTTAGTTAGAATCTGAAAGAGACTCTGGGAGATCTTGATTTTTAGCTTTTCATCCTCCATAAAAAGAAGAAATTGGATATTAAAGCGACAATCTTAAAAACCTGACTCTCATCTAAATATAACACAGTAACTCAACCTCAAATGGCAGCAAACCAATTAGCCATTCCAGTGGTGAAATCTACAAATATGGTCCACATCCATCATGGTAGCTCTCACAAACAGTCTAAGCTTAATCATATCAAAGGATTAAGTGGTAGGATTTCTCATGCTCTTATATCTGAGTGTAAGAAAGAAAAATTATTTAGGATTAAAAATGTCTACAGATTCTCAATGGTAAATCAGAAATGACTGCCAAGATCCTTTGCCTAGGGTTATTTATGTTATAAAAATAAAATTGTGGTTTTCATGGCCACAAAGAAAAACGTTCATTCTACATGAATCCACACCAGTAGTTTTTGCCAAGTATTTTGATTGCACGTTCTCATTGCCAAATGCTAATGTCTAAACCTGGCTCTGTTGAGTTAATCATGCCATTTTGGTTTAGCTCTATTTTGTCTTATTGATTGATTGATATCATAAAACTGTACCCATTAGGCCATAGACTAAGACTAAGAAGAGTTACTTAATGTACCCTGAAGCTTTTCAATAGAAAGTAGATAGTGGCAACTCTTCTCAGAGAAAGAAATCCAGGATCTTTCTGTTAGGCTATTATGGAAAAGTTAGATTTAGAACACAATTGTCTTTAGGAAAATTAATACATTGCCAGGATTGGTAAGGACCTTAGATATTGTCTTATCCTATGTTTCTTGGAAAACAGTGCCTGAGACAAAGGATGATGTATAAATAGTTTATATGGGACTAGGATCCTAGAAACCAAGAGTGATGCATGGGGAGAGCCAATATGTTATCAAATTGGCCACTACTTAAAAAAAATTTTTTTTCCCACTACTATGGAAACAAAATGCCTAATTTCTGGCCATATGAAAAACCTCGCGAACACTTATTTGACCCTCCCAAAAAAGATGTATTTATTTCTCAGTTCCTAACCTCATGCTCAAAGATTGTTCCAAGAGATATTAACTTCTTTGTTGAGGAAGAGACGCAAGAGGAAAGAAATCCTGAGGCGGAAACATAGAGTTGATCTGATATATGCTTTCATTATAGAAATATATTTCACACCCCAGAAGAGAAACCCAAATTTTCAGAGTATTTCAACATTTCATTAGATCAGCTTCTTCTGAGCAATGGGATATATATATACATATATTTTTTTTAAGATTTTGTTTATTTATTTGACAGAGAGAGGGAGAGGGAGAGCACAAGCAGGGGGAGCAGAAGGCAGAAGGAGAAGCAGCCTCCCTGCTAAGCAAGGAGCCCAATGTGGGGTTCGATCCCAGGACCCCAGATCATGACCTGAGCAGAGGGCAGATGCTTACCTGGCTGAGCCACCCAGGTGCCCCAGTGATATTTATATTAATCCAGTGGATCCCTTAATTATGTACCCATCACTGTACTTCTTTTGACATAAAATGAGTACCTTGATATGAGCCAATATTGTATGACATACCATGCTAGTAAAACAAGCATTTCTATGGTGATGTTTTTGAAGGCACTGTACGGAGGAAAGCAAACTCATATCCAGGTTTGGTGTCACTTCTGGTAAGAAGGATCTACTCATCTCTGCAGGACAGAGGGGTATGAGGTCATAATTTACAAGCAAGAGGCTAGTTTTTGGCAAGAACTATGCCATATCGAAGACAAAGCATCAAGAGTTTGCCAGGTATATAAATTTTGGGTAAAGTTCCAAGTACATTGCCCCAGCATCCCATGTCAGAGAAGGCCAAGGGCAAGAACCAGGAAGTCTGATGGTGAAGACTGGAGTGAGGCACTTCTGTGCTACACGGCCATGAAGCTGGATATTTCCTGGCGAAACTTATCAATGGAGCAGTGTCTGTAATAAGAATTGAGACAAAGAGAATTTGAAGTGGGCACAGTGGATTTCCTGTAAAATACAAGACAAATGATACAGTACAAGTAATACATTCTCACCTCCTGCTAACGTAGGAATTGCAACATTCTTAAAAATTGAACATTTGGCCTCTGCTAAAATGTTTTACTTAAGGTTATTGGTTCTCTGTGCTTCCCAGAATGGCATTATCTGGTGGTCACCCTCGAAGGTATTCTCATGGCCCAGGAATTTGGATCATGTACCAGCATGAGAAATTACAGAAAATGCTTAGAGGATGGGATCATTCAATGAATTACTGGAATCAAAAGGAGGATACCATTCGATATTCAGAAATTTGGGTCCTTTGGACAACAACTGTGCTTTAGACCAAACATTCTGTCACTGTTGGTCCAGATGGCAGAAGAGAGAATGGCTGAGGATGGCAATGAGATCCCACAAAGGATGAGGAAAGGGCTGCAGCAAGGAGTACGGAAAAGCATACACGGCCCTACTGGTTGAAAAGGACCCTAATGGTACTTCGTTCTCACATCATGACTCTGGGGGCCGCTGTGCTATCTGAGACCAATACACCACACCTGGAGCTGGGGTGAGCAGAAGGGCACGAGGGGCAGCTGCCAAAGCATGTCTGTGGCAACCAAGTGACCAAGGTGGGCTGCGGGTGTAACTGCTCCTCAAGGTGACTTACATCTCGCCCCACCGGCTCCCGGCATCTTAGCTGCGACAGGGGAATCTTTCTTTGTGTAATAGAGACTCAGAGGTGTTTCATAAAGTAAAACTTGAAAGAAAAATATTTAAAGATGTGTAGAGAACTTTATATTGAAATGAATTCTGCTCTTCCAAATCTCGTGGTTCTCAATCGGAGTTTCTTGTCTCGATCTGTGGAAAGACAGAAAAGGTACTCTAGCTTCTTGCTGCCAGTTCTTCAATTTCTGGAAAACTGTTAGCACCATCTCAAAGCTATCGCTTTTCTAGCTTCATCAAAATCGACAATTGTTCAGCACTTTACCATGTTTCCAGCCAATTACCCATCCTTGTCATGTTTTTCAGTTCTTTTTTTTACACATCATTCTTCAACTGGCTTTTCTAAAACTGAACATCTTCCAGGGCTACACAGCCAAATCTTCAAGCAGAAGTGGAACAAAAAGGAGGAATGATCAGATTACCTGTGGAGATTAGGAAAACAGAATCAGGCCCTGGTATAAAGCAGGTATGGAAAATAGAAAGAAATGTCAAGCACACAGAAAGTAGGATGAGGTCAGTACCAGTGGAGGTTAAAAGAAAAAGAGAGAGAAATACACAGTTTATGGTTATGGATAAGCCATCATGAGAGATAAGCATCTGGATTCCCAGATAATTGCTGCCTCTGATGTTTCCCCGTAAATTATTCCCAACATCCCCAACTTAGTGGCTTTATCCGGGATCTTACGTATATTGCTCTAGTTTCTGTTTGTAGAGAAGCCAGTAAACATCTACAGGTCCAAACAATTCATGGGCTCCCAATATCTTTTTATAAATGCAAAGACTCTAACAACAAATTTTAATTTGGGGTTACAAAATTTCAGACAGGGTGCCCCAAATTTTTACATACGCTTACTATTGAATATCTACAATTACCCTTTGTGGTAAGTATTATTATTTAAGTGGTAGGTATTTAGGATTTTTGCCCAACGTCGCATAACAAATAAGTGTCAGTATAATGTAAAATTCAGCAAACAATTTTAAAGTTTTCACTCTTTACAAAGTAGAATGATAAAGGTTTTTGCAGGAAAGTCTCTAGAGGACTTACACTCTAGTAAGTGACACAAACACGTGCCAAACAATTTCTATTAAAGATCACCTTCTTAAGTGCATCATTACAGAAATCAAAGCATAGTGTCCTATGTTCACACAGGAAGGAATAACTAGTAGGATCTACTCATCTGACACTCCTGGGGGCAGATTGGTTGTTGAAGGGCTAGCAGATTTCTCTAAGTGGAGAAATGAAAAATATATAGAATTTAAATAAAATATACCCAGGAGGAAACTACTGAAATTGTCTGGATGAGCTATTACAACAACTTCAACAAAGTTCAAACTGCAGTGATTAATAATTTGTTCTCTTTTTTGCAACTTTGAATGTTAAAGATAGACCCACTTCTTCAACAATCCCTCTTTTATATTCTTATTACCAGTGAAATGTATTTTCTTTCCATATCTCCATATGCTCTTACATACAACCATATATACATATGTAGTTGTACATGTGAAATATGTAGACATATATAGTTATAAAATGTATATATGTGGTTTATGCAATGCCATGATATTATTATGTTAGTTTCCTACAGTTATAACAAAGTATTGCAAACTAGATGGTTTAACAACAGAAATTTATTGTCTCAGCGATCTGGATGCTATACGTGCTAAATCAAAGTGTTGGCAGGGTTGGTTCCTCCCGAGGTCAACGGAACAGTGTAAAGCTGTCTGATGCTTTACACCTGACCTTTAGTATTTGCTGGGAGTCTGGGGGCATTCCTGGGCTTATAGAAGCATCACCCTAATCCTGCTTTTTCCGTTTGGCTCTCTCTTCCCATGTGCATGTTTGTCTCCAAATTTCCCCTTTTTATAAGTACAGCTGTCATTTTATATTAGGGCTTACTATAATGGTCTTTTGACTTGATTTTCTCTGTAAAGATCCTTCGCAAGAACTGAATGTCTTTGAGAGGTAGTTAGGTCATGAGCTTGGAGCCCTCATGGACAAGATGAGTGCCCTTATAAAGAAGAGATGGAAGGGGTTGCTGTCTCCTTCACTCTTCACCATCTGAGGACACAGAGAGAAGTTGGCTTTCTACAAGCCCAAAGTGGACTCTACCAGAGATTCGATCTGCCAATAACTTGCAAACTCCTGTCCTTCAGAATTATGAGAAATAAATGTTTTTTGCTTAAGCCATGAGATTTAGAGGTATTTTTGTTATGGTAGCTAGACCTATCTAGCACCCTACCTCCAAATAAGGTCACATTTTAAGGTACTGAGGGATAAGACTTCAACATATGGATTTATGGAAGAAACAATTCAACAGCTGTGGAAAACATTGTGATTGTTTCGGATTTAACATTCTTATATACATGAAATAACTGGATCCAAAACCCAATGGAATGCACAGATTTAAAATCTTTAAAAGGCCCAAATTTTAATCTAGGGTAGGGATTTCTTGAAGATGATAAAAAAAATTGTTTATTTTTACCAGCTATTTTATAATTGAAAAACTAAGGAGCAATACTGGCAGGTATATTTTTATTGGCATGTCAGTTCTATAAAAGCGCTTTCAATGGCAATAATTATTCCTTCACGATGTTTTCATTAACAATAGTTCTTAAATTGGAATATATTTAGAAAAGATGACAGCATCAATGACAAATTGTTAAAGATAGTTTTTCAAGTTTTAAAGAATGAGTAAAAGTAATTTTGGATAATGTGTTTCTTAACTAAAGATCTGTTATTTCAAAATAAAAACAAATGCTTGGTGATTCATTTTTAGTGATGTCACATTTATTTGTAAAAAATTAATTTTGTTGCTGATTTCCACTAGAAAATTTAGAAATTCATCCAGTGACAGAGTTTGGAGCATTTTTTTTTCCCCTCTAGTTCTACTATGAAATGGCATTAAAGAGGAGAAAATAACTATGACTTAGACTTTCCCCTTTAATTTCAGTAAAATTTTGGCCAACATTATACCCAAAAGAGGATTCTACAGCATAGCACGCTTTCCATTCCAGAATAGTTTCTTGTTCTAATATTCTAAATTTTCTAATTTTATCCACATGGTTTCCTCCATTATATAAAGTCAAATTAAGAAGTGGAAGACTGATCTGAATCCCTCTATTTGCTCAGAGGCCGCGCAGGGTGCCAAGTATTCCACACAGCACTTCAGAGGTCTCAGATCAACACTGGGGTGTTGCATATCTCCTCATCATTTGTTTATAAGGCTACGTTAGAAAGGAAGCCTGAACTCAGTTCAGAAATCAACAGAATGTCTGAAAACAAAGAATGAGTAGGCCCAGAATAAACAGACCCAGAAGCTGCAAAGAATTCTAGAAACAGGCACCATGGGCACAGTGATCTATTACTCATTGCTGTTAATTTCTACCACACTAGTTAAGCAAACACAATGCACTGCTTGGGACTCTTCACCACGTCATGTCAGCTTACTTGTGCAAGAACAGATAATATTCTGTGAATCGGCCTCTGACTAAATGACCTGTGACACTTTGGGAATAGGAAGAAACTAACTTCTTTGTTACCGATTACTCCATTTTTAGTGCAACAAATATGCTCTCTATATCGCCATACAGATAAATGAGGACATTTCAGGACTTGGAGGACATTAGTACAGGACTCTCTTACTGTACTAATACTAGATTTCGGAAAGCTTTTGTAAACTTAAGTGAAAACAAATAATGATGTTTGCTACTATGCTCTGAAACATATTAGAAATTAAAGATCTGAATGTGGAAGAATTAAGTGGGAAGGGAAATGGGATTATGGGTCAAAAGCAAATAGCGAACTGAAGAGTGGCAAAAAAACCCCATACTATCAAGTTTGTCAGTGATATATCCTGGTCTTTGCTATTGCTTTGCTTCAGCCATGACATGTACTTCTCTGTAAAAACTTAAGTAAGATCACTTCATTATAGGGCACTGACCTATTACGGTTTCTTTTTTTTTTTTTTTAATTTATTTATGATAGTCATGGAGAGAGAGAGAGAGAGGCAGAGACATAGGCAGAGGGAGAAGCAGGCTCCATGCACTGGGAGCCTGACGTGGGATTCGATCCCGGGTCTCCAGGATCGCGCCCTGGGCCAAAGGCAGGCGCCAAACCGCTGTGCCACCCAGGGATCCCCCTTATTACGGTTTCATGATGCGGTCCCAGAATGTATGAATCACGACACTCTCCATTAAGTCAGTAATTATTAACTTTACTTTAAAATTTTAATTCTCAAATTTTCAGGTGGGCATTTATGCTTGTGTAAACAACCATCATTATGATGAAATATTCTAAAATATTCGCTTCTGCTTATATAAAATTTTGGAGTTAAGAGTTCAAAAGACATCAAGACAACTCCACCATTTTACAGATAAACATATTTGCTAAGAAAAATTAAGCAAGTTGTCCAAGATCATACAACTTATAAGCAAGAGAAACAAAAGTCAGATCTGACTGGCCCAGCTTATGTTTACATGAGACAGCATAGCACGCTGAGTGTCTTATGGTTGGGTATCCTGATGATTTTTAAAAATAGATCATAAATTACTTATAGCAGTGTATGATACCCATGGGAGACCACATGGCATCTAAATAAAAAGTTCCACAATATAACTTAGACAGCTCTGTGTGTGTGAATTGACAGACATATATATTATATATATGGAGGACCGTAGCCCTAAAAGATTTTTAAAATTTCCCAATGTTAGATCTTTGAACAATACATTTTAAAGTCTACTCTGGCTGAGTAAGCATAACTATAGGCAGCATTTGAAATAATTTCTGCCCCTATATAAGGCAAGTTATATAGTTTCCATTATGTACTGCAAAATGAAAATATGAGGTCCCTTACTTAGTACCTTGTTATTAAAAGTGCAAAAATATAAAAATCTTTTCTCTAAAATATTTTTTTACTAAACATAATTCTAAACCTAATAAGGAAACTAGTACTACATGAAAAATAATAGTAATTTATAAATTACAAAGAAATTTTATTATAATTTTACATAATACCTTAGGTAGTAATAATTTCTTACTCTAGTATTTTGATTAATCACATAATTTTTGTCTCAGTTTTCATTTACTAGGTCATCAAAATTTATATTTATAGTAACCTTATTTACAATTGATTTAACTGAAAGCAATGTTCGTCATTCTTGGTAAATGCACAATTGCAAATATTTTTGATAATTTTTAACTTTGAGAGGAATTTTTATGCTGATACAATGGCTTCTGGAACGAATAATAATGTTTATAAGCTACAATAACATTAGGATAAATTTCTAATAAATTATTTCAAAATATAAAATTTAGTATATCTGGACCTGATGTTTCGCATGGAACATTTTTTCTAAAAAGATTTAACTCTTCGTACAAACCAATTTCTTATTTAACTTAAATGTAAGTTTATATAATGACGTTTAAATGTTTCCTATGGCATTTTCTATAGCGTGTGGGGGTCATATAGGAAACAAAGCAGCTTCATGATTTGCACATAATTCAAAATGCTTCTCTATGCATTCTATTTCTGTAGCTTCAATTAAAAAAATTAATTTAAAATTGTCTTCCTTGTTAATAATAGAGTCATCTAAAACTTCATATGAAAATAGTATTCTCTTCCAATAATATGATAACATTTAAATTTCATTTCTTTTTCCAAGCCTGTGGGAAATTTCTTTGCAATATTACATTAGTAATCAAAACTAGAGATTCTAAATTCTTTGAAGGGCTCCAGTAACTCCCAGTGTTCTCTATTACAATACCCACGTATAAACTTTTACTTTGCAATACTTGACTGACGTACTTTCCTGCTGGGCTGCCAGCCCCAAGGACTGCAGGCATCTCAGGGGGGGCTCCACCGACGGGGGGTCGGCGCCTCGGGCCTCGGGTGCCGGCCTCCGGCAGAGCCCGGCCTCGCTCCGCAGCTGCGGCCGCTGCTACTATTCCTGCTGCGGTGACCGCCCCCCCACCCCCCGTCCGCGGCCTTCACTCTTCCCCGGTAGCTGCGGGGACCGCCCCCCCCCAGTCCCATGCTGGGAGGCCTGCGCCCACCGGGGGGGCCGCCGCTGAACCACAGCCACGGATGGGTCCTGCCACCCACCGCGTCTCCTGTGAGGCGTGTGCCCTCTTGTGCCGCTAGAGTTCACTTAAAAAACTCAAGTCCAAAGAATTTCAAACCTTTGAGCAAAGCAGGCCATGCTCGGTGTGGGATCTGTCCAAAGCCGGTGTAGCCGTGGAGTTCGGCTAGATAGTCCTGATTCGGAAGTAGCAAGATCGAAACATTATATAGCAATGAATTCTGGAAAAAGACAATTTTGCCACAGTGACTGCTTACCAGAGAGCCTTCACTAGAGAAAAAAAAAATATTTTTTTTTTTTTTTTTTTTTTTTTTAAGATTTATTTATTTATTCATGATAGACATAGAGAGAGAGAAAGAGGCAGAGACACAGGAGGAGGGAGAAGCAGGCTCCATGCACCGGGAGCCTGACGTGGGATTCGATCCCGGGTCTCCAGGATCGCGCCCTGGGCCAAAGGCAGGCGCCAAACCGCTGCGCCACCCAGGGATCCCCGAGAAAAAAAAAATATTAACAAAAAAATTGATTAAACCAGCCAAGGTGACTATTTTTATCCATCCTAATGGATGGATAAAAACTAAAGCAACCATGGGAGTGGGGATGACAACAGTTTGAGAAAATTAAGAACATGACCTTCCTCTTACTGTGTTTTTCCTGTATGAAATCCCAATTTTCCAGGAACAAATCCAGAGCTTATTTCATGATTAGTCACCCGGCCACCCACTTGTGTAGTATAATGTAAGACTGCCACAGACCTAGAATTAAAGACAAAAAAATAAACGACCTCCCTATAGCAGAGCAAGAAGTTGTTTCATAGGTAGTGCTGAGACCTTTTAATGCTGACATGTTCTCATGTCAAACTCATATTATAAAAGGCAGTGAGCCTTTTCAGTGGTTATTTTGTCCAAGGTCACACAAGAAATCAGTGGCAAAATAAGGATCTGAACCCAGAAGCTCTGGTTTAAAAGCTGCAGTCACAGCCTCCTGGTCAACACTGGCTCCCCGTATTACCTGGTCTCCCTTGACACTCACAATCACACATCTTGGATAAGTACTCATCACTGCCAAACCCCATCCCAAAGCCAGAACCCTAGTAGATAATCTAGCAGATCATTGTCCCACTCTCCACCGGCTGTTTCTTCATAATCCTTTCTCTACTGGGTTGATGATCTCAGTTTACTTCATAAGGAAAAAAAAAACCCCACTATCAGAAGGGGCCAACATTATTTTCCTCCTCTAATATGATGTATGACTTCTCTAATATGATATAATTCTCCCTTTTCCAGTCTAAGGGTAAACATGCCAGTTGTGTCATGGAGCATACCTGGCATTTCTCAAAAGC
Organism: Canis lupus baileyi; assembly: GCF_048164855.1. Classification (NCBI taxonomy): domain Eukaryota; kingdom Metazoa; phylum Chordata; class Mammalia; order Carnivora; family Canidae; genus Canis; species Canis lupus. The sequence continues at coordinate 31,575,753 of NC_132858.1, forward strand.
TGATTAACAAGCACCCCTTTCCCTATCACATGATCAGTTTTTCCTTTCGTATTGGACTATTGAATCAGAAGAGAAACATGCCTTAACATTTTCTTTTACCTTAACATTTTTAAAAAGCTACTTGAGAGAATTCTCTAGACTTTCTGTGTCCACTCTATTTTATGCCATTATATGCTCAACCCATTCCACTAAAATAGCTCTTATTAAATTCACAAATGATCCACCTTAGGTCGATAGCCAACTTTCTATTCTCAGCTTACTTGATTTCTTAGCAGTACTTTAAATGGAAGGACTTGTTATTAAAGTGTGGTATTAAATGTGTCTTTTTAAAAAAAATTTTTTTAAATATGTCTTATAGTGGACTCCAGATAAGCAGCACCTGTGGCCACCCTGAAGCAACAGGATGGACGGTGCTCAAAGTTCGGTTCATATTTTGACATTAATGATGTCACACACATACAAAGGGGATATGAAAAGGTTTATTACATAATAAGGTTTTTTAAGGAAGAACAGAATGGTTTCTAAGCAGGTCCAATAATGGCTTGTGAGAGCAGTGAAAGGACACTTGTCTAGGGTTTTGATTGTCCTTAGGGGAGAGAGAACAGGTAAGGGTTCCTTCACACTGGCACAGGTTCCTGAGGTTTTCAATCTCTCACCAAAATCAAGGGAGGAAGAAGCCAAGCGTTCTTTTCAGCTTGCCTGGATGTGGAGAAAAGAGGAAGAGGGAGGAGTGGGGCTTGAAATCTGTCAGCAAACATCAAAAAAATGTAGTCAGACTCTTTGTTTTATGTGGGAACTTATAAAATAAGCAAATGATTGGCCCATCTCAGATCTACTGAACCAGAAACAGAGGGTACAGCCGGCGTCTGTGTCTTAACGAGCTTTCCAGGAGGTTCTGATTTTCCCTCAATTTCCCTCAGTTTCCCTCAATTGTGAGAACTATGCTCTAGGTTCCAACAAACAAGGTTTATCTGGGGTTTCTCCTCCCTCGTGAGACTCGTTTCCTCAGTCCCTTTACTAGAGTTTGTCTTCCCTGGTCTTTAAATTAACACAATTTCAGCCTTCTCTCCTCTACTGAAATTGGCTTTAATGGCTTTAAAATCCATCAGGAAGTTATGACTCCCAAATCCTTAACACTAGTCTGGCGTCTTTTCACTGGGTTCCAGTCTCTCTTTTACAAATGCTTTCAGCATTTCTTCCTGGGTTTATAATGGGCATCCCAAATTTACCGCAGTTAAAACAGAAAGCTTGTTCGCCCCTGGCCCCTTAGAACTTCTCCAGGCATTCTAGTCTTCATAAATATCTCCTACCCCAGATGATCATGCTACTATCTTATTGGCTACCCAGGTCACAATTCTTGTGTAAAACTTACAGCAAAATCAACGGTAAATTCTGATGCTTCTTCCTTTTAAAATGCCCGGTACAACGTATATTCATCACGTTCTGCTCCAAGTTCAGTTCAAAACATCACCATTTCATCTGGACCAGGTCAGCAACCTTTTATTTGGCCCACAGGGTCTCATTCTTAATCCCCATTTGAGTACATTCTCCAGGCAACAACCAAAGTGCTTATTTTAAAGCAGACATCTGACCCTGATACACCCTTAAATAAAAAACGAAACAACAAAACTTCCAAAGGCTTTCTATTGTAATGAGAGTAAAAGTAAAACTCCTTATTGTGATACACAAAGACCTCCGATCTTTGACAGGCTTGCCCCTCTTATCTCTCTCAGGCCCCATTGTCCTTAATCACGTATGTTAATTTATCAAAAGTAATTGACAGTCTTCCCAGCAGTCTTCCTAGCTCTCAGAAGCAACTCGAGGACAAGGATTTTTTGTCTTGTTTTTCGGCTATCTCTAATTTATCCTTACATGAATAAACATAAAATTCTTCTGACACATATTAGGTTACTCAGAAAACACTGAGTGACTAAATGTGTTCTAGTTGGACAACTTCAGTGGAACACTTTTGGAAATATACGCATAAGAGTGATGTCATGTGTTTACTGCATCCAGAAACAGAAAGTAAGGGAGATTGCAGTCGGCACTTGTCCTGTCCGTGCCCACACTCTTGGATCAGGGGCCTTGCCTGACCAGGGTTCTTGCGGAGTGGCTGGCCATGGATATGTCACTGTTGGTTGGATCCGTGGCAGACCTCTAACAAGACAGCTCAATCCCAGGCAGGCCAAAAGCCTAGAATATAGTCAGACATAAAAGAGTTTGGCTTGATAGAAATGAGTAAGTAGTTCAGAAAATTATATAATCTTTTCTGGAAACTTAAACTAAAAATAGAAGGTCAGCAATTGCTACCATGTCAGAAAAAAAAGAGGGCATTTATGTGGGATGTCACATTATTTGTTAAACATGAAACTGAAGATTCATAAACTATTTCTCCTGAGAGTTCTATTGCTTGCTTGAATCAAGAGTTACCCTTCAGTTCCTTTCTTGAGCAGGCCAGGGCTAATGTGGCTGGTATTCTTAAACTGTCAAGAGCAGTTTAGGGAAATGAATATTAAAAACTGAGTGATTGAAAAAAAAAAAAAAACTGAGTGATTGGCCACCCGACAAACTGGAAATTATGTGCGCTACATACACAGGGAATGAGACTGAAGGTGGTAAGTGTATTTTACTAAAAAAGAGCAGCAGGCACGAAATATGGAAGCATCTTTGCATTGAGCAATGCTACTATGATTTCATCACATCAGAATAAAATGTGATGTGAGAAAAGTGGCTGACCTATATATTTCTAAACAGATGGGCCACATAAGAAAGAGGAAGATAAAAATGAGAGGGCAATTGAAAAGGTTTCTAAGCAGGAGATCATCCGATATTAGTTAAATAAAGAAAAAATGATGAGACAAAAAATTCAATGTCAAGGTAGTGGAAACTAAATGAAACTGTTTTTGAAATAACTAAAAGTCAAGTAAAAGTGAATGGAGGGTATATAATAAAGTTGACAGGCTCCCCCCGCCCCCCGCCCCAGTCATTCATTTACCAAAAAGAGGAACAATTTAGCCCACAAGAGAAAATCTATCAACATTTTGTCTTTTATTATTTTTCAATAATAAAGTTTTTCTGGTAATATCATTTTGATAGACAGGGTCCAATCTGAAGAAGCATTTGTATATAAATTGTGCGAATTACCTGGCCCTATGGAAATACTCTGCAAAGCTCTTTAGAAATGACAAAATATTCTCATTAGACTTTAGGTACTTTGTCTTTTAGCTACATTGGCAATACTGGCTGTATCTCGGCTAGTCTTAGTCACACAATGAAACCCATTTACTTCTGGCCGTAACACACATTATAAGGGCTTGTGAAGCTGTAGACAAGAGAAAAAGAAATAAACAAAGCTAGCTGACATTCACCAATATTTTTTAGAGAATATCAGCTCACGGGCTATCTCATAAATAAGAGTCCATACATTTCGTTCAAAGATATGGCTCAATTCTTTCCACCCAAACTGGTTTACTAACTTCTAGCTGAGCAGGTGGTTATAGAGCTCCCTACAAACTGCAGCCTGCCCACATGTGCTTTCAAGTACCCATATATTTTGGATCTGATTCAAACTCGTCTGTAGGTCTGTGGTTTGAAGAAATAGAGAAATAAATTCAAGAATGCTCATCATTAGGTGGCTTATAAATGGAATAAAAGAGTGATTTTTCTCCTCATACTTTAAAGCAAAGTAAGTACATTTGCAGAAAAAAGTAAGCTGCCTTTTCAAAGATATTCCCAAATAAAAATTGTTATTAAATTTGTATGACACATCAGTACTAGCACAAACACACACACAGGCAAACATACCAGAATGTACACTTGCCATAAATTACTTTAGTCTTTATTTACTCAGCCAGCAAAAACTTAACTAGTGCCTTTCTGTGCCAGGGACTGTGCCAAATACTAGTGACATATTAAATAGCCTTGATTCCTCTCTTTGGAATCTTTATGTAGTGTACTCATAGAACACTTAGTATAATTCTGATAAGAATAAAATGAGGCATAAATTATGGCCCCCTTATTTCAAGAAGCTTAGTCTATTTGTATGGATAAAATGCATGCCAAAAAATGGGTAACTGCTAATAGCAATATGTGCCACCACGCGGTAAGATGTAATGGAAGTGTTACTGGCAAAATTACTCTCAAACATAAGAGAAGTGTGGAATTTTACCATAAGGCTGTATGTAAAGGAAAGGCATCTGGAAGATTTTTTTTTCCTTATAAATCTGGGTTGAGCTCAGAATATGAAAGGAAAAAAAAATTAAAAAGAGCATTCTCAGGGTATCTGGGTGGCTCAGTCAGTTAAACCTCCAACTCTTGGTTTCAGCTCAGGTCATGATCTCAGTGTTGTGAGATCCAGCCTTGCTTTGGACTCTGCTCAGCAGGGGTCTGTATGAGATTCTCCTGTCTCTCCATCCCTCCCCAACTCACACCTTGGCCCCACTAAGAGATTCTCACCTTCTGCATTCTCACAGTAGACAGAGGGAAACATCTGGACCTGGAACTGGAAGAGAGAGGATCCTAAGACTTTGAATGGGGATATCTGAGCATCTCAGATACCCAGGTTTCCTGAATCATGCAGGGCAAAAGTAGAAGCCTACTTCTCCTTGTTTGAAAAATAGCTCCCCCTTACTTGAAGACTGTTCAGATGTCTCCAGATGGCAAGAACTTTATAAAACAATGCTTTCTTTCTTCTGGTTCTGTTCTCAGTTCCCTTCCCGAACATCATACCCATTCATGGAGCCAAATATCAGCATCATCCAAATGGAAAACCGCTGTGTCTGCTACAAGCTGAGTGGGATTTATACCAAAAGAGCTGCTGGATCTAGCTAATATGCATGAGCAGGAGTAAATAAGAGTGGCTAATAGGGATGCAGGGTCAAGTAGAGTGGACTGTAAAACTAGTTAAGGAGCATTAACAGTATGGACCTGCTCTCTCCTGACACAGGATTTAACAACCTGGCAAAGGTCCCTGAGAGAAAATCCTAATGGCTTAGCTCTCAGCAGCTAGAATAAAGTGGTAGCCAGATATTTCTGCTTCCACTTAAGCTTTAGAAAGTTGGAAAGACTATCACTTCCATCAGAGTAAGACATTTTTTTGAAGCAACCAGATAGCTATAGTCAGAGAGTCACCACATGGCCTGAAACTAAGGGCTCCTTCACTATCCCCACCTCACTCGGGTAGGAGGGGAGAATCTGATAAAATGCTACTAAATTACTAAAGGTGAAGTGTGGGCCCACCAGACTATATATAATACTGAAAGCTCCCGGTACATTGATAGTTTTAAATATCTCATTGTCTGGAGCTCTGTTGAGATGGAAAGAAAGAACTGGGCAGTCAGGTGTGGGAGCAGCCAATTAAAGTCACAAGTCAAAAATGAAAGTAACGCTGAAACCTTGAATCACTTATTATATTGGTATTAGCAAGAATCTAAAATCAGAGGAAGTCTAGATTCTTCCCTGTTCACTTCCCCCCCACCAACAGATGTTCAGATGGTAGGAGAAGGGAACCCAACTCACTGTTAAGAAAGCCCTAAACAAAAGCTAAGGAGCTTCTGGAGGCTTGATCTGAGGAGAGGAAGAAGGACTGGGGATAGGAATGGAAAAATACTAAGTCAAAGTGGAGAAAAATTATCTTTGTGTTTCCCTGATAGAGAAACCTCCAAATGGAGGTTCCAGGGCCAGGAATGCAGATAGATATTCATAAAAACATGGCCAGTTATGGGGTCCTGAGTCCTTGACCGCAGCTCCCTTCAGATATTATACCTCACTGACTGTGCCCTAGGATTGGGTGGAGGCGGCAGCCTTCCCTCCAGGAGTCCTCCCAGGTAAAAAGTCTTTGTGACTTGACTATGGTTGGACCTGAACGATCATACGTAGTTTTTCATTTTTGCTTTTGTTCCTTTTTTTTTTTTTTTTGTTAGCAAGTGCCAAATTCCTCACTTACAGGGTAGTTGCCATGGGCTTTCACTGGAGATAAAAGTTAGAATAAATAGGAAACAACTTTCAAAATGATAGGTTTAATCCATTGGTGTCAATAATTACATTAAATTTAAATGATCTAAGCATCCCAATAAAAAATGACAGAGATTTTCAGACTGGACTTAACAAAAAATGTAAGAGCTATGGTTCTTATGATGTCTATAAGGATTCTACTTAAAATATAAAGCCAAAGGTAAGTTTAAAGCAAAAGAATGGAAAAAATATATAATGTGAAGGCATTAACCAAAAGAATGTTGAACTGTTTATATTAACACAAAGTAAGCTACAGAAAAATAAATATTTCCATAGATAAAAACATTACAAAATGATAAAGCCAATTTAAGAAAACATAATCTTAAAACACGTATGTTCTTACCAGTGGGGTTTTATAAGTGAAGAGGCAAGTAATGATGGAAGTGAAGAAGAAATATACAAATCCATGATTCTATATAGCTATGTCAAAGCCACATACAGTAATTGAGAGATCAAGGAAACCAAACACTAAAAGATATAAAATAGAAGTTAGAAAACTATGACCCATGGACCAACTATTTGATTTTGTAAATAAAATTTTATTGAATAGCTGTCTCATTTATATATTTACATATTGTTAATGGTTGCTTTAATGTCACAACAGCAGAGTTGAACTCTTCTGACAGAAACAGTATGACCCAAAAGACTAAGATATTTACCATCTGATCCTTTATGAAAAAGCTTGCTGATTCCTATTAAGAAATACTGAACATTACTCATCAACTTGACCTTTATGAACTATTTCCCAATAACAATCAAATCATCTTCTCTCTGTATCTTGACTTCACCAAAATAGATCACATTACAGGCCATAAAACAAACATAAACAACACAAGAAGTAAAATCACACAAAATGTATCCTCAGTATATATTTTTTTCTTTTTTAATCAACATTTATCATTAGGTGCCAGGTTTAAAAAAAGAAAGATAACAAAACTAAAGGCAGATAGATTGTGAGGCTAAAGCTAGTCCTAGTGATATATTTTCTGAGTTCTAGGAAGCTTCTTTAGAACACAGACTCTTACATTTCAAGTTTTATAATAATAATAATAATAATATTTTTATAATATTTATTTTATAATAATAATAATAAATTTTTTTTTTGCAATTTTGTTGCAATTTCTCTTTGGAAAAAATAAGCACAGTTCTACCTGTCAAAACCAGAATACTTTGCTTTCAGGGAATTATAGTTCTAAAAAACCCTTGGTAAGTCAGACTGAAATTCTAATCATATCTTTCTTGCTCACATCCTAACACTTAACACCGTACTTGCAAAGAATAAGTACTTAATGAAATATTTCTGAAGTAAATGAAAACAAAATTTATAATAGGTTGTGGTTTAGAAACCCCTATATGGGGAAAAACAAAAGCTTTCAATTAAGAAACCATGTAGTGAGGCATCAAAGAATGTTCCTAAGTAAACGCAAGTATTCAGTTATCTGTAAGATTGAGTTATTGAATATAATTCAGTTATTTTGGCATCATAAAAAGTACTGATGATAAAAACTTTTAAATGACTATGATACAAACTTTCAAAACACTATAAAATAGCATATTTGGGGTTATATAGATATTTTTAGCAGAAGTTGAAAATCCAACTTCATTCTTCCTTTGCAGGGACATCTCTGTAGTCACAGAAACCATCTCTCTGTAGCTTGACTTTTTGCTGGATTTGGGTTATGGCATGGCAGTTTTGTTTTCTTTTCCTTTGGCTCTTTGGGAATCTTAGGGGCTTTCAGGGTCTTGGTTTCCTTGGGCTCTTTTTTCTCCTTGGGTTCTTTCGGTTCCTTCGGATCTTTTTTTACCTTTGGCCCTTTCTTTTTCTCTTCTTGGGACTCATCTAGTGAGTGAGTTAGAAATCAATAAAATAAGTATATTGGGAAGGTCCCAAAATATTTGGAAATTAAGTAATAACCTTTTAAATAATCCGTGGAATAGACACCTATCACAAGGAAAATTGGAACACATCTTTAACTGATTGAAAATGAAAATAAAACATTTTATAATAGGGGAGAATTACACTGTCTGTAGAGTGCTTAGAGTATTACATGCATATGTTAGAAAATAAGAAAGGCATTAAATAAATGAGCTAACTTTCCAGCTCAATAAACAAAGAGTCAATTAAATCCAAAGCAAGTGGAAGAGAAGACTTAAAATCAGAGAATAAATTAATAAAACTGAAAAATGTTTTTAAAGACTTATTATTTTAGAGTAAGAGCAAGCAGGAGAGGCAGAGAGAGGGAGAGGATCTCAGGCAGACTCCACACTGAATGCAGAGCTGGACACAGGGCTTGATCTCACAGCCCTGAGATCACGACTTAGGCCAAAACCAAGAGCCAGACGCTTAGCCAACTGCGCTACCAAGGCACCCTAAAAGAATATTTTTAAGCCCAAAACTAAAAGTAGTTATCTGAAAGTACCAACAAATCGATAAGCCTTTAGCCAGACTAACAAAGTGAGAAAGAAAGAAGACTTATATTACCAAAATCAGAGATGAGAGTTATGACTCACTATGACCTTCAATGGTCAATTATGGAATATGACGTATATCTTCATGCCCCAAAATTTGATAACTTAGATGAGATGTAAAAATTCCTTGAAAGGCACAAATAGCTAGTGACTATAGAAGAATAGAAAACTTAAAATAGTCCTGTATCTATTAAAGCCTTTGATAATTCCACTGAAAATTTTATCACATATTTAGAAGTGAAAAAAAGAAGGAGGTATTTTTCCTCCTTTTATGAGTCATTTTATGAGGTCTGCCTAACCAATTTAGATAAATTATAAGAAAATAAAATTACAAACCAATATCCATTGTACAAATACAAAATTATCATTCTAAAATATTAGCAAGTATAAATCAGAAATTTATAAACATGCTAAGATCTAAAGACCAAATTGGGACTTATCCCAGGAATTCAAGGCTAGCTCAACTTTCAAAGTCAAACAACTCAATTCATCAGGTCAACATACTAAAGAAGAAACATGACATGACCCTTGCAACACATGCAGAAAACACAACTGGAAAAATTCAATTCTCATTTATGATAAAATTTAGAAGCAATCTATGAATTAAGGGAATATATTCAATCCAATAAAAGCATCCACCAAAGTTCTATAGCCAGTATCATACATGATAGTAAAATGTTGAATATTTTCCTCCTACAATCAGGAACTGAAAGGGATATCCACTTTCAAGAACCATTCAAGGGGATCCCCCGGTGGCTTAGTGGTTTGGTGCCTGCCTTCAGCCCTGTGTGATCCTGGAGTCCTGGGGTTGAGTCCGATATCGGGGTCCCTGCATGGATCCTGCTTCTCCCTCTGCCTATGTCTGTGTGTGTGTGTCTCTCTCTCTGTGTCTCTCATGAATAAATAAATAAATAAATAAATAAGATCTTTTTAAAAAAAACTGTATTCAACAATAAACTGAAGGCTGTAGCTAGTTCTGAAGAGGGAGAAAAATGTATAAAATGTGTGCAGATTAGAAATGGATTTAGAGGTGCCTAAGGGCCTCAGTAGGTTAAAGACCCAACTCTCCATTTCAGCTCAGATCATGATCATAAGGTCATGAGACCAGTCCCTCGTTGGACTCTGCGCTGAGTGGATCCTGCCTAAGATTCTATCTCCCTCTTCCTCTGCTCCCTTTCTCAATAAAATAAATAAATAAATAAATAAATAAATAAATAAATAAATAAATAAATGTAAATACATTTAGAGCTCTACATTTGCAGGTGATATTATTGTCAATGGAGAAAATTTGAATACTTGGAAAAACTACTAAAATGAATAAGTGAGTTTAGCATGGTGATAGCGTGCAAGTTCAGTGTAAAGCAATGCAATGCATTTCAAATTGTTATCATGAATGATTGTAAATTATTGTAAATTTGTAAAATTGTTTTACCACCGCATCAATAAAACACAAAATGTTTGTTTGCATCTAAAAAAAGGCATGCAAGATCTGTGGCTGAAGACTATAAAACATGAATGAGAGAAAACAAAAATCTAAATAATGGAGAGATGTGATGAGTTCATGTATTTTAAGATTCAATGCTGTTAAGACACCATTTATCAATTTGAACTACAGATTCAAAACAATCCCAATCAAAATGTCAAAATCTCTTAGCTAGATTAGCCAATGTTATTTTCTTAAAAAATAACATATTAAAACTCACATTACCTGATTTAAGACTTAGTATAAATGTACAATAATAAATTTAACATAGTAATGAGCAAGGAACACATGCATAGATAAATGAAAGAGAACAGGATCCAGAAATATAAGCACACAACTCATTCTGACAAAGTGCAAAAGCAATGAATGGGAAAAGAATAGTCCTTTCAATAAATTATTGAGCAGTCTGATAGCCTTATGTGACATACCTTTCACCACATAAAAATTAACTTAGAATGAATCATTGACATAAATATAAAATGTGAAAGTATAAATTTCTATTAAAAATAGAGAAGACAAGTTTTTCAGCCTTGAATTAGGAAAAAATGTCTGATTGGAAATCCAAAACATAAGCCATACAAGAAAATATATTAGACTTTATCACATTAAAAACTTCTTCTCTTTGAAAGACATTGTTAAGAGGAAGACCAACCACAAATTGAGGAGAGAAAAAATTTCAAAATGAATTCCTGACAAAAGATTGTTATGTCAAACATATAAAGAACCTTGACGAATCAATAAATAAGAAAAAAATTCCCAAATTTTAAAAAATGGACAAAACAGTCAAAGAGATACTTCATCAAAGAAAATACATGCTAAATAACTTCATACAAAGATGTTCAACATTTTTAGACATTAGGAAGATGTAGGTGAGATTCACTAGGAGATACCATACGTATAAGTTAGAAGAGTAACAACAACAACAAGATCTGACAATGCCAAGTGCTGGAAAAGATGCAAAACAACTAGAAATGTCATCCACTGTTGGTGAAAAAAATTGCATTTTTTGGTGGAACCGTTTTGCATATCTGCTTAAAATTTTTTGGCTCTTTTTTTCTTTTTTTGTTTTTTAAGCAATCTCTAAACCCAACCTGGGGCTCGAACTCAGTGTGCCCTCGAGATCAAGTCACATGCTCCACTGACTAAGCTGCTCCCAGTTTAGCTATTTGTTATAACAGAAAACTTGTATTTACCCTATGTCTCTGCAATCCTTCCCCAAAGTATTTACCCAAAATAAATATATTGGTCATACACATTTGTGTCCAGGTTTTAATCAGAATCATGAAAAATCTGCAAATATCCTTCAGATGGTGAATTCATTACAAAATTGGTACATCCATGCCAAGGACCACTGATCTTCGATATAAAGACAAGTTATTGGTAGACGTAACAATGTGCCTAAATCTCAAAAGATGTTTCCAAAATGGAAGAAGCCAGACTCAAAAGACTCCTATCAAATGACTGACTTGAAATTCTGGCAAAAGCAAAATTAAAGAACAGAAAACAGTCTCACTGTTACCAGAGGTTGGGGGTTGTGAGAAGGGCATGAGGGAACTTTCCTGGGGTGGTAACAGTGCTCGACGTCTTGATTATCATGATGCTACACAACCATGATCGTTACAATTCATAGAAATAAACACCATAAAGAGCTAGATGTTGCCACACCTAAATCATACCTCAATAAACCTGTGTCTTCAAAGGCGTGAGGGGCGACATTCGATGTGTGACGCGTGGCCACGCGGCCCGGCGGGGCGGGGCAAGGGCACGAGGCCTCCTCGTAGGGGGTTACCCACACGGGGGCGCTCTCGGACTGAACAGCCCGGCAGGTGCTGGGGTTTGTGTGGACGCGGGAGGGCGCTCGGCTGCTCAAGGCGGTGGGGAACCTTCTCTGAAGGCGGCTCCACACGTCTTCACCGCGAAGCTCAGGAACAGAAATAGTAATACTGAAGGCGGCGCGGGCTGCACCGGCCGCAGCGTCAGGAACAAGGGAGCACGTTCCCTGAGGAGCAGGTGGAGGGCAGTAGCCGGGGTCTGGCCCGCGGGGAGCGGAGGAAATGTCTAAAGGACTATTGCCTTTGTTTGTTTTCTGGGTTTTGTTGTTGTTGCTGTTTGATAGCAGGGTACACGGGGAGCCGGCGGTGTGCGTCCGCGTGCACGTGGTGTTTGTATGTACTTGTAGGGACGAAGGCCAAAGTTCGAGAAAGTCCCAGCCCCCCGCCTAGTTCCCAGAGCGCAGCCGGCTCCCGATCTGTCCTCATCAAACTAAAAATAATCCGAGGGTGTCCTGAGGAAGGACCCTGCAACCTCGGGTCAATGATGGAAAGGGACTTCAGGGAAATCTTCGTGGGGTAACTGTCCCCCTGGGGAAGAGAAGCCGCATCACCCAAGTGATGCTAGATCTAGAGTCTCAGCGATGTTGATGACTGGAGATCGGGAAAAGCCAACCCGGAGGCATCAAGCGATGCTGGGTGGGCCCGGGCGCATCGACCCCACGTGGCGCACGACCCGCCGCGGAGTACCCAGTCCCTGAGCGTGTCTCACGGAAATGAAGCTTGGCAGGAGTCCGACGGAGTCCTCGGTCCTTGGAGGAGGAGCTCCAGGGTAAGGCCGCCAACCTCCCCGCGCGGCCCGCCCTCTGACCTCGGCTCCCTCCGCGTCTCCGCCCTCGTCCCCGGACCGAGCTCGGGGCGCCCGCAGGTCCCGGGGGAGCGCCTGGGGTTGCGGAGGGGCGCCTGGTCCGGGGGGGAGGGGCGCCTGGTCCGGGGGGGGAGCAGCCTGGTCCCGGGGGGAAGGGGCGGCCAGGTCCCCGGTGGGGGGGCGCCTAGTCCGGGGGGGGGGCGCCTGGTCCCGGATAGGCCGTGGCCTCCCGCCGTGGGCTCGGCAGCTGCATTTTCTTCAAAAGCGCGGAGGGCGAAGGGTCAGAAGCAGTTTTCTCTCCCCAGATGCGGAGGACGACGAGCACCGATCCTCGAAGCGTGGTGTGGGCCGAGCTCCCAGCTGCTCCCCGCCCGCCCAGGCCCGCGCCGACTCCCCAGGCGGCAGGAAAGCCACGCCCACCCGCTGTGTCGGCGCCCACAGTGCCGTCCTCGGCACCTGCGCGTCCTGAAGGTGTCGTCATCGTCTTCTCTTGCTGACGTCACGTCCTAAAGGTGTCACGTGTTGTGCCCGAGATTGCGAATCCGAGAAACCACCGAGGAGCTGACAGCAATGCAAACTCCGAGGGTTTCCTTACAAGCTCGGGCTTGGGTCCAAGTGCACGCGGCACAGGGGAGCAGGGACTTGGACCCCGAGACTAGGAGGCGCAGCAGCTCTAGAGGGGCCGGTGGCCCATGGGATACGCAGAAAGTTGCACAGTCATGCTGGTCCGGACTCTCGCAGGTGGCCGATTGAGTTACATTTTACCCTAAAGTATCCATTTGAACTGGCCTATCCCTGAGCCAATTTCCGATTAGGGTGTGCCCTGGGCTTGACTAGGGGGGGGCAGCGCCCTAAGCGGGTCGGCCCAAGGCGGGGGCGGCACCAAATGGAGTCAGTCCTGCTCCGCTTGTCCAGGGGTAGGGGATTTTTGTTGAATTTCCTGGGTCCCACATCGCCATCGTCTTCACTTGCTGACGTCACGTCCTAAAGGTGTCGCCATCATCTCCTGTTGCTGACGTAGCGGTGATTTTATCCCGAATCCCGCCCTCCCGGACACTGCCCACGGCAGCGCGCGCAGCTGCGCTATTGTGCTTGTGTCCGTCAGGCTTGCGGGCCGGTGCCGAACGCCGACGAGGTTGCTTTTCTTTGATTATAGTTTCTATTTAGATGATGGCAACAGCGAATAATGTCAGTTTGCTCCATGCTTACAATTTGATATAAATTTGTTTTTCTTATTTTGCCCCATAGACCAGAACTCCTAGCGCAATGCTGAATAAAAGTAGAGTTGCCACTCTTCTCTCATCTGGTTCAACAGAAAACGTCTTTGATATTTATTTATTAGGAATGTTATTATAATCTTAATCTTGATATCCTTTACCAAGTTGTGACAATTCTCTTCTTGTCTCCATTGACTGCTTGATGCACCATCTATTTCTCAATATAATAGATTTCTCAAACTGACTTTTTAGTTCTATCAATGTTTGGATTTATGTACTTTAAAGCCATATTATTAGGAAATTCATTTATATTTATTATGATAACATGTATTTTAACTTGTTTCATTTAATGTTGCATTTGTTTCAACTTTTGTCATTTACTCCTTCCATTTTTTTTTTTTGCTTTTTAAAAATTAAAAAAAATGCTTCCCCCCCCCATGCATTCATCTTTATTGATATTCTTTTAATTCTTTAATTGGGTATTCTCTAAAAGTCTAGCACATACACTTAAAGTTTAAAGCCAAGCATATCTTTAGCACTAATTTCTCTCCAAACTATTACTTCCTAGTTATTAGCTATTATTCACCAATGCTTCAGTGCCGTTCTGTTTTTAACCCCATAGATTATTTTTGTTGGTTTACACAGTTCTGTATGTTTAGATTTACCCACATATCCATGCTTTCAGCTTTTTGTCAGCACTTATTGTTTACTTCTCATTCCTACTTCTAGGATATTTTTCCTATTTCCCAAGGCAACATGGTTGAGAGTGTATTGATGATAAAGTCTCTCTATTTATTTAAAAATATCTGAATTTTACTGTCAAAGAACAGTTAGCTGGATTGTCAACTTTAGAACTCATGTTATTTTCTACAATCCCTTTGGCTTCTATTGCTGGTCTTGTGAATTCTGCTGTCTATCTTGTACAAGTCCTTTATAAATAATATTTTCTCAGTAAAAATTTAAATACTCTGTCTTTGCTATATTGCTATTTCATTACATATGCCTTAAGTATCAATTTATTTTCATTTGTCATGACTGAGATCCATGGTATTTCCTGAATCTGAAAATGTATGCATTTTTAACTCTGGAAAATTTTTATATTCTCAAACATGATATTTCATAATATTGCCAACTTTCCTTCCCACATTCCTTCTTAATTATTTTCTGGAGTCTGTTAAAATATACATTAGTCACTCTTAATCTATCTTCCATGATCTAAATCCCACTCATATTTTTTTCTGTCATGGTCTTTCTCTACTAGATTGTGATGTATCTTCTTGTCATATATAGCTTTATACTTGTATCTGTATCTCTATCTCTCTATCATCTTTTCAAACATTTTGATCTAAAAAACTCTTTTCACACATAAAAAATATTGAGAATCCCTCCCTAAGAAAATAGATCTATGTTTCACTTTTGCTCACACATTCACAAAAATTCTGACACCAAATGTAGGGGTTTTTTCCTCCACCCAAGCAATTCACTGTGACACCAACTGGGAGTCTGACAATTCAATTCAATTCAGTTCTAACAACAACCAGTCTTATGGAACTGAGTCCTTATTTTTTTCCTAAAGATTTTATTTATTTATTCATGAGAGACACAGAGAGAGAGAGAGAGAGAGAGGCAGAGACACAGGCAGAGGGAGAAGCAGGCTCCATTCAGGGAGCCCGATGTGGGACTTGATCCCAGAATCCCGGGATCATGACCTGAGCCGAAGGCAGATGCTCAACTGCTGAGCCACCCAGGGGCCCCAGGGACTGAGTCTTTATCCTATGCAGGCCCCAGAAGTTAGAGACTCGGTCCTGTTAAGACTGTCCCCACCCCACTCTCACATGTAGTAGGTCCCCAGGCTACCACAACCTTAGTCTGATTTTGCTAAAAACCAAAGGCTTCCTACAGTCTCTTTGGATTGATCATTTCTCAAAACAGTTCACAAAACTCAAGAAAATACTAATGTTTACCAGTTTACGATATAGCAAAGGATATAATAAAGGATACAGATAAACAACCGTATCAAGAGATGCACATGAAGAGATCTAGAAATATCGGGAGCACAGGAGTTTGTGGATTTGGGGCACACCCATCTCCCTGTACATGGATGTATTCAACAAGTTGGAAGATCTCAGGATCCCATACTTCTGATATTTTTATGGAGGCTTTATCACATAGGCATGATTGATCATTAATCTGATCCCCAGGCCCTCTCTCTTCCTGGAGGATAGAGTGGGTGTAACTATAAGTTCCAAGCTTCTAATAATGGTCTTTCTGCTGATCAACCCTCATTCAAGAGTCCAAGAAGCATGTCATTAGAACAAAAGATATTCCTATCACTCTCCAAATTCCAAGGGAGTTAGAAGCTGGGTGTTGGACATTCCTATCACTCAGAAACTTATGATGTTTTTAAGGAGGACTTTGCATCAGAAACCAGAGTCAAAGACTAAATGTTAAACTGAAATATTTTCCTAGCACCCCTATTGACAAAGGTTTCAGAAGCTCTGTATGAGGAACCAGGCCAGAGAGTAATATATAAATATATTTCTTATTATTTCACCATCCCCAAAAAGCTTTTCTTCAGCCATATAAATACCTATCAATATTGACTGATTAGAAACTGAAAAAAAAAGTTAAGATACTCATTGACTTAAACATAATTAATTTTAAAATAACATAAATAGGGACGCCTGGATGGCTCAGCAGTTGAGCATCTGTCTTCAGCTCAGGGTGTGATCCCGGGATCCGAGATCAAGGGCCACATCAGGCTCCCTGTGTGGAGTTTGCTTCTCCCTCTGCCTGTGTCTCTGCCTCTCTCTGGGTCTCTCATGAGAATAAATAAATACAATCTTTTTTAAATAGTTAAAAAGTAAATAAATAAAATAACAATAATAAACCTATTACCTGTTAGCATAATGGAAAATGTTACTAATACCATTATATCTTACTAAATGTTTATTTTTATGAAAATAACTATTTCCGAAAAGAGGAAATTCAGTAAGAAGTGGTAGTTTTTGTACACTTGTTTAATATTTGTTTTAACAGAAGACAGCTGCTTTATCTTGTGCAATCAAGTTTTTACAATATGATGTTTTGGTTGAAGTATATGAAGAAAATCCAAGCTCACACAGCTACATAACAAGAAAAGGGCACCTAATTTTAATAAATTTTTCAGATAACTGGTGATATCCTATTTTGTCCCTACACTAAAATTTGGCAAGTGGCAGGTTGTATCTTACAGGATAGCAGCTGTGAGAAATATGAAAACATGTCAGTGAACTTCTTATATCCTGTTACTTTACAATCCAATAGTTTATCTTGCATTTTAAGTATTTTCTTTAGCTAAGCATGATTTTGTAACATCATGAATTGATCACTTGGAAAATACTTGTTCGTTGAGTTATGTGGATCTCCCAAATGTTGGCACGTTTCAAAATACAAATCAAACAATAACTTTTGTTATTAGCACCACAGATCTTATCAGCTATAGCTTTCAGAAGTGGGAAACTGTCAAGTTTTTGGTGGTAGAGACAAGTTACCCCAAATTCTAACGTTTGCTGCAGGGTGCCAATTTTATCATCGGCTGTTTTCCTTGATATGACAGGCTCACTTAGTTCATTTAGAAGGTATCTGCCAAGCACCAAACCAGGAATAGACATGGTTTGTCTGTTAGTTATTATTTCAAGTAAAAATATTGCATTTCATGAAAAGACTGCTGGTTCAGGGAACAATTCAAATCATCGTGTAGATTATTTTCCCTCAGAGAGCCCTTGTACCTCTACATGCAGCACAAGAGCTCTGTATATACTTCTCATGCAATTACAAAAATATACTCTAAAAAGTGCACCCGAGGGTACAGATGACAAATAGTCATTTGTACTGCTTCTTTCAGGACATTTTGAAGTATAAATTGTTTTTTTTTTTTTTCACTTTTTTTAACTGCAAGTGGATGGTGATAATATATATATATATATATATATATACACACACAAACACACTACTGTAGTTTGCTACCACTGCCTCAATCATCCAAAGGCCCCAGCTCCCATAAATACAGTAGAAAAAAAACGATTAACTTCAACTATTATTATAAAAATAGTTTTGACTTCATGGACCCCTTGAAAAGTTATTTTTTTTTAAAAGATTTTATTTATTCATAAGAGACACACAGAGAGAGGCAGAGACATAGGCAGATGGAGAAGCAGGCTCCCTGCAGGGATCCCGATGTGGGACTTGATCCCAGGACCAGGGTCACATCCTGAACCAAAGCCAGATGCTCAACCACTGAGCCACCCAGGCGTCCCCCCTTGAAGAGGTTTTAAGATTTTTCTGGTGTCCACAGAACACTTCAAGAATGGCATTAGAGCGATAGCAGTTAGCTCTTTTCCAGGTACACCAGTCATCTACTATCTGGCTTAAGGCATCAAATCAGTTTTCACCTACATATTATTTTTTCAAAAATCATCTTCTGCTGTTTTCACATTTTTCTTTAATTTCAATCATCTCTTATTTCTTATCTGCTCTCAATGATACATTTCATATCATGCATTTCATCATTTTAATATCTGCATTATGTGTGCGTCTTGATCTGTGGATCTTGTCCTGTGTGCCATCTTCTTTGTGTGTGTGCTTTGCTGTTCTATTGGGAGTTCCTGTTCATCTGAATCCATCTGTGGGAATGTTTTTGTCCAATGTGCCCTCCTTCAGAAGGATTTGCATTAGCTTTTGCTGAGTCCCTAGGAACCTTGACAAAGCCAAGTCAGCCAACTCTCAGACCAGCTGTAATGCTTTCATATACATTTACTTCACTAGGGGCACCTCGGGGGGTAAGTGGCTTATGCTGGTTCCGTGAAGTCAGGCCACGGACCTTCATGAGCTTCACCACATGGTTACAAACATTCAGGAGAGAGATTTTGTTTTCTCCACTCAGAGCCAAATTTGAGGAAGATGACTATGCATCCTGTTTCCTTTTGCAGAGCAGGTGTTTCTGTGTCTCACCCTTTCATGGAGAGTATAGTTTTTTGAAACCCCGGTTTTATGGGAGTGTCTCTCTCCAGAATCCTCATCATGTGTAAGATTTGGATTTTTATTCCTATTTCTAGATGGCACTTAAGGTAAAACTCAGGTTCACAGGAGTTCTGGAGCAGCTCTTCAGACAGGGGCCAGCTCACCTCACTAATTTCGTGTTCTTGCTTGATCTCCTGACTTTCTTAGCAGTTTGGCAATGCATATAAAGTGATTTTTAAAAAAAATTTTGCATAGTCTTTTGTAGGTGTTTATAATGGAGCATTGTATGGGATGTTTCAACATATTCTCCATTCACTCTTCAACTAGCTCCAATCTGTATTCTGCATCTAGTACTCCATTGCTCTTGTCAGTTTGTAAATTATATATTCTTATTTCTGGCTCCATTTTGAACAGCTTCTTGGCCAGAATCTATATAGTTAGTGTTCCCTCCTTCTTCAACCATCCCACCGTTTTGATTGCTCATTTAGTTTCCACCACAACTGTCAGTCCTCTTCAGAATACTTTATTAGTTCTCTTCTGCTACCTAATTTGTGTGTGTGTGTGTGTGTGTGTGTGTGTGTGTGTATGCAGACATATTCCAAAAGAGATATGTAGAATTCTGACAGTTTTTCTTGGAGTTCCAAGACTTTAAATTCCAGATTTTTCTTTACTTGCCAGACCTCTTTTCTTTGCTCCAATTAATATATCTGATTGTCTATCTAATTCAAAGACTTGCATATTTTTCTGACAACTCAAATGTAATATTGTCTCCAAAAATTACTTTCTCTATTCAAGGTTAAGCAATGTTTATCATGTAAGATCTTATACATGCCATATAACATAGGTAGCCTTTGAAACATGCTAACAAAATAAATACCGATGAGCCCACTAGCTGACAAAATCACTACAATATTACCAATAGCAGTAAAGCTCCCTCTCAATATGTGCTTCACCCTAGCCTTGCCTCCTCTTGGCTATTTGAATCTATTTTATTAATCATTCTCCTGTCTTCCTATACTATTTGAATATATATGTAACTCTAAACAATGTATATATTATGATTTATGAAAATGTTATCACAGTATGTGCGTAAATATGTGAGTCAACGGCTTCATTTACAATCTCATTTTTAAGACTTATTTATGTTGTTGGTATCATACCAGTTCATTTTTCACTTACACGTGATATACACAATGTGAATACAATACAGTTTATTTGTACACTCTCTTGCCAGTGGACCCAAGATTGTTCCCAATATTTTGCTGTTGAAAGCAATGCTGTAAGATGTCCCAGGACCATCCTTGGTCACAGTTCATGCTTGGTGGTTTGACGAACCTCTTGAGAATGTGCCAAGTTCCTCTTTCCCAGAAGCCAATCCTGTGCAAGCAGTTCCAGTTTCTATAGAATGTGTGCCTAAACGTACAAGGGACTTGTAGGGAATATACAGATTTTACTTTATAATACTAAATTATTATTCAAATATCTTGTTCTAGTTTACAAGCCAACCAACAGTTTGCTAGATTCTGGTTGCTCTACATGCTTGCAAACACTCGGTATAATCAAACATCTCTATTTTTTGCCAAGTTAGAGCACGTAATACTATATCTCACTGATGCCTTCATTTTTATTTACTAAGAGTTCAACTGACCAAATTTTAATTCCTCTGTTGAGAAGTACCTGTTCATATTTTTCTGCTATTTATTTTATGCTGTATCTTAAAAAAAAAAACTGATCCCAATGAGTACTTCATATATTCTGCATACTAATTATTTGACACGATATGTGTTGTAAATAGCTTCCAGCTAGACTTTTTACTTATATTTTTAAGCTGTTGTTGTTATAGGACAAAAAATTATCTGGGGCCATATTAGTAAATGTGCTAATAATTTTTGTAGATTCCTTTGGATGGTTTTTAACGGATTTATTAATTTTTTATCCACTTTTCCCATTAGACCCCAAACTCACCGACTCTAACACCATACTTATGTTGCTCAATGTAGTATCTTCAGTTAACATCAGAGTTCTTGAAGCAATCAATAAATATGTGTTGATTGACTGGAGTGACTTAGTCTTACCATCTGTAGAAAATTCTAAGTGAAAATGAGCAATCATTGGCTTTTGCAATCATCAAGTAAAAATGCTTTTGTGCATAGAGTACAAACCAGGTGCTTCAGAAAAACAAGAGATATACAAGATGTGGTTTCTACCCTCCAGACCTTTTTATAGCCCCAGATTCTTTTCTTTTCACAATTGGAACCATAATCCCTTTATTTAGTCTACTTTGAGCAATAGACTGTTCTCTTTAGGTATTGTTTTTTAATACATACAGCTGTTTTAAAACATTTTCAACATTTGTTTCACTGTGTGGTATTTATCATGTAAAACAACTTTAATGTAGGTTGTATGTCCGGGAAATTATTTGAAACACCTGCATTTAACTTTACTGTGCATTAGGAAAATTTGCCACATGTTCGGATTTCATAAGCCACATACGTTGAATAGTTTAAAAAACACCAGTTGTACAAAAACAAAAAAAATGCCTTATTTATAATAATTAAGGAGTGGAAAGTATATCAGCACAGTTTGAGTAGAAAGTGAATTTTGTTCTATTAAACATGGGAGCCACCCTTTTTTACTTGAATTTTAAAAAAACTCAATAAATTATTATACATTATATATTCCCTGGGAGAGCTGGGAATTATGCCAAACACTATGAGGTAGAAAGTTAAAGACCACAGAGCAGATGGAGAGGGTTTTTTATACAACTTGTATTATTGCCTGGGCAAGGTAGACCGAAGCTCAGCAATGTTTTTGAGCTTTTGCTCAAAAAGCAAAAATGACATGCCTGGTATCTACTCACCAGAATTAGCTACTCTCTAGAACTCGTCCTCTGTGCATCACAACTCATAATGACTTCTACCAAATTGGATGATGCGGATATATTTTAAGAATAGAATATTCTTAAAAAGCTAGATGTTACAAGTGAATTCTTTTATCATTATCTAAGCATAGGACTTATGGTAATTTTAGTAATCACAAGAGTGCATTTAGCCAGAAACACTCCATAATCTTGGAACATGAGGTTACCATTCACTAATTTAAGCCAATATTGATGTTTGTATTTTGATGTCTTTTCACCCAGACGTCCACCACTCACATTTAGAGTTTTGAGAAATCATATATTATTAAAAATAAGATGAATTGATTTGCTATACAAGTATTATTTAAGAGGGAATAAAAAAAGAGGGTAACAGATACATTTAAAATAGCAGGTTGTTTTCGGTAAATCCTACATTCGTCAAATCCTTAAACAGTGAACTTCTTTATACTTTTTAAGAGATGATGGCAAAAATAGCCATTTAGGCAAAGACAGTCTCAGAATAGGAGTGCTGATGAAATGAGAGATGTTAAACTTTTTTTTTTTGAGAGATGTTAAACTTATATATAATATGAATTATGTGCATAATATAAAAAGGTACCACGTGTCTATGCCTATATATACATATACACACATTTACATGTATGTGTGCAATTTCATACTGATGTGTGTATATGTGTATTTGTGTATATGTTTCTTTCCCTTCATTTTTCTTTAGAACTTCTTTGCATTTTGTGGGCACCTGGGTGGCTCACATGGTTGGGTGTCAGGCTCTTGATTTTGGCTCCAGTCATGGTCTCGGGGTCCTGGGTTGAGCCCTGCGTTGGACTACGCTCAGTGGGGGGGTCTGCACCTCTCCCTCTCCCTTGCCCCTACCCCAATGTGCTCACTCTCTAAAATAAATAAATAAATCGTTAAAAAAAATTTATGCTGTTTTTTTCTTTGTCTCTAAAAGAATTGTTTACAACCCCGTCTCCAAACTCACTTTCTGTCCCTCATTTTCTTGCCCTCTTTCCTCTCTTTGCCTTTGCAAAACAGAAACAGAAGAACAATTCTGAAATGAAGACGTGCAAAGATTATAATTCCTACAACAGCATATTCTATCAGGTTATAGTCACCATTATTCTCCTCTAAATTAGCAACCTCAGGGGAGTTAGTGTTCAACCAACCCACCCGCATGACTCCCCCAGGTGTTGGAGTGAACAATCAGTAGACCTAGTGCTTGACTCCAGGCCTTCTGGATCAAAGCTCCTTGATCTTTACCACTGCATTTTGACTGACATCAAAAAGACAAGATATATTTTTGTGATAACTCTAGGACTGGTGGTTTTTGGAAATCAGCTGAATGTGGATAAGAAAGAAATTGGAGTAGGTAAAGAAAATGCCAGGGAGAGTTAAATAAAGTAATCAAAGTAGTCAAAGGAAATTCTAATATGTGATTAGAGCATTGACACAGGACAGGACAGGACACAGGAACCACAATACATATTATAAAACCAATGGAATTTAATATAGGCAATTAGTTATACTGCTCTTGGAGGCTGGGAGAGTTGAAGGAAAGACTGAGAATTGCAGGAAGCAGCTACAACCCCACAGCTCAGGGAAGAAAGGGAAGAAGTTGCTGTTACCAGAATCTGGAAACTCAGAGGAGGGACTCTGAGGATTTAGGGCTCACATCCCTGAGGAGTGAGTTCTGCTTGCAGAGACGCAATAAAGATGGTTTTGTGGGTGCAAAGAGAAGCGGGATGCTGGGACAAGCTGCAGCTAGGAGATGCTGACAGAAATAGCAAATAAATAGCAAGAAATGACCTCCCTTTGTCATGCTTGCCAATTTCATAGTATTGCTACCCATGGGGACTGAAACGAAGCCCACTGGTAAAGGAGAAATGCCATTTGCAGATTCTTTACAGATTCTGGCTTAGTAGGTTCATTTCTGAGACAGAAAAGGTAATAACTAGCACAATTATATCGAGACAATAGACACAGTGAGTAGCTTAGAGGTGTTAGTGTTGAGGCAGTAAATTCAGGATTGAAATAGTTCTTTTGGCTGGCTCAGTTGGTTAAGGGTCCAACTCTTGGCTCAGATCATGATCTCAGGCTCATGAGATCAAGCCCCACCAGTGGGCTCTGTGCTCAGTGGGGAATCTGCTAGAAGATTCTCTCCCTCTGCCTCCCCCCAATTTACCCTCTCTTTCTGTCTAAAATAAGTAAATAAATCCTAAAAGAAAAAGAAAAGAAACAGTTCAATTTGAGGTATATGTGAGACATGAAGAGAGAACCCACGTAGTTGGATATGTGTATCTGTAGGATTGGGGAATGCTATTAGTGAAGACATGGTTTCATTCATTCATTCATTCATTCATGCATTCAATCATTTCTTTACTCAATATCCCACTGACATATTTGTAATAGTAGAACCATGGACAGATGCATAGCATGAAGATAAATAAATACAGAGAAAAGAAAAGAGCTAAGGATATAAATCCAAGACTCTCTATTTGTAAAACATAATCTAAAGAGGCTCAGGACTTTTATCACTCACCAGATGTTTGACCTTGGCTACTTAGCCTCTTCATACCTCAATTTGCGTTTTTGGAAAATAAGGATAATATTTGTTTCATGGGATTGTTGTGAGGATTAAGAGAATCAATGACAAATGCTTAAAAACTGCCTAGAATATTGTAAGCATCCAATCAGTATTAGTTTTTACCATAATTACAGGAAAGCCTAAGGAATAAAAAAAAGTCAGCAGAGAAATTATCACTACTCTTGTTAAAGGAACAATTGGAATTATGACATATGCATTCAATCTATGTTACACAGATTTTTTTCCTATGCTACTTGTTCCTATGTATGCCTGCTCAGATTATGCATTCCACAACCCCATGTAAGCCATTCACATCTTGCAATGAGACAGTTGAGGTAATTTTCCACTTAAGTAAAATATAAACCTTGTTTTCTGCTTAAATGAATCTAAATGTTATTCAAGACTACTGGAATTACCCAGCTGCTTTCTGATTTATAGGTGAGAGAGTTAATTGCAGGATAAATGACAGCAGAAGAATGAGGGAAAATGCATGCATAAGCTTTAAACTTAATTTGCAGAGTTTAAAATAGCAAAAGACATGACTTGGGAGTCATTTCAGCTTTTTTTTTTTTTTAATTTTTATTTATTCATGATAGGCACACAGTGAGAGAGAGAGAGGCAGAGACACAGGCAGAGGGAGAAGCAGGCTCCATGCACCGGGAGCCTGACGTGGGATTTGATCCCGGATCTCCAGGATCGCGCCCCTGGGCCAAAGGCAGGCGCCAAACCGCTGCGCCACCCAGGGATCCCCATTTCAGCTTTTTTAAATGCGGTAAAGTATGTTCTAGTTATGTGAACATTAATGAAGAAAAATGCATACGGAAAAATGTATTATAGCATGATATAGTTACTGACAACTTAGTGAATAAATGGTACCTGAAGTGAAAAATTTGTAGTTGGAAAATGCAAAGTGGGATTCTTGAGTTGACAGGGAGTTTCAAAACACTGGATAAGAATTGAGATGTTTTGTAATTCAGTCTAGTTTAGATGCTGCCTTTTTATAAAAGGAATAACTTGATATACCTTCATAGTAAAATACATCTTCTCTCTTGTCTGAGTGTCAGAACAGAGAGCTAAGGTTGTATTACTTATCATGTCTTTCACAGCTTCTCTACAGAGATAGAGATCATCTAGAGAGATCGCCGTCATTCAGATATCGTGCACACTAGAGAACTCTGAAAGCTTCTACATATTAACTTGCTCATTTATGTAGTACGGTCCATTCACAAATAACTTTTTCAGATCCTCTCTTAAACTCAGCTGATATGAATTCCTTCTATTCCAGATATTTGGGAGTGGGGTATATTTAAACTGCTAGTATTCTTCAACTTGCCTAGGAATGTCTGAAAATGTGATTTTTTTAAAGAAGACTATGCTTGAAAAATATAAGCTACAACTAATTTTACCTGTAATGATTCTATCTTTATTCAAAAAAAATATATAAAAACTGGGTCAAATTTAGAAACACATGAGAAAAAATAATGGTTTAAGTCATCACTATTTGGGTTTTATAAATGTGCAAAGAAAAGAGCAAGGGATCAAAAGGACAGAATAAACAATCCTCAAGAAAAGAAGAGAGCTACATCAAAATACAACTCCTTTAAAAAAATTTTTTTCCGAGCGTGGGGATGGGGGATGGGCCCACAGATTTCACCTTCTAAAGAAAGTGAAAGTTCAAGATAGTTGAAAAGAAAGTGATAGTTGAAGAGATTCTTTTAACAAATGCTTTATTCTCTCTCTCTCTTTTTAAAGATTTTATGTATTTATTCATGAGAGACCGAGACCCAGGCAGAGGGAGAAGCAGGCTCCATGCAGAGAGCCCTACGTGGGACTCGATATCAGGACCCCCGGGTCACCCCCTGGGCTGAAGGCAGCCGCTCAACCCCTGAGCCACCCAGGGGCCCCTTGACAAAGGCTTTAGAGCTTGAGGCTGTTCTATCACAATTTAAAAGTTGAAATTCATGTTATGCAGACCCTAGAGATAAGGCTAATTTGCCATCTACTATAAGGGGCAAATGGGCATCTGTGTTCTACTTTACTTACAACATTATATATGTATATATGCATTATGACCAAAATCAAGAAACAAATATTCAGTACTATCTGTTGCTTTTATTCTGTCTTTAATATAAATAAAATTTAACATTTCTACCTTTACTAGCAATTGATGATTTTATTTTTTTAACCCAAAAGACTATTACATATGTTTCTGAGAATTTGCCTTAGAAATTAACATAAAAATCTGTATTCTTGTATAGGGATAGTTATCTCATAATTTCATATACAAGTTAAGTGATAATTTTTGAGAAAAAAATAAAAATGATAAATAATATTAGCTTGGGGAATGTCCATTATTGTTTTAACAATAGCCTGAAAGAATATAATTGCAATTTGAAACATTAGTTATTTTTTTTATTTACTCACTGTAGATGCCCAGAAACTGTCAATCTTTGAGTAAGGCCCAATATGTGGAATAAATTAGAGCCAAGTGAGTACGAATGAGAAGATTAGAGAAAAGTGTATTTTGAGGTGATTTTTCTGCAAAGGTAATATGAAAATGGCACTAATATATGTTTTAGTTCCATTACTCTTTTTATAAACATCAATATCAACCTAGTTTTATTGCAATTAAAGAAACCCGTGCTTTGTTTTCCACCATATTTTCATAGATAAGGGAGCATTTATAATATTTTGTCAACACCAGCTCGAATGTCCTTTGAGAATAAAATCTATAACTGCCGGAAAGAAAGTTAAATAAAATTACTCAAAATTGATATTGTAAAGAAAAAAAGGTCAGGTTGGCTTTGAGTCAACTTGACTCACAGGACGAGATTAAACAATAACACATTTGAAGGTATAAGTGAAACTTGGTGAAATTCTTATTATTAGAATGTCAACTTGATTGGTATAATCGTTATCTATGTATAAATACAGAGTTTCTGAGAGCTACAGAGCTTGGCTTTGTGATCTAAGAATCCAAATTAAAGAGTTTAGACTGCCTGGAGCCACAGGTTTAAATCCTGTCAACCAACCCTTTCCTCTTTCTGAAGCAGATAAACCAGGTTCCCCGAAGCCAGCTCTTTGTCTGGGGCTGAGGGGAGATCTCTCAATGACACTTTCAAACCCTGGCCTGATTATACCTTGGGGACATGACAGATTATTTTGTCTGTCTTAGGCAGTAGTACAACTTTGTATTTGCCACATTTCTGGGACCTAGACCAAAACACAAGGTAAGCCAACAGCCTCTAGATCCCAGTAGGGTATTTGGAATTTTAAAATGTTTTTATTTCTTTTATTGCCACTGATGTATTTTTTTAAAGGAATTAAGGATAGAAGAAATAATTTTGTACAAACCCCAGGAAGATGACCTCTGATAATCAGATATTTATAAGCTACTTTGATCATCCAGTTCAAAGTTGAAGAGGAAAAACAAAGCATGAAGCGGAAATCCACAATGGAACTCCTGGGTCAGAAGGCAGATGGAATTCAAGGAGAAGCAAAGGCTCTGGAACCCAGGGGACACTTAATCACTCAGACATTTGTTCGGCAGCAAATGGGCCCAGGCACACACCTCGCATTCAAGGCAGTCTTCGGGTATTCACTGGCCTAGAAATTGTAAGAAGAATTTAAAGTGGAAGAAAACTTCTTGATTTTTTATATTTTTGAAAATCTGAAGGTGAAAACATGAATATAACAAAGTTTGTCTTTTTTCACAAGGGAAGTAATACCATTTAGTGAAAGCATGCTGTTTATTTCAAGAACGTAAGGGAAAGTGATTTGCCAAGTTTATTTAAAAAGGGATTTCGATTATGAGAAAAATTAAGAATAAAGAGGACAAGACCAAACAATACACTTCTCATATGATATGGAAATAAAAAATTCCTTGAAGAATTCAACCAATAAAAATAGCAAAACAGATAAATTTGTCCTTTTTTTGTCAGAACACATGGCTAAATCTTGACCAAACTATTTTTCTCCATATTTGTGTTATTTACATTGGCCAAAAGAATGAACAGTCTTAAAATTTTTAGGTAAAAGAGATGCTAACTAAATACCAAACGATCGAGAAGCTTCTCGCTGGTTTTCTGATGCCCTGAGTTTATTGAAAGGGTGAGAACCACAGACCGTGCGGGACCGGGCGGAAACCATTTCAATGCTTTGAAATAACTGACAGACCATTAAATGTCCCTGCACTGAACAAGATCCACTGAAAAGAATACTTTCTGTGGACAATTATCATATTTGATTCATAGTCATAAACAATAGTTTCACAGCTTTCTTAAACTAGGGCCAACAGAGTCCTTTGGCTGAGTACAAGTTGCCTCCAGAAAGTAAAAATATCTGAAGGAAACTTTCTCAGCTATACGTGAGAACAGAACCCAAAAACTAGAACCCTTTTAAAGAGATTATTGGCAAAGAAGGAGCAAATAAATCTTTTCTTAAAGTCTCATATACCTATCTAATGCCAAAATAGTTTTGAAAGAACATGCTTATTTCAGAAATCAGTAAGTGGGATAGACAATTATTCTTTTATTCTCCAGAAAAGCTGCCACAGCTGCTCTCTCTTGAATGCGGAAAAGTAGCCAGGAATTCGGGCTATAATTATGTATAATGGACATCAATTTGCCCATCTAGATTTTTCAGTTTACAATATCCCAGGAATTTGCAGGTGTCACAACTTTGCCACATTCAGCCCCTGAAAGCGGTATTAACTGTCAAGTCTACTGACTTATTATATGGAAAACTTTGAATAGGCCCCTGAGGCATATAACTAAACAGATGACTTGTGCTCACAAAGAGGCAGCTACCAGAGCCCTGGGATAATAAAGAATGTCACAGCAAACACAACAGAAATTTCCCCAAACAATATATTCCAACAACGGTGCTCAGAAACATTCTAATTTATAGTAAAGATAATGAGAGGTCATCTGCTCTGTCTTTGCTGCTCTAAAAAAAATAACTTACTTGAGAAAGCTGCCTGGGATATACTCTTATACAAGTTACTGCCCCATTAGCTTGTATGGACCTCAAGGGCAATGGGAAGTTTTATACTGTGGACACTATATTTATGAACCAAAAATTAAAATACATAGTTCTGATATATGGACAAACTATTTTAATTTGGTATGTCTTAGAAAACTTGGAATGTATGGTGTCTGGTCTTAAAATTACAAATTCTAGCACCGTATCTTCTATCATAGATGTTATTTAAAAGCATTACTGAATGAGAAATTTAGTTATTAAAGCTGTTATTAATTATAATTAACTTAATAGTAATTAAAGCTTTCTTCAAGGTTTAGGGCTATGTTCTGTATACACAATGTGGCAGGTTTCTCTGGAAATCTGAGTGTTAAATTAGTATTGATAGCATAAAAGATTTTATTCAGCATTTTTGTGTCATCCTATCAAAATAAATGAAACTACAAAGATGAAGATATAAATCTCTCAACTAAAATTACAACAGCTGCACATATATAAAAATATTTAAACCAGAAAATCTCATTGAAATCTCATAAACAGTAAAAATATCTATATTTTGATTAAAAAAGATAAAACTTTTTTTTTTTTTTTTTTTTTTTTTTTTACAAATGGAGCTTGGATTAAAATCTATAAGGTGGTTGAGCAAAGAGTGGCACAGACTTTTCCAATTTTTGGTAAAATGAGCTATAGCTATGTAATATCTAAATAGTTATATAAAAATCAGGAAAAGTAATTTACAGATTTCATGTCCTCTATTCAAAATTAAGCATCATTTTTTTTTTCTAAAAAAAGATCTTATTTATTTATTCATAAGAGGCACAGAGGCAGAGACACAGGCGGAGGGAGAAGCAGGTTCCACGTAGGGAGCCCGACACGGGACTCGATCCTGGGACCCCGGGGTCACGCCCTGGGCTGAAGGCAGCACTAAACCGCTGAGCCACCCGGGCTGCCCTTAAGCATCATTTGTTTAACAGTTTCTACTTTAACATTTATGTTTTATTGATAATTATTTTATTTTTTTTATTTTTTTATTTTTTTTAAAGATTTTATTTATTTATTCATAGAGACACAGCTAGAGAGAGAGACAGAGACACAGGCAGAGGGAGAAGCAGGCTCCATGCAGGGAGCCCGATGTGGGACTCGATCCCGGGGTCTCCAGGATCACACCCTGGGCTGCAGGCGGCGCTAAACCGCTGTGCCACTGGGGCTGCCCTGATAATTATTTTAAATGAGTATTAGTTACACAATAGATTTTAAATCTCAATAAACTTTGTTATGTCACATAATGTCCAAATGACTAATTGAGTCACTTTCATTAATCAGTCAGTTTTAGCAGTGAAAAATAATTGGTGGGTCAATTAATTAGTCTGTATAGCTGGAACATTCCAAGTGCTCCGCAACATGGTTGTGTAAATTTTATTGCGTTCATAGAGTCACCTCAATTATAAGTAGCTATTGTAGTGGGTCTCTACCACAATAGTTCTTTTCTTTTGACATGAGAAGAGTCCTGTGTTCTGCTTTGGTTTTCATTTAATTGACCATTATTTTTAAAAGCATTTGCTTTACTGTGTTAGGTTTTGAATCTCAAAATAACTTACTGGCGTAAAATTTGTGAACTCATGCCCATTAGTTGCTAATATTCCATGATGGAAAATAAAATTAGCAAGTTTAGGAAAGCAGTTGTGTGACCATCTCTTTTTGCATTTATATATGTGTGTGAATTCTATGGGGTGAAAAGCGACTACTCTGTATGAAGGCTTCAGTTTGCGTTTAAAAAAAAAGTTGGTAGTGTTTCATTGTTATTTAGCATCTAACTAATAAATAGCTGCTTATTCACTCTAGTGATGAGGCAGTTAAACTTTTCCTTCTATGAGATAAATATGCTATAATTTGAAGTCCATTTGTAGAAATACAAACCTCACAAAAATGCCACCTTTGTTTTTGTAATTCAGCACAATTTCTCCCCAGTTTTACTTTTGAATGTTTACTTGTTCTATAAATCATTGTTATGATTGTGTCTCCATTTCGCTGGTGATGAAGCTGTTGTTTTCAGCCTCACATCCTTCCTTCTACATTTTGCTGTGAGAGAAAGCCTGGGATTTGAGACCCATGTTTCTCAATTACCAGCTGCTGCTCCACATATTACTGGAGGGAGAGGGGAGTGTGGACAGAGGAGGCCCAAGCCTCCCGTTCACTTCCCAGTCCTCCTGGTCAGCCTTGCTCCACCGGTGGTCCTGCACCCTGGCAGTCGAGGCTGGTTCCTCTGCAGCTTGTCGTCCCCACTCTCAGAATGCACCACGTCATGTCCTCTCGGAAATACCATCCCACGTGAAAAGATGCTCAGCATCACTTAGCATCATGGAAATGCACATTGACACTACAATGAGATATCACCTGGCATCTCTTAGAAAGGTTAAGATCAGCAGCAAAAGAGGCAGCAGGTGCTGGCAAGAATGTGGAGAAAAGGAATCGTGCACTGCTGGCGGAATGCAGACCGGTGCAGCCACTCTGGAAAACAGTGTGGGTGATCCTCAAAACACTAAAAATAGAGCTACCCTACAATCCAGCAACTACACTACTGGGTATTTACCCAAAGGATACAAAAATACTAGTGCAAAGGGATATATGCACCCCTCTGTTTATAGCAGCACTTCTGTAATCGCCAAGATATGGAAGCTGCCCAGGTATCCATCGACAGATGGATGGGTCAAGAAGATGTAATATATTTATGTGTATACGGTACACACACACACACACACACACACACACACACACAGTGGAATAGTATTTGACCAATAAAAAGAATGAAATCTTGCCGTTTGCAAGATAGAACTAGAAAGGATAATGCTAAGGGAGACAAATCAATCAGAGAAGGACAAATACCATCAGATTTCACTCATATGTGGAATTTAAGAAACAAAACAAAAGAGCAAAGGGGAAAAAGAGAGAGAGGGAGAGAAACAATCCAAGAAACAGACTCTTAACTACAGAGAACGGACTGCCGGGAGTGCTGGGGAGGAGGGGTGAGACAGGTGCTGGGGTCACCAAGGCATTTGTGATGAACGCAGCCTGTAGTGTGGAAGTTTCAAATCATTAAATTACACACCTAACACTAGCATTACAATGTATGTTAACTAACTGGAATTAAAATTAAAACTTCAAAAGAATAAAAATAAAAACTTAAAAAATAAATAAAAACCCATCCCTGTGGGCTGGCACACTTTCTGCAGAGTCAGATGTGCTGGGGCCCTCGTCTGACCTCCTGGGGACCAGCCCAGGTGAACATGCCCTCTCCTCAAAGGTGTGGGGCCCATCCCTGAGCATGGGATCCCTTTTTTAAATTCCAGGCTGCGGTCCGGCCCTAACCTCTTCCCCGCGTCTCCTGGCCCAGCAGTGCTAAGTGCTTCCTTCAGTGACTAACCCTGTGATAACTTGGTGTTCTGCATTTGCTTCTTCAGTTCTCCAATACCCATAAGCAATTTCTTATGGCTTATTATTTATTTTTTTCTCTGTTAAAATGACTGGTGTTTCTTTTCTAGGCCAGACTCTGACTGACTCTAATCAGGACCCATCCTCATTTAGTTATCTTTCCTAAGTGTAAGGCAATCTAAAGAGTAAAATCTAAAATAGACTCTACTTCAGACAGTTTTTAAACTCAATAATTTAATTTAAAGTTTATATTCATGTTTCATTTCATTTTGGCTTTGGCTACACTATATCTGATTTTGAGTCAAGTAGTTGTGGAAATGTAGAGCTGGAATAGATTTTAAAGATGATCTGGCTCAGTACTAATATGGAAAAGCACCTGAAGTTATAATGTTCTTCGGGGATTTTCATACTCATAACAAAAGACCATAAAACACTGACATATTTAATTCTGTCATAGGAACTTCAGAACACTTTTACCAGCAGAAGTATGATTATATTGAAATCGTGCAAAATAACTTATACCCTAAAGTATAAAAATGGTAGGATGATGGTATAGCATGATTTACCATTTTTAAATACTTCCATTGGTATTAGCTAAGTTTTGATGTGTAAATGTTAATAGCTTGCTAGTGTTTATTAGCTGGTAAGTTGTAGCAAAAGTCTAAGAACCACTGTTGAGGAAAAATATTAAAATTAAGAGAACTATATGTGACATTTGACTGTAGTGATAGAATAACCCAATCTAGTCTCTGGAGCTTAAGAGTATTTCAAATTTGGTCTAACACCCTCATTTGATAAATGACTTTTGTTTCAAATGACATATAGTTACTAGGTTATAAAGTCAAGATCCTCTGATAGAACAAGGCTACTTTTTATTATGCTGCAAGTATTCATTATGAGTATGGAATATGATTACATTTTTTGACTTTAGATTAGTTATAGAAGTAACTCAGCAATTTAGGACTAAGTCTGGATAGAAATTGGGCAGCATGCAGAAAATACAGCTTTCAATTCATAAATGATTTTTTAAAATTGTATCTGAATTAAAAAACAAGTTGGTTTACTTGTGGAATTCTTTTCCAAATACTGTCAAAACACATGACAAAGAAATAAGAATTTGTTCATAACAATTCATAAAATCTCATCACATAATTGCTACTAGAAATAGTTCTAATTTTTGAAGGAATGTATTTAAGAGTTCACCCTTGATAGATTTATGAACAAAATTCAAATTTGTCATCCTAAATTTTGACAAGTGATCAACATAATTCCACGTACATTATCTCATTTGATCCACTGGGCCAATCAAAGAACAGGAAAGTACCTTTTCCTCTCATTACATGTGAGGGTCCGAGAGGCCACCTCAGGTGCTATATCAGAAGAATCAAGACTCCTGTCCAGACTCAAATCAGTACCACAGTTGAATTCTCCCTTTTCTTTATCCTATGGCTTTACCCCAGAAGGCACTTCTAACATAGCATAGATCTAAATCCTATATACTTTGGATTCTTTAAAGGCAAAAGTGGTATGTTTCTCTCAGGATCTATTGTTCCTAGAAAATAGTATTGAAAAAGATAAATATGTTAAGAATGTTACCATAATAGGGATGCCTGGGTGGCTCAGTGGTTGAGCATCTGCCTTCGGCCGGGCGTGACCCTGGGGTCCCAGGATCCAGTCCCACGTTGGGCTCCCTACATGGAGCCTGCTTCTCCCTCTACTGGTGTCCCTGCCTCTCTCTGTGTGTCTCTCACAGATAAATAAATGAAATCTTAAAAAAAAAAAAAAAAAAAGAATGTGATATGTGAAATAAAATACCTTCTGAATGCTTGCCTTGCTCATTAAAATTTTGTTCATGACCCATGAGAAACTATTATCTGAATATGTCATCATGAACAATATATCTTTAAGAAAAATTTCTATTTTCCCCCTTTGTTCTAATAGAGGCAATACTGAATCCAGAAAGGTGGAAAGAAGAACCTGTCAGTTGTGAGACTTCTATCTCTTCCTCAAATTTGACAGCTGATGCTCTCAGGCTTGGTTTACATTCCTCATAATCAGATATGCAAGATTGATGATGGCTCTAAAGATGCATAACTCTCCAAGGATTGACCCCCCAAAATTAGCACTTTAAACTCTTTACTTATAATTATAAAATAAAAATCGACTTCATTAAAGGAATATCAGGCTTCTGTTACCAGGAGGAAGAGAAACACGAAAATCACTAAAGGCTACCAGTTTGCGAGGCAAATGTGAGCAATCACCTAAAAGTGACTAGCAGGACGTGGCAGAAGGGCTTTCCTTCTTTCTCCCAATTTGCTGACGGTTGGATCCCTGCTTCTCCAGGCAGGTGGGATTCAGTCAGACACAGTCGTTTCTGACCCGGGCGTTGACGGACAGGGAAATCAGACACCTGCCATGCCCAATCATGAGACCGTGGGTCTATCCTGTGAAGATTTCCATCTTCAATAAGCCAACTTCTCTTCATCTCTGTCTACACCAAGTACAAATCTGAAGTGTTAAATGTTAACCAACACAAATGAGAAAGGATAAAAAGACACACCAAAACAGACTCTTAAATACAGAGAACAAATTGGTGGCTGCCCTGGGGGTGGGTGGTGGAGAATGGGTGAAACAGATAAAAGGGATTAAGGGATACAAACGGTCGGTTACCGTTTAAAATAAGTGAAGAAGATGAAAAGTAAAGAGAAACAAACAAACAAATATAAAAAATGATAAAACTGTTTGTTACTGACAACACATTTTCAGCAACTCTTTCTTACCCAGTGTTCCAAAGTATATTTTTGTGAACTCCATCTTAATTTTATTAATCATTTGTTGTATTAGTAAAAGACGGCTTCTTCTTAAATAGGCATTAATGTCTCATTGTCAATATTAATATTCATTTACTTTTGTAAATGCTATCAACACACTTTTAACAACTTTTAAAAAGCATATTGGATCACTTAGTGAAGTTGGTACTAGGTACGAGTGTGTTGTCCGATAGTAGTATAGCACACTATCATGCTTAAGAAAGAAAAGCCAGCCAGATTCACGTCCAAAATAATAGCTGCACTTTACATTCTGAATAACCTCAGCAGAGATTTAAGTACCTAAAAGTATATAGAAATGATGTAATACTTTAAAGAGAAATTATATCTTTTTAGTGACATCTTTCTGCTTTCATCAGCCCTAAGCACAGTGACTTATAAACAGCATTTCTCTACCAATATTGATAATGTAATTCAAACAATATATCAAAATGGATAAGGCATATTGGTATATTCTAGGCTGAAGGAACCAACTAGTCTTACCTAAAAGAAGGTGAGGGAAGAGTGAGCATTTTCAGTTATGTTGAGTGCATGCAAGTGTGTGAGGGCATGTGCTTGTGAGTGTGGGAGAGACAAAGGTTGAGAGTGGAGGGAGATTAAAAATTTGAGGGGCATCTGGGTGGCTTAGTAAGTTAAGCATGTGCCTTCAGCTCAGGTCATGATCTCTGAGTCCTGGGATCAAACCCTGGATCTATTGGGCTTCCTGCTCAGCAGGGAGTCTGCTCTCTCTCTCAAATAGATAAAATCTTTGTAAAAAATTTGGAAGCCTGTGATAAAATAATACATACTTCAAAAAGTTAAAAGTTTTGTGATCACCATGCAAAATATGAAGACCTGCTGAATTACAAAATTATGGATTTTTAGTTTTCTTTTCTGGGCTTTCACACATGAAGCAATGGTGTGCAAGGGAAACTCGTTCAGTCCTCATTCAGCAATTCTGTGATCAATTTCTGGTCATCTCTGATTGCTTTCCAACCCAAATGGAAATGTTGCTTAAGTTCCTGACAAAGCTTTTGCGGTACATTTGCCATGTGGGATGATACCCTACCACACAACAAGTGAAGCGTTTTAGGTGATAGAAATGCTAAATTAAATCAAGATGTTTGTTTCCAGCAAGCACAAGTGCCTGTTGACAGGTTTCCAGATTCAGGTGCTTATAAAAACAAATATGAGCAGCAACATTAATTTTAAATTCTACTGAGCTACATACAGCGATTGCAAATTTTGGAAATACTTCAAACTTTATAGGATTACAAAATGGAAAGTGATCAGGGTTCTGGGCGTGGGTCCTTTAGAAGTATTTTCCAAATAGTTCTGGACTGGAAAATAGAATCCATGTGCTCCTATTTACCTGAACATGTTCCAAACTAAATTTAAGTGTTTACATAAGAAAATTCAAAATACAGTGATTTAATGTCTAGCAGACACAAAGAACATCTGTAGTATGACTATCTCATGATATTTAATTTACACAAAATCATTAAAAATAACATAGTGAATTATTTTCATCCCTTCATCATGTACCAATATATAAGAATATTTTGATTTTTATTAAAAGATCTAGGACATGTCACCATCCAGAACCAAAAGTTTAATTCTGAAAATGGAAAGCAAGACAAAAAGGTCTTGTTTTGTTTATTTAATTGAAAAGGGATGGAGATGTAAGGAAACTTGTAAATTCAAACGTAGAAGGAAACTGTTCCTAAATCTTGGCCCCGTTCTAAATCAATTTAGTCCTGGTGGAAAATGGTGAATAAGACAAAATCCTTTATAGAATCTACATTTTAAGAGGAAGGAAGAATATACATGCAATAAATAAGGAAACAAATGCAAGAAGAAAAAAAAAAAAAAGCAGGTGATTGAAGTGGAGCATAATGAAGTGATAGACAGCTATGCCAGAAATAGTAATCAGGAAAACCCCTTTGCGGGTACATTTCTGCTGAGAGTAATGATGAGAGGTCACCAGATCTGAACTTGAGGAACCTGAAGAATCTGACGAGTGCTATAACTGAAGGTGAAAATCGCAAATAACTATTTCACTACTATACTGTATCAAGAGTCACCCTAAACAATGATAGTGGTATTGATGTATAATGGAAGTTCTTTATTCCTAGGACATACAATGTGATGTTTAGGTGTGAAGTGTCATAAAATCTGCAATTCATTTACAAATGGTCCAGCTAAAAAAATTACATAGAAAGAGGAAAAGAATACAGGATAAAGTGTTAAAGATTGATTTTAGGTGAAAGAAAATAATGACTGTTGATTATATAATTTTATCAACTTTCCCATCAATTTGAAATTTTTCTAAATAAAAAATTGAGGAAAAGGAAACTTACTAGAAAAACAACAACAGGGGGTCTCCTGGGTGGCTCAGTCAGTTAAGCATCTGCCTTCAGCTTGGGTCATGATCCCAGGGCCCTGGGATGGAGCCCTGCATTGGGCTCCCTGCTCAGGGAGGAGCTTGCTTCTTCCTCTCTCTCTGCCTGCTGCTCCCCCTGCTTGAGCTCGCTCTCTCTCTCTCTCTCAAATAAATAAAATCTTTGAAAAAATAAAAAGAGTTAAATCCATCCACATGCTAATTGGCAATGATTATATCAAGTTAATACTCTGATGTCTTAGAGTAAACTTTCTTTTGTAAAATTTTCTATGCTAGACTTCCATTTTAGAGCAAAACAAATGCAGTCACATGTCCAACAACATGACACATTTCTCCATGTCCAGATAACAGTGTAGCAAATGCTTAAAATAAAGAAAACAGCCAGAATTATGAGTCTGCATAATATCTGAAGCTGACTCTGTTCTGACCCTATCTATGCTTCAATTCTTCTTTGGCTACTTTGTCTCTGTGTCTGGCATATCCCACAATTCCACCCACATCTCAACTCCTCTTCCCGTCCAACCTCTTCAGTGTCTCAGTTATAATCCTGGCTTCTGCAATGAATTACCAACTTCTCCATTCCTTATTTTACATAGCTTTGTTTCTTTTCTCCCAATTTGACCTCTTTATTCCCTCCTCCTCCACCATTCTTCCCATAGCATGTGTGAGCCTGGAAAATCTGGTTGTGCTTTGCCACTCATTTCTTGCAGAAACTTTCATTTTATTCTCTACCCTAACCATGCTGAATCACTACGAAGCGCCTCTAAATGTGAAGAGGTTTCACACTTGCATGACTTTGTTGAAACTGCTACTTGCACTTCAAATGCTCTACTCTACAAATTATACACTCTCTCTATTCAACATATTACTCAAAATTGATTTTGGAGGTGAAGATTTTTTTCCAGCAACCTCCTATCCCACGAACTACTTACCTATATTATAGTTCCAAAATATTCAATAACTCTTGTTATTTACATGGATCTGTCTATTTTGGAATAATTTTTTTTAAATCAGGGATCTTGCCTAATCCATTATAAATGTAAAGCATGAAGCGCTCTGTGTGTCACAGAGAGCAATGAATAAATATTTGTTGAAATGATGAATAGATTCAATAGCAAGACTAAATTATCTAGTCATTATCCATATTATCATATTAAAATAGATTTATGCTTACACTGAGAAACTATTTAAATATATGACATTTATTCAAATATATTTCACACCTACTGTGTACAAGTCCAGGATTAATTGCTAAGAAAAAACAAAGAGACAGAAAAAAAATGCCTGTCATCATGAGATTAATGTCAAGAAGGAAAGACAGACAAATAAAGACTTATTGGGAGTAATAAATGTTTGATAAGCTCTATAAAGGATGCTGCAGGATCCAAGAGGAAGGCACCTGTCCTGGCTAAAATTAGAAGAGGAATTTGAATGTTAGCTCCCTTGAGAAAATGATGTATGCTCTGAGAATTACAGTGGCAGGAATAACATTAACTAAAAGAGCATTATATTAGTAAGCTGATTTCAGCAAGATATGACCTTAGAAGTTTTTAATTATAAGAAGATTTTCCTGAGAGCCATCAGAAGCTAAAAAAAAAAGAAAAAGAAAAAGAAAAAAGACAGTGTCAGTGTATCGATCAAGAAGAGCAAAAGCACTTTTGAGGATTTAAATTTATATAGTAGCAGTAGCTCCGGAGAATGAGAATTTATTTATGAAGTTTAGAAAATAGAATAAAATAATTTGGTTTATGGTTGTTAAAATGTGAGAAAAAAAATTGGAAAGGTTCTTTAGTTTCTGTCAGGTACAGTAAAGTGTCCATTTATTCTATTTAAGGCAAAACGTGGGTTGTTAGCAGATGTGGTGAAGAAGACAGATGATTGGTTTGATTGTGAGCATGTTGAATTGTTAATGCCTCTGAACATTAAAAGGCCTCCAACTCAAGAAATGATTTATATTCAAAATACAAATTTATGGACACTCAACGAATGTGTTTGCTAACTCTGTGGTTGTAGATGGCTTCATCAAGGGAGACCATTTAAGTGATCAAAAAAAGGTCCCTGGAAAACTTCAACAGATAAGGAATAAATGTAAGAAAGTGATAATAAAACTGAGGGGCCACAGATATTGATGTAATACATTCGTAGAGTGGGGCCAATCTCTAATTCAAGGAAAAGGGGAGATTTAAGGAGTTCTGAACCATAGTTTCAGATGTCCTAGTGGAACTGCTAACCGTAAAGCAAGCTTACCAAAACACTATTTAGGTAATACCTTTACTCATTTAAAGGTTACTTCCAATTATATATTCTTATTTAGGCAAACAGCAGGTTAAGTCAATTCATGTATTCTCTGTGTTGCTGTTAACGAAGCAACATAGTTTTAGCTGAATGTCATCTTTAAGATACCTTCCCTTCAGAGTGCTCTGGAAAAGTATTTGTCAAACAGCTAATGGTAGAGTGTTTACGTTGGTTTGTTTGACTTTGTTTTCTTGATTTGTAATATTGATTTTTAACTTTTTGTATTTCTCGAATTTACCATTTACGTGAGTATATATATTATAAAGAGAAATAAAGTTGATAAAACAAATCTTTTATAAAAATATGTAAAAACAGGAAATATAGTAGACAAAGGTGTTCTTTTATAAGAACACCTGGTATTTGCATTGAAGAACATCTGTTATTTGTGTTGAAGCACAGATTCAATATAAAAAATGTGTTGTGTTTATTTTCCTTAGAGAAGATGTTGGATAGTTCTGTTTTACAAACCAGGCGATCTGTATTCTAGGTACTATGCTACTCTTTCTAGTTCAACTGAGATATAATTAACCTGTAATTAAAAGCATGAATCCTAATTGTTCAATGGGTTTTGATAAATACACATATCCGTGAAACCAACACCTCAAAGTACAGAATATGACCAAGCTCCTAGAGAGTCCTGTCATGGCATTATCAAATTACTAACATCATAAATTAATTTTTTCTCTATCTGAATTTAGATAAAGGAAATCACTCTGTATTGTATCTGGCTTCATTTGCTTATATCATATTCTTCCCTGTTGTTGACTGGTCAGCAGCTCATTTTTTTAGACTTTGGAACATATAGTATTATTACTAATAGTATATTATGTTATATCATGTCATGTAGCATATTATTATGTTATATTATGTTCATATTTAGATAAATATAATCTTTAATTTTTAAAAGATTTTATTTATACATGATAGGCATAGAGACACACAGAGAGAGGCAGAGACACAGGCAGAGGGAGAAGCAGGCTCCACGCTGGGAGCTCGACACGGGACTGGATTCTGGGTCTCCAGGGTCACGACCTGGGCCGAAGGCAGGCGCTGAACTGCTGAGCCACCCACGGATCCCCCATAATCTTTATTTTTTTTTATTTATTTTTTATTTTTTTTTTATTGGTGTTCAATTTACTAACATACAGAATAACACCCAGTGCCCGTCACCCATTCACTCCCACCCCCCGCCCTCCTCCCCTTCTACCACCCCTAGTTCGTTTCCCAGAGTTAGCAGTCTTTATGTTCTGTCTCCCTTTCTGATATTTCCCACACATTTCTTCTCCCTTCCCTTATTTTCCCTTTCACTATTATTTATATTCCCCAAATGAATGAGAACATATAATGTTTGTCCTTCTCCAATTGACTTACTTCACTCAGCATAATACCCTCCAGTTCCATCCACGTTGAAGCAAATGGTGGGTATTTGTCATTTCTAATAGCTGAGTAATATTCCATTGTATACATAAACCACATCTTCTTTATCCATTCATCTTTCGTTGGACACCGAGGCTCCTTCCACAGTTTGGCTATCGTGGCCATTGCTGCTAGAAACATCGGGGTGCAGGTGTCCCGGCGTTTCATTGCATTTGTATCTTTGGGGTAAATCCCCAACAGTGCAATTGCTGGGTCGTAGGGCAGGTATATTTTTAACTGTTTGAGGAACCTCCACACAGTTTTCCAGACTGGCTGCACCAGTTCACATTCCCACCAACAGTGTAAGAGGGTTCCCTTTTCTCCACATCCTCTCCAACATTTGTTGTTTCCTGCCTTGTTAATTTTTCCCATTCTCACTGGTGTGAGGTGGTATCTCATTGTGGTTTTGATTTGTATTTCCCTGATGGCAAGTGATGCAGAGCATTTTCTCATGTGCATGTTGGCCATGTCTATGTCTTCTTCTGTGAGATTTCTGTTCATGTCTTTTGCCCATTTCATGATTGGATTGTTTGTTTCTTTGGTGTTGAGTTTAATAAGTTCTTTATAGATCTTGGAAACTAGCCCTTTATCTGATATGTCATTTGCAAATATCTTCTCCCATTCTGTAGGTTGTCTTTGAGTTTTGTTGACTGTATCCTTTGCTGTGCAAAAGCTTCTTATCTTGATGAAGTCCCAATAGTTCATTTTTGCTTTTGTTTCTTTTGCCTTCGTGGATGTATCTTGCAAGAAGTTACTATGGCCGAGTTCAAAAAGGGTGTTGCCTGTGTTCTTCTCTAGGATTTTGATGGAATCTTGTCTCACATTTAGATCTTTCATCCATTTTGAGTTTATCTTTGTGTATGGTGAAAGAGAGTGGTCTAGTTTCATTCTTCTGCATGTGGATGTCCAATTTTCCCAGCACCATTTATTGAAGAGACTGTCTTTCTTCCGATGGATAGTCTTTCCTCCTTTATCGAATATTAGTTGCCCATAAAGTTCAGGGTCCACTTCTGGATTCTCTATTCTGTTCCACTGATCTATGTGTCTGTTTTTGTGCCAGTACCACACTGTCTTGATGACCACAGCTTTGTAGTACAACCTGAAATCTGGCATTGTGATGCCCCCAGATATGGTTTTCTTTTTTAAAATTCCCCTGGCTATTCGGGGTCTTTTCTGATTCCACACAAATCTTAAAATAATTTGTTCTAACTCTCTGAAGAAAGTCCATGGTATTTTGATAGGGATTGCATTAAACGTGTATATTGCCCTGGGTAACATTGAAATTTTCACAATATTGATTCTGCCAATCCATGAGCATGGAATATTTTTCCATCTCTTTGTGTCTTCCTCAATTTCTTTCAGAAGTGTTCTATAGTTTTGAGGGTATAGATCCTTTACATCTTTGGTGAGGTTTATTCCTAGGTATCTTATGCTTTTGGGTGCAATTGTAAATGGGATTGACTCCTTAATTTCTCTTTCTTCACTCTCATTGTTAGTGTATAGAAATGCCACTGACTTCTGGGCATTGATTTTGTATCCTGCCACGCTACCGAATTGCTGTATGAGTTCTAGCAATCTTGGGGTGGAGACTTTTGGGTTTTCTATGTAGAGTATCATGTCATCGGCGAAGAGGGAGAGTTTGACTTCTTCTTTGCCAATTTGAATGCCTTTAATGTCTTTTTGTTGTCTGATTGCTGAGGCTAGGACTTCCAGTACTATGTTGAATAGCAGTGGTGAGAGTGGACATCCCTGTCTTGTTCCTGATCTTAGGGGAAAGGCTCCCAGTGCTTCCCCATTGAGAATGATATTTGCTGTGGGCTTTTCATAGATGGCTTTTAAGATGTCAAGGAATGTTCCCTCTATCCCTACACTCTGAAGAGTTTTGATCAGGAATGGATGCTGTATTTTGTCAAATGCTTTCTCTGCATCCAATGAGAGGATCATATGGTTCTTGGTTTTTCTCTTGCTGATATGATGAATCACATTGATTGTTTTACGGGTGTTGAACCAGCCTTGTGTCCCAGGGATAAATCCTACTTGGTCATGGTGAATAATTTTCTTAATGTACTGTTGGATCCTATTGGCCAGTATCTTGTTGAGAATTTTTGCATCCATGTTCATCAGGGATATTGGTCTGTAATTCTCCTTTTTGGCGGGGTCTTTGTCTGGCTTTGGAATTAAGGTGATGCTGGCTTCATAGAACGAATTTGGAAGTACTCCATCTCTTTCTATCTTTCCAAACAGCTTTAGGAGAATAGGTATGATTTCTTCTTTAAACGTTTGATAAAATTCTCCTGGGAAGCCATCTGGCCCT
Organism: Canis lupus baileyi; assembly: GCF_048164855.1. Taxonomy (NCBI): domain Eukaryota; kingdom Metazoa; phylum Chordata; class Mammalia; order Carnivora; family Canidae; genus Canis; species Canis lupus. The sequence continues at coordinate 31,619,679 of NC_132858.1, forward strand.
GGACTCTTGTGTCTTGGGAGGTTTTTGATGACTGCTTCAATTTCCTCCCTGGTTATTGGCCTGTTCAGGTTTTCTATTTCTTCCTGTTCCAGTTTTGGTAGTTTGTGGCTTTCCAGGAATGCGTCCATTTCTTCTAGATTGCCTAATTTATTGGCGTATAGCTGTTCATAATAGGTTTTTAAAATCGTTTGTATTTCCTTGGTGTTGGTAGTGATCTCTCCTTTCTCATTCATGATTTTATTAATTTGAGTCTTCTCTCTCTTCTTTTTAATAAGGCTGGCTAATGGTTTATCTATCTTATTAATTCTTTCAAAGAACCAACTCCTGGTTCTGTTGATCTGTTCCACAGTTCTTCTGGTCTCGATTTCGTTGAGTTCTGCTCGAATCTTTATTAGCTCCCTTCTTCTCTTGGGTGTAGGATCTATTTGCTGTTTTTTCTCTAGCTCCTTTATGTGTAAGGTTAGCTTTTGTATTTGAGTTCTTTCCAGTTTTTGAATGGATGCTTGTATTGCGATGTATTTCCCCCTTAGGACTGCTTTTGCTGCATCCCAAAGATTTTGAACGGTTGCATCTTCATTCTCGTTAGTTTCCATGAATCTTTTTAATTCTTCCTTAATTTCCTGGTTGACCCTTTTATCTTTTAGCAGGATGGTCCTTAACCTCCATGTGTTTGAGGTCCTTCCAAACTTCTTGTTGTGATTTAGTTCTAATTTCAAGGCATTATGGTCCGAGAATATGCAGGGGACAATCCCAATCTTTTGGTATCGGTTCAGACCCGATTTGTGACCCAATATGTGGTCTATTCTGGAGAAAGTTCCATGTGCGCTTGAGAAGAATGTGTATTCAGTTGAGTTTGGATGTAAAGTTCTGTAGATATCTGTGAAATCCATCTGGTCCAGTGTATCATTTAAAGCTCTCGTTTCTTTGGAGATGTTTTGCTTAGAAGACCTATCGAGTATAGAAAGAGCTAGATTGAAGTCACCAAGTATAAGTGTATTATTATCTAAGTATTTCTTCACTTTGGTTAATAATCGATTTATATATTTGGCAGCTCCCACATTTGGAGCATATATATTGAGGATTGTTAAGTCCTCTTGTTGAATAGATCCTTTAAGTATGATATAGTGTCCCTCTTCATCTCTCACTACAGTCTTTGGGGTAAATTTTAGTTTATCTGATATAAGGATGGCTACCCCTGCTTTCTTTTGAGGACCATTCGAATGGTAAATGGTTCTCCAACCTTTTATTTTCAGGCTGTAGGTGTCCTTCTGTCTAAAATGAGTCTCTTGTAGACAGCAAATAGATGGGTCCTGCTTTTTTATCCAGTCTGAAACCCTGCGCCTTTTGATGGGGTCATTAAGCCCGTTCACATTCAGAGTTACTATTGAGAGATATGAGTTTAGTGTCATCATGATATCTATTCAGTCTTTGTTTTTGTGGACTGTTCCACTGAACTTCTTCTTAAAGGGGAATTTTAAGAGGCCCCCTTAAAATTTCTTGCAGAGCTGGTTTGGAGGTCACATATTCTTTTAGTTGCTGCCTGTCTTGGAAGCTCTTTATCTCTCCTTCCATTTTGAATGAGAGCCTTGCTGGATAAAGTATTCTTGGTTGCATGTTCTTTTCATTTAGGACCCTGAATATATCCTGCCAGCCCTTTCTGGCCTGCCAGGTCTCTGTGGAGAGGTCTGCTGTTACCCTAATACTCCTCCCCATAAAAGTCAGGGATTTCTTGTCTCTTGCTGCTTTAAGGATCTTCTCCTTATCTTTGGAATTTGCAAGCTTCACAATTAAATGTCGAGGTGTTGAACGGTTTTTATTGATTTTAGGGGGGGATCTCTCTATTTCCTGGATCTGAATGCCTGTTTCCCTTCCCAGATTAGGAAAGTTTTCAGCTAGAATTTGTTCAAATACATATTCTGGCCCTCTGTCCCTTTCGGCGCCCTCGGGAACCCCAATTAAACGTAGGTTTTTCTTCCTCAGGCTGTCGTTTATTTCCCTTAATCTATCTTCATGGTCTTTTAATTGTTTGTCTCTTTTTTCCTCAGTTTCCCTCTTTGCTGTCAACTTGTCTTCTAGGTCACTCACTCGTTCTTCCACCTCGTTAACCCTCGTCGTTAGGACTTCTAGTTTGGATTGCATCTCATTCAATTGGTTTTTAATTTCTGCCTGATTAGCTCTAAATTCTGCAGTCATGAAGTCTCTTGAGTCCTTTATACTTTTTTCTAGAGCCACCAGTAGCTGTATAATAGTGCTTCTGAATTGGCTTTCTGACATTGAATTGTAATCCAGATTTTGTAACTCTGTGGGAGAGAGGACTGTTTCTGATTCTTTCTTTTGAGGTGAGGTTTTCCTTCTAGTCATTTTGCTCAGTGCAGAGTGGCCAAAAGCAAGTTGTATTGGGAAAAAGAGAAAAAGAGAGGAGAGAAAGAAGGAAAGAAAAGAGAAAGAGAAAAAAAAAGGGAAGAAAAAGAAAAAACAAAAAAAAAAAAAAGAGAAAGAAAAAGAAAGGAGAAAAAAAGGGGGTGGGGGAAGGAAACAAATCAAAAAGCAAAACAAAACAAAAACAAAAACAAACAAACAAAAAAAGAACCACCGGGGAGTATCTTCTGATTCTGTGTTCTTTAAGTCCCTTGGCTTCTCCTGGAACTTGTCCGTCTAGCTGGTGTTCTGGGGGAGGGGCCTGTTGTGCTGATTTTCAGGTGTTAGCAGTTGGGGGAGCTGCTGTGCCCCTGCCTGGTGCAGGGCTCAGTAGGGGTTGTTTACCCCGTGAGGCCGCAGGAGGAACAGCCCCAGTGGCGGGGCAGCTCTGGAAACCTGGATTCAGCCCCCGCAGTAACTCCAGAGCTCTCCGTCTGCAGGGCCTGGAGGCTCCGGGGCGGGGCCGCTGATGTGCTCAGCTGGGGCAGGAGCGTCCTCGCTGTCCTGGGCCCCCTGGCCTCTGCCTGTCCCGGGGGAGGCTGGATCCTGGGCTGTGTCCCGGCGCCCTGTGCTCCGGGGCCTGCGCTGTTGGATTCGCGCTCCCGGGCCGCGCAGCCCCCTCCGCGGAGCTGCCGCCCAAGCCCCTCCGAGCTGCTCCTGGAACCGCGCAGCCCCCTCCGCACGGAGCCTCTTCTTCTGCCCGAGCCCCTCCGAGCTGCTCCCGGGGCCGCGCAGCCCCCTCCGCGGAGCCGCCGCCCGAGCCCCTTCAGCTGCTCCGGGTCCCGCCGTGTCCCGCCGTGCGCGCTGCAGCCCTTAGGGAGCTCGGCGCACTCTCCCGGGGCGCAGTTGCTCTGTTAGTGTCCCCGGGAGCCCGAGGAGATCCTCGCCCTCCTGGGTCCTGCTCCAACTCCCTGCGAGCCCCTTTCCGCCCGGGAAGGTCGGTGCAGCTCCTGCTCCTCCGGGACGGGGCTCTCCTGTCCTGGGGACACTCGCCCCGGCCTCAGCCCGGCTCCTCGCGGGGCCCCTCCCCCTTGGAGGCCTTTGTTCCTTTATGTCTTTTTCCCCGTCTTCCTACCTTGATAGAAGCGCGAACTCTTCTCACTGTTGCATTCCAGCTGGTCTCTCTTTAAATCTCAGGCCGAATTCATAGATTTTCAGGATAATTTGAAGGTTTTCTAGGTAGTTTGGTGGAGACAGGTGATTTGGGGACCCTACTCTTCCGCCATCTTGCTCCTCCCCCGAGACTATTTTCAGATTTCACCAGGTTTTCTAATGTTGCTCACCCCCCACCCCCGCTTTTCCCCTCCTGTCCCAGAATCCATTCCAGGGCACCACACCGTGTTTAGGAAAAGCATCTGTTTTTACCCCTGTGCCCTCAGTGTCCTACCTGAGGCTCAGCCCCCCATAATCTTTAAATAAAGATTTTTACATCTAGTCTTTAGAAAAAGAAACAGCAATTTGTTTATCTTTTGTTGGATATTTAAATTTTCAATTTTTGGCAATTATGAATAAAGATGCTATGAAGTTTTTTTTTTTTCAGATTTATTGATCTCTTCGAAACAGAGGTAGAGGGTATGCATGTGAGCAGCGGGAGGGGCAGAAGGAGCGGGAGACAGAATCCTTAAGCAGACTCCTCGCTGAGCTTGGAGCCAACGCCAGGCTCAATCCTTGGCCCCCAAAATCATGACCTGAGCCAAAATCAAGAGCCAGATGCTCAACTGACTAAGCCACCTAGGCACCCCTGCTACGAACATTTTTGTATGAATTTTGTGCGTGTATGTTTTCATCCCTTTTGGTGTATGCTGGGTCATCTGGTAAAAGTATATTCAATTTTGTAAGCAACTTGCAGGCAGTTCTCTAAAGCACTTGACAAGTTGACATTCTCATCAGCAAAGTATGAGTTATTCAATTTCTCACCAACGCTGGTGTCATCAGCTATTGTTTGTCATTCTCCTGGGCTTGGGTATCATTGTGTAATTTTAATATGCATTTCCCCTGGTGACTAATAATACTGAACATCTTTTCAGGTGCTTATTGATCATTTGTATCTTCCATTTGCAAAGTATTTATTCAAGTGTTTTGTCCATTTTGGAAACTGTCAATTTGTGGGAATTTTTTATGTATTTTGGATACAAGTGCTTTAATATATGTGACTGAATATTTTCTCCAAGTTTGTCCTTCGCTTACTCTTTTTTTGATGGCATCTCTTGATGATCAGAAAAAATTTTAATTTTAATAAATTTTACTATATCACTTTTTTATGATTTATGAGTTTTGTGTCTTTAACCTTAACCTAACCTTAGCCTAAAGTTATGAAGACATTTTCTTGTGTTTCTTCTAGTTCTATAGTTATGGGTCTTATGTTTCAATCAATAACCTATCTCAAATTAATTTTGGGAGATGAACTGCTATAATAATTTTGTTCTCCCTGAATACCTGGTTGGTTCCAGTAGCATTTATTAAAAACAGTCATTTCTCCACTGAATTTTCTCAACATCTTTTGTGAGAAATAGTTGACCTTATATATGTAGGTTTACTTCTGAATTCTTTATTCTATTATATTGATGTTTTTGCTTACAAATATACTAAAATCACACTACCTTGATTATTATACCTTTTTAGTAAGCTTTGAATTCAGGAAATATAATTTATAATTTCACCTCTATAAAAAGGCTTTTAAAAGAATTTATAATTCTTTTTTGTGATTGTGACTATTCTGGATTATTTTTACTCCCATAAAAATTTTGGAACTGGGGCACCGAGTGGCTCAGTGGTTGAGTGTCTGCCTTTGGCTCAGGTCATGATCCTAGGGTCCTGAGATAAACTCCTGTGTCAGGCTCCCCATGGCAAGCCTGCTTCTCCCTCTGCCTGTGTCTCTGTCTCTTTCTTTCTGTGTCTCTCATGAATAAATAAAATATTAAAAATAAATAAATAAATACATAAATTTTGGAAACCATCTTTTTTATTAACTCAAAGCAGTCAACTGGAATTTTGACAGGGATTATGGTTGAGTCTGTATATTAGTTTGGAGAGAATGGACATAATAACATAATTTTGTATGAATATAGCTTATCTATGCTTTTATTTGTGCCCCTAAGTTGTTTTACAATGTTTATAGCTGTCAGTATAGAGATCTTACTTATTTTTTATTAAAGTCATTCTTATTCATCATGTATTTCTTCATCTACTCTTAAAGCATATTTTGAAATCAATTTCCAATTGTTTAGTGCTAAAGTATAAAGAAAAATAATTATTCTTTATGTTTTTCTTGTATCCTGTGACTGACCCTCCAAAATGAATTTCTTATTTATAGTAGTTTATAAATTCCTTTAGATTTACTGTCTGTAAACCTCTGTGTGTTTTTTTTTTTAAGATTTTATTTATTCATGAGAGACACAGAGAGAGAGAGAGAGAGAGAGAGAGGCAGAGACACAGGCAGAAGGAGAAGGAGGCTCCTTGCAGGGAGCCCGATGTGGGACTCGATCCTGGGACTGCAGGATCACGGCCTGAGCCAAAGGCAGACACTCAACCGCTGAGCCACCCAGGCATCCAAAACCTCTGTGTTTTCTACATATGACATCTATGATCAATGAGATATTTACTTCTTTTTATTCTTAATTTCTGATTCTTGCCTAATTACACATAGAACTAATACCTTGCCTTGTCCTACATCCTATAGGAAAAATGTAATATTTCACAATTAAGATATTACTGAAGGATTTTTTCACATCTTTTACCAAAATGAGAAAGTTTCCTTTTATTTTATATTTGTTGTGATAAATTTTATGTCATAAAGTGATGCAGGTTATTTTTAATTACTGAGATTATAAGTGGCCTATGTCTAATTTGATTGATGAGGGTTATTATTTTTATTTTTATTAAATTTGGAGGCTAAGCCCATTGGGCTGTGATGATTATCCAATTTATATAGTGCTCAATCCAATTTTGTAATATTTTGTTAAGAATGGTTACATTTATACCTATGATGCAATAGTAACTTATTATTTTCTTTTCTCATAATATCAAGTTCCGGTACCAGGGCTAGGTTTACTTCATAACATAAGTTGGGAAGTGCATCCATTTATTTTTGAAGTCAGTAACAAAAGCGGTGCTAGTTAATCAAAGAAATAACAAACTCCTTATGATAAGGATCTTTGTAAAAAATTCTATAATTCACAGCATTTCAGAATTACTGCAATGAGCTGGTATAATTTTTCTTCAAAATCTAAGGTTGAAATTAAATGATCCCACATTAACAAAATTTGAAATGCACAGTCTGCATCTTCGTATTACCATCTTTGAATATTTGGTGGCTGCTGTCTTCATGGTGAAAATCTCATTAAGCAAAACAGAATATTGGGAATTTTAAAGCTCACTTGGAATTGCAGATCTGTCAGTGCTTCAAGCTGCCACAGTTGTGGAGCACATGCTCCCAAGTCAGTAAACTTGGGCCATATGAGAAACAAATGTGGTCCTCTAGAGTTAGTTTGAAAGGAGACCTCCCATACCTTATTACTCAAGAGATGAGAGGGAAATGACAGCTCTCTTCAACAGGAGTACATTCATTTCAAGGAATTGTTCAATGGTTTATCTGGAATATGAGTTTTGTTTTGTTTTGTTTTGTTTTTTACCATCTACATACCAAAGATATGGAAACATGAGAGAAAACTTTAAAACTGCTCTTAGAGGCAGAAACTGCCTGACACTCTGTGTTAATTACTTAAAATAATAATTGAAGCACATTGGAGGCCTCTAAGAAGGAAAATGTATTCAAGAGCATGGTCTGCTCTGTTTTATTTCTTTATAAAATGAAATGTATTAACAATGACAGATAAAGTATAGCCTGTAGGACATGTGCCAGAGGTGTGGTGACAGCCCAGTATTCACAATGGATCTATCGGTGTGCCTCAGGCATCTGTTTTATATACTCCACATTTTGAAAGCTAGTAATACGGCATCGTTCCTTAAATTTTACTGGATAAGATAAATGTATTCCACCAGAAGTTTGAGGTGGAACAGGCTTGATGTAAATGGAATGTCAGAATTCCAAGTAAAGGACATTTTCAGCAAGGATTGAATCATTTCTAATAGCAGACACAAATGTGATGTGGTTTTCTGTCTCCAAGTATCTCCATGTATCTTACTAGAAATGTATATACTAAGGTATTCTTCTACTAATAGAATTCAGTTACTTCTCACAAAGTAGGATTCTTGGGTTCAGTCTACATTAGCTATAATTTTGAAGTACACATACACTACAAGTAAGAATAAAAAGTGCATCAGTTATAATTAAAATGATGAGGTTAGACCTTCCCTAATTAATAACCTGCCAAAATTAAACATAACCAAAAACTACCTTAAGCCACTGAGGAATGCACATTTGGAAAAGAAAATGAGTTTCAATTTTTACAGCTTTCAGTCTGGGGTTAAGTTCAATCATAAAGGAACATGAAGTAAACACAAAAATCCTGCAAACCTTCTGTGGGATGGTAGAAAACTGAAGCCAGAAAAACTGTGACTTCTAAAAAGAGTGGGGGGATATCGAGTTGGAAAAATAAAACAAATAGCGATTGGACTCTGGAACTTCGTCTATTCCCATTTCTGAATGATCCTGGAATTATGTTTACACAGGACAAAGTAGCTTAACAAGAGACAAGAAATGTGAACTTAGGTCAGACATCTCCTGTTCAGGCAACAGACTATGTGGTTCAAGTCCAGCAAAGATATTTGCCAGCTAAACAAAAAAACAAAACCCATCTGAGAAAATATTCAATTCACAAGTTTCTCAAGTTAATATTCATCATGTCCAGGATATAGTCAAAATTACTGATTATATAAGAACCAAAATAAAATAAATGAAACATACTTACAGAAGAAAAGAAAATGACATTGAAATAAACCAGATTTGGATGGACTTATATATTGACTAGATTTATATATTAGACATAAGGTGATACAACATTCAGTGCACACAAACTACGGAAAGTTAAAATTGTATACTGTAGTCCCTATGCAACCACTAAAAATAATGCAAAGAAGATAGGAATAAGGCCAATAGGAAAATAAAAGTAGAAGCCTAAAAAGTATTAAAATAATCCCCCCAAAAAAGAGTCACTAAGAAGAAGAGGGGAAAAAGCACAGAAGACATGTAGAAAACTATCAACAAAATGGTAGATGAATTCAAAATTTATAGTAAATATTACAACAAATATTAATGGATTAAATATTTCAATTGCATATTGTGTATCTGATGGGTTATAGGCAGAATATGAAATAAATCTTACAATTTAGTATTAAGAAGATAATCAACTAACTGGAATAAGCAAAAATGGCAAGCAGTTTGAACAGACACTTCACACAAGAAAGTATATAATGATCAATAAGCACATGAAAATACTCAACATCTCTAGTTATCAGGGAAATGCGATCACAAAAAGACATGCTTAGAGTTAAATCTAAAATTGTGGAATGATTAGAAGTTTCATACACTGTTGGTTGGAATGCAAAATGTTACAACCATGTGGGCGTATGGTGGTATCTACTAAAGTTAACATGTATCCACCATATGACCCAAAATAACACTCCTATTTACCCAACTAACTATACCCAACTATATCCAATCAACCTAACTCCTGTAAGAGAGAGTAGTGGTTGTCCCGGGCACAAAGTAACATTTTAGGTGAAAGGATATTTTTTCTCTCTCTTTTTTTGAAGATTTTATTTATTTATTCATGAGATACAGAGAGAGAGAGAGGCAGAGACACAGGCAGAGGGAGAAGCAGGCTCCACTCAAGGAGCCCGACGTTGGACTTGATCCCGGGTCTCCAGGATCAGGCCCTGGGCTGAAGGCAGGCGCCAAACCACTGAGCCACCCAGGGATCCCTTACATTTTTCTCTCTTGATTGTGGGACAGGTTATATGACTACAAATTTAACATTACAATTCAATACCCTGTGTATTTAAAATGGATGTATTTATATCATGTAGATTAGTCCTTTATAATATAAGAAAAATATATGAGAATAACATTATTTGAGGGTAGATAAAATGTGTCAAGAGGTGGGGGAAAAAAGCAAGACTGTTTACATATTTGGTACTAAAAAGATATTTAAACCTAATGTTTTATTGGAACAAAAAATAAATAGTTTCCTTTCATTCCCCTCAACTCCCTCTCCCCCTCCTCCTTCTTTATTTGTTTTTCACTTCCTTCCCCTTCATCTTACCCATTTTCTCTTGTTCTTTCCTCATGTCTAAATTAGAGTTTTGCATAGATAAATGCCAAATAAAATAAACTATTATATTCAACCATTAAAAATTTCATCCATAGCCCCATGATGGTGTAAGTAATTAAATCAAGAATAGAATTTTAATCAATGTTTATTTTTACATGTGTAATTATTTTGCTCTTTGTTGTTCTTACTTTGTTTTGTTTACTGCTGATTTTCAGCATCTGTAAGTCCTAGACACAAAAAAAGGCATTAGAAAAGTATTAGTTGGAAGTTGAAGTCCATTTCTTTGTTTAGAAGGGAGAGGAATCTGGGAACATGATCATCAGTTGCAACAGACTGATTCCCCTTTAAAGGCCCACATCATCACACACACACACACACACACACACACACACACACACACTATGGCATTTGTTTTTTATATTATCTCAGATATTTAGTGTGGACACAATTACAATGGACTGAAGAAATAAAATAGTCTTAAGTGCTTATTCAACTATAGAATGCAAAAACTCCCCCCAAACCTTACTAATATTTTCTCTGAATGAACAGACTCATCTGATGTTTCCAAAATCATCTAAACACATATTCAATCGTCATATTACTGAAGTGGTTAATTGGAGATATATTCAGAACACACTTCTAGTATATGGCGAATGTTATCTCAAATAATTTCTGACATTTTGCATGAAAATGAATAATTAGTAAAGATGCATAGGGTCAGAATAATTTAGTTGCAAGGTTTTTAAGGATGCATCTGAGCATAACGTGTCACAAATGTTAATATCAATCAAATTAACTTTTCAAACAAGCAAAACATTTTATAGAACTAAGAATGTATATCTTATCAGTGGGAATGACTCAGTTTCCTGCAGACCATCAGGAGTGTCAAAATCAGGGCTATTATCTTGTAGGACAGCAAACAGCTGTATTTTTTTTTAATTTACTTTTAGATTTTATCTTGCTTTCTGAAATTTGGTATAAATTCTTTTATTTTTTTTTTTTCTAATGTGGTGCTTGAACTCACAACCCTGAGATTAAGACCTGAGCAGAGATCAATAATTGGATCCTTAACTGATTGAGCTCCCCAGGCATTCCTGGTATAAATGCTTATTCACAACCTTTAGGCAACAACTAGAATAGCACACACACAAAACCCATGATACTAGAGCTACTGCTACAGAAGTATAAAAATTATACATTTAAGTGTTATGCTGTTGGCAGAAAGAAAGGGATAAAAAGAGAGAAACTGTTCCTGCCATTACAACCCAACAGCCAACTAACTATAACAAGCATGTCAGGAAGTTTAAATCTACTCCAAGCCCATCTCTGTATTACATAATTTTTTGGCAAGAATATATATATATATATACTTTTATGTTGTATGGATATTTGAAGGAATGTTTCAAAGGTTATTTTGTGTAAAATTTTTCATTTTAGTTACACTTTCTGAACATTAAACTCTTCAAATACACAAATTAATAACACAAACTTAACCAGAATTTTTGAAAAAATATGAATATTATAAAATATTTGAAATAATCTATAATTAATTATATTATAATTATTATTATGCTTAAAGTACTGCAGTATAAAGGCACAAAATCATTGCTTAAGGGAGTACAGGTTGAAAAAAAAAGAAAGTTATGCTTGACTAAATTTATTTTCTTTTCCTTTTTATCCATTCAAGTTTTTAACAATTAAATCATAGGCATTATAAATTACAAGTCCAATGATTCGGTAAGATTGAGATTAATGGATTTGTAAAAGAAATAAGCAAAAGGAATATTCCCTGTATACATTTGGATATATCATATTTTTATACCCAAACTGAAATATAATTTTGCAAATTAAAACTTTTATTTTCCAACTTGAACATAAAACATTGAGTTCTTTGACACTGCACCAAATCTTTATTTCTTTAAAAAGGAAAATCAGGGATCCCTGGGTGGCGCAGTGGTTTGGCGCCTGCCTTTGGCCCAGGGCGGGATCCTGGAGACCTGGGATCGAATCCCATGTCGGGCTCCCGGTGCATGGAGCCTGCTTCTCCCTCTGCCTATGTCTCTGCCTCTCTCTCTCTCTGTGACTATCATAAAAAATAAATAAATAAATAAATAAATAAATAAATAAATAAATAAATAAATAAAAAAATAAAAAGGAAAATCAATGTTTTATCCTAAAAATTTTAAAATAAACTTTCCTTGTATTTGGCCATCGGTGGAACATACTGTTTGTGAGAATTTTATCCTGGTCCATCCAAACCTAGTCAAAAACCTAAAATGAAATTAATTTAGAAAGTAATTTAAGAAGTAAAAAAAAAAAAAAATTCCTGACCTAAAAATCATCACCAAGCAATTCTTTTAAGTGAGAACCAACTGATTAAACTTATGAATATGAATGTCATGAAGAATTACTGATAAATAATATTATTTGCTCAAAAGCTGTTTTAAAAAAAATAATAAAATAAAGAAATAAAACTGGCACCCTCAGACACTTATCCCAGTTTCAATCTCACTGCACTTGAGAAGATATTCAAAAAGCTATCTATCACATAATTACTATAAACCTTATAGTGTTATTTGCTAGCAAAATATATGTATATTAGAATTTTAAAAATATTTATGAGTCTTTCTATCATTCCTAGTTTTTTATTTTTTCAAAATGACAGTGGTTCGAATTCATGAGACCACGTTTTGCCCCACGGTCATTACAGAAAGACCTCTATTTAAAGGAATGACATCTTTTTTTCAGGTATGAAATTAAATAAAATTTAAAAAGGGAGAGGATTACCATTCATTGAGTTTCTATTATGTATCCATTGCTTTCCTAAGCACCACTACAATATTTCTCATTTATTGCTACAGGGTAGGTATTGTTCATCTTAGATTGCAATTCTCAGAGAGTAAGTCATTTTCAAAGGATCAGATACTAATAAATGGGTGAACTCATTCATCCTTCTTTTTTTCACTTTGAATTCTACTATTAGTGACATAATTCAATGAGTTAAAACATTGGGGCTGTGATTTTTTACCATATTTGTCAATAATAAGTATAATAACAAAACAACTAATATGCATTGAGTATACATTGTATTCTAAGAAAGAGTAAGTAGACTTTTCTAGGAATTCTTTCATTTAATTACCATAAAAAGCCCATGACATAGGTGCTATTTTAATTTTTTTTAACGACTTTATTCATTTATTTGAGAGAAAGAGAGCAGCACACAGAGAGAGGGGGCTGTGAAGAGCAGAGGTGAGGGAGAAGGAGAAGCAGGGAGCAGAGAGCCCCCAGCAAAGGCTCAGTGCTCCATCCCAGGACCCTGGCATCCTGACTTGAACCCCAGGCCAGGCCACCCAGGTGCCCTGACACAGGTGCTATTTTATAGATGAGAAAACTGAGATCTTAGCTGTAGCTGGCCAAAAGGCACAGTTGACAGAGCACAGATTCAAGCACAGTTTATTCTGTTTCAAGAACCAGAGCAGGAATACACACCGCTTATTAACAATATCTGTGTTTTGCCTTTTGTTTGAGCCTAATACACCTTTCCAAGCCTTAGGAATCCGGTTTTAATGACTCTCAAGCACATATAGTCATGAAAAATTTAAAAAACAATCAAGTGAATCTGTACTAATTCCTGAATACTAAGAAAGGAAAAATTAAATAACATGCTCTCTGATAGAGAAACCCTAAGCTTTTGGATTAATTACAACAGAGACAATGTCACCTTTGAAAAGAAAGAAATTAATTGGGCCAGGCATGTATGAACTTGTACTTTTTTCATTTTTTAAAAAAAGATTTCACTCATTTATTTGAGAGAGAGAGAGAGAGAGAGAGAATGTGAGAGAGCATGAGCAGGGAGAAAGGGCAGAGGGAGAAGGAGGTTGTGGGCTCCATCCTAGGATCCTTACTTAGATCATGACCTGAGCCAAGGGCAGATGCTTAACCAACTGAGCCAATTTCACTTTTAAGCATCTAGATAAATCAATTAAATGATTGATTGGGTTTTGAGGAATTCTTTTAAATTTCTGCCATTTTAAAAATCATTTTAATGAATTTATCATTTTTTTTGTTCATATACATGTCCATCTATTTCTGGACTTTTTATTTTGTTCCATTTATCTATTTGTCTTTATGTCAGTACAATACTATCTCAATTATCATAGATTTGTACGTTATAATATTTTTTTAATTGGAGTTCAATTTGCCAACATATAGCATATCACCCAGTGCTCATCCCGTCAAGTGCCCATCACCCAGTCACCCCAACCACTTGCCCACCCCCCTTCCACTACCCCTTGTTCGTTTCCCAGAGTTAGGTGTCTTTCATGTTTTGTCTCCCTCACTGATATTTTCACTCATTTTCTCTCCTTTCCCTTTATTCCCTTTCACTATTTTTTATATTCCCCAAATGAATGAGACATTATAATGTTTGTCCTTCTTCGATTGACTTACTTCACTCAGCATAATGCCCTCCAGTTCCATCCATGTCGAAGCAAATGGTGGGGATTTGTTGTTTCTAATGGCTGAGGAATATCCCATTGTATACGTTAGACCGCAGCTTCTTTATCCATTCATCTGTCGATGGACACCGAGGCTCCTTCCACAGTTTAATTTCTGCCATTTTTCAATTTGATCTCCTTTAATCTGTGTCAGAGAGAGATTGAACAAAAGTGAGCAAGCAAGTGTTAAGAATGAAGAAAAAATACCATGGCCTATAACCCATGATAATAATAGATGTAGCTTAGGGGAATTATTGCTTAGCTGTCAATCACCGAGGTGGAAATTTATAACAATCTGAGTTGAGATTCTTGGTCTCTTTAATAAACTAAAAATAGAGTTGACTTTATTATCACATTGAAGACTATTAAAAGTTTAACATTAAAATTATTTTATTAGTAAAATAAACTATAAGCTTATTTTTAGAATAATGACAGTTGTTTATGGGACCAACATTTATAAAATGTTCATAAGCAAGTTACTAATTTAAGCTTTATTATTTCTAATAGCGAAGTAACTATATTAGAAAAATATCAGAGTTTGGTTTTTCAGAATTAACTAAAACTTTATACAAACTTTATGTAATTTAAGTTTTATGTACTTTAGATACAAACATTTTAATTTCACAATTACTACTAATGTACATTACTCATAAAAAAAGAAATAAAATGCCTAATGTTTATTAAGATTTCACTATATGCTAACTCCATTAATGACTTCACAAACTTTTCTTAAATTTTGCCATAATTTTATGATATATGTTATTATTATCAGCAATAATGCTGTCCCATAGAATTACAATGTAACAGTATTTCACTGTTTACTCATTTATAATTATTGAGTGATTATTTCAACTATAAGTAACTTACACAATTTAAAATTTTCTAATACAATCTTAAAAAGTAAACTGAAACATAAAATTAATGTTAACTGGATTTACTTTACCTAATATACTAATATACCAAAATACTGTTCCAACATATATTCAATATTTAACAATATTAGTGAGATATTTTATATTCTTAATACTAAATCTCCCCAAAGTATGTATTTTACACTTAAAATACACAGTCAAGTGCCTGATAGCCTCATGTTGCTAGTTGCAACTATATAACAAATAATGCAGATTATAGGGATTAGAAACTCAGTTTTAAACCTTTAAAATTTAAGAAACTTACCCAAGATTACAAAATTAGAAAAAAAGGCTGATCTCATGTTCATACCAAAGCTATGTGACTCTAAATGAGAGGAAGACCAACCACTAAACAAAAGGTCCTGCCTCCCCTTCAGGGTGATGAAATTTTTACGTGGTAAGGACGTAAGTGACTGCGTTTCAGCCACATCAGGGATATCTGACTGGTAGCATTAGAATGCTATTTGCACAACTGATTGAAGGCCCTTCCAAAATAATTCAGCCAAACCAAAAAAACTCAATTATGGCAAACTCCAAGGAATACCGAAGCCTTAAAATTGGGATAGAGAAGAGGTTTTGTATGTCATTTAATATCTGTTTTTTTTTTCATTCATTTTTCTATGGATCCAAAACCCATAGACACATGCCTCAGTTCTAAGTAGATAGATTGCCAGAAATCAAAACTATTATCTGTTTCAGTAAAATCTTTTTGAGACCGAGGAGCACAAACAGCTCTGCTCTAAACATTACAGAGAAGAAACATATTTTCCCCAATATCCTAGTCTTTGAGCACATCTGACGCCTCTAGTCCACTGGAGTAGCCGAAGAAGAAGGAGGCAGCAAGTAGGAGACCGAGGTGGGAAGGCATGTGGGACTAAACATACCAGGCATGGATAACAGGTCTGTTAGCATAGCACCCTGTTCAGTGCCCAAAAGACGTGGCAAACACAGCAGAAGATGAGAATATGCGAAAGGAGGAATATCACTTTTCAGATGACAGGATATATATTTTTTAATCTATATAAGGCATAGGCTTGTGCAATAGTGATATGACTTTGGTTGAAGATTACTTAAAATTGTAATTGAAAATACCTTAAAACAACGTGAAAATGTATGGAAGTTGAATAACCAGAGATAACTTTAGTCTCAGTTGTTCTGATCCAGAGGCTACTATATTTGGGGAACTACAACTGCAGTTCCCAGTGGCTCTCTTGGCTCTGCTCTGTTGTCAGATGGGCTCTACTCCGGGAGCAAGAGTGTCGTGTATGCATCGTGTCCTCATCTGGGGGAGCGGGAACGTCTTCCACAGCTATTTAGCAGACATATTGGGATTCGTTCTAATTGGACCTTCTTAGATCATTACCCATTGCATTGAGATGAGGGGAATAATAAAGAATTTATCCTCAATCTACAGTCGGAGTCAAGTCAACTCCATGGATGTCAGGAGCAACCACATATCTATAAGAAATGGTATTCCTACAAACACTCGGGCCATAGTTATTTTTTCTTTTCTTTTCTTTCCTTTATTTTCTTTTTCTTTCTTTTTAATTTTTTTCTTGGAGACTGGAGATTGCAATAGCAATCAGAATCAGGAGCCAATGAAGCACAGTTGAGTTCAATTTTTAACTGCCTCCGGATGTGCCATGGCAAAATATTTTACATTTACTTATAATATTTTATATATATGTAATTTATGTTATATACTCACACTTTCCATTTATCTATTGTTTTATTATAAACATTTAAACTTATAGAAAACTAGAAATACTTATACACAGAGCACCTATCTACATACTATTTGGATTTTGTAACAAGCATTTAACTACACTTGCTTTCTTAGATATCTATCCATCTAGCTTTTATGCGATGAGTCCATTATTTTGACTTTATTTCAAAGTTATAGATATCTGTTTACCTCATCCTATGTACTTCACCATGCATATTAGCAACAAGAGTTCAATATTTATTCCTAGTTTATTTTTAGGTAAAATTTTCGTAAGTGAAATGCACAAGTTGAAAAAGCATCTGAAACTTCTGAAACTTAAGTCCTATCAAGATACAAAATATTACCACACTTCTAAGAAGTCCCCTCCTCCTTCTTGCCAGTAAGTCTAAATTCTCATAGAGGCAATAACTTCTAATTGTTTCCCACTAGCAAATAGTTGTACCTGTTCTCAAACCGCATATGAAGGGAATCATGTAGTGCGCGCTCTTTTCTGAAAGACTCCACCTAAAGCTCTGTGTATCAGTAGCTTTTTTTACCTTTTTACTATTGACTGGGTTCTGTTTCTCTTGGTCACTCTCCAATGCCTTCAAGGTGGTTGTTTTTTAATATTTTGTCCACATTTTATGATTATTATCTACTTAAAGTTTTGCCTGACAAGAGCTACCCACTATTTCTGAATACATAATTGCATCTATGCATGGTTTCATATGTAATTGCTGCCTCATGGTATAAAGGATGTGAAGGTAAATATGTTTTATTTGTTATACTAATAGGTGTGCTGAGTTTAACTGAGATGACTTCAGTCTCTTAGCTGGTCTGTTTCAGGATTTTGAGCTGATATTAGCGACTTGGCTGTATATTTGAAACCATGATGTATATTCTATGAAAAACCTGCTGGTTCACACACTTACTGAACTCATGACTTTACCTTTCCTTAAGACAATGATCCAACCAGTTCTTGGTATGAAGCTATTACGACCTATATGCATATTAGAATAATCCTTTAGCTCAGTCTTTTCATTTCCAGGAAGATGATGAATTTTTAAATACTTCTGACCGGGATCCCTGGGTGGCGCAGCGGTTTAGCGCCTGCCTTTGGCCCAGGGCATGATCCTGGAGACCCGCGATCGAATCCCACGTCGGGCTCCCGGTGCATGGAGCCTGCTTCTCCCTCTGCCTATGTCTCTGCCTCTCTCTCTCTCTCTCTCTCTCTCTCTCTGTGACTATCATAAATAAATAAAAAAATTTTAAAAAAAATACTTCTGACCTAGTTTCCTGCTCCTTATTTCTCCCCATGTATAGCTGATTAAAGGTTCCATTTCTTACATCTCTGTAGCTATATCTTCTCACACTGACTGTGGGCTTGACCATGTGACCTTCTGTGGATAGTAGTGAATATAATTTATTCAGGATCTCAAAAAACACTTGCTATTTCTGCTTCCTTCTTGAACAATTTGGCGTGCTTGTTCTCGTACCTGTGTCACATCATGAAACCATGCTGACTCATCTGCTTAAAAGATGTGAGAATCTCACGGAGAGAGGAAAACCATTATGAATTGTCCCAGTCATCAAAGCAGTCCTAGATAAGATCATCCTATATCAATCAGTAGACAATCAAATCCCAGCTATGTAAAGCAATCTAGTTTTAACCAAACGAATCCTCTAGCTGAGCTCCATATGTTGCCAACATTTGATGAGCTAAAGAAATACTTCTTGTTTCAAGCCACTGAGTTTTGGCATGGTTTGTTACACAGTGTTAACTGATAGAGTTACATAACAGCTAGATAAAGCATAGAAGTGAGTTATTTGACTAGGGATGATTGCTATTAGTCATGTTTGTAGATTGAAGGAATAATTAATAAATCATCTGCTCCTCAAAGATTTTCTGTTTCGTTATGTTTCGGGTGTTTTGTTTGTTTGCTTGCTTTTATTTTCATTTTTCGCTTTTGCTTTTTGCTTATTCACTTAGAGCAGTAGAAGCCTGTGCTTTTGGGTTATTCCAGAGTCTATCCTGAGAGACAGGACTTAGCTTATATTCACAGCCACACTAAATTATATCTTCTGATTTAGCCTGTTTCAATAATAATGTTTTCTTTCTCTATCTGCTAACTCTTCTTTTATACTCATTTGGTCCAAACCCAAGGAAAACAGGAGTAGAGCTATTGAGTTGAGTCTCTCAATATCCCAATAACTAACACAAAGGCATCATTTGAATATGAGCAAAAAGTTAGGTCTTTAAAAATGTTAAAATTATGGAAAAAACTAAGTAGAAGTAAAAAAACAGAGTAATGTGGTGCTGTGCAAAAACTGTTTACTTTGGCCTCAGTAGACCATAAAACAAAAGGGCAGGACTCTAGGGTCTAGTTTTATGCTCAAATTCTACAAAAGAGAAAACTGAAACCAAATGAGCTCACCTGACATGCTTAATGCCATCTAGTGAGTTTAGTGTAAAAGTTGAGACCAGAACTTTAATTCATTGGTGTCTATATTCTAGAAAAGCAATGGAATATTATGGAAAGATAACCAAGTCTAATAGCAAAAGACCTGAATTTTAGTCTCAGCATTTCCTCTCACTCAACATGTGGTTTGGAATCAGCCAGTATAACTCTTTATGCCTCGGTTTTCTCATATATAAAATGTGAATAATAATATTAGTTGTGACTACTTTAAATATTTGCAGGAGAATTATTTAAGTAATAGTGCAAGCTCTGTGAACTTAATTCAGTTCATCCTAACAAACATTGATGATGAGTTAATTATATGTCAAGCATTATGCTAGTTGTTAAGGATACAAAAATGGTCTCAGAGAATTTAGGGTCTAAAGAGATGGAAAGACAAAAAATGTCAAAATATGGTGATAAATGCTAAGATAGAGATGTACAAGGGAGAGGGGTTCTAAAGGAGCATAAATACTCTTGTGAGAATAACTCCATTCCATTTAAACTTATTCATATATGATAAACTAAAATTATCCTGGTGAAAAAGACATAGGCAGGTGACTCAGGCAAGGATATGAACAAGGCAAGAAAGCCTGTCAGAATGTAGGTGTGGAACTCCAATGAGTAAAATTTGTGTTACTAAATTATAAAAGAAAGAGTGACAAGGACTGAAACCACCATTCAGTAAGGGTTAAGTAATAGATTTAGACATTAGAGAGCCATTGAAAAAACTTAAGCATGGAGATCTTGTGGTTTATGTTTCAGTGTGAACATTCTAGCTGCATGGGAGAAAGATCAACAATCTAGGGGAGAAGAGATAATAATCTAAATTAGGGCAACATGGTAAGGACGGGAAGGAAATGACAGATTACAGAAATTGTATATACAGTAAATGTTTATTTTATTATTATTTTATTATAGCAAATTGTTTCCTTGAGTTTTTTTCCCTATAAAATTTAGTAAGTATTGGTGGCTCTAAGAACATGCTTTTCTATCCTATTTATTACTATTCTTACCCTACTTATATGATCTGTTTATCATGATAAATGAAATACTCCTTTTTTTTAGACTTGGCTAGGACCAAATATAATTGCTTTACTCATTTATACACAAAAAGGAATGTTGAAATCAGTAAACATTCATTTCTTTTTTCTAAATAGCAAGCCAGAAATGCAATATGCCAATATATCCTGGGCAACACTATAATACTAGAATGGTTTCCAAAAGGATAATTGATTCAGCATACTGTTAAGGTTTATTCTAGCAATAAAATAGCATTTCTCTCATGACGACTTTTATACTCAGATTCTGATTTGTGTTCCTAGAGCAGCAAATGTCTGCAACTATGTGGCACTGGCATTACATGGCATCTTCGGGGACATGAGGAAACATGATTGTTCCTACACATATAATGAACAAACCTCAGTGCAGACAGCCGAGTAAGATTTCTCTTACTTGTGCAGACAACCCTATGGAGATTTCTTCTGCACAAGTACATGTGCTTGAAGAACCAATAATGGATCAAATGTGTGACCATAAATTATTTATTTCTTTCAGTAAGTTGCCCAAAATTTTCTATTAATAGAAAATAGTCTCAGAAGGTATAACCATAATAAAATTTTACAAGTGTTTTAAAAATGCTATTCTGGGAGCCTATTACTCTGTAACATTAAGTGAAGTTAATTCTTTCTTTGTTGGGGGAGAGAGGGGAGAAATTTAAGTGAAGAAGAGATTTCTTCACTTAAGTATTTTATTTAATACATGGCTTAAGAATTTGGTCCAAATTTCAAACCATTAATTTCTTCTTCTCAACATAGTTCTTCTTTTATGATCTTGACTTGTCAACTCAACACTTTAATAAGCATTGTTTTATCCAGTTCTAGAGAATAAGTGGATGACATTCATGGATTTTTTCAGGAACTGGAGATTTGTCTGGATCCTTAGTTTTTCTATGGCTTCTTTGCTTCCATTATCAACAGGTCAAAATGAAGCCAAACAGGCCTTTTGGAATAACTGCTTTTCTTTTTGCTTTCCTGCATGCCTCACAGATTAGAAGTTTTCAAGATAGTCGCATAACTTTCTTGGTGGTCTCTGGGTTAGGACCACAAAATGTACTTAGGTTTGTCCAATCTGGCGGTAAGCCTGGTTTTCTGTCCACTAAACTTTTTTTCAAATATTGCATTCACTTTTGTTTTTAGTAACAGCTATAAAATTATCATAGATAAATTCATTTTAAGCGTACATATCAAGTTTAAATTAATTCATAATTGTTAATGATTTGCACAATTGCTGTTAAGTACCTGTGTAGAGACACAAAATATGCAACTTTAAAGAGAAAGGAAGAGACTCACATGTTTCAACCATGGTTGCAAATTACTTGATTGAATTGCAGAGCTCCTCCAAAGGTGCCAAGCCACAACTGAATAAAAACCATATGTTGGGATTCTATAATCCACTAACACTCTTAGACACATTATGAGTTGGAAAACAGTTAAAAAAACTATGTGGCTGGTATTTTTAAATGAGATGGCTGCATCGTTTCTATATAGGATAACATTTTGTTTTGTATTTCCCAAGATGTGAGTGGATGATTAACCACATTTCATGAGCAATACAGTTTTATAAGTAGTAAATAAAACAGATACTTCATAGAAATAATTTATGAAATGCAATACTGAATTCCCCTATGTTACTTTAAATTGATACAATTTTCCCTTGATTATATATAGAAAATTCATTTTACTTAAATTACATTGCATTATTAAATTAAAACTAATAACCCTGTAGTTACTTCTTACTTCTGACAACAGATTTTGTAAAGATTCTTATGAAAGTAATAATGCTATATGGCATTAAAGCAAAACTGATAACAACATAAAATTTACCTAATAGCTCACTCTGCTTTTCTGGACCAATATTACTTTTCCAAAGAATTAGCTTGTCCCAGAAATAAGATTTTGCTTCAGTTTCTCAAAATGATGATCAAATTGCTGAACTATGGATATTCTATTTAGTTTCTGGGCCATGTCACAATGCCCTAAATCTATTTCAATTATTTTAAAACTTTTAATGTATCTTCTCAATTCAACTACAAATGAAAGAAAACTTGACCCAAAATGAATTAAAAAAAGAAAAAAAAGAAAAAAACAGGTGTGTGAGAGTCAGGGGACAGCATTTATGTGTTGTTCACTGTAGTTCCTATTGCTGCTGTAATAAATTTCCATAAACTTGGTGTCTTAAACATGTACTAATTTATTATCCTGAAGGTCTCCAGGCTAGCCACTGGACACGCGTCTCTCTAAAATCATGGTGCCATTAGGCTGCGTTGCTTTCTGGAGCTCTAGGGAAGAATCTGTCATCTTGTCTTCTCCAGCTACTAAGGGCTGCCCACATTTCTCGGGTCATGGCCCCGTTTCTTCTTCATCTTCAAAGCCAGCAAAGTACCGTTCCATCCAGAATACCTTCATAAATGCTACCCTCAGGACCGTATTTCCCTCTTAATCTCCTGGATTCCCCTCAGCTCTACTTCGTTCAATTTGTCAAGATGGATGTAGCGACGGCTCTAACCCACATCCTTTTCAGCTCTGTACTAAAGAATACAGCCGTGTCTCTTAATCAAAATAAAAGTCTCAATTTACTTTCCTTGGCTTTCATTGGCTTGGCTCGAATTGTTTCTCTTATTTATCTAATCACTGTTCCAGGAGGCATAAGGCTTACTCCGTGCCATCTTTTTTTTTTTTAATTTTTATTTATTTATGATAGTCACAGAGAGAGAGAGAGGCAGAGGCACAGGCAGAGGGAGAAGCAGGCCCCATGCACCAGGAGCCCGACGAGGGATTCGATCCCGGGTCTCCAGGATCGCGCCCTGGGCCAAAGGCAGACACTAAAACGCTGCGCCACCCAGGGATCCCTCTGTGCCATCTTTGGGGGTGGGAATGCTGTCAGCAGACCCCATCCATGGAGACTGAAGCGGGTATGGAACCTCAAGTGGGAACTGGTGGCTAATGTCAGAAGAATTAATGGATACTGGGCGGCAAAAAAAAAAAAAAAAAAAAAAAAAGGTAAAATAAAAAAGCATCAACTACTGCACCATTATACTCATATTGACCAGTAGAAATATTGTCTACTTGAAACAAGAAGACAATGCTGAAAAAATGAAAAGCAAAACTCTATTGTCTTAGATGACATTTTGTGTGTTCATGTAATAATGAACCTAAGTTTTTAAGAAAAAAAAAAAAAACCTTCTACATAGCCTTTGTTTCTAGTCTCATTTTTACTTCTCTCCATCAGACCCCAATGCTCCAGTCAGCTTAGACTCCTTACCCTGCAGATGTCATGGACAGTTAGATATGCTTTT
Source organism: Canis lupus baileyi (assembly GCF_048164855.1). Classification (NCBI taxonomy): domain Eukaryota; kingdom Metazoa; phylum Chordata; class Mammalia; order Carnivora; family Canidae; genus Canis; species Canis lupus. The sequence continues at coordinate 31,643,257 of NC_132858.1, forward strand.
TCTCCTGTTCTTGACTCCAGAGCTTCTGAAACTCTGTGAGTCTGTTTCTACATGGAAATAATAATATCAATCTTGAAAGAGAAGTTGTGATCTCGGTGTTGTTTTTAAAAAGAAATGCATTTGAGAGCAATTATCATTTTCGTACTTAATTTTCCTAGTGCTCACTTGGAAGTTGTTGTGCTTTGTATTTTAGTTATATTTTCAGTAACTTTTTATGTTTACAAATATTACCTACCAATGTAAAATTTAGGTTCATTTAGGGATGAATGCTTACACTCTTTGTGATTCCCATAATAGTTAGTAGTGTAAACTGTCTATCATAAGACCCTGTAGTGTGTTTGTATGTACGTATACATATATTTTCTGAGAGCAGTTTGAAAGCTATTCAACATAACTATAAAAGACTCCTAAAGTGAGATGTCACAGTACAATTCACTGTTCTGTTCTGAAATAATGCATTAAACCACAAGGGTATATAAATCGTGCGTTTTTTCCCCAAATGTTTTATTTTCAAATATTTGAGATAACGACTATCTGTTACCTTGAGACCAATGCCTGTCTACTGAATATAGTAAGATAAACATGCACATGGAGTTGTCTTTACCTCTTTTCTTGCCATATATTTAAGATATGTTGTACATTTAGCCTGAAACATTTCATCAAGAAAAAAAAAAGGACAAGATTTAAGACATAATCAGTTTTAAATTTTGACCTGACTCTTATTGGTGACAACTAGCACATGACTGTATTTTTGCAATCAGTCAGTTAAAAGGAAATGATAATATTACTTTATATATCTCAGTACTTTTCACTTACAGGTTTTAAAGAGAAAAAGACATTTTGCAAATAAGAATTAATGAAACCCTCAAAGTGCCCCTGTGAGTTAGGTAAATATTATTTCAGTCATTTGAACATCTGCAAACCAATGGCTTTGACAGGTTAGTGACTTAACTCAAGACTGCAGATTAAATTGAAGGCAGGGCCAAACTCCAGTTTAGCAGTTCGGCTGCCAGCTTTCCACTGTGTTGTTTGTTGTTAGTTACAAAGCAAGATCCACATTTTAAAAATGGAAGAGACATGTAGTTTTAATTTAAATCAAATCTATCAGGGGCTGTGCTGCCCAGCTTTTAAAGTGCCCTTCCTTGCTCTGGATTTGTTCTACAGGTTCCCGAAATGCCAAGTTACTTTACACTTTGGCTGTTTTTTGTCTTTACTAATTTCCTGCTAACCTCTATGAATTCTTGAAAGCATGCCTATCTCTTCCCTTGTGTCCAATGCAGATTCTTCTAGCTGCAAAGGAATTTACATTAGATGGGGAGGAATTCTTTCTATTTTGGAGGAGGGCTGTTGGGAGTTAAAAGTGAGGAGTTGGCAGTAAGTTCCCTGCACCGCATACATCTCTCACCCTCTTACGGCTCATGCCAATAAACATGTTTTTCTTTTATTTTAAAGTTTCCTGCTGTGGTGTCCTGTTCATCATCTCTGTTCTCGGGATGAACTTTCCACTATTGACATGATATACTGAGGTGTGCAGTACAGATGGGCTTAAAGGAATTCAAGCACTATGCAGATTTCAAAGAACACGGTGAGAGCCGGGCAGATGTATGTATATACACTCGAAGTAGCCGCGACTCGGGCAGATGGCAGGGAGAGGTCAGCACATGAAACCAAAGGGCGGAGTACCTGTCTGATCAGAAGTATGAAACTAAGTGAAAGTTAAACATGGCTTTACATCATAACGGAGAAAATGCTAGAAAATAGACAGCCCTGCTGCTAGTGTCGTTGAATTCACAGAATCTGTATCTGTCATTTTTTTCCCACTCAGAGGAGTATGTTATTAGAGATCTGACGGATGTTAACAACCAACTCAAACGTGGCAGCTTCATTGACGTCTTTTAGTACAGGATATTTTAATCCATTTAACAGAATGTCTGATGAAATTCCTCCTGGCTTTGCTCTATAAGAGACAGGAATCTCACTGATGGCCCCTGGAAGGAGGAGGACTCCAGAAGCAGAGGGCAGAGCGTTAAGTGGTTCAATGTGACAGCAAAGGTAACCTTTATCTAAAACCGCAGCATCTGAAGCCAGTCCTCATGAGATGTGGCCCCTTTCGGTCTCTCCTAGCCCAGCTGGAACACTCAGCTCCGTGACTTGGCGGACAAGAGTTCTGTCATTTTATATTGTATTAAGACTAACAGACGTGTGACAGTGTCTCTGTTTAAGAGAGCTCATTTTTTTGGAGCAAAAGCCAAACATTAGGAAACATAGAAAGTGCAATGCTCTGTGTATTAGCTTTTCATTGCTGTGTAATAAGTTACCATGAATTTTGCTGCCACAAGCCACCCCCATTGATCATCTCACACTTCTGTTGATCAGAAGCACTGGTTTGGTATAAGTGGATTCTCCGCTCGGGGTCTCACAAGACTGAAATCCAAGTATCAACTGGGTTGTGTTCTCATTTTGGAGCTTGGGGTCCATTTCCAAGAACATTCAGGTTGTTGACAGATTTTAATTCTTTGGGGTTGTAGGACTAAGGTCCCAGCTCCTAGGGGGATCCCCATCATTCCCTAACACATGGCCGTCTCAACAACATGGCACCTTGCTTCTACTGCTAGCAGTTGAGTTTTTCCAGCTTCAAACTCCTGACTTTCTTTAAGAGTCAGACCCATCCAGAATATCTCTTTTCTGTAGAACTCAAAGTCAGCTGATTAAGGCCTTTAATTACATCTTGAAAATCACTTTTGCCCAATAATGTAACATATACATGAGAGTTATATCCCATCATTTTCATAGATGTGCTTATACTTAAGGGAATGAGATTATACAGGGCATGGAAGCCAAGGAGGCAGTAATCTTGGGGACCATACTGGAACCCTGCCTACCCTACCACATTCTATTTTTAAGGAGTTTAGAAATATATGGGTTGCCCTTACTAGGGAGGGCTAGAAAAATGTTAAGATTCCTATTTCGAAAGGATAACTAGGGTGCAATTATTCATCCAAATAGAAACCAGGTTACATGAGCTCTGCAAAAGTAGCAGATGTGAAACTCCAAGTATAGTTGAGTACTTCAGGTTCATCTCAACCAGGTAAATACCAAGATTAGGGAAGAAAGGATTAGACTACACTACATCAATTGTGGAAATGGGATTACCTGATAGATCAGAATAAACTTGGGCTTTGAAATAAGACAGACTAGAATTAAAATGTTAGCTCTGTCTCTGCCTGGCTACAGATGCTGGGAAAGTTCCTTAAATACTAATTGAAGATAATGACACTTAACACCATAAAATTTTGAGCATACACTGAAGATATTGAAGGTACCATATCGATTTTCTTCCCTATGCAGGCTCAGGAACTGAGACTGATCCTCCGCCTGTATCTGCATTTAAGTGAAAATAAAGTGAAGTATGTCTTACACTGATCAGATGAAATGCTTATAGTGTTAATTGATGCTAATGATGAATTGCGAATTAAATTGATTCAAAAGCAATATCTTAACCATTTTAAGTTGATTTAAAAGCAAAATTCAGGAAAAGAATTTTTTATAAATAGATTATTTTAATTTTTAAATACAATATGTTCATTAACAATAGGGATTATTGGGGCACCCCTGGTGGCGCAGCGGTTTAGTGCCGCCTGCAGCCTGGGGTCTGATCCTGGAGACCCAGGATCGAGTCCCACGTCAGGCTCCCTGCATGGAGCCTGCTTCTCCCTCTGCCTGTGTCTCTGCCTCTCAGTCTGTCTCTCTCTCTCTGAATAAATAAATTAAAAAAAAATAGGGATTATTTTTTAAAATGCTGTTTAATGAAATTATAGCCCATAGGGAAAATCTGAGTTGCTTTTGCTGACATGAAACAAAACTTCACAATTTAAGTGATTCTCTTCATCCTAGTACTTCTCATTTTATTACTTATTTTATTTTATTATTTTTGGGTTTATTACTTATTTTACTGTCACTTTTATGAAGAGATAAACATATTAATATCATATATGCACCAAAAATACGTAGATATAAGAAAATGCAAATGGTACCATAATTTGGCCCTGCACAGTATTTAATCAAAGATAGTTTCATGAATATGTTCAGGCCTGGTGTCAGCTACTATGTTAAGAGTTTTCTTTTTCTGTAAGCTTACTTTTGAGGAGTTAGATAGAAACGGTCAGGTTTTCATTAGAGCCTCTGTAATATTCATTGTGACTCCACCTTCATCAAGGATAAGAAGAATCAAAGCAAATATTTTTTATTAGACAGTGATGTGTACCACATAGGACTTCTCTTCAAACAAAAGTAAACTTATTAATGAAAAATAATGAACATACTTAAAAGTGTTTCAAATACATTTACCTATAATTCCCATGCCCTTGAAACATTTTGATTAAATAATTAATCAGTGCTTATTTTTCATTATTCATCTCATATCATTCATAGTGCTTAGCATTATAATTTTATTTGTTAAAGACTTTTGTCAGCCAAAAGGAACTAGGTTAATCTGCAGTAGCTAAGAACTTCAAAATCCTAGTGGCATACAACAACAATTTATTCCTGGCTCCAGAAAATACCCATCATGGAGGCTCTATCACACTTTCTCATTTGGCAATCAAAGCTAATTAATCCTCTGTCATATGAAATATGATAAGTGGCTATGAAAGCAAGAATATATATGGGTCTTAAAGAACCACTGAAAGTCTCAAATGACAATTCTGTTCACATGTCATTAGACAAACAAGACGTGGTCATGCTTAATGTCAAGTGGTGTATAAGTATAGAAAAGACATACGTAACATACTTAATGTCTATTAATGTCTATCATAGTATCCCCTTCTGGTTGCCTTCTGATCATAAAATAGGTATCTCAATTCTCTTTCAGCCTAAAACATAAATTTACTCCTTCAAGGAAGGGAATTCACAATACCATAGAGTCCAGACATAGCTCTTAGCAGAGGATTTCTAGGTAGCATGTGGTGATGCACAGTAGTCTATTTATTTTACCCAGATGCAGTTCCCTTAAATTTGGAGACATAAAAACATAACATAAATTATCGATCCCACACACTTTTATTTTGCAGAACGTGACCACAGGTTGGGATAAATGCTCCCATTCGGAGAGTGGTGAAATGTGAGACAACTGGCAATCTCTGATCCATAGCAATTCTGAAATCTCTCTGAGCAAATATATTGAAGGCACTGTACTATCAGAGCAACCGGTAATCCTTGCCCTCTTTCTACTCCCTGGAAGTATCTTCATTCACCACAATTTCCCACAGCTTCTGACTCAGTCTTTTTTGAGGCTTCTTTTTGTCCTAATTGTTTTTAACAATATTTGAAATAGGGTTTGGGAAACTTGCCTAGGGTGGCAATTGAACAGTTCATTAATTGCCTTTTAAAGCATTTGTTGTAATTTCAAATATGGCTTAATAGAAGCCGAAAGAGGTATTAAAGAGGAGAATCAAGCAATTTAGAATAAAAAATGCATGCCTATACTGAACTTAATTACTTCTGATTTCTTAGGAAACCCTAACTCTCAATCCTTTCCTCTGCAACATACAGTAATGCTTATCCTTTCCTCACTAGGTCTTGTGAAGCTCCAATGAGATAACTGATGCAAAGACTTTGTGAGTTATAAAGAATTACATATGTTTAATTTATTTCCATTCCACATCTGTGGTGACAGAAAGCTACTTATACCATAATATTTTAGGCTATGTCTCTTAAGAGGTGAACCAAACTTCCATTCTTTCTAAAGTGAAAATACAGATTCTGATATTTTCATATCGAATTCCAGTGACCTATAGCTGAAAAAAGGCTAAACCCGGGAAAGAGAAATACAATCAAGAGACAAATTCTGCTAGATGGACTGTTTATCATCTGTAAGATAATGTATGAGCTTTTTTGGCTTAGAGAACTTGGGTATTTCTGGGATATGGCTGAGAGATACTTCAAAAATCAGGAACAAACAGGAATCACAAACAAATTTGCTATGGCCTTGATATTCAGAGAGTCCTCAAAACCTGCACAAGACCCCCAAAATTCTGTTTGGGGCCTTAAGAATCTTTAAACAGTAAGTAATTTGGAGGCCCAAGCTGAAGATACAGTGTATGATGGAAACAAGTGATTTTCAGAGCCCATTCTTAAAGTTATTTCATGTTCTAACATGGCTGTTGGAACGTAAGCCATTATATTTGTATTCTGGCAAAAGAAAACAGGAAGTGGGGAGAAAGTCCTCCATCTTTTTAGAGAGACTTCTTGAAACTATCCCAGAATACTCCTAATTACATATCATTGCATGGGACTAGTCACAAAGAGGCCAACTCCCAGCCACAAAGAGGTCAACAAATATGGTCCTTTAGTTGCGAATGTTGCCACCGTGAGTACCTTTGTTAGGAGCGGGGAGGATGAATGTGGTGGTAGGTAAAACAGAACCATGCTTCAGGAAATAAAAACTGAAGTAGAAATGGATGGGAAGCATAATTAAAGAACAGCAAAAGAAATAAGATAATGTATTCAATACCTCAATAAGTATATTTTTTAAAAAATATATTTATTCAATTGATATCTATTGAGAATAACCTAATTTGAGACACTATGCTAGGTCCTAAGGATATAGCAATGAATAGAACATAATGTTGGGGGATCCACATCAATGTTTTAAGAAAAGTAGACGTAATGGGGTTCCAAAAGTAAATGATGCGCTGTGGTGGAAAAAAAAATAAGAAAAAGTGATGATAGCAAATCTAGAATTTCATGACTGATGTGTAATTGAAAAAATACTGTTATGTATGTTTGTATAGGAACAAACATCAGGATGAGAAACAAGTTGAAGAAGTATTGAGATGATACAGTTTGTGCCAATGCCTGACTATTGAAAGACTTCACTGATTCTGGTGGACAACCCACTTTCCAATTTTTTGTTTCCTAAGCATTGTCACATGCCCTAACCAAATCATTTATCACATGGGACTATAAATGATGTCTGCATAACCAACCGTGTGCTGCAGCTAACCTTCACCAGGTTGCGATAGTGAAATATGCACATTTCTTCCTAATATCTTTTTTTTTCCTCTTCCTAATATCTAGTTCAGTGACTTCAAGTTAGCTTAAAACCAGTCATGAAGGGAGAATATGCACCATAAATATTGGTGAATGCTTGTCAATTGCAAGTTCTCTCTTTCCCCTGAGAGCTGGTTGTTGGGCATCTATCAATATATCAGGCTATAAAACTTTTGAAGATAAGACTCTACCTCGTCCATATATGTGTCCTCTTTGTGGTGGCAGTGGGTGGTGGTTTCATTGAAGCCCCATAAGAAATGTGTTTTTAATTAACAGACAGTCAGAAAAAAAATTTCAGCACACAGGGAAAAGTGATATGGCATTCACAATGATAGCATGACTTGATCTATGTATGGGGTTGACAATAGTTAAATTTGAGAAAAAAAACTTTTTTTTTTTAACAATAGTTAAATTTGAGGGAAAAAAACCTATGTGGAATGTGTTATAAAGTCAGTACAACTGTTAAACGTAAATGTCAACAGTCTGGATAAAAATATAAGCTTTTTAAAATGGATTTTTTTTTAGTCTTATAATAATCTGGAACTGGAGTCCATGATTTATGGACTCATTGACAGAGTATGAAAAGTAGGCTTTACATTAGGTTGACTCTTTAAAAATGCCATTATATCATATAGATAGGGATAACAGTAATGTAGATGAAGTTTGCTTCCTTCTTTGGGATTAAACTCTCTTCCCAAGCTTCTATGACACATGATCCTATAAAATAATATAAGCCATTTATACAGACACTTAGAATACACAGAGATTGTTACAAAGTAATTCTATTTAAGATAATGAGGTTTATGTTTACTTTGAATAAAAGAATACACACCTAAAGGTGAAGTAACAACTTAGGGAGGTAGGCAAAAGGGCAATATCAGCATAGGCTCTTAGTTAATCCTAAAATCTGACTACATACAGATAATCACATTTTGCATCTTTTAATAAAGCTGGATATTTCTAGACATACTGGAAAATGAAAGATCATAATCCATATTTCCTTTTTGATACAAAGTCCTTTGTTTCTAAAAAGATTATTAATACAAAGAATAATTATATTCACCAAATATAAATTGAGCACATCCAATAGAAACATTTTGTTGTGTACTGAGTTTAAACAATATATTCTACAATTCTAAAGTTGTAATCATATTAATTGTAAGTATAATTGGCCATCTTTATTGAAAAGCATCTAATTATATGATGTCCTGATTGCCCCTGTAAATAAAGAATATATGGTTACTATTAATATGGTTAAATCTAAAGCTGTGTCTTGTAGCAGAGCATGGTAAAACAAATCAGGTTTTTCATCATTCTAACATTGTCTTTGGCTCTCACATCTATGTAGGTGGATACATTCAGTATTTAAATGAGAATCTTTTCAAAAAGTAGATTAATGTATCTTTGTCATAAATAACCTAGAAATACACAACCTACTCAGATTGAATCGTGATGAAACAAAATCTTAACAGACTGATTGTTTTTTTATTAAATAAAATTATACATTTTAAATAAATCATAAATAAGTAAGGAAATAGAATCAGTAATGAGAAACTTCCAATTAACAAAAGTTCAGGACCAGACAGCTTCAGTGATGAACCCTATCAAATTGTTCTACCAAACTTACTCAACTCTTCCAAAAAATAAAAGAGGGGTTTTCCAATTTCATTTTATTTGTTTTACTTTTTAAAAAGATTTTATGTATTTATTTATTTGAGAAAGAGAGAGAGAGAGCAAAAGAACATGAGTAGAGGGCAGGGACAGAGGGAGAAGGAGAAGTAGACTCTCCGCTGAGCAGGGAGGCCGGTGTGGGGCTTGAATCCCAAACCCCGAAATCATGACCTGAGCCAAAGTCAGACACTTAACCAACTGAGCCACCCAGGCACCCCTTCAATTGCATTTTATGAGGTCAGTATCACCAATATCAAAATCAGACAAAAATCCTACAAGAAATCAAAATTACAGGCCAGTATCTCTGATGAACATATCTGCAAACTCCTCAATAAAATATTACAAATCAAATTCAACAATACATTAAAATGATCATAGAATATGATCAAGTTTTATTATATGAGTGTAAGGATGGTTGTACATCTGCAAATCAGTCAACATTACATTAACAAGAAGAAGGATAAAAAAATAATACAATCATCTCAATAGACACAGAAAAGGTATTTGACAAAATTTAACATCAATTTATGATAAAAACTCTCAACAAAGTGCATATAGAGAAAACATACCTCAAATTAATAAAGACCATATATGATACACTCACAACTATCATCATACTCAAAGTCTTTCCTTTAAAATGAGGAATGAGACAAGAATGACCATTCATATTGCTTTTATTCAACAAAAAATCCTAGCCATAGCAATTAGGCAAGAAAAGGAGATAAAAGATATCTAGATTGGAAAGGAAGTAAAATCGAGACTATTTGCAGCTGACAGTCTATTATATATAATAAACCATAGACTCCATAAAAAATTGCTAGAACAAATAAATGAATACAGTAAAACTGTAGGATACAAAAAAAATACACAATAAAATCTGTTGTATTTCTATAACTAATGGCAAACTATAAGAAAGAAAAATAAAACAAGGCCATTTATAATTGCATTACAAAAAAAAGAAAAAAAAAGAATAAAATACCTTGGTATAAATTTAACCAAGGAGGTAAAACATTTGTGTAAAGTAAATTACAAGACATCTATGAAAATGATAAAGACACAAATATGGTTGACCTTTGAACAACAAAGGTTTGAACTGTGGGTCCACTTACACACAGATTTTTTTTTTCAGTAAATATACTTCAATATTATAAATGTAATTTTTCTTCCCTATAATTTTCTTGATAACATTTTATTTTCTCTAGTTCACTTTATTATAAGAATACAATATCTAATAAATACAATGTACATAATATGTGCTAATCAACTGTTAATGTTATCAGTAAGGCTTCTAGTCAATAGTAGGCTCTTATTAAGTTTTGGGGGAGTCAAAGTTTATATGTGGATTTTCAACTATGCATTCCTAATCGCTGTATTGTTCGAGGGTCAACTGTAAATGGAAAAATATTCCATGCTTATGAAGGAGAAAAATCAATATTGTTAAAATGTCTATACTACCCAAAGCAATCTACAGATACAGTACAATCCCTATCAGAATTCCAGTGGCATTTTTCAAGGAAATGGAACAAGTAATCTTAAATTTGTGTGGAACTACAAAAAACTTAAATAGTCAAAGCAATAATGAGAAAAACCAAAGCTGGAGGCATCACACTTCCTGATTCCAAGTCATCTAACAAAGCTAATGTAATTAAAACAGTATAGGGTTGGCATAAAAACAGACACAGAGATCAATGGAACCGAATAGAGATTCTAGAAATAAACCCATGTACGTATGATCAACTAATTTATAACAAAGGATCCAAGAATATACAAGAGGGAAAGGACAGTGTCCTTAATAAATGGTATTGGAAAAACTGGACATCCACATGCAAAAGAATGAAACTCAACCACTGTTTTATACCGTCTACAAAAATTGACTCAAAATGGGTGAAAGGCTTAAACATAAAACCTAAAACCACAAAACTCCTAGAGAAAACATAGGTTATAAACTCCTTGACATAGATCTTGGCAATGATTTTTTTTTTTTTTTTTTTTTTGCATCTGACACCAATAGCAAAAGCAACAAAACCAAAAATAAATAAACGGGACTACCTCATAGTTAAAAGCTTCCTTACAGCAAGAAACCATCAACAAAATGAAAATGCAATCTACTGAATGGGAGAAAATATTTGTGAATCATGTATCTGATATGGGGCTAATATTTAAAATATCAAACAACTCCTACAACTCAGTAGCAGAAAAAAACAAAAAAAAAAAAAAAAAGAAAAGAAGGAAGAAAGAGAAGGGAAGGGAAGAAAGAGAAGGTAAGGGAAGGAAAGGGAAGGGAAGGGTAAGGAAGGGAAGGGAAGGGAAGGGAAGGGAGAAGAGAAGAGAGGAGAGGAGAGAAGAGAAGAGAAGAGAAGAGAAGAGAAGAGAAGAGAAGAGAAGAGAAGAGAAGAGAAGAGAAGAGAAGAGAGAAAAAAAGAGAAAACCAATAATGTGATTGGTACAACCATTATGGAAAACAAGATGAAATTTCCTAAAAAAAATGAACAATAGGACTACCATATGACCCAGCAATTCCACTTATGGATATTTATCTGAAGAAAATAAAAACACTAACTCAAAAATAAAAACACTAACTCAAAACTCTACCCCCCACATGTTTATCACAAAATTATTTACAATAGCCAAGATATGGAAACAATCTAAGAATGTAAAAGGAATCATATTCTGTGTGTGTGTATGTGTGTAATGGATATTTAACCACAAAAATAATTAAATATTACCATTTGTGACAAGATAAATAGACCTAAGGAGGTGAAATAAGTCAGATAGAGTCAAATGATATATGATTACTCTTATATGTGGAATCTAAAAACAGATAAACAAACAATTCATCTCACAGATGCAGAAAACAGATTGGTGCTTGCCAAGGGAAAGGTGGGGAATGGAGGTGGGAGATATATGTGAAGGAGGTCACAGTGTATAAAGAAAAAAAATTAAAAATATAATGAGCAATAAGTATTTCTGGAAGACAAAAATGAGGAAAGAAAAGAGAACAAAGTTTTATTAACTTAAACTTCATTGTAATTATTTGTTTATAAGTCTTTCCAACTAGACTTTAAGTCCTTTGAATCAGAGATTTTTATTTAGGCTTCTTAAGTTTTCACCGCTAAAGAAAAACAATCACTACAATTTACAATCATTCAAAAAATGAAGTACTTAGGAGCAGCTGGATGACTCAGTTGGTTAAGCGTCTGCCTTTGGCTCAGAGCATGATCTTGGAGTCCTGGGATGGAGCCCCACATTGAGCTCCCTGCTCAGCAGCAAACCTGCTTCTCTCTGTCCTGCTTCTCCTGCTTGTGCTCTCTCTCTCTGTCAAATAAATAAATAAAATCTTTTTTTAAAAATGAAGTACTTAGGTATAAATCTAATAAAACATACACAAGACCTGCATGCTGAATACTACACAATGCTCATGAAAGAAATCAAGGAAGATCTAAATAAATATAGAGAATGATTGTGTTCTGGTTGGAATATTCAACATAGTGAAAATGCCAATTCTCCCCAAAGTGATATACAAGTTTAATGCTATTCCTATCAAAATCTCAGCAAGGTATTTTATAGATATAGATAAGATTACTGTAAAATTTACATGAAAATACAGAGAAAGTACAATAATGAAAATAAATAAAAAAAAAAGAACAAAGGAATTTGTCTACCCAATTTCAAGACTTATTAGATAGCTACATTAATAAAGACTCTCTGATGTTGGTGGAGGGACAGATGCAGGGGCTCTAGAAATAGGTCCAAATTCAGATGTCCATCTCACAACCCTGAGATCATGACCTGAGATGAAATCAAGTTGGATGCTTAATGGACTGAGCCATCAGGTGCCCCTGTTCTTCAAAGGTCACTTTTAAGAGGATAAAAGACAAACTACAGAGTAAAAGAAAATATTTGAAACCACATATCTGACAAAGGACTAGGGCCTAATATATGTAAAGAACTTTCAAACATCAACAATAAAAAAAATCCAATTAAAAATGAGCAAGGACATTATCAAAGAGGATATATAAATGGGAATAAGCAGATTAAAAGATGTTTAACATCATAGGGTGTCTAGGTGGTGACTCAGTGGATTAAATGTCCAACCCTTGGTTTTAGCTCAGGTCATGATGGTGCCCCTGACCTCGGGATGGTGAGGGCCCCTCCAGGACTTTGAAGGGAGTCTGCTTGAAGATTCTCTCCCTCTACTCTGCCCTGACTCATGGGCACGTGCCTGCATGCACACACACAGGTGTGTACACAGGTACTCTCAAATAAATAAATAAATAAATAAATAAATAAATAAATAAATAAATAAATCTTTTAAAAAAATGTTTAATATCATTAGCCACTTAGGAAATTCACAGTGAGAGATCAAAATATATCTATCATGACAGCTAAAATGAAAAGTAGTGAAAACACCAAATGCTAGTGAAGCTGTGGAGAAACTGGAGATCACTCATGCATTGTATCCCAGAGAAGTGAAGATGTCTGTTCACACAAAAAATTGTACATGCCTGATTATAGCAGCTTTATTTGTAATAGCCCCAAACTGGAAACAACCCAGGTGTTCTTCGATGGGTGAATGACTGAACAAACTGTGGCATACTCATATCATAAAATACTCCCCAGAAATTAACAGGAAAACTAAATACACTCTATACATGGATTAATCTTCAGAGAATTATGAGTAGTGAAAAAAAGGCAATCCCCAAACGCTATACACTGTATAAGTCCATTGATACAGCATTCTTGAAATGACAAATTTACAGAGATGGAAAACAGATTAGTGGTTCCCAGGGTTAAAAAGGGAGTGGGGCAAGAGATGAGTGTGGCTTTAGAAAGAGCAACAGGGGAGATCTCTGTGATGACAGGATGCTTTGTATCTGGACTGCATCAGTGTTGACATCCCGGGGTGATACCTCACTCGAATTCTGCAAGATGTTACCACTGGGGGAAAATGGATGAAGGATACCTGGGGCTTCTCTGCTTTGTTTCTCATAATGCATGTGATTCTACAATGCTCTCAAAATAAAATGTGTGACTAAAACAAGCAAACAAAAAACCTGTGTCCCCTAAATATACCTAAATAGGTATATTTTCTGTTTTATTAAATCAGCCAATTGCTAGGATCTATTTGGGGAAAAAAATCTCATATTTATATAACAGCATATGTACAATTATTATAAACATGTCTTCCACATTTTTGTTTTCCACATTTCCATCCATAGTTCCAGACCCTCGTTTGAAATGTCTGCATTTTCTTTTTAGTCTCATATTGGTTTTATGAAGTATTATCTAATGACATATTTTAATTGCTCTATTATGTGTTTTTAAGCAGCCATAGATTTCATGTCCATTTTCTCTACATAGAGTCCTTTAGAATTAAATGTAGAATTGTAATGAGATTTATTACAAAAGAATAAAATGGTTTGCAGGTTTGGGAGAATTAACAGCTGATCAATATCTAGATCAACCAGTTTAAAAACTAGTTTCATTTAAAAGAGGTTTCATCCAATAGTTAGTAATGTTCAGTGATCTATTTCTACACCACTTATCAGATCTATGTCCTTGAACTCATCTTTATGATGATTTCTAGTAAATGCCTCATAATACTGTTGCAAGAATTAAGAGATAATATATATAATTATGCTAAATTACACTGTCAATATTAATAGTAACTGTTATTGGATCAGATATTTTAACTTTAATGAATATATACATTAAAAATCATAAAAAATGATGGTAGTAACCAAAGGCCACTGGGAATCACTTGATCCCGTGCCATGTATGTCTGAAATGCTGATCGTATATTTCACTAGTATTGCTTGCTTTTGTCTAAAGCAAAATAACTGATTTAACGTAAAGTAAAAAATCTGTATAAGAAGCTAGTGTTTCCTTTTATCTAAATGTCGATAAAAATTTGTTTTTCTCGTAGTTAACAGAAGAACTCTTTCGGAATCCAAAGCTCTGGAATAATCGCATCCTGTGGAAATCAGCATCTAGGTCCGCCTGGGGGCAGACACACGCAGCGACCAGCAGGTGGCAGTACGTAAACGAAGGTGGATCCGAAAGATCTGCAAACAGAGGAGGTGCGCACCCACTTAGAGCTCCATTTTCAGGGAAAATGATAAAATCCTCTTTTGAAATTCTTCACTATTATCTTCCTAAGGACGAGTACATGGTTGTCATATTTGAAATGCATGAAGTCTTAAATATAGTCTAAAATCCGAGTTTCCAGGGAAGTAAGAGTTCCGGCTGACTCCTGCCTGATTCCTCTGCTCCTAGGAAGGGTTTACCTGGGGAGCCCCAGGACACGTTCTCAGGGCTGCTTCCGTGTTGGCGGATTCTCCAGCTCGCACAAACATGCACAAACAACTTTGTGTTAAAATATATATATGTACGTAGAGGAATAAGGAAGGGTGAAATAGAAACAGATAGAAATGTAGTAATGTAAATTCTTTATGGTGACTAAATAATGAAATCATATCTTTTCAAAAAACTGGTAGGAGTTTAAGCCTATTTTAAAAAACTGATTTGGATGTATATGTAATAACTAAACTGATGGGGGGGGGGGCACTCTTAGCCTTAAAACTAAGCACGAAGGTCAGAGGTGACTGAACCTACTAGCATTCTCTCCTCACTGTCCCTGGTCATGATTGTGGCTTTTTGTATAACATGTGTCATCAGAATAGCAGTATAGAAGTTTCCAGGCCAGGCAGCATTGCTGAGTAGAAGTAACTTAAATATTAGAGCAAGGACAGTGAAGAAAAGTAAGAAGCATTCTACTAACATTAGATTCATGGAAGTCTCTGTTTTGTTTTGTTTACTTTTTCTCCTAAGTGAAAGTATTTATCTGCATGTTTCCATATTATGTATCACATATCTTATTTAAAAGCATGAATATGTACTGTAAACACGTGAATAGGGAAGGAGAGAACAAAAATGAATATAGCACTGTAAGTATATTCTTTTTCAATAAAAAGTACTTTTTGCAGTTTAGAGTCATGCAGATTTTGTGGGTTCTTAATTTAGAGCAAACCTGCTATATAAAGTATTTTGAAAAACATGGAGCTGACCTACTAGCTCCTTTGCTCAAGAAAGAAGTCCAAGCCTGCAGGCATTGGGAGTGGAAAATGTGTTGCTGCTTATCATACTGTTACTTCTCAGTTCTATTAACAAATGCAATTGCCCAAAAGCTGCTACTAGTGTCTTAAATGTACTTCAAAGTGGATAATATTAGACTCAGAGGCCTTGTCTGCCTCCATCCTACTAGAAGGGATGGTTTGCAAACCAAGGCTCTGAATAAACCTCAGAAGGTGGAGAAGTATCAACAAGTGGAAATTCTGAGTTTTCTAGACTTCTCTTTCATGAGTATCTTTCCTACCTTCTAGCTCTGAGAATTTCATGTTTATTCTTAGAAAATACTTTGAAATGTAAAAAAACCAAAATATTAATCCACTAGGTAAATGTACATTAAAACATAAAGCTTCCTACATAAAACAAAGACCAAGGATGAAATTCCGATCCACACCAAATAAATGGGGAAGATGTCTGTAGACAAATGAGTTTTCTCAATAGACCTTGAAGTCACACCAGAAGTGATAAAATGCACTTCATGATCAACCTAAATCAGATATAGTGTGACTCACACCAAGATAAGCATTTTTGACCCTTTCCATTCAATTGACTTAGAGAGATGGGCTACATGGATAAGTGGGAAAGAAACAAGGAAGCATTAATGCAATAGATTTTTAAAAGACATGTCAGCTAAACATATTTGAAATCCCATACTCAGAAGAATAAAGTGGGTTTTAAAATTTTTTTTGTAAATTATATTGAAGTATAACACCCATTTAGAAAAGTACACAGATCAGGGGCGCCTAGGTGGCTCAGTCGATTAAGCATCCGCCTTCAGCTCAGGTCATGATCCCTGTTCAGAGGGGAGTCTGTTTCTCTCTCTGCCTCTCCCCTTGTTCGTACTCTCTCTCTTCTCTCAAATAAATAAATTAAATCTTTTTTTTAAAAGGTACACAGATCAAATGATATGAACTGATGGTACTTTTTTTTTTTTTTAAAGATTGATTGATTGATTCATGATAGACAGAGAGAGAGAGAGAGAGAGAGAGAGAGGCAGAGACACAGGAGGAGGGAGAAGCAGGCCCCATGCCGGGAGCCCGACAGGGGACTCGATCCTGGGACCCCAGGATCACGCCCTGGGCCGAAGGCAGGCGCCAAACCGCTGAGCCACCCAGGGATCCCCAACTGATGGTACTTTTTACAATATAAATACACTTAAGTAACCAGCAATAAGATCCAGAAATAGAAAATAACAGCATGCCAGGGTTGCCTAATGCTTACTTCCAACACTGCATCCAGGTGACCACACCCTGTCTTCTGTGATACGATAGATTAGCTTTGCCTTTTATTGAACTTATATAAATATAATTACACAGTATATAGGCTTCAGTGCTTGTTTCACTCAACATAATATTTGTGGAGTTCCAGCCAGGCTGTCATTTGTTCATCATCATTGCCACATATTTCATTGAATGAGTGTACCACAATTTTTTATCCAATTTGGGGCTACTATGAATAGGGCATCTATGAACATTATAATACATATCTTTTGATGCATATCTACGTCTATATATGAATTTCTGTTGGGTATATAACCTAGATTTGTGAATCGCTTGGATGAATAGCTATTGTCAAACAATTTTTGAAAGTGCTTGTACCTCTTATCACTTTCCCCAGCTACAATGAAAATCTCAAACACCATATGTTTTTACCAACACTTGTTATTGTGTGTAATTTTCATTTTAACCTTCTCCCAATGTACTTTTTAACACTAAGTATATATATAAAATATGTTTATATATAAATATATGTGATATATCATGTACAAAAGGTGATACTAGAAAGAGTTTAACATCTGCGTTACGTTGCAGACTCAGTCCGCAGTGAAATACACAATGGCTGCTGGCTGGCCTAGATGAGCAGAATCTTTTGGTCCATGATATCTCTCCCCAGACTGAATGATTTAAACAGTGACAACAAAAAAAGATCATGAAGATGGCCCCGTTTCTCCATATGGGAGCCTTTCTAGCAAAGAGACTTTATGATCCATGGAAGAGGCCACACAGATTTACTCAGTGGCTCTCATACATGATGTATCATCAAGAACCTAGTTCCCATCTTCAAAGAGTTTACCCTGATGCTTTGGGAGGATGCATCAGCCAGTTGTGCTTTGCAAAACAGACTAAAACAGGGAGCGCCTGAGACAGAGGCCAGTTCCACTGATGCTGCACTATTGTAGACACATGGAACAGATGATGAAACAGAAGAGCACACTGGAGAAACAACCCAAGTATTTCAGCTGCCAGACATTATGCACCTTCCTGAAAGTGAGGCTTCATTCTTGAATATAAAGACCCTTAAGTTTATTGAATTTGAGACAGCTATAGGGTGGGACACACAGAACTGATCTTGAACTTTCCAGTTGTCAAGTCACTGCTCAGAGCCTCAGGTACTTCCTTTGGCAATGTGAGATAGTATAGGCTGGTTAATGTAGGAACTGTGGTGATTAGATGAAATATGTAAAATCCTTGATACTGTATCTGACACACATTGGGCGTACAATACATGGTAAATGACATTTCCAAAGTTTTACTATGATTTATGTATTACAGTTTAAATTTATACCAAAATCAAAGCAGTATGTGTTTTCCCATATATTATACATGTGTAGATAGCATGCAAAGTAATAATTGGTATTTCATATTTTCAGGTATTTTTAAGCTGTTTTTTTTTGAAAGAATAGTTTCCTAACAATCTTGTTATACTTTCATTATCAAAACCTGCATACAGTCTACTAATGCAACTATCATTTACACAGTTAATCCTACTTTTCCTATGATTATGGATATCATTTGACTATATAGTTATCTTGACCTAAAAAAACAGTATTCCAAAACTAATACCAAGTTTCCCCTTTAGGGTTAAGCTATGTCTATGTGTGATTCAATGAGAGTAATTAGCCTACACATAATTCTACAGTTATAACTAAAACCACAGATTCAGCACTATTTGGATATGCTTCTTGTCCTTTGAGTTCTAATATTTGATTAAGTACAACTTCCTTCAACCATACATAACACAACAAGAATATGATGGGTAAAAGGGTGGGCACAGTTTGACCACTGAAGCAGAAGTGCTGAAGAGAAAGGAAGCCTGGGTGGCTCAGTGGTTGAGTGTCTGTCTTTGGCTCAGAGTGTGATCCCAGGGTCCAGGGATTGAGTCCCACATTGGGTTCCCCTCTGCCTGTGTCACTACCTCTCTCTGTGTGGCTCTCATGAATAAATAAACAAAACCTTTGGGAAAAAAAAAAAGTGCCGAAGACAAGACTCTGCTCTTTCTTATACAAATACCAAGGATGATTTTCTACTAGTACAGTGCGTATAACATCATTTATAAGAGTGGAGATTCAGGAAACACAGGTAAGATGCTTTTAATAGAAAACAGCATTTAAAATACATCTTCAAAAGCCACATTTGGAAAATCTCAGTAATTAATTCGTTAATCATTGTGTTTGAGTGAACAATAATTGGATCAAAGGCCATGGTAGTTAATATTAGTGGGTCTTAAATTCAAGGCTATGTATATAAATATGTTATTCACTAGGAAAAGTAGTAAGAAGATTATTTTAATCCTCAATAATCTAATGTAACTAGGTACCTATGTAGTTACTCTTTATGAGTTCTCAACTCTTGCACTGACTTTCCAATCTTTGCAATGAGTCTGAATATTGATTTATTTAAAATTAATTCCACTGTGTATATGGAATGTGCTGGGGATTAATTAGATATAACACTGCTTTTAAAATTCAAGGACATGGACACAAAAACAATTAATTACAAAGTAATAGAGTGACATGAACAGGAGAGAACATTAGGAGATCCCAGCACTTGTTTCTTCACAAAAACAATGATTTAACAGCTACTCAGTGCAAAAATGCTTTGCAAGAACTCTGGAACACAATACACATGTTGCAGCTATGCACTGGAGCACAAAAACTGAAAATGGCCACATCCTCGTCCTACCAAAATTTCAATGGCACTCTTTAAGGAAATAAAAAAGAAGTAATTTAGGGGCACCTGGCTGGGTCAGTCGGTTAATCATTTGCCTTCAGCTCACATGATTCCAGGGTTCTGAGATCAAGCCCCACATGGTGCTCAGCTCCCTGCTCAGCGGGGAGTCTGCTTCTCCCTCTCCCTCCGCCTGTCCCCCAGCTTATGCTCTCTCTTACTCTCTCTTGCTCTCTCTTGAATGCTTTATCTCTCAAACAAATAAAATCTTTAAATAATAATAATAATTTGAAAATTCATATGAAATCATAAAAGGACCTAAACAGCAAAAAAAAAAAAAAAAAAAAAGAAAGAAAAAAAAAAAGAAAACTTAAGTAAGAAGACCAAAGTTGCAGGTATTACACTTCCTAATTTAAAAACAAACAAACAAAACATTACAAAGATACAGTAATCAAAACAATATAGTACTAATTGAGTACACTTATCTTGATGAACACTAAGAAATATATAGAACTATTGAATCATTATAGTATACACTTGAATCTAATATAATACTGTATGTTAATTATACTTGAAATAAAAAAACAGTATAGTACTGGCATAAAAACAGACATTTAGGCCAATGGAACTGAACAGGGACCCTAGAAATAAATCTATAGTCAAGTGATTTTCAACAGGGTGCCACAAACACACAATGGGAAAAGAATAGTCTTTTCAATAAGTGGTACTGGGAAAGTAAAGAACCACATGTGAAAAGAATGAATGTGAACGCTTATCTCACACCATATACAAAAAATCGACTCTAAGTGGATTGAAGACTGAAAACTTAAAACCCACGACAACACTGGGAATATCTTCCTGACATTGGTCTTGGTAATGACGTCTTAGATATAGTACCATACGTGTAGGCAACAAAACCAATAACAGACAAGTGGGACTACTTCAAACACAAAAGCATCTGGAAGCAAAGGAAACAGTACAGTGAAAAGGCAATGTCTGGAATGGGAGTGAGTAATTGCAAATTATTTATCTGATAAGAGTTAATATCTAAAATATATAAGGAACTCATACAAATCAATAGCTAAAAAACAAATAACACCATTTAAAAATGGGCAAACGATTTGAACAGACATTTCTCAAAAAGATATACACATGGTCAAAGGCACATGAAAACATACTTGATATAACTGGTCACCAGGGAAATACAAATGAAAACCACAGTGCGATATAACCACACAATTGTTAGAATGACTGTTATTGAAACAAAGATAACGAATGTCAACAAGTGTTGACAAGGATGTGGAGAAAATACAACCATTGTATACTATTGGTGGGAATGCAAATTGGTACAGCCATTGCAGAAAACAGTATGGAGTTTCCTCAAAACTACCACATGATTAAGCAATTCCACTTCTGAGTATATGTTCAGAAGAGATGAAATTAGAATTTCAAAGAGGTAACTGCACTTTCATGTTCATTGCAGCATTATTCACAAAAGGCAAGAAGCAAAAATCATCTTACTACTTACCAACAGATGAATGGATTGAGATGTGAGGTGTTTATGTGTATATATGTGTATGTACAAGTACGTATGTATACATACATATGCACACATATACATACATACCATGGAATATTGTTCAGCTATGAGAAAGAGGGAAATCTGACTACTTGTAGCAACATGGAAGGATCACGAGAGCATTACATTAAGTAAAATAAGACATAATAATTGACCTTATAATGTAGGATAATTATGCATAATCCTTCACTTTCTTTGTTTCAAGTTTATTCCTTCAACAAATATTTACTGATAGTGACATGAACACATACACAACAGTACAGTATAGATGGTGTGCTTTCAAGGGGTTTCCTTTGTAACATCCTTTAAAAAAGCAAATGTAGTAGCTTCTGAGATTTTAATGAGACAGAAAAATGGACTTCAGATTATAAAGGGACAAAAGTAACACCAAAATAAGACAAAGTTAGCTACTTCAAGTAAGATTCAGACAAGATAAAGTAGATGGTTAAAATTTAATTAAGTTATAATTCATACAGGCTTTACTTAATAAAATCTAAACCTAAAATACTTGTGTCTTACTATATTATATTAGAATTATGCAAAAAGTAAAGAAAATCTTTGAGGCATTTGGTATTCACAAAAAATGAAAATTAATTTTCACATACCTTTAACACTGTTAAGTGTTTGCCATTTTTCACTTTGTTCATTCTCTCCCATCATTATCACTATGCTTTACTGTACACATTTTTATGTAAAAGTACCAAAAAAGGAAGTCCTAGAGTAAACAATTTACATTGAATATTTGACACTTTACAATGTCATACAAGTAGCCACTTAAAGAATGGGAACAGTATATTTAAGGCATCCTAAAAATGTTGTCTAATTATACCACAAAGAATTTGCTGCACTGAGCATTATTTCTAACATCCCAATGGCTATATTTTTTATTCTACTAGTTAACTCAAATTCAGTAAAAATTCTTCTTAAATAGAGAACTGAATTAAAAGAATGAGACCCCACATGAATCCTATGACAATGGAAATGGGTGTTTGTTTTACCACTTGTTATACATACATACATACAAATATATGTGTGTGTGTGTTTTGTGTGTTGGTTGTCTGCGTGTGTTGTATGCATGCACATGCAAATGTAAGTATATGTATATTTACAAGTTCTGTCTTAGGGCAGCTTGTTAAAGGCTGTCACATTTTCATTCTTGCCTATAAGTAAAACTAAATCAAAGCAATGAAAAAATTCTTAAGCAAGGAGAGCATCCTGCCTTTACTGAAGGATGTTTAACTCTTGGGAGAAGAACAACATGAATTCTGGCTGCTAATGTAAATGAAGGAGTATAAGACAAAATAATAAATTATGCATCTGAAATTTCCACCAGACAAGGGAACAATGAGAAGATTTTTTTTTAATTTTTAAAAAGATTTTATTTATTTATTTGACAGAGAGACAGAATAAGCATGGGGAGCAGAGTATAGAGGGAGAGTGAAAAGTAGGCTCCCCGCTCAATGCAGGGCTCTATGCTGGGCTCCATCCCAGGAGACTGGGATCATGACCTGAGCCTACGGCAGATGCCCAACCTACTGAACCACCCAAGTGCTCCCAAAATTAGGAAAGTTTTAATAAAGTTGTACAATGAGATGACTTAAGCCATAAACTCATAACATAATAGTATCATCATGAGGTGCTTTCTTTCTCCAAGGCAAAAGACAAAATGTATATTAAAATACTTTGGGATAATTTGCCAACTAAAAATGACTTATGAATAAGATGTAGTAACAGATCAATAACTTCCCATAAGTACTGTGTAAATTAATATTGTTCAAACAATGCTTCTACTCTGTTTTAATCCTTTGCATTCTAACTGATTTTGTCACAATTTTGTCAAATAAATCAGAGTTGAAATAATGCTTCTTGATTCAAGTTATCCTGTCACACTAATTCTTACTAAAAAATTGTTACCTCGTTTTTTCCTGTCTTATATATAATGGAAACTAAAAATATAATAGTGAACAAGATAAACTCAGTAAACTTATGTTTTATTAAATAAAAAATAAACAAAAAATTAGATTGCAATTGTTGCTACAAAGACAAAAAAAGTTTCAATGTTCAGAAATGATGACAAACTGAAATTGAATGAGAGTTGGCAGTCAAGCAAAAATCAAGCACAAGAACATCACAGACAGAACCAAGAGCTGTGTGAAGGCCCAAAGGTCAAGCCCATTGGCTTGGTCAAAACAGGAAGATCACTCTTGTGACTGGAGCAGAGAGAACAAGAGGCAAAGTGGAAGGGAGATAGGAAGGAGCCAGGTCCTACAGGGACTGAGATTTTTGCTATAAGCTATTTGAGCGTTTTAAAATCCTCCAGTAAGTGATATAATTGTTTAATAAGTGATTTAATCAAACTAGTACTTTAAAAAATACTACTAAAGATCAGGGAATGGATTCTAGAACTTCAAGAGTGGGAAAACCATTTAATTGGTCCAGACAACAAAGTTTGTGGCCCCAATCACAGATGATCATAGTATAAGTGGATAGAAGTGGGTAGATCTCAGATAGTTTTTAAACTTGCTGAGAGAATAGATATGGGTACTGAGAAACATAGACTATCCAAGAAAACTTCTAGGTATTTATTTGATGCTGTTTTTTTTTGTTTTTTTTTTATGGGAAAGACAATGGCAAGTAGGTTCAGGGATGTTGGTTGAAGTTAATGATTCTATTTTTACCATTTCATAAGTTGGTACTGCCTATTATAAATATACATAAAATATTAAACTGTTAAATACAGAATATGAAATTCAGATAAGTGGTCAGAACCAAAGAAGTTAATTTGGGAATCAGCATATTAAGATAATACTTAGAACAATATTTATGGGATGAGTAGAAAAATCGTCTGGATAGAGATAATCTTTTAAGTAGAAAATCATAAAAATGTAAACAGCTACAACACAGTTGTAAACTTCCATATTTAGAAATGTTAGGAAGTTTTTGGAGGCTTAAACATATTTTTTCTTAAGCACATTTTTGAAAAAAGTATAGAGAATATTCAGACCATATTGGCCAAAGACTAAAATATTTGAAAAGACCACTATGATGATTTGCTTTCTTTGAGAAGCAGTGAACAAATGACAACATTTCTGAAAATTTTCTAGACATATTGCAAAACCCCAGCTCTTTACAAAAAAAAAAAGTTTGTTCTAAAATAACATAAAAAGAAAAGAATCTTGGGGTGCCTGGGTGGCTTAGCTGGTTAACTGTCTGCCTTTTTGGCTCAGGTCGTGATCAGAGGATCCTGGGATCCAGCCCTGTGTCTGGCTTGCTGCTCAGCAGGGAGTCTGCTTCTCTCTCCCTCTCTGCCTCTTCCCACTGCTTGTGCTCACTTGCTCTCTCTCTCTTTCTCTCAAAAATAAATAAATAAAATCTTTTAAAAAAGAGAGAGAAAAGAATCTTGATAACTCTCCCCTCCCCAGTTCTCTTATTGGCTTAGAGATTAATAGATATTCTGATAATAGAGTATTTTTACAAACGTATAACTATATCTCCTCCTGCCAAAAAGTTAAAGAATGCTTCCAAGAAATACTGAAAATTAATTATGCATTCTTTCTCCATAAAATGAGAGCAAATGAATTGAGTGTTAGTATAGCTTGGAAAAACAGAGTTTTCCAAAACATAGAGACTGGTAATGATTTTACAGTTGTGGATACCATGAGCTCCATAAGCAGTAATACAAAACATTTTGGGGAGAATTATTTTTATTTGGCAAGTTTGTACATTTTGAGGCAGTCAATCTTTATAAAAAATACTTTATGAGTAAAATAAAAAGAAATGATATTTGAAAATGTGGCATGGTTAAAATGATATTTACATGTTAAAGATTGCTACAAAGTCCATTAAGATAGACAGCTTAGTCAAATTACAAATCCATCCATAACTTTCTAAGTTATTTTTAGGATATTTATGACAACACTAATAGGGTATATGGAACTGAATTTTGTAGATTGGGTTTATTATTTATCTATTCTAAAACTGATGAAATGTGTAACTAAACTAATTGATTCACATCTCCTCTGTCTAAACAGATTTCTCAAATATTTGTCTAACCGCTTTCTCTACTTGGCTTTTCATAAATCTGATGTAACCCACATTTTAGCTACTGGTATGACTGGCTGTGACAGTCATACCCCTGAGAATTTTATATATATCATAATGAATTTATATATAAAATACATGGGTAAAGAGATACTGTGTTATTATTCAAAACAGTAGCAATAAAGTAGAAATTATACATATACTATCATATATAATATATACCATTTATATTTAATATATATTTTATATATACTTTATTTTTTCTTTCATATTATTTGTATTTTATTTAATGTTACTATATTTTTTGTTAATTACATATATATTCTAATTCAAACAAAATCTGTAACCTATTCAGAAAACTAATTTATCTCATTTTTTACCTGTTTTTCTGGAGTAGCCACTGTGGAAAATAGTATAGAGGTTCCTCAAAAAGTTAAAATAGAACTACTCTATGATCCAGTAATCACACTACTGGGTATTATTTATCCAAAGAATACAGAAACACTAATTTGAAAAGATATATCCATCCCTAACTTATTGTAGGATTTTTTAAAAAGATTTTTGTATTTACTTATTCATGATAGACATAGAAAGAGAGAGAGGGAGAGACACAGGCAGAGGGAGGAGCAGGCTCCACGCGGGGAGCCCAACGTGGGACTCAATCCCAGGTCTCCAGGATCAGGCCCTGGGCCAAAGGCAGGCGCTAAACCGCTGAGCAACCCAGAGATTTCCTTATTGTAGGATTATTTACAATAACCAAACAATGGAAGAAGCTCAAGTGTCCATTGACAGATGAATGGATAAAGAAGACATGGTAGATACAAAATATAGATACAGTGGAATATTATTGAGCCATAAGAATAAATAAAATCTTGCATCTGTAACAACATGGATGGATTTACAGAGCATAATACTAAGCAAAATAAGCCAGTCAAAGAAATACAAAAACCTTAAGATTTCACCCATATGTGGAATTTAAGAAATGAAACAAGTGAACAAAGGGAAAAAAGAGAGAGAAACAAACCAAGCAACAGACTTTTAACTATAAAGAACAAACATGTGGTTACCAGAGAGGAAGTAGTGGGAAACAGGCAAAATAGGTGGAGGGAATTAAGAGTACATTTATCTGGGCCTGGTTGAGGGAGATGGTGGTGGAGCAGGAGGACTGTAGGCTCGTTTCATCTCATGAATGCTACTAGGTAACTATCAAATCATTCTAAATACCCTAGAAATCAACCTGAAGATTGACAGAATGAACCCCACAACTAAAGGGGAAGAAGAGCCCACATCAAAGAACGTAAGACATGTGGAGTTATGGTTTAAGGGAGAAACAGATCGCAAGTGCAGTGGAGGTGAGCCATGGAGAATCGTGGGAGAGGGGAGCACACAAGGGAACCCACAAGGGGAACATTTTCCAAAGCCATTGGCTTAGAAATGGAGAGGGGCTGAACCTCATAAAGCCTGGAGTCTTAAAGATCAGGGGGTTTGGCTAAGATAGAGCCTGGAAGGCACTGCCCTGCTCTTGGAGAGAAAGCAGCTGAACAACCCAAAGGCAGACCAACCCCTGCCCACAGGTCTGTGTCCTGACCAGATAGTTCTGCAGGAAGTGCTGTCAGGTTTCATTTCATAAGCAAATCAGACACATCCAGTTAGAACTTGTCACAATCAGACCAAGGACCAAACACTGCCCAGAGCAGGCAAGGAGAGCCTCTGCAGACCACTGGTCTGAAGGATAGAACAGCCAAAACACATCATCAGAGTGCATGCAGCACACACTAGAGACACTCCGTGAAGTGCCAGGCCCTGGACACTACATGACCTTTTCTTCACAATGTGATTACTTTCAGGAACAGGAAACACAATTGGCTTTTCTAATACAGAGAAGGCAGGAGAGACTTAAATAAAATGCAAAGACAGAAAAATCCTTCCCAAATAAAAAAACAAGATGGGGTCATAGCCAGAGATCTAAGCAAAAACTGTTCTAAGTTAACATGCTTGATGGGGAATTTAATACATCCTAAGGATACTCACTGAACTCAAGAAAAGAATAAAAGGTACCAGGGAGATTCTTTCCACAGAGATGAAAGAGTTAAAAAAGAATCGAATCAGTAAGAGATGAAGAATGCAATAAACAAGATTGGAAACAGCCTTGATGCAATAAACAGTAGAGTGAAAAAATAAGAGGAATGAATTAGTGACCTAGAAGATAAAATAAGGGAAAATAATGAAGCTGAACAAAAGAGGAAAAGAATTATGCAATGTAAGTTCAGACTTAGGAAACTCAGTGACTCCGTTAAATGTAGTAACACTTATATTAAGGGAGTCTCAAGAGAAGAAAAGAGAAAAAAAGGGGGAAGAAAATGTATTTGAGGAAATAATAGCTGAAAGCTTTCCTAATCTGGGGATGGAAAGACATCTAGATCCAGGAGGCACAGAAAACTCCCATCAAAATCAACAAAAGCAGGCCAACATCAAGACATATTGTAGTTAAATTTGAAAAATATAGTGATAAAGAAAAAATCCTATAAGCAGCAAGACTAAAGAAGTCTTTAACTTGCAAAGAAGACCCATTAGGCTAACTAGAGATTTCCCAACAGAAACTTGACAAGCCAGAAGGCAGTGGCATGATATACTCAAACTGCTGAAGGGGAAAAATCTTCAGCCAAGCATATTCTAACTAGCAATGCTGCCATTCAGAACAGAAGGATAGTTTCCCAGACTACCAAAACTAAAGCAGTTTGTGACCACTAAACCAGTCCTGCAAGAAATATTAAAGGGGACTCTGCAGGATCCCTGGGTGGCTCAGCGGTTTAGCACCTGCCTTTGACCCAGGACATGATCCTGTAGTCCCGGGATTGAGTCCCACATCAGGCTTCCTGCATGGAGTCTGCTTCTGTTCTGCCTGTGTCTCTGCCTCTCTCTCTCTGTGTCTCTCATGAATAAATAAATAAAATATTTAAAAAAGGGGGGGGGGCTCTGACTAGAAAGGAAAAACCAAAGATGACAAAGACAAGAAAGCATCAGAGAAAATTTCCAGAAACAATGACAATACAGATAATAAAATCTGTTTTATTAAATAAATTAATAAAATACATATATATCAATAATTATTTTGAATGTAAATGGGCTAAACAATCAAAAGACATAGGGTGTCAGAATGAATAAAAAACAAACTCATCTATATGCTGCCTTCAAAAGACTCATTTTAGATAAAGACACCTATAGCTGGAAAGTGAGGAGACGATGAACCATTTATCTCGGAATTGGATGTTGAAAGAAAGCTGGAGTAGCGCTACCTCAGACAAAGTAGACTTCAAAGACTGTAACAAAAGACAAAGAAAGGCACTATATCATAATAAAGAGGATAATCCAACTAGAATATATAACAATCGTAAATACTTATGCCAACTGGGGAGCACCCACATATATAAAACAATTAATAACAAATATAAAGAAACTCATTGATAATAATACAATAATAGTAGGGGACTTCTAACACTCTACTTACAGCAATGGACAGATCATCTAAGCAGAAAATCAACAAGGAAAGGCTTTAAATGATACACTGGATCAGATGGATTTAACAGATAGATACAGAACATTTCACCCTAATGCAGCAGAATACACATTCTTTCCAAAAGCACATGAGACATTCTCCAGAAGAGTTCATATACTAGGTCACAAATCAGACCTCAACAAATACAAAAAGACTGAAATCATACCATGCACCTTTTCTGACGACAACACTAGGAAACTGGAAGTCAATCACAAGAAAAAACTGTAAAGACCCCAAATACATGAAGGGTATGCTACTAAACAACATGCTACTAAACAATGAGTATATCATCCAAGTAATCAAAGAAGAGATTTAAAAATACATGGAAACAAATGAAAATAAAAAACTTAATGATCCAAAACCTTTGGGATGCCATAAAAATGGTGCTAAGAGGGATGTATAGTAACAGTACAAGCCTACCTTAAGAAGCAAGAAAAATCTCAAATAAATAACCTAAGCTTACAAGTGAAGGAGGTAGAGAAAGAATAACAAATGAAGCCTAAAGCCAGCAGAAGGAAGCAAATAATAAAGATAAGAGCATAAATAAGTGATATAGAAACACCAAAATAATAGAACAGATCAATAAAACCAGGAGCTGGTTCTTTGAAAAAAATAATAAAATTGATAAACCTCCAGCTACACTTATCAAAAAGAAAAGAGAAAGGACCCAAACAAGTAAAATCACAAATGAGAGAGGAGAAATATCAACCAACACCATAGAAATACAAGTAATTGTGAGAATATTATGCAAAACTATATGCCGACAAATTGGACAACATGGAAGAAATAGATAAATTCCTAGAAACATATAAACTACCAAAATATAAAGAAGAAGAAGAAGAAAAAAAAAACTTGGACAGACCAATAACCAGCAAAGAAATTGAATCAATAATAATAAGTTTAAAAAACCTCCCAACAAACAGAAGTCCAGGTCCAAATGGCTTCACGGGCAAATTCTACCAAAGCTTTAAAGTAGAGTTAATAACTATTCTTCTCAAACTATTTGGAAAAAATAGGAGAGGAAGGAAAACTTCCAAATTTATTCTGTTAGGCCAGGACTACCCTGAAAGCAAAACCAGAAAAATATTCCACTAAAAATGAAAACTATAGACCAATATCCTTGACAAACATGGATGCAAAAAATATCAGTAAAATACTAGCAAACTGAATCCAATACATTTTAAAAAATCATTCACCATGACTAAGTGGGATTTATTCCTGGGGTGCAAGAGTGGTTAAATATTTACACATTGATCAATGGGACATACCAGGTTAATAAAAGAAAAGAACCATCTGACCATTTAAATAGGTAGAGAAAAAAACCTGGGTGGCTCAGGGGTTTAGCATCTGCCTTGGGCTCAGGGCATGATCCCGGGGCCCTGGAATTGAGTCCTACAGTGAGCTCCCATTAGGGAGCCTGCTTCTCCCTCTGCCTATGTCTCTGCCTCTCTCTGTGTCTCTCGTGAATAAATAAATAAAATCTTAATAAATAGATATGTAGAGAAAAAACATTTGACAAGGTACAACATCCATTCATGATAAAAATCCTCAACAAAGTGGAGTTAGAGGGAACATGTTTCCAACATAATAAACACCATACTTGAAAAACCCACAGGCAATATCATCCTCAATGGGGAAAAACTGAAAGCTTTTCCTCTATGATCAGGAACAAGAAAGGCATGTTCACTCTCAACACTGTTGTCTAACATAGTACTGGAAATCCTAGCTTCAGCCATCGGACAATAAAAGAAATAAAAGGCAGTCAAATCTGCAAGGAAGAAATCAAACTTTCACTCTTTGCAGATGACATAATACTTTATGTTGAAAACCCAAAGACTCCACCAAAAATTGCTAGAACTAATAAATGAATTCAGTAAAGTAGCAGGATATAAAAATCAATGTTCTGAAATCTGTTGTATGTCAATATACCAATAATGTAGCAACAAAAAGAGAAATTAAGGAATCTATCCCACTTACAATTGCACTACAAACAATAAGATACCTAATAATTAACCTAACGAAAGAGGTGAAAGATTTCTACTCTGAAAACTATAAAACACTGATAAATAAATTGAAGGATGCAAAGAAATGGAAACACATTCCATCCTCATGGATTGGAAGAACAAATATTGTTAAAATGTCTACACTATCCAAGGCAATCTACACATTTAATGCAATGCCTATCAAAATACCAACAGCATTTTTCACAGAACTAAAACAAATAGTCCTAAAAGTTGTATGGAGTTATAAAGGACCCCTAATAGCTGAAGCAACATTGAAATAGAAAAGCAAAGCTGAAGGCATCACAATGCCAGACTTCAAGTTATATTACAAAGCTATAGAGATCAAAACAATATGGTACTAGAACCAAAAATAGACTCATAGGTCAATGAAACAAACTCTGAAACTATTACAAATATATTACGACTATATGGTCAATCTCTAACAAAGCAGGAGAGAATATCAAATGGGAAAAAGACAGTCTTTTCAACAACTAGTGCTGGGAAAACTGGATAGCAACAGGCAAAAGAATGAAATTGAACCACTTTCTTACATCATACACACAAATAAACTCAAATGAATGAAAGACCTAAATGTGAGACAGGAAACCATAAAAATCCTAGAGGAGAACACAGGCAGTAATCTCTTTGACATCAGCCATAGATGCTTCTTTCTGGGTATGTCTCCTGAGGCAAGGGAAACAAAAGCAAAAATAAACTATTGGGACTACATCAAAATAAAAAGCTTCTGTACAGTGAAGGAAACCATCAATAAAACTAAAAAGCAACCTACTGAATGGAAGAAGATATTTGTAAAATGACATATGTGACAAATGGTTAATATCCAAAATATACAAATAACTTACAAAACTCAACACCCCAAAAATGAATAATCCAATGAAAAAATGGGCAGGTGCCATGAATGGACAGCTCTTCAAAGAAGACATACAGGTGGCCAACAGATGCATGAAAAGATGCTCAATATCACTGATATCAAGGAAATACAAATTAAACTACAAGACAGCACCTCACATAGCATGGCTAAAGCCACCAACACAAGAAACTACGAGGGGGTACCTGTGCTGTCATTCCAGAGTACAGGCACTATTTACTGCGGGAGGCGGGGGGGTGGGGCTGGAACTGGGGCCAGCAATCACTTGGGGCCACTTCCTCCACAGCAACAGAGACAACTACCCACGAGGGGTGTGCAGGAGAGAATTTTCTATTAAGGGGGATGACAAACGCGAATCCCTCTCACTTTGGGGATCACAGGCATCAGTGGCATCATCACAGTGATGTTTCGGGGTAGACGTTAATGCAGCCTATACAACCCAGTGTCAACTTTAAACAGCTGATTATTTGCCAAGAAGCAGAGCTGTTGCCAGGGTGGGAAGAGTTTGAAGTGTGGTTGAAATGCCTTGGAAACTGAGAAATAAATGAAAGATTGTCATGTCATAGAAAGTTTATTTATTTATTTATTTATTTATTTATTTATTTATTTATTTATATATTTTTAAGATTTCATTTTTTTTATTCATGAGAGACACACACAGAGAGAGACAGGCAGAGGGAGAAGCAGGCTCTATGCGGGGAACTCGATGTGGGACTCGATCTTGGGACCCCGGGGTCACGCCCTGGGCCGAAGGCAGGCGCCCAACCACTGAACCACCAGGTGCCCCAGTCATGGAAAGTTTAAAGAAAACTCACCTTGGAGTGGTACGTGGGTAGACAGAAATGCCTCAGCCTGGTATAACTGCCTATAGACACGTAAGACTCCCAGATGGTAAACGGTGCCAAAGAAGACCAAGTAGAGCTCCTGAGCTCGCAACAAGGAGGATAAAAAGCTGTTTATTCTGTTGCAAGTAAGCAGCTAGCTATCTGCTCAACGTTGTGGTGATATGTACACTTAGACAAATGTTGTTCTACCAAATGTTGGCAAGGACATTTATTATGTGTATGCCCATGTGCAAGCTCTTCGAGATGTCCTCCACCTTTGTGACCTGTCAGAGAGCCCGTTGGAGTTTTTCCCATTGATCCAGTTACCCAGCAGAAGAGGGAAGATTAGAAAGAATTCGAAGCAGCAAATGGTACAATAAAGCTGCATTTCAAGCACAGCCAGGCTGCGCATTACTTTCCTATTGCTGAGTAAGAAAGTGCGATTACTTGGCGGCTTGACACAACGCTTCCTTCCCAGCTCGCAGTTCTGCAGGTGACAAGCCCGGGGCAGTGCGACTGGGGTCCTGCTCGGGGTCTCACACCGGTGGCCATATTCTCAGCTGAAGCTTGAAAGCCAGATGCAGCAGAATGACCCGACTCAGGTCTTTGGGGTTGTTAGACTCAGGTCTCCATTTCCTTGCTGGCGGTCAGCTGGAGGCCACTGTTATCTCCAAGAGGTCATGTGACCCTGGCCTCCTCAAAACCAGCAACAGTGGAGCTCCTGCACGTGGAATTCCTCTCCCTGAGAAAATCTCGGTCACTGGGAACAGCCCAGATCCTTTTAAGAGCACACATGATTGGGTGAGTCTCAGATGGTACCTGCCCTCTTTAAAACCAACAAATTCGGCCTGTTAGTTACTCCTGAAAAGCCCCTTCACAGATGCACCCAGATCAGAGTTTAACTGACTGGGATGGGAGAAGGTGGTGGATTTACACCAGTGGCTGGGAATCTCAGGAGCCATCAGAATTTTGCCTCTGTATGCCTATAATATTTAGGCAAATAGAAATGTGGTGGATTATCTAAAAAGATACAGTTTTTGAAATTCCAAGATCTCCTGCTTAAGAAATGTCTTTGTAGAACTGACTTATCTTCCTTTTTTTTTTTTTTAGAATTTTATTTATTTATTCATGATAGAGAGACAGAGAGAGGCAGAGACCCAGGCAGAGGGAGAAGCAGGCTCCACGCAGGGAGCCCGATGTGGGACTCGATCCCGGGACTCCAGGATCGCGCCCTGGGCCCAAGGCAGGCACCAAAGCGCTGAGCCACCCAGGGATTCCCCTGACTTACCTTCCAATGGCATTGCCTCTCATTTTTGACTTAGGTTATGATAAACTTTGTATCGTTCCCAACTGTAATTCATGCCTGGTAAGCACACCTTGCTAACATGTACCAAGTTGAGAAGGAGACAGGTCATCAAAAAATGGGGTCTTAAGACATTAAAAAATGAGTCTTAAGACTCAACACGGACAGTCAGCTAGTAATTATGCAATGAAGAGAGAATTCTCCCCAGGCCAGGGCCCAGGCTGAGCTTCTAGAATTTTAATTTCAGAGATGCTCCATCACTTAAGGGAAAGGAAAAATTTATTAACAGATATGTTATAGGAATATGGCAATTATCTGCATAAGTGGTATTGTTACTTATTATTAAAAAAAAAAGGCAATACTAGATTGAGTTAATTCCTGGCATTTGGGAGACTGTTCAAGAACGATGGTGTGTCTGAGATCAGTGTCAAAAGCCCTGGAGTAAGTGATTTCCTATTATTACCTCACTTAAACCTCAAAAATTTGGTAACATTTTAAATCAACATTTGACGAATAAGAAAACTGAGCTGTGTGGTTTTCAGCAACGTAGACAACATTTTTAAGCCTCAGTCTTCACGTGTTATATGGTTATAATAATAATACTTATCACAGATCATGTATTAATTGATTAACATTTCTTTTCATCACTAGCCTGGGAGAAAGGTTGAAGCTGCTAAATCAATAGCTGTTGAATTAAGGAATCAATGAGTGAATAAGAAACTCAAGGGAATGGGATTAATTAGTAACCATTTATTGGACCAGTGCTCATCTGAGGGACAAATTTGTCACTGAAAATATTGTGTTTTCAACGCTGAGAGTCCCTTGCACAATTTCTTTACCGCATCTACTCATGATCAGCCCATCGTGGTGTATCCAGTGCTCTTCTCGTGCCTCTTCTCAAGCAGCACATAGTCAACGTGTAGGTTCTACCATCCGTCATTTGCATCTCAGCACGAAGGAGAAGCCATTGGTTTGTACAGGTTTGTTTATTTATCAGTAATTTCACTTTATGTTGCAACCTGGATTCATGTAAAGAAATACTGTTATTTAAAATTAATTTAGGAGAACATTAATGTGAAAATCATTTAAAAATGACTTTGAATCATTATTGCTAATACTTACTGGAACTCATTCTTTTTTTAAGATTTTATTTATTTATTCATAAGAGACACAGAGAGAGAGAGGCAGAAACACAGGCAAAGGGACAAGCAGGTTCCTCGCAGGGAGCCCGATGTGGGACTTGATCCAGGGACCCCGGGATCATGCCCTGAGCCAAAGGCAGATGCTCAACCACTGAGCCACCCAGACGTCCCAGTGGAACTCTTATTCTAAGGCACAATGTTAAAACATTTTAGGTAGTAGCTCCTTTAATCCTCACAACCTGTAAGGTGGTTACTATAATAGCACAATTTTACAAATAAGGAAGTTGAAGCATATAGAAATTAATTTCAAGTAACCTGATAAATGTATTATAGTCAATTGGCTGAGAATATAAACCTAGAGAGCTTGGTTTTATTGAATGTTATAGTATACGGCCTTCTGCAAAGAGCAGTATTCATCAAGTATAAATATAAGTATGGTTAACAAGAAAACTGCGTCACATCTTCAAGTGTGTAGCTGCCTTTGCTGAATGCTACCATTGCCACCAGCTGGTTGTATCCTTCCAGAGAGAGCCTATACACACAAACACCCAAAATCAAAGTGGTTTATATGAGATACTTAGCTCAGTTTGGAAGCAATAACGTGCATCCTCCCATATCTTGCCAAAAATAAAAGGTCCTGGGGATCTGAATATATTGATTTGGGGTCTTGGGGCTCATGGTACTATATACAATGTGTACTCAACTATGAAAGTAAAGAAGTATTTGGCTCCTCTACTTTACAATTTCTTTTCAAGAACTGTGACAGGTCGGAGATTTTACCATACTTTCAAACTAGCAGTTGGCCAGCTTTATGGATGCTGGCAGAAAACACAAGACTTCTATATTAGAGACAAAGGACTCCATTATCCGTGGCTTCATTTTCATGTCAGTTCCCCTTGTTCCCAATTTGGAAAGGACCAAAGTGAAAGATCCCACAGGAATGGGCAACACAGTAGGTTTGCATCACAGCTAAGAAATATCAAACTAAAGGAACCCAAATTTTTTTTATGATGGGCTGTAAGCAAACTGACCTTTGCTCTGGAAGAGACGCTCTCTTAATCTTACACAGTTATTCTATACACAAAAATGTTCTTGAAATGATAGTCCAGAGCCAAAGAGCAGTTAATGCCTTAGCTTACAAGATAAACACATCATGAAGAGCTATCGCCCAAAACTAAAATGTTGTGGAATTTTGGCATGTCTCTTAAGTTTTCTGAGCCTGCTTCCCTAATCTGTAAAATAATAGCATCAGTCATTTATTTGTCCAAGGATGGGATATAATAATATACTTTATATCCCATTGTGAACTACAAAGTACTCTAAACAAATATCACAGTTGTTATTCCTATCATCCTTGATATCACACAGATAAGCACTTTTCTAAGGTCAGCAAGTACATGACCAGTTGGACAGATATTAACTTTGGCAGTGTGCTAGGACATGTTCACCTGGGGCATAGCACAATTTAAGTCTGAGTGATAGATTTAGGATTATTTGGGGCCCAACC
Source organism: Canis lupus baileyi (assembly GCF_048164855.1). NCBI lineage: Eukaryota > Metazoa > Chordata > Mammalia > Carnivora > Canidae > Canis > Canis lupus. The sequence continues at coordinate 31,679,897 of NC_132858.1, forward strand.
CAGGGAGAGTTACAATAAAATCCAATGAATTACAAGGAAAGATGTTAATTCATGATTAGAAAATAAATCTAACTCCTAAAGGAGAACAGGACATATTTTTCTCCTGATAAATGCCTGTGTATTTTCAGTATTTGATTATGTGGTTTATATCAGTTACAATGATATGAAAAGCAGCTTATCTAGCAGCTTATTAAGCAGATGGATACATAAAGATGACATATAAATAAAAACGGTAGGCTGATTTTATCCTTAAAAATTCCAGATTTTATAAAATTCCTAGAAGCTTTTTAAAAATTAAAACTGACTTTAAAATCTTTAGGTTGTCCCCTCCTTCCACATTCCACAGGAAGCTCTGACAATATTCAAATGTATGAATCATATTTAGAGTACAAGAAATAGGATTAAAATGCAACTGTGCTGAAAAAAAAAACTATTGTATGAAGAAAAAAACACATTCTTCTATTTATTTAGTTCATAAGGTCATCAAACATAAAGTTAAGTTGTGGAGAACGTGAAGCAAAAAGCAAAAGGGAGTTGTGTGTACGTGTGTATCCATATCAGAGAGAAAAGACTAGAGTAGCTGATTAAAGTAAAATAAAATGGAGCAGTACCATTTTTTTCTATTTCATGTTATTTTATTGGGAAACTCAACACATGTAAAAAATACTGTATGCAATTATAAGTATAGTTTAAGCAATAATAATAAATAACCACTGTATTACCCTTATTCAATTAAAAAATAGAATTTTGCTGGTAAAAATGATGCCTGGATGGATCAGATTTAGTCACTTTCGAAGAGGTAAGCTTCACTCTTGAATATTTTGTTAATCATTTCCTTATCTTTCTGTAATGTTATTATATATCCTGAAAAAATTGTGAATATATTATTATGCACTTCTTAAAAATCTATTATTTGCCTTTATTTTATTTTTACTTTTAACGAATGGGATTATTCTGCACATATTCTTTTGTGACTTATTCCATTTTATAGTATGTTTTTTGAGATTTATCCATGGTCATACTCTCAGATTTTATTATTTTTACCACTGACATCCAATTCACCAATGGCATCCAATGTGTCATTACAAAGTAAATCATTTATGGGGTGCATGGATGGAGCAGTTGGTTAAGCATATCCACTCTTGGTTTGGGCTCAGGTCTCATCTCAGCATCATGAGCTTGAGCCCTGTGTAGGGCTCCACACTCAGCCTGGAATCTGCTCTGGTTTCTCTCTCTCCCTCTCCCTTTGCCCCTCCCCCACCACATGTGTGCTCTTTCTCTCTCAAATAAATTAATTGATTAAGTAATTCATTAGTATATTGTATTGATGATATGCATTTGGGTTGTTGCTTCTTTTGGGGATTTTTCAGTCTTTTTTTAAATTATGAACATTGCCACAGCTTTTATACAGGACTCCTGGATCACATATGCAGTAATCCAGTCTTATGCTTTAACATATGTATATCTATCTAAGAGTGGAATTGTTGGCCCATAATATATGGAAATCCTCATCCTTAATTGGTAGTGCCAGTTTTCCAAAAAGCTTGTACTCAATTTTAACTACCACCAGCAGTGGATACCATTTTCTTTGCTCCATATCCTTGCCCACTTGATTTTTTTTGCTAATTTGTGTGTGTGCATGTGTATGTGTGTACATGCACTTAACATTATAATATCTAATTGAAATTTTTCTGATTACTAATTAAAGATAACACCTTTTCATGATTATGCACCCTGAATATTTCCTATCATGTGCATTTGAATTAATTTTTACCCACTTCCCCATGTAGTTGCTTGAGTTTTTCATATTGATTCAAAGGTGTTCTTTCTATATCCTGGATACTAATCTTTTACTGATAATATATGTTGCAATTCTCTCTTCCCACATCACAGCTTGTCTTTTCCCATTCTTAATTTTTATAAACAGAAATGATTATGTTAACTTAGTCAGATTTCTCAATCCATTTCTTTATTGTCTTCATTCATTTTTTTGTGACTTAAGAAATTCTCCCCATTTCCAAAGTAGAATAATAAAATCTATGTTGCTTTGTAAAAGTTTCCATTTTTGCTTTTCACATTTAGATCTTTAATCAGCCTGGACAGTATCCTTGATTATGTATGAAGCAAGAATCCAATCTTTCCACCTCTCTCCCCCCATCATTTCCTTGTTTTTCTCTTATGACTAACCAATTATCTCTGTATCACTTACTGAAAATTCCATTATTTCAGCTACCAATCTATCCTACCATAATTATCATAAATTAAATTCTGAAAACTGTTTCTGGAATCTGCTTTTTTTCATTGGTCACTTTGTCTATCCCATAGTGCCTAGACCAAAATTTCAGCAGTTCCCTAAAGGTAAGACCCAAAGTTTGACCCATGGTGAGATGCACTATATCAAAAATAACAACTTGAGCTTTTTAATTGATACAGACAGATATCTGGGAAACAGGCATAGAAACAGATTCAAAGGCTCTGGGATAATGACGGAAGTAATGAAGTTGGATCAAGCCACAAGAACTACCTTTACCTAGGAAAATAGTAAACCAAAAGCAATACCATATTCTTAGAGGGATCATTAGACATTAGTGTCACCATAATGGACATGAAAGTTGTAGGAGTGGTAATTCCTATCACATTTCCTATCTAGTCTGTGCAGAAGACAGATGGATCTCAGAGAACAACAGTGGACTTTTGTCAGTTTCACTACAGGGTGACTGCTATTGCAGGTGTTGTACTAATGTGGTTTCAATGATGGAGCAAACTAACACATCCTCTAGTAACTGGCATGTAGCCATTGCTCATAGGAATTGATACAAGGAAATTATTTGACAAAATTCAACAAACAACCATTTATGATAAATAATTTTATAAAAAGCTTCTAGCAAATTAAGATAAGGAAACTTCCTCAATCTGACCAAGAGCATCTATAAAACTACAGCGAACATCATATGTAGTGATGAAAGACAATGTTTCCCCTAAAATCAAAGGAAAAAAACCAATAATACCTTTGACCATTCAGAATAAACTGAAAGTGTTAGCCAGCACAATAATGTATAAGGGAAGGAAATAAAAGACATGTGAACAGGAAAGGGAGGAAATACAACTGCTCCTTAGACTTTATTGCTGATGACATGATTGATTGTCAGTATAGAAAATTATAAGGAAGGAACAAACAAACAACAAAAAAACACTTTCAGAACCAGTAAGTGAGTTAGCAAGGCACGAGATAAAGCCCCCTGCCCCCACCATGCTTCTAGCGTACTAGCAACACACAAGTAGAAACCAAAACTAAACTCACAAAACCTTTTATAATTTCTCCAAAAACAGCAAAATGCCGACTTACAAATCTAACAAAACACATAAAGGAACCATACACTATAAATCACAAAATACCGATGAAAGAAATAATAAAAAATCAAAAAAAGTAAGGACAGATAATGAGTTAATGGGTTAGAAAACTCAATCCAGTAAAGTTGTCAATCTTCTCCAACATAAATATATAAGCTTAAATCAAGGCCTATCAAAATCCTTGCAAGATTTCTTATACACATAAGCAAGCTTATTCTAATATTCATACAGAAAGTTAAAGTAACTAGAATAACTAAAACAAATTTTAGAAAGAAGAATAAATGGGGAAATCACTCTACCAAATGTTAAAACTTGTTATTTAACTACAGTAATCAAGGTACTGTGGTATTGGCAGAGGAAAAGACCTACGGATTAAAAGAACAGAAAAGAGAACTTGATTCAAAATAATTTTTGTGTTTAAATATTAAAATATAAAATTATAAAAATTTCAGAAGAAAATAGAAGAATCCTGTGAATCTCATTGATAGGTGAAGAGTTCTTAGACGTGATACTGAAAATATAATCAAGAGAAGAAAAAAATTAACAAATGAGACTTGATCAAAACTAAAAACATGTAATGCAAAAGGCCCTATGTAACGTGGATTTAAATCAAGCCAGAACCCAGGTAAAATATATGCAAACTATGTATCTAACATAAAAGTTTTATATCTAGAGTATATAAAGAACTCTTCAAACTCAACAGAAGAAAAACAAGCTATCCAATTAGAAAGTAAATAAAAAATATGAACACAATAGGAATGCTGAAGAAGTACAATCTTAATCTCAGTCTTAAAATGTTCAAGCTGTATTGTTCCATTTATATGACATTCTCAAAATGATAAATATATAAAGATGGAGAACATATTAGTGGTTTCCAGGGAACAGGTAGTGTGTGTGTGGTGGGTTTGTGGATATGAATACAAAGACACAGCATGTTGGAATTGTTCTGTGGTGAGGGGATGGCTCTACATATTGATTTTGGTGGCAGTTACACAAATCCATACACTTGATAAAATTGCAAAGAACTTTATATTTCCACAAATAAATACAGATTTAAAAATGGTGAAAATACTATTGTCTACTCAGTAGAAACATGTCATTTCCTGGTTTTAAAATTATACTACAGCTGTGTAAGATGCCACTCTTGGGGGAAAGTGGGTAAAGAGTATATTGCAGTCTCTACTGTTTTGCAACTTCCTTTGAGTCTATACTTCAAAATAAAAGGTTCTTTTAAGCCTATCCTAGTTACCTAAAAAGAATAAAAAGTATTTATTCAGGTATGATTTCTGATTATGAGTAAATGTGCATATGTGTATATTTGTGTATCTCAGGGAAAGCGATCAATATGTAATATTGTCAAAGCTTGTTATCCCTTTGGCTTCCAGAGATTGTTCATACTGTGTGTGTACACTCGGTGTGTGTGCTCACACGGATGTGTTCTTATGTATATGTTCATTTATATACACTTATAATCCAACATCTGGTGTCTAGCAGAAATATATGAAAACTAGCTTCCATTTATTTATGTTTGGAAATTAAGTTAGCCACATTAAAATAAATTATGCCTTTGTCACTGAACTTGATACTCTGTAAAACTTTTAACTCATGAAATGAAATATTGTGATTTAAAAAAAACCCACTAAATCCCTTAAGTACCTCTGTAGGCAGTATGACCATAGGCATTCTGTACCACTCACCAAATCCTGTCCTCCCTTGTCTTTAGATTTTTACAGTATAGTTGAAAAGAAACAAAGCTGTTTAGGCACCTAGAGGGAGTATTTGAATATGGATGATATTTGAGGAGAAAATACTTACTCACCTGCTCCAATATATACACATGGCCGATATGAGGTTTTTGCCAAGAAGGCAAAGGAGGTTAGAGTGAGAGGAATCAGAAAAGGACAGGCAGGAGGCTCCAGAAGAAAGGAGGAAGAGAAAGGGGATGAAGACAGATGGTGCTGAAGTGATAAAGTTGTTAACGATGGAAACCTGAGTGTTGCTTCCACCTCATTTTTGGCTGGGTGGGCTGCACAGCTCTGTGGGTCATGACCTGATTTCGGTATCAGACCATTCAAGAAAGGGCTGAAAAATCACGCAAATGTAAACACAGAGAGATTATGCTTAGTAGATACTTTTCTATAACGTTGTGGGAATTCTTTGATAATTTATTTAAACAGATGAGTAAAAAACTGGTAAGTCATCAAGTATCAAGAGAACAATACTACACTGCCTGCCTAAAAATGGGCACCATTCACTGCAGGATTACCGCTTTGCTTAGTATAACATGGGACAGGGACAAACCGAGCACCTAGGAAGAGATCAGAGATCAAGTTGCCTTCTCTCCTTTTCTCCTATAAAGAAGTTGACCTCCTTCTCCATGAAGACAGAATAAATAGTGAAAGCATGTTGGTTTGATGCAGTGCTGATTTATTAGCTTGCCTGCGGCATCTACATGCCTGTGTCTGGCCTGGGTCGTGTAAGTTCTGTATCTGTGTGCAAATACACCCACAAAGAAGCAAATATACAGAGAGTAGTTTTTCCAACTGAAGAAAACATTGCTACCAGTGCAAAACTTCTTCTGAAAATGAAGGTTTGGGATTTCACAGCCTCACTCTCTGCGGGCTTTTCTACTTCAGGTCGAGATGTGCTGCCGAGTGCTGGCACAGAAATACGCTGCAGGCACATACAAAACATTTCTATCAGTTTAGAATTTGGTAGTCGTCTTTATCACAGTGGAAACATGCCACATGGCAAACAGACTGAGTGCTTATACAACAGAATTCTTTCTGACCTTCCCTCTTCCCTTAGTGTAAGATTACGTTCATTTATTTGCTTTTAAAAACCCATGTAATTCTGTTCACTGGAAGTTGGCAAGACATTGCAACCATGCAGAGCATAGAAGATAAGTAAAAGTTTCAGGCCAACTGTTGATGGCTAAATTCATTTTTTTCTTTAGAAAAGAGAGAATCCATTTTTTTCTTTTTGCAGAGAGAACCATACATATTTGTGTATGATTATAATGCAGTCTTTTATTGAAGACTGTTGTGAATAATGCTCAAGAAATATTTTTAAATTTCAGTGCCTGGGCTTTAATCTTTTCCTTGGTTGCAATTTATTCTTGAGAAGTTCAATGTATATATGCATAATTATTTATATTATTATTATATACATAGAGATATATATGTAAATCATAATTGCAACCAGAAGGAAGAATCAACCAATCAATCAATTAACCAGAATCAAGCTTACAGGAAAGAGATGATACACATTTATGCAATTGTGAAGAAAACAGAGGCGAGTTAAATGTGTTTCCTATTTTTCTACCAGCTTGAAAATACTCTTAAAAATGATCTTATTTATTTTCTTTTGGCGGTTAAAGTTTCAATTACTACTTTAAAAAGTCTCTAAGAGCATAGATAGACATTACTAGCCAGTCATTTGTTTATCTATTCATTCCACAAATATTTATTGCTCACATATTGAGGGCTCTCCGAAATCCTGAGTGGAAACACAGACAAGGTCCTCATGAAATACATGGTCTGGTAAATAAAAAATGCAATAGATAAACAAAAGTATATGCAATTATGGCTCAATAACTACTATAGTGTGATAACTGCTTGCAAAAAGCAGAAGCAATTTCGTTGAACTTTGTAACAGCTACTTTCTCTTATTTCAAACCATCCACATTCCCTTACAATTAGAATTTGGCTACTTGGGTAGACTTTTCTATAGATAAATAACATGTTTCCTTATAAATTGAAAACTCAGCCCCTTGATAGTTTTATTATGAATTATAAAATCATAAATTGATGTTTTGTGTTATGAAAAAAATCAAGAATTCTTACTATAACATGTATAACTGTAAGTGCAGAGATCTTCATGCTCCAATGGGACTGAAGGCCTGTTTTCTCTACACTGCTCTTTCTGCTAGCATGGTCTAGTACAAGACAGTAACAAAAAAATCAAATGACTTGCTTGTAAATTCTGGAAACAGATAGATTTTAAATCTAATTTAACAACTAGGATCCCATTAAGATAGGATATTATTTATTAGTCTTTAGTAAATAAAGCCAGTAACGCGGCATACAAATATTTGAGCTTCAAAAACATATAGTCATTTATTTCCAGCTCAACACATTGCAAGCTAGTTTCATTGAGTGCCCACAATTAAATTTTCTCTGCTTAAGCAAATTAATCTACTAAGATCATACGAAATGTGTATAGGCTGTAGATATCAAATGGTAGCTCTGAAAATTTGTGTGGGCTTTTTCAGATTTTATTGGTATATGCAATATAACAAAGTATCGCTGCATTATTTCCACATCCTTCTGTCCAAGGCATGTTGTATATTATTTTGGCAAATTCAACTTATCGATTAACTTCATTTTAGGAATTATTTTTCAATAATGGTGCCAAAACTATAATAATACCGGGTTTCTAGGTATATGCCATTCTGGATTCCTTTAGCGTATATTGCCACAAAATTTTGATTAACTCTGACCAATTATATCTACTTAAGTAGAACCCTGTGCCTATATTTCATTAAATAAATGTATTTTTAAATGCAAATCTAATCCAATTGAACAATATACTTCCCTTTTCAACAGTATGAAGAAGAATTACTTGATAGCTGCTCTTAATGTCTTTAGAAGGTTTTACTGATAGCTGAATGATGTGTGAAGAAATTGAAGTCTAGAAATAGTAACAACCCAACCCGCATCTACTTAGTAGCTGATCAGTACTACCACTGGGACATAGTCAATTCCTGGATTCTAGCTCACTGTAGTTCTATAAACCCTGCTACAAAAGATTAGAAATAATCATACTTAAGAATGATACCTTTTATGATCCACTATATTTTCCTTCCTTCATAGTCCAATCACAAATATCACATATACAATACAAGAATATGGGAAGTTATTTTGATTTTAAGATAATTTTCTATTTTCTTATGAAACTGTGCAGTTTTGTTTCTTAAAAGAAATTATTTTATTTATGAATTCTTGCAGAAGGAAATGGATGTGATTGTTTTCTTGCTGCCAGAGTGGCCCATCAAAACATTTGTGTTCCAAATGGAACATATTATATATTCAAAAATTCAAGTTAAAGTCTCAAATAAAGGTTAATTATTTTTATGCCATCCCTTGTGTAAGAAGGGAGTATTTTGCTTAGAACACATATTTAATTTTCTATGAATAATTTAGGTACATAAGTCTTGTAGGAATTGGAAAGCTAACTTATTTGTTCATTGTTTGAGTAAAAATATTCTAAGTGCTCCCCAAATAAATTAGAATTCATTTTGTTTTTTCTAGTAATTGAGTTTGAGATTTGGAATCTCTGTTTATTTTACTTTCTAAAAGGAAGTATGTTCATTATTGATTTGGTATGGAGTAGTTGTTTTGTTTTGTTTTTACGTTATGAGCTTATGTAAGTTTAAGTTTTTAAAATTCAATTTGATTAATAGTAAACTCTTAAAATGTCTCTGCATAATAAATCCATTTTTTCAACATTACAGAAAAAGTAAAGGAAAAAAAAATCCTTACAGGAAACTGGCCTCAAATACACTGTGGATCTTCTGTTTAACAAAGAAAGAAGTCATAAGAAGATATAGCAAAAGGACATCAGGAAGAAAAAGTCAATATTTTCTGTGTAAAACCTGAAAGAATATTTATTATCCCAAGATACTTTAGTTTCTTTTCCAAAGTCAGAGGTATGATTATAGGAGTATTCATGTGGGCTTCTCATTTTTTTAGTGTTAGATCATTCTTAAAATTTTTGTTGATTATTACTTTTTTCAATTAACTTTGAAAAAGAAAGTATCTTACCACTTACATTTTATTCAAGTATGTATTATTAAATGTATTAAATTACATTTTTATATATTAATCATATTATTTTTGCAACTAATAAAATGTAAATGACTTTTGAATAGTGTTCATCTTATTCTTTTAGAGGCTTTTAGCACTTATGAAAGTGGCAAGTACAACATAGGTAATCAATTTACTAATTGCTTGGGTTTTAAAAAATCTTCTGAATAAAGTCTTCAGAGAAGTTTTAGGTTTACAACAAAATTGAGAGGAAGGTACAGAGGTTTCCCCTATACTCCTACTATCAACATCACTCACACTCAGAATTATACACTTTTTTACCAGGAAGAAGCCTATATGGACACCTCATAATCCCATAAACCCCAAGTCAATAGTTTACCCACAGGCTCACTGTTAGTATTGTACATTCTATGGGTTTGGGTATATGTATAAGTGTTTACACTGTCATCATCTCACATGGTTTCAGTGCCCTAAACATCACCTTTGCTTGGCCTATTCATCTCTCCCCACCCCTCCCAATCCTGGCCGCCGGTGATCTCTTTATTGTCTTCCTGGTTTTGTCTTTTCCAGAATGTCATATAACTGAAATCATATGATATGTAGACTTTTCAGAGTGACTTATTTCACTTGGTAAAAATTCGGTATGCATTTCGGTTTCCCCCATGTCTTCATAGTTTGATAACTCTATTCTTTTGAATGCTGAAGAACATTACATTATCTTTATATACTGCAGTTTGTTTATCCATTAATCTATTGAAGGACATTCTGGTTACTTCCAAGTTTGGACAATTATGAATAAAGCCACTATAAAAATCTATTATGCCAGGTTTTGTGTGGACATAGTTTTCAACTCTGTCCAGTAAATACCAAGTGTGATTGTTAGATTTTATGGCAAGGGACTGCATGCAGTCCTTTATCAGATGTGTGCTTTGCAAATATTTTTTCCAGTCTCTGGCTTGTTTTCTAATTCTCTTCATATTGTATTTCACAGAGCAGACTGTTTTTTTAAATTGTAATGAAGTCCAGTTTATCAATTATTTCTTTTATGGATCATGTCTTTGATTTTGTATGTAAAATCACATCACCACAGTTTCTCTCCCATGTTATTTTCTAGGATTTTATAGTTTTGCATTGTAATTTAAGCCTATGATCCATTTTGTGCTAATTTGTGTGAAGGGTGTAAGCTTTCCATTTAGATTCATTTCTTTAACAACTGGACATTTAGTTGTTCTAGAACCATTTGTTTAAAGATATTATCTTTACTCCATTACTGCTTTTCCTCCTTTGTCAAAGATCAGTTGACTATATTTATGGGAATCTATTTCTTTTTTTTTAAGGATTTTATTCATTTATTCATGAGAGATACAGAGAGAGAGGCAGAGACACAGGCAGAGGGAGAAGCAGGCCCCATGCAGGGAGCCCGATGGGAGACTTGATCCCAGAACTCTGGGATCACATCCTAAGCCAAAAGCAGACGCTCAACCACTGAGCCACCCAGGCATTCCTATGGGAATCTATTTCTCAGCTCTTTATTCTGTTCTATTGGTTAACTCACCTATTCTCTTAGCAAAACCATACTCTTTTAAATACTATGTAACTTTATAGTAAATCTTGTAGTCAAGCAGTGTCAGTCCTCCAATTTTGTTCTTCTCTTCAATACTATGTTGGTTATGCTGGCCTTTTGCCTCTCCACATGAGGTTTAGAATCAATTTGTTGATATTCATAAAATAATTTGGGATTTAGATTGGGATGGCACTGAATCTATAGATCGAGTTGGTGAGAACTGAAATTTTGACAATATTGAGTCTTCTGATCCTAGAACATGGAACATCACTTTATTTATTTCTTCTTTGATTCTGTTATTCAGAGCTTCATGGTATTCCTAATATAAATCTTACACATATTATGTTATATTTCCACTTAAATATTACATTTTTTATGCTAATGCAAATGGTACAGTGGTTTTAATTTCCATTTGTTCATTGTTGGTATAGAGGGAAACAAGTGACTTTGGCAAATTAACCTTCTATTTTCCAAACTTGCTATAATAATTCATTAGTTCCAAGAGGCTCTTTGTTGATTCCTTTGGATTTTTTACATAGACAATCATGTCATATATGAATGGTTTTTTGCTTTCTTCTCCTAATCTGTATACTTTTTCTTTTCTTGCTTTATTCTTTTAGCAAAGACTTTCAGGATAATGTTAAAAAAGAGTGGCAAAAGAGGATAACCTTGCTTCATATCTGACCTTACTGGTAAGATTTGAGTCTCTCACCGTTAAGTATAATATCAGCTACAGGTATTTTGTAAATAGTCTTTATCTGGTTGAAAGTTTCTCTCTATTTCTACTTTACTGAGAATTTTGATCATGAATATGTGTTGGATTTTATCCTACTGCAAGTATATAGTTTTGTTGAACAAATAAAAGCAAGTAGTAAGTTGCAGGAAAAATTACATTAAAAAGGAAATTTTTTCAAAAAAATGTGCTAAACAACAGCTATTACCACACCAGAACGCTTGAAATTTAGGAAAAAACTTCTGAACTTATAACAGAATGAGTAGAGGATGTAGATGAGTAATAGTAGAAAGTTGAGGGGGTCTTTTGATGCAGAGATGGGAATGGAGATACCAAGAGCATTGAGGAATATACGCCAAGCCTTCTTCAGAAGAAAGACCTACTCTTCAGGTGAAAGGACTCTGCCATAGCATAATTCTGAATTCTTATTTCAACAAGAGGAAGATAATTCCTTCCCACTCCCAGCTCTTCTATTCCTTTCTCTCACTTAAGTGAAAAAATCAAGCACACATTAAACAGAAATGAAAGTTCTAAGGAAAGGGATGTATAATCTGCTGTACTACGGAAGAGATTGGGAGGAAGGAAGAAAAATGCTGTCATAGTCTTCAGATAGAGACATTAAGAGACTGAAGTTTAACCATAAGATTATGGAACGCTCACCTTCTCCCACATATTGCCATCAAGACCCCAGTATAATAATAGTAGATGTAGGTAAAGAGCTATAAGACACAGACTCTGAATGAGGAAGCCTAAGATCAAGAGAGAAGACAAAAATAAGGTTACTGGGAGAATGTGAAGCCTACAGTACCTACAGCTCCATGAAACATTAAATATATCCCAGCTTCCAGTCAGATTAAATCATCTGTCTATATCATCATGATATAAATCATCACATTATAAGCCCGTTACTTCAATTCCTGTTACCTGAAAAATCCTATGTAGCTTTCAACAAATATAAACAAAACATACCAAAAGCCAAGAAAGAATATAGTCTGAAGAGAAAAAGAAATCATTACAACCAGATTCAAATGTGACACAGATGTTGAATTTATCAGAAAGGAATTTGAACTAACTGTAATTAATCTATTATGGCTCTAATGGGATGAATAGACACACTGTAAGTGCATATGGGTCATGCAAGCAGAGAGATGGAAACCATAAAAGAATCAAAAGGAACTTCCGAAATAAAAAATGCAAGAACAGAAATAAAGAATGCTTTTGATGGGCTCATCAGTAAATGTGCCACAAGTGGAATTCAACGAACTTGAAGAAAGGTCAACAGAAACCTTCCAAACTGAAATGCAAGGAGAAAAAGTATGAAAAAAAAAACCCACCCCAAAACCCAGAGATCTCATTGGAGATCTGTGGGAAAGTTTCAAAAGGTATAATATGTATGTAATTAGAATACCAGAAGGAAAAGGAAAAGAGAACAGAGCAAAAGAAATACTAAAAAGAAATAACGGCCAAGAATTTTACAAAATTATAACAAGTACCAAACCACAAATTCACAAACCAGCTTGGAGAACATGCAGGAAGGATACATATAAAAAAACTTCATAACTTTTCCATGTTATATTTAAAATGAGGAATGAAATGACAAAAAAGAAATGTTGAAGCAAGTCAAAGGAATCAAAATATTTTATCTATAGAGGAACTATAATATGAACTACATTGGAATCTTACCAGAAACTATGTAATCAAGAAGAAAGTGGAGTACAATATTTAAAGTTTTGGGAAAGCTTTACCTAGAATTCTATAGTCTGGTAAATGATCCTTCAAGATTGAAAGATAATAAAGAAATTAGTACTGAAAGAATTTATTTCTAGCAGACCCTGCACCTACAAGAAATACTAAAAGAAATTCCTAGGCAGAAGAAAAACAATATAGGTTAGAAATTTGGATTTATACAAAAGGAAAGACTGCTAGAGAAGGAATAAATAAAGATAAAATAAATTTAAAACAACTTCACTATTGTTAATTGATCTAAAAATAACTATTAAGGGGCCCACTCTGGGTTTCAGCTGAGGTCGTGACCTCAGGGTCATGAGACAGAGCTTGGCCTTGGGCTCTGTGCTCCGGGGAGAGTTTGCTTGAGTTTCTCTTCCTCTTCCTGACTCTGTGTCCCTCCTTTACTTGTGCATGCTTGTGTACTCTCTCTCAAATAAATGAATGAATGAATGAATGAATAAATAAATAAATAAATAAATAAATAAATAAAATAACTGTTCAAAGCAGTACTAGTAATAAATGTGCTGGGTGGCTATGCATACATGTAAATGAAATGAATGACAGCAGTGTCGCAAAAGATGAGAGGAAGGAATTGAGTCCTCTGTTGTATGGTACGTGTACTGCACATGAAATCATATAATGCTCTTTGAAGTTGAACCTAGATCCATGTAAAATGTATGTGGTAAACTCTAGAGCAACCACTAGAAAAAATTTTCAAGTATCAAAATACTAAGAGGGGACACAAAATAGAATCATATAAAGTGCTCAAATGATACTAGATAAGGCAAAAAGGAGGGAAAAAAAACCCAGAGGAAAATGCAATGAACAATAATGGTACATATTAATCCAATTATGTCAATAATTATTTTAATGTGAATGATCTAAATACACCAATTATAACATAAAGATTTTCAGATTAAGAAAAACAGGACCCAGGGATCCCTGGGTGGCTCAGCGGTTTGGCGCCTGCCTTCGGCCCAGGGCCTGATCCTGGAGTCCCGGGATAGAGTCCTGCATCGGGCTCCCTGCATGGAGCCTGCTTCTCCCTCTGCCTGTGTCTCTGCCTCTCTCTCTGTCTCTATCATAAAAAACACACAAACAAAAACAAAAACAAAAACAGGACCCAACCCCAATATCTACAATAAGTGAATTTTAAATATAAACACAGACAGGTTAAAAGCTAAGATGGGTTGGGACGCCTGGGTGGCTCAGTGGTTGAGTGTCTGCCTTTGGCTCAGGTCGTGATCCTGGGGTCCTGGGATCGAGTCCCACATCAGGCTCCCTGCATAGAGCCTACTTCTCCCTCTGGCTGTGTCTCTGCCTCTCTTTGTGTATGTCTCTCATGAATAAATAAATACATCTTTTTTTAAAAAAGCTAAGATGGGGAAAGGTATACAATGCTGACACAAAATCAAAACAAAGCTGGAATATCTATATTAATTTCAGACAAAATGTAATTCAAAATAAGAAAGGCAATCAAATATGATGAGTAGCATTGCATATTGATAATGTGGACAATTCTTCAAGAAGACATAAGAAATCTAAATATGTATATACCTAAAAAAGAGTGTCAAAATAGCTACATCAAAAATGAATAAGCTCATATCATACTATAGGCTTAAAAGCCCAGCCCACTAAATGACACAGAAAGATGAATAATATTCTGAGAAATAGTTGACTTGAAAGACTAAAAAATTTAGGCTATATGTTTTATTCAAAACATGGATACAATGGAAATTTAATATACATTATAAGGAAAAGATGATCCAGCACATATGCATAAAAGCTATTCTCTTATAATATTATCTGACTTTGCTTTCTCAACCTTGGAATCACCACAATGAAGAGGATCTAAAAATATAGTAACAAAGAATTGTCATTTTTCCCATATTATCATGAATAATTATAAAACAAAATAAGTATCATTTCTTCTGAATAATTTTAGAGACAAATTTAATTAACTAACCAACCCACCCAAGTTGGATTTTATTTTTTTATTTTTATTTTTAAAATTTTTTATTTATTTATGATAGTCACACAGAGAGAGGCAGAGACATAGGCAGAGGGAGAAGCAGGCTCCATGCTGGGAGCCTGACGTGGGATTCGATCCCGGGTTTCCAGGATCGCGCCCTGGTCCAAAGGCAGGCGCCAAACTGCTGCGCCACCCAGGGATCCCAAGTTGGATTTTAGAAAATAACTTAAATGCCTATTGTTTTGAATAACATGGTAATTTTGTTACATTGAGATTAACATCTGGTCAATTTGTTAGAGACAGTCACACATAATGTCAAAATGATGCAAGTAAACATTCTCTTCTTCCGGTACTAAATGTTATGTCTATCTGTAACCAAGGTAAAAGGCGAAAAGAACTTTCTAATACAACTAAGAAAAAAATACACACACACACACACACAACTAACTTATCATAAGCATATTATAAACTAAAGCCTGGGCAGCTCTGGTGGTGGTTTAGTGATGCCTGCAGCCTGGGGTGTGATCCTGGAGAGCTGGGATCGAGTCCCATGTCGGGCTCCCTGAATGGAGTCTGCTTCTCCCTCTGCCTGGGTCTCTGCCTCTCTGTGTGTGTGTGTGTGTGTGTGTCTCTCATGAATAAATAAATAAAATCTTTTAAAAAAACCAAACACCTAGCGAGGAATACTAAGCAATGAACAAAAATAAAGGGTAAGCTCACTTGAGGACAAATGCCAGTATCAACAAAATATCAGGCTATTTTAAGCCTTGAACAAGCTGCAATGTATACTGGGTAAATTTGAAAATTTCTTTATTAAAGAAATATAATATCTTTGATTTGCTTTAAGAAATTAAATGTGCATTAAAATAAATAAGTAATGAAACATTATAAAAATAACCAGATGGAGAGGGGGGAGGGGCAGAGCAAAAATAAAAAATAAAACCAACAAAATAAAATCAAACAAATCTAGCTTCTAGAAAAGAAAAAGAATACATTTTTGAAACTTACAATTCAACAGAACAACAGAATCAATCCAATGAAAACAGCATATTTAAATTGGAGCTCAGATGTTAAGATCTAAGTCCAAAAGGTGCAGAAAGAAAAGTAAAACAGATGAAGGAAGATAAGGGATATGGAGCGTTTCCAACATACATCTAAACAAAAAAGAATAGAACAAAATGAAGGTGAAACAAAATTTGAGAAAAAATGCTTGAAATTTTCAAGAATGGATAAAAACCTCCACAAATGTAAAGATAAATAAAATATAACATATACCAACTGGTATGAATAAAAAATATCCACTGGTACAGTGTGGGTAAGCAGGAGGTAACCAAAGGTATTGGGAGGATCTTAATAATGGGTCAAAATAAAAAGAGATCACCTACAAAGAAACCATGAAAAAATAATAGCCACTTCTCAAAATAAAAATGGAAGTGAAAAAAATGAATACCTTCAAAAGTTTCAGAAAAATAGAGGTAACTATCAAACTGAAATTATATGCACAGCTGAACTAAAAGAATGAGGGAGAAATATAGCTTAAGGGGAAGAAGCTTACCACTAACCATCTGTCATAAAGAAGTTTTCAAAAGATATGAAGTAGGAAGAGGAAAAATAACTCCACCACGAAGAAAGGAAGCATTGCAAAATGAAATAATGCACAAAGAATTGTGTGGGTTTTTTTTTTAATTATTTATTGATTGATGAGAGAGAGAGAGAGAGAGAGAGAGGCAGAGACACAGGCAGAGGGAGAAGCAGGCTCCATACAGGGAGCCAGATGCGGGACTCGATCCCAGGTCTCCAGGATCATGCCCTGAGCCGAAGGCAGACGCTAAACTGCTGAATCACCCAGGGATCCCCAAGAATTGTTAAACAAGTGCACAAATCCTCAAAATAACGTTTGCATAAAATAATGCTATTATAAAACATGAATAAATTCATAATGATGTTTTAATTTAGAATCACTTTTGTAAAAAAGTGTTACCCATGGAAGAGTCTGCATTGTGTGAAAAAAAGTCTTGGTTCTTAGTTTGCCCACTAATGGAACCCACCAAACAATTAGGTGATGATCTGCACTAGAATAAAGACAGAAAGAAAGCAGCAAGCACAGAGCAGGCTGTTAAGGACAGTAAACTCTCAAGGTGGGAGAGCACGTAGGACCAGAGGGGCCTAAGGCCACAGGAGTCCTTTCCTTTTGCGTCTGCAGGGTCTTGGGTCACGGACAGGGAGGTCTCTAGTGGAGACTGCTTCCAGTCATTTGGGGAGCTACTTCCACAGTTTGGGGCTGGGGGGGATTTGACCCCACAAGGTTTGTACCAGAACTGTCATGGCAACCTCTCTCCATGGAGGGGAGTGGGGCTGCAACCACAATGTGGACTCATTATGATGAGTCTAGGGGCTACCCTGGGGCAGAGGTGGAATAGGTGAGCACGTGCTCTGCACCTCTGGCTCTTGGTCTTTTAGTCCCAGGGTTCTGGAAGCCACGAGGTCAGGCTGTGCTCTTGGCCTCTAGTATATAACCTATTTATCACCTTCTGTGCCTCTAGCTCTGGTCTCTATCAGTCCCCTTCAAGGACTTGGGACTTTGCTTATGGGCATTCCTTTTACTGCTCATATCTAGCTTCTACCTAACAAAAGAACACAACTAGAGCACTATACAGTACTAACAGTAAAGGGATCAAAGTTGAATTTCCTAAGGTCCAATGTATATTAGCTAAATTTGAAAATTTTTTTCCCCTGGTATTTTCCAGTGGTAACTAAGCTAATAATTTCATATTCATTAATTAATTGAATAAGTATACTAGATGTTCAAAAATAAACTTTAGACACTGAAATTATATGTGTAATTCTCAAATCAGTATATGAAATGAAAAGAATAAGGATGCCTGGTGGCTCAGCAGTTGGGCAGCTGCCTTTGGCTCAGGTCATGATCCCTGGATCCGGGACGAGTTTCGCATCAAGTTCCCTGCATGGAGCCTGCTTCTCCCTCTGCTTGTGTCTCTGCCTCTCTCTCAGTCTGTATCTCTAATGAATAAATAAATAAATCTTAAAAAAGAAAAGAAAAGAATAAAACTCAAGGTTAATAATAACAAAAATTAATCAACTCGTAAAATTAAAAAAGATAATGAAACAGCATAAAAATATGAAAGGTCTAAAAATCACAATAACTACAAATGTAAAAAAATGTGTCATGTAAAGACAGAGATTATCAGGTTAGATTATAAAAGGAATAAAGAAAACAAGGAAAAAATAAACATTCATCTCTGTTTCTTCTAAGAGATATATCCATGAATAGCTGGGGAAAAGTTGGAAGCAATAAAGTAGGAAAAGAAAAAAAAAAAAAAACACCAGAAAATAGTAGCCAAAAGAAACTGTAATAGCTATATATTACTCTCAGACAAAACAGATTTTAGAATGCAAAACAGGTTTATTAGAAATAGCTCGATATAATAATTTTTTAATGTTGAATTCACCAGAAATATGTGGCAGCTCCTAACTGTATTCACCTAATAAAATATTTAAAGCAAAATTTATAAGACTACAGGGAAAACAGACAAATCTACTATTATTATGAGGTATTTCAACACATTCTGTTATGAATAGGGGACGTAAAGACAGAGACTAGTATGTGGTTGGAAGATTTGAGCAGAATCCTGCCTTGACTCCCAGATTTCCTCAGAATGAAAACAAATCCTTGTCATGGAGCACACCATGCTTGGACTCTCCCCCTACTACCTCTCTGACCTCATCCTCCTTGGCTCCCTTTCTCATTCAGATCGCCCCTGCTCCGCTCTTGGCCTCCTGCCTCTCCATGAATCTGAGAAAAGCTTCCATGCTGGTGGGCCCTCTGTGAAGAACAATTCTCTCCACCTTGTTTCCTTTCTCCACTCAGACATCACCTTCTCGATGACCGGCCTCCTTAAAATGCAAGGAACTCTCAGCTCTCTTTACTCTAGATACCCCTTACTCTGGCTTTTTTTTTTTCCTTTAGCACTTACTTCATTCTAGCATACGATTTCATGTTCCTTTTTTTTTTTCCTGCTGTTTACTATTAATGGTCTTCCTCTCCACTCCCTGCTACTTGAATCTAAGCTATATAAGGGAAGCCCTCAGTGTTCGCTTCCGGCATATATAGGAAGCACTTACTTAGACTAGTGCATGGCACATAAAATGTATTCAGTAAATATTTGTTGATTGAATGGAAGGACCAGAAATTGGACTGTGATGCCAAGGTTGAGTCCAGTAAAAAGAGTACAAAGATCAAGGCAAAAATTTTCCCCACAGGAATTCAATTTTGAGAAATGACAAGCAGGAAAAAATGCTGGAAATCAGTTAGTAAAGCTGAAAACATGCCAGTGTGAGCCATGTGTTGTGTGGTCATCTGCTGCTCAGTTGTTGGGCTAAGACTCCTTAAATGCTCCCTAATTAGGAATAATACCAAAAAAATGGAATAATACCAAAAGAATCTAGGGTACCTGAAGACTTCTGGATGCAATTAGTTCAGTTTTGAATGCATACTCCAGACCTTGCAGAGAGGAACACATCACAAGGGTCTCATCTCTAGGAATGTACCAACCAACTGTAAGAGAAATCTTCACAAGAAAAAAAATATATATATATGTAAATCAAAATAAGTAAAGATTTCTCTAAATATGTTTAAAAGTATTTTTAAATAAAAGCATAACTTTATACTGAAAAACAAGGCATATCAAATGTTGTCAAATACCAGGTATGTATCTATCACAAATTTTAATAAAATGTTACAGTCTACAAACACAAAAAGGATTCAAATATTTCTTTTGAGAGAAAATAGTCTGCTAAAACATGGGACTCCAAACTAGAATCTATCAATTATTTTTCAATGCTGATAATTCCTTAATATGTGGCTCTAATTTAATTGCTATGATGAAGTATCTATAAGCTTTAGCGAATCTTTACTCTCCTACATTTCTTTTTTTTTTTTCATTTCTTTCCTTTTCTAGACTCATCCATTCTTCCAAAAGCATGTCAATAGTTCAGCACCCCGCTCCACCACATAACTGGGAAATGTAGATAAATAAGTTAATTGCTTAGGATCTGTAGCACCCAGTGCTAACATCCTTCTAACATTAAAATTGTGATGAAAAGACCAAGTGAAGAAAATCTGAATAGAGAATGTTTTGACTGGTTTTGGCCACCATACAAGATTTACTATGAGAGAGTCTCCAGGGATCCCAGGACAGTTGTCTGTACAGAAGATTTCATAATTCTGGTAATTTTTTCAAGCTCATTTGACAAGCTTGGCTTTAAAACATATTTGCAGAATTAGACAGTAATCACAACTGGCAAAGTGCCTAGTTTCAAAAGCACATTCCTTTTATCTATTTTTTTAAAGCTTTCTCTGTCATTAATTTTTATAGCTGAAATTTTCTCTATCTGGAAAAATGGAGATATTTATGCCTTATTTTAGAACCCATGTGAATATGATCTTTTTCTTGGGTTTTTACCCCTAGCGTGTTGCGTTTATAGCGCTGTGCTAGTTTCTGTCATTCTAGAAGATACTATTTTATTACTTAATGTTTATTGTTCTGTTTCTACACAAAGAGACACATTCATGATGGCAAATAGAAAAAAAAACAGATTAACATTTTAAGTGCATTTTTTATGTAACATACTTTAAAAAGTTGCATAAAGGTGAATGAAGTATGTACTAGTTTTGATTCATCATTATTAAAGTATATATTTCTAAATCTAAAATAACACAAAAGGGTACAGTTTCTACAACAGTTTACAATTCCCTCATTTTAGATGAATGTATGAAAAGCATTTAAATTATTTCCTAAAATCAAAAACATCATCAGTTATAGCTGCCATTACTGTATGTGCCACCAAGATATCCAAAAATGCTGCCAATTATTACAAAACACATGAACTATTAGACAAATGGATATGTTGATGTAAAAATGTAAAAATACAATATATTTTAAAGTGATTTTTAAGTGTATGGTTATCATACATATTTTGATACGCCCCGTTTTATGTGGCAGGTTTACCACTCTTTCAATGTGGAGGTGGTTGCACGAAATTCGGTAAATATTGATAGAAATTGCATATTGTTGTAAGATACAGATGTTTTAACAGTAATTATAATGAATAAAACATTTCCTCTTCATAGTATTGGGCAGTAAGTTGAAGTTATTTTGAAGATAATGATTCTTTAAAAGAAAAAAAAGTGGTATTTTTTTGTTTCTTAAACTTCAGTATTTTGATTTTTTTTTAAAAGATTTTATTTACTTATTCATGAGAGGCACAGAGAGACGCAGAGACACAGGCAGAGGGAGAAGCAGGCTCCATGCAGGGAGCCCGACCTGGGCCTGGATCCCGGGACCGGGGTCACGCCCTGGGCCCAAGGCTGTGCTGAACCGCTGAGTCCTGCGTGCTGCCCTAAGATAATGATTCTTAAAAGAGACACATATTTGTCATGAATTTAATGACACAGTTCTTCTCTGCTAGAGACAAATTTGTTAGAAAATCAGATACAAACATTCGTGGAGGACCTCCTGCTCGTAGCCGGGATAGGAGGGCTTCGGTGGGACTTCCTCTAGCAGACCTCAGGTACCATCTTCGGGGGACACAGAAAAATAATACATGATCACCTGGAAGCACTAGAGATTCGCCAAAAGCAGGCAGAAGGTATCGAGTAGTCACCATCTGGAGGATGGAAATGTCACTGGATGACTGTCCCCTTTTTCTTTTAAGAACATTCCCTAAAAAAAATAAAAAAAAAAAAAGAACATTCCCTTAACTGGGCTCCGGTCTGTGACACGTGAGGTCACAAGAGCCCAGAGAGCTTAGAGCCTGATGGGCCACAGGGATGTGTTGAGGCATCGCAGCAAGCGGAGAGGAGGCAGGAAAGACGAGAAAGGAGAGGTTCCTGTTTTAAACGCCTCCAAGTCTGCTCACGAGCTCTGCTTGAACCCCTGGCCAGCCCGAGTCACGCGTGGACATGGGGGCACTAGCAGCCCGCAAGCCTAGAAGCATTGAACTTCCAGATTTCTGAGTCTGCTCGCCCCAGGAAGGGAGTTTTGAGTTTGAGTTCAGCCACTTAATGGAGTACTAGCACAAAGAAAAAGCAATCATCTTTTTTAAGACTATCACCCAAAGCAGAATCTCTACAATTTTTTCCTTCCCAATACCCAGGACACGACCAAAAATTTGACCCGTATTCAAGAAACTGCAACCAATCTGAGATGATCCAGATGCAAAAAGTAGTAGACAAGAATCGTGAAGCAGCTGTTATAATTACGTTCATGGACACAAAGGAAAATATGCTTGTAACTAAAAAAAAAGAAATCTTACAAGGGAAATTAAAATGATCAGAAAGAACCAAATGGAAATTTTAGAGTGAAAAATACCAAATGAAATCTTTTATGTCATGTCCTCACGTGATCAGTACTTCAAAAAGGTGTTGGGTGAGGGGGACATTGTCACTAAAGAAATGCCATATGTCAAGAAAAAAAAATCTTTAATCTTCAGTCATTCAACATCAAAGACAAAGGCAAAATAATGGTAAGTTTGTCTTCATTCGGTAAAAAACCACCAAAAGAATAGACCAGGCAATTCACTCTGAGTCTTGTCAACACCCAAAGGGGAAATTGTTCTTTTACTGTGATATGCAAATTAAACATTTACTCTTTGATTACTTTATACTAAAATATACCCTAAAGGTAAATATAGAGCACGTTATATCATTTTTAGTTTGCTATTCAGTTATCAAAGGGTCACAGAACTTAATGTATGATTGCCAGGTCATGTTCCCATAAAAGAAAACCATCCTCCATCCTTGCTGAGCACACACATCAGAGAGATACACAATGGCTATAACTAAAATCTATAATCTGCAGGAGGGAAGGGGCATGGATTTTAGTACACTAGCCTTTTACCAATTACTTCTAAAAACAGTTTAATATGTGAGTTAACAAAATCTTATGATAGAAAACATCTCAAAATATATTAGTACATTGAGTATATATTTTTTCCTTTTGTGACTATCTCTAATAATCATAATTTCAATCTTTATAATATAAAACATTTTAGTAATAAGTTGGATAAATGAACTCAAGCTTTACCCATCAGTGATGCAAAAAGTGACTACACATTGAAAGATAAAAATAAAACATGAATCGTGCAGCCTTTTCATTTGACTTATTCTAAGCATTTTAAAACTACACCATTTTTCAACTTCACTGCTATCTACCTGATGGAGGTGAATTTCCTTCCCATTACTGCGAAATACTGAGGTGTTACAGAATTGAATCTGATAAAACATTTCAAAAAAAAATTTAAATATAATAAGTATTTAATTTATAGATAAAGCATTAACTCAATTTGATAATGCTAGTAAAATTTCATATAGATAAAAATAGTCACCTAAGAGTAGAAAATTACTTATTATTTCCATTAACATTTTTATGTCCATGAACTTTTTTTCAAGGAAAAATAGCCATTTATTTCTGATATAATGTAATTTTTATCCCCCTAACCCTGAGTGGACATTTCCAAGATAGAATCAATTACCTATTTAACTTTTCTTCCTCAAATCTACCAATGGATTTAGCACATAGATGCCAAATATACTAGCTAAATAAGGAATTCCTACTTAAAAATCTTCAATAAATCAATTAAAAAAGAGAAGTTTAGTTTCTTGGAGATTTTACTTTTAGTTTTATACATAATAACAATTTTGAACTCAACTCCTATTTCATTTTAAAATACAGTATACAGATAGTATTTTAAATGTAACATTTTAAATTTAATATCTTAAGAAAGGATACAGAACATTCATTTCAATGGAAATTGTTTTAGTAAGTTCTGAACCTTTTCAGTTATATGTTGACCCAATTATATATACTTTTCTACAGAAACATTTGAAATTTCTTTCAAAAACTTTATTACCATTTTCCTTTATAACTTTTGGAACTTTCATAATGCAAGAACACTAATATTGTATAGATAGAGTAACCATCAAAGTTCAATTTCCAATTTAAAAGACTGAACTGAATTAATAAAAAATTTAATTTAAAGCAAATTGTTGACTTTTGGGGGACCATGATCTTTTATAGACTTAAACACTATTTAAAAAAAAATTCAAAGGAAGGAAAATAGTTTAATGACAAATCATAGAAATGTTACTGGAGCATTTGATGTTCATATTCAATGTTTTCCTTGGCTGAATAAGGAGACCCAAAGATCTAAAGGTGTTTTCTTTTCTTTTTAAACAACTTTGGAGAGTGTATCCCCAATGGAAAAAGTGGAAAAAGAAGGGGATAAAAGTAAGTCCAGTAAAAAGAAACCATTATATTTTCAAAAACTTTGATCTTTGCATGAGGAACTAGTTAGGGTATGGTATTATACAATGTTATGTGTACACAAAATACTTGGAGATACTTAATTAGAGATATAACTCAACAAACTTACAGAGAAACAACACTCTGCACCTACTCTGAAGTGCTCCAAATATTCCTTTTTAATGGAAATTTTTTTCTGCTACTTCACTTTCTGTGATGTCATTGAAGTCACTGTTCAGACACTATACAAAACTCTCACCAAGTTAGTGATGGTTTCTAAAAAATCTCATTTGTGAGGATTACAGAGGAGACAAAGACATCCTAGTAAACCTTAGCTTCCCAAATAAGCCTTAAAAGTAAGGTAATGGCAAGAGCTATGTCTTTTTTTTCCCCTTAACTGTAGTAGTGGCCTTAGAGTTCTAAAAATCCAAAGTTTTTCTTGTATATTCACAATCACAGGTAATCCAGAAAAATAAAGGTGACCAAGTAGAAAATGGAAATTGAATGTCATGCCGTATTACCTAATCTATTATTTCCAGGTAGAGGTGGCATGCTTAAAAAGTAATCATTACTAGTAGTAGTAGTATTACTTGATTTTTCTTTTTTTCTTTAAGCACAATGGACAGGAAATTAAATATCAACATTGAAAAATAATGTACTTAGATATACATTGTTTAAGTTGAAATGGAATTCTGGAATTAAGGAAAAGTTTTCAGAAGCTCAAAAATAGTTTTAAAAATAGAGGTTTGGAGTTTTAAACCTGCAAAAAGAATACCTTATTTCTGGGGGCTTGCAAAATTGCTAATGTTACCAAGGAGTCACCACTGCAGGTAACAAAATTTGACAGAATTAACTTTATTTGGTGACGTGTACTTAAACGGTCAAGAGGTACCTCTTTCTATAGTTCATCCAATGATTGTTGTCCACCAAGACTATGGTAATTATTTTTTTTTAAGATTTTATTTATTCATGAGAGAGAGAGAGAGAGAGAGAATGAGGCAAAGACACAGGCAGAGGGAGAAACAGGCTCCATGCAGGGAGCCCGCTGTGGGACTCGATCCCGGGACTCCAGGATCATGCCCTGGGCCAAAGGCAGGCACCAAACCATTGAGCCACCCAGGGATCCCCTGACTATGGTAAATTAAACAAAACATTAAGTGTATTAGTAGGGCCATAATGACAATACGGCTCTACAGCTCTTTATATATGCAGATGCAGACATAAAATCTCAGTTTCATAGTTCATTTGAAAAAATTAAAAGAAAGAAAAAAAAAGAAAAAATTAAAAGAGAAAAGACAAAAAAAGAGAGGAATAAAAAGCAAAGCAAAGTAAACCAAAGAAAAGAAACAAAAGAAAAAAGTACAAATAAATACCTGGCAACATGAAAGTCAGTCTTCACATTCCAAATGAAATAAATCTAATGTCACATATTAAAACAAATTTAGACAGTAGCATATTAAGTTCAAGAATCAGAAGTATGATTTAAATAGTATAAAACTTCACTTTTATTATAAACAAGTAGTTGTCCAAATTGCTTTGTATGCCAAACTGAAAAAGATGATTTTCCACAGCAAGGCAATTATTGCCAAAGTATGATTTTATTTCTTATGAATACAGACTCTTAAATAATTCTTTGTCTCATAGCCACTTGCTACATGGTTCTTAGATATTTTTGATAAATATATTTGCTAACTGATTTCTAAGTGAGCCTTGACAACAAATTCATCAGTATAATGGAAATTATGAACTGATGATTCTAAAACCAGACTTACTAGCAATGACTTCCTACTCTGCTCAACCAAACTTAGCTCTGTGAAGGCAAGAACTTGATTTCATTCATCTTTATATTACACTATAATTACTACCTTGTTGAGCACATAAAATCTATTACTACTGGCTGAGTAAAGAGGGAAAGAATAAGTGGATATGGCCAATATGACAATCTCCATCAGCCTCTGTACACCCAAGCATTTTCATCTAGAACCCATGAATGAAGAAAAATCAAGATGAAGTCAATGGAAAATATAGCATAAAGCTAATCATAGTACATATTGAATATAACATAGTATTGTCAAAAATAAAGGTCTTTAGCTTGTCATTTAGTAACTGTCATAATTACCTCCAACTGAATGATATCCAATTTTCTCTCGACTTCCCTTCCCTATTGTCAATTGTCCATCCACTATATAAACTACCTAGTGAAATACCTGGGATTCAAACTCTATAAAGAAAAGCCAAATCCATTCGCATATCCTTCAATCTGTGAAAAACAATTGGGTTTTATTCCAAAGTAAAAATAATGAAATTTTTGGTTTCTATCAAATGTCTCTCATAATCAGCTAATCATATAATCCCTACTTTGTCAACTCGGCCTTTCTGATTCCTATTTCTCTACCTTACACTATATCTTCTTTTACTCCTATCTCTTCACTGGTCTCATTTCTATAGTCTTTCTGACATCATTTTATTCTAATGAATAATTCAGATTAGTTTTTCTAAGTCACACTTAGATTATGTTATTACACTAAAAAAAATGGTTACCACATTAAATATGGTTTATTCAAATTAGCAAACAAAATTAACATCAACTTAATTTTCAGCTTTAGCCCTAGTAATTCCCTACTTGCATCCAACAGGCCAATCCAACTGTATCATTTCTCTTCCTGAAACAGGTACTCAGTGATGTCCCTTCTCCCTAAAAAGTCACCATCATATTAAGCGCTGAAATTCTATAGATTTGACGATGTTACCCTGTATGAAGTCTTCTTGGTATTACTAAAAAGTTGCAATCCTTTTTTCTTCTAAATCCCCCAAACGCTCTTTTAAGATGCTAATTATAATCTAACGATGCTACTTTTATATTTTCTTACACTCATCTGATATACCTATAAACTATCTCATTGTGGGAACTCTTCTTTATTCCACTTTCTATGTATTACAGAATATAGCTCCGTGTCTTGCCCAGAGTAGTCAAAAAAGTCACTGAGTGAAATTTTAAAGTCAGCAAACTAAATAAAACTTGGCCACTCAAATCCATATCTGAGAGCTTTTAGTGTCTATAGAAAACCGAGATACTACTTAGGGAATCCCTTACCTCGGTTTGTGGTAGCCGGTCTATGACTCAGAGTAAACATTTGGATGTCTTGACTGGAATCATCTTTGTGGTTTGTTGTTCTGTGAAACAAAATATATTTGAAGGAATGTTATCAGTGAAAACACACTTTTCATTCTTTTTCCATACAGGTACTGACCACAGAGAGGACTCCCATATGACTAACACAGTGGAAACACCAACTCTTGTCAAACTATTTTTTGTCTAGAAGATTGGTGACCATCCTGTCACTCATACTGGCTGCTGAATCAGGGAAAGGAAATGAAAGGGAACCACTGGTACAGTTGGGCGAGTGGCCCAGACACACGCCTACACTTACTGCCAAGTATAAGAAGAAGTTGAAGAAGACATGACTTAAGTCACCAAAGTAGTTATTTTCCTGGTAAATATAAACTTAGTAGATGGCATATAAAATGGAAATAAGCAATCTACTAATAATATATACATTAAAATAAAAACCATTTGGCTTATTTTACAAAAACTTATTTTTAAATAATATTGTATATACAAAGGGAAAGTCATATGGAAAACCACAGTTAGCTTATTATAAAATGTATCAAGAATACTATTGAACTTTCTTAAGCAAAACAAGTATTTATTATGTTTAATGGCACTAATAAAAACCCAGATAGTAGAAATTAAAATTGTAAAATGTAGCACACAATTAACAATTTTATAAGCTAATTATATCTAATAATTTATTGTTTAATATTTATATATAAGGCACAATGTTTTATGTCATCTCAAGTGATGATAAATAAGGCAGTTGTTATCTATACTCCTGCAAACAAAGAGAAAGAACCACACAGATACATGGCAAGGATGATTTTTCTTGAACATCATAGAAAGTAAAGTGTGAACTCTGAGTTTGGAGCCTCTGTGTTATTCATTACTGGATTCCTGGACTGAGCACAATGCCTAGAAACTAGGACACAAGTAATAAACAAAAACTGAGTAAAATTCCACCTACCAGATTTGAACGTGTAATAGTTCTGTTGGATTTCTTATTTGGCTATACTTACTAGTTCCATAAGATCAACTTTTTTCAGCTTGTATTATAAATACAAATTAAAAATCTAAAATTATTTGGCATATGCATTGTTTCGATAGAATGATGATTATACTTTGGTGAGAATAAATAATATACTTTTTTCCAAAGAATGAAAATCAGCATTTATGATCTACCATAGACAGGATTCAAGATTGATATTTAAGCCAGTCTAGCACTTGGACTTCAGAAGCTCTGATAACCACATTTTGTGGACTTGGAGGAACAGACTGAACCACTGTAGATCGTGGCAGCACTGAGGATTACTGACGAGTATATATATTTAGAGCATTTCAATTATATGTATTATTTTCATGGTATTGGAGGGTTTTTTGCTTTATTCTATATTTTGTAAAGCTATGTATGTTTAAAATAAATACACACCTGATAGAAATGCATATTTATAAATATATACATATACACATATACAAATATACATACATAATATATGCTGATATATTAATGATTATAATAATTTATATATATATGTATAGTCTTATACCACCTTAAGTTTTTCTCTGTCTCAACCACTATGCTGTGATTCTCTGCCTGACTGGGCACGCGTGTACTTTCCTCAGCACTTTATTTGCTTATGAGAAGGGTATTGCTGTACTTCAAGGGAAAGACTGTGGCACCCTAACAAGGCAGTAAACATAAAGACTTGGAGGATATGTAAATCGCACGGGGATTCTGAATCCATGGATGACAGAATTTGCTGATGAATTTGACATATGGTAGAAGAGAAAAACCAGAGTCAGAAATAACATGAAAGTTCTGACTTTCAAAATTAGCAAGATGAAGTGGTCACTTGCTAAGCTAAGGGTGACAGGAAATACTTAAATAATTTTGCTGATAAAATTTATGAACGTACTATTAACAGACATTTTTTTCTTGCTTTTCACTTTCTGTATCCCCAGGAAACCCTATGGAACAGACTAAAGCATTTAACTGAATTCTCCTTCCGGTATTCAATAATCTAGCCTTCATCATGTTACCACTGGTAGCCTATATGACATGACCAAGCAAGAATCAGCCAGCTCTAAATATTTAATCTGCCCAATTGGTCACCACCTGTGAATAGGAAGTCCATATCTATTAACTCTGCTGCTTATGGAATTGCATAGACAGCTCTAAGATATTGATCTGCTTGGACTAAAGAAGAAAAAGGAAATGGTCAGTGAATAACTTGTCAGCCCCTCTTAATATAGTGATGCATAGAAATATAGCCTAGTTTGTGCTGTTGATACAATCAAATTTGTAAAGGCTATAGCACTATTCTAGGGATCAGAATATGCCGCCTCCCATACCACCTCCCATACCACCTCCCATTCCACCCATTCCCTTCTTTAGGAATTTTGGTGACTACAACTTCTGCTGTAGTTAACAGAGAGGCCACACCAGCAGCATCCAATAAAGCAATTCTTACAACCGTCGTTGGATCAATGATTCCTTTTTCTACCATATTCACAAAATCTCCAAGCCTAGCATCATAACCAACTTCTGAGGAACTCTGTGTAATTTTCTCAACTATCAATGATCCTACAACACCTGCATTCTTAGCAATGGTCATTGCATGAATTTTGAATATTCTCTTAATAATTTTGATACTAATTCTTTGACCTTCCTTAGCTGGAGTTATTGAATCCAAGGCTGCAGTGCACTGAAGCAGGGCACAACCCTCTCACAGAACAATGCCTTCTTCAACAGCAGCTCTTGTGGCATTGAGGGCATCTGCAACTCTGTCTTTTTTCACTCACTTCAACATCATTTGTCTCACCAACCTTCAACATAGCTACTCCATTTGAGAGTTTTGCCAGGCATTCATTCAACTTTTCCCTTTCATATTCACTAGTTGTGATATCTAACTGCTCAATGACTTCTTGAACATGTTTTTCAATTTGAGCCTTGTCACATTTTTCTTTTAAAAGCATCACATCATCTTTGGTCACAATGACCTCTCCAACTTTTCCTAAGTTGTGAGGCTGAACATCTTTGAGATTTAGAGTCAATCCTTCTTCCCCAAACACTGCACCACCATTAGCAATATCTTTAAGCTGGTTCTCTCTACTGTCACCAAAACCTGGAGCTTTGACTGCCACAACCTGAAGACCAAATTTTAGCCTATTTAAAATGAGTGTACTCAGAGTTTCTGCATGAACATCTTCAGCAATTATGACCAAGAGCTTATGGTGAGCATTGGCAATTTCAAGAGCAGGTATAATGGACTGGACACTAGAAATTTTCTTTTCGCTCAGTGTTTTCACTATGTTTCAGAACATAGGCATCTTGGAATTCATATTTCTGACCTTTCAATGTATTAATAAAGGTGGAGAAATATAACCTCGATCAAACTTCATGGCTTCATGGCTTCAGTAATTTCTAATTCATCATTCAGTGTTTTTCCTTCCTTTACTGTGATGACACTCTTCCTTCCAACCTTTTTCATTGCATTGGAAATGATGTTGCCAGTTTCTTTGTCTCCATTTGCAGAAATAGTAGCAACCTGAGCAATTTCTTCAGGGGTTGTCACAGGTTTAGACTCCTTCTTAAGTTCAGCAATTACAGCATCAACAGCTAACATCACACCTCTCCTGATTTCCACAGGATTAGCAACTCTGCTAATCTTCTCCAAGCCTTCCTTGGCAATAGAGCATGCCCAGAGAGTAGCGGTAGTGGTGCCATTCCCCAGCCTCTTCATTTATGTTATTGGCGACATCTTGAACAAGTTTAGTGAGAATATTTTTATATTCTAAGTCAATTGACTTTGCTACGGTCACATCCTCCTTTGTTACTCTGGGACTTCCCCAACTCTGTTCAATAATCACTGTTCTTCTCTTTGGCCCCATAGTAATGGCTACAGCATTGGCTAAAAGGTCTACACCTTGAAGCATTAAGGCTTGGGCATCTGCACAAGATTTTACATCTTTGGCATAGGCCCAAGCGAGATAAGGAGCCAGCACTCTGGACACTGGCCTAATTTGGGGGAGGACTGCAGGTAATCGAAGCATTTCTGTGGGACAGTGGCAGAGCGTTCAGGCGGTGCAGCAGGCCATAGGAGGTGAGTGAGGGTCTAAATTTGCTTCTAATTTAGGCTAGCAGAACATAGACTGGCTTATCAAAACTGATAAAAAATAAACTTTTTCTATGATATATACCCATTATGTACCAAAGTACAGTTGACCCTTTGAACAATGAGGAGGTTAGAAGCACCAATCTTGCTGCACAGTTGAAAATCTACATATAAGTTTTGACTCCCCCAAAACTTAATTACTAATAGCCTACTGCGAACTAGAAAAGCCTTACCAATAATATAGGAAGTCATTTCTCACATACTTTGTGTATTTATTGTATATTGAATTCTTAAGGAAGAAAGAGAAAAGGAAGTATTATTAAAAAAACCATAAGGAAGAGAAAATACATTTATAGTACTGTACTATCTTATATATATAAAGAACATGTATAATTGGACCCATGTAGTTCAAACTAGTTGTTTTCCAAAGGTCAACTGTATATTCCCTGTTTCTCAGTTATTATTTTTAGTTTGTATTTATACAGTTTTATGTGTTCTGAAAATAGGCTTAAATGATGAGGATTTTTTTTTATGATTTAACTTACTTATTTGAGAGAAGAGAGAGAGAGTATATGAGCAGAGAGAGAAAATCTCCAGCAGATTCTGAGCAGAGGCCAATGTGGGGCTTGATCTCATAAACCTGAGATCACGACTTGAGCAGAAACCAAGAATCAGGTGCTTAACAGACTGAGCACCCAGGCACCCCTGCATGATGAGGATTTCTTCATTTAAATAGTAAATTGATATTAAACAGATTAGTTTCTAATAAGTAAATCTTATCATTGAGATGAAGGAAACTTCAAGGAGTTCTCAGAGTAGTAACAAGGGGTCTGAAAATCTATTATGGATGATTTTGTAGATTCAGTAAACAGTATCTCCCATATCATACTTAATTTTTCAAATGCCCATGATACAATTTTTAAATCATAAACTTATTTGAAGATATCACTGACCACATGATAATTTGTTACACATTATCCTAATCAGAAGTTGCTGAAAGCATCACTACTTACTCCCTAGCGGATATCTACAAAACATGCTCACGTTAAAAATCAGGTCTTCAGACTTGAAAAGGTGTAGATACTAATTTCCTTCACCTTAGTGAAGTAACTGTCCTTAACTGATGCAGTCTATAATCTTCTGTCCTTTTGTCTGTAGTTAGTGGAGAGTGAAGACATCTGGTTATGATCAAATAGTCACAATCCTCTCATTTAAGTTACATGATTCAGACTATTTTTTTACATATTTGGAAAGACTATGTACAAAAAAAAGTGGACAGAAGGTCATGCTAACCCTAGATTATTTTGAATTTTTTCAGGCTTCATTGGAAATACCAATGCCCTATCATTATATTTCTTAACCCTTATTCTACCTGAAAGATGCTGTCATTTTAAAGTTCAATCTAAATGAGGCTGGCATTGCCCAAGTGCTGTCTTTGGTTAATTACTAGTGCTTAGTTGAGGCTCAACACATGTCAAATACCAGTAATTAAAACTAAAGTGCCCTCAAGCAAAACATTAAAATTCTTGCATTCCAAGGGGCCTCATTAAAACCAGATGACTAGCTTGGCTTCTAAAAAGACTTGGCTAAAACATATCCACTTCAAATCCATACTGTCTTACTTGCTTACAGCAGAGAATCACTGACTCGAGAACCCGAGGGTCCTCCAAAGTTTATCTAACCTCTTTCCAAGCAGAGTCTTATTTTAATATCTTGGAAAGAAACTATCTAGCATCTCTTTAGATTCACATGCAAGAATTTTCCAAGGAGCCTTGCATCATTAATTTGTATAATTTCTGAGAAAAACAAATAAAAAAACTTTGCTTTACTTTGCTGAATTCCTCTAACACAATCTTAGCCCAGCCCATGAAATTTTGGCCTCTCTGTTATAAAATAGCACTAGTTTTAACCGTGTCACTGAATAATACCCCACCCTGTGTACCTTCAATACACTGAGAGCACAAACTATGTACGCTCAAAAAAATTTGTAAAGCCCATATTTAGTTAATATACATTTTTAACCATGTCTGAGCAATTAATAACCAGTTATTTAATCACTCATCATTATAGAGTATAAACTAATATCATA
Source organism: Canis lupus baileyi (assembly GCF_048164855.1). NCBI lineage: Eukaryota > Metazoa > Chordata > Mammalia > Carnivora > Canidae > Canis > Canis lupus. The sequence goes on from NC_132858.1 coordinate 31,713,715, forward strand.
TTTTTTTCTTTAAGATTTTATTTATTTATTTATTTATTTATTTATTTATTTATTTATTTATACGAGAGAGAGAAAGCAGGGAAAGGAGCTGAAGGAGAGGGAGAGAGAGAAAATCCCAAGCAGATTCTGTGCTAAGTGCAGAGCCCAATGTGGGGTTGATCTCATGACCCTGAGGTCATGACCTGAGCCAAAACTGAGCATTTAACCAATTGAGCCACCTAGGTGCCCCATTAATATATTTCTTAATGAATATCCATTTAAAAAACATATATAGGATTGGGTCTTCATCATGGATAGTTTAACAAGGTAATAGGTAAATAACCTCATGTAGTTCATGAATCAAACATAGAAAATATGCATTCTGTATTGAAAATAATCTCATCATATTAGATAAGTTAATAGGTAAACTTATTTATAATCTCTAAAGCCTACAGTTATTTATCATTTAGCAAATCTAAAGTCTGCCAATTACACTGCTTAAGCAAGCAGTTTCTTCCTGTCTATCAGCAGAGTACAAAAAAAAAAAAAAAAAATCAATGCATATCCTTTCCTTTTTGCCACTGCTTCACAAGGTCAATATATAGCTAAGTGGCTTAAAACACGGTTTAGAAGAAGGCTCAGCTTTATGATACAACATCCGATTTTGACAGTGTGTGAGGGAAAAGACAGTCTTTTGAAGTCCAGGTAAATAATGAGTCACATTCTGTTTCCTCTCACACCTGTTTGCTCTGGGTACAGTCTGTTAACTGAGCACAGGATACTGCTGATTATAACTCATTCAAAACATGAATCAGAAAGATTCATTTGATCATTTCAGCTGAGAAAATGGAAAAAGCAATATCCTGAAGGGATTAGACTTTTACAGTGCTTCATGTTACAAACCATTATTAGGGCAGCAAGGTATCTGTTTATCCAATGCATCATTTAAAAAATGTGATATATTTAAGTTACTGGATTATTTTTGCTAAATTGGCTTAATATAGTATGAACTAAATTTTATGCTCCAACCATGAAGCACAGTTTTTAATATCAATGTAAGGCTCAATCTTTTTTTTTTTTTGGTAAGGCTCAATCTTAAATAAAATATAAAATTATGCTTTATAGCAGAACATAAATCTTTATTTCTTCCTGAGTGTTTATCTTTCTATATATATTATTAGGTAGTGTTAAATACCTGGTAAGAAGAGCATATTTCTGCTTCACCTCTAACAATCATAACCACATATTATGCATAATATGAAATAGATTTATGCCTTTAATGTGTCTGTTTTGATAAAAATGTGATATGTTTAATATATTATTTCTTAATAATTTTAAATATTAATTAATTAATTAATTATTCAATATTCACTTAAACTGTGTTTGATTCATAGGCTAGACAAACTGGGTGGAAAACCATACATCAAGCAATACATAAAGTTGCATACTTATATAAATATTCATCTTTGACTAATGAATATATGAATTTTAGAGTTTTTTCTTTACATAAAGCAACCATTTTTCTTTACATAAAGCTTTTTCAGATTTATTATTATCATGATTTTCTAAATATTCAAAACAAATGATCAAATTCTTATGATTCAGGTTGATTCAGAGTTAGGTTACCATCACTTAATTAGCTTGCCTCTCATCCACGATATCTTTATTTGATTAGTTCTTGCTTTGCTGTAGAATTGTAGAAAGTTCTGATTCTGGGGTTACTTAGAGGCCACACAGTACTTAGTGACTTTGGGATTCATTGTCTCCTGTTTTTTTCAGCTCTTGTTTTTTTCTCTATTGGTCACATAGTTTTGCCAAAGGTAAAATTTCTCCAACTGAGAGGAAGTAGTAATACTATGTCCACAGAAGGAGCAAGACTGTTATTAGCAAAGCTTACTGAACTCAAAGGAATATGCTATTTTCCACTCTAGCATCTACATGTTAGATGCCAATAAAGAGTTTGTTTTATTGCCATCACTGGCCAATGACTGTGGCTAGAGTGATGTGTATTATAAGTCAGACAGATGCCAGATATTTCACTAGCTATAGAGAGAAAAAGATATGGAAGCAGGCATGACACTGGTCCCACCAAAAAGCTCCTCAAGAAAGGATAGAGTTGGTTGTTAATACATGAAATGCAGAGAAATAAAGGTATTAAAATTCTGTCCTTTGGATTTCATCTCTTAGATGCCCAGATAACACGCATATAAACAATCTGATGAGTAACTCCACCTAACATAATTATTTCACTTACCATAAAAATGTACTCATCCTCTCCCAAAAGGGCACAACTCAAAGACACATTAAGTCATCCTGTTCTAAGGCTGGCCTCTCTGGGTAAAATGCATTTCTCTTAATCAAATCCAGATGTGAGTCCCCACAGTACTATAACAAAATTCTAATTACAAATATAACCATTCCATCTTACACAACAGACAGTGTTAGGACAAATAAAGACAGTACAATAAATATTCCTCTTTGAAAAGCAGAAAGGAATAATCACGAGCTCAGACCTCTCTGCTAGTGGCACAAATTCATCGCTTTGACCCACTGGGAGGCACTTTCCTGTTGAGTAATCTCCACAGTCACACTCATAGGGTACTAGCCTTGGTCCTATAGGTTCTCAGGGCAATTACAGGTAGTTAACATCTAAGGACGAATTTTCCAAACAGTACAATTCTCTCAAATAGTCATCAATCTATTAAGTCCTACAGGGTAATTCTATCCAGAAGTAATAAAAAACAAAAATGTTGTCATATTATGCTTTTTAAGTCTATCTTGCCCTTGCATTCTGTGCCTCTTAACAACAGTGAGGTGGTAGTCCAGTCCCTATATTCTAGGTCAGTGGCTTTTCCCTTGACCTCCTCTCAAGTCAGTATGAATCTGCCAACCAGGATGGAGGAGGCAGAGACATGCATTCATCTTCACAACTCTCAACCAGCTCCCTGGAGATGGTATGTATGTGTGTGTGTAATCTTATAGCATCTATAATCAGGTAAAGGAGAAAACAGAAAGAGAGATTTCAGAAGGCCCTGGATATTTGACTGTCTATGTTCCTCCAGGGTTTCAGTCTTATTCCCTGACCTGTATCCTATCTCCCTGAACTGTCCTCAACTTAGGAATTGGCAAAAAATGTAGTGCTTTATATTTCCTTAAGGACATGATTATCCTACTCCTGGTGTCTTTGAGGCAAAACTGAATGCTTTGCAGACTGAGACTATAGGTGAGAAGACTTTAGGCTCACATAACTGTTCTTTTAAAAATGAAAACTGAACTGAAATGAAAGAACACTTTAAAGAGGTAATGCAGGTACATGGTAAAAATTTCAAAGAATACACAGTGAAAAGTAATACTTCCTATAAAGCTCACTTAAATTCTAGGTCCCTGGGGCCAATCACCAAAGTACTATGTGGTATTGCCAGAAATGGCCCATGGTTATAATGGCCTGTGTATGTCTGTCACGGTGTGATACCACTGCACACCCACCCAAGTGACTACAATAAAAATGATCAAAAGTGTTAAATGTGACACTAATGTCAAGAAATTATCTATATATACACTACTGACCAGATTGAAAATTAATACAGGTGCTTTGGAAAATGATTTGTTAGAATCTGCTAAATCTATGAATGGACAATTCTACTCTCAGATATAGAGTTAACAGAAATGTGTACATATGTGTACCAAAAGAAATTAATGAGATTGTTTATAACAGCACCATTTGTAGTAGCCCCAAATTAAAAAAAAAATAAATTCCTATTAAAAACAGAATAAGTAGGGACACCTGATTTGGGCTTAGGTCATGATCTCAGGGTCCTGGGTTTGAGCCCTGTGTTGGGTTCCACACTCACTGGGGAGTCTGCTTGAGGATTCTCTCTCTTCTCCTCTCCCAACTTGTATTCTCTCTCTCTCTCTAAAATAAATAAATAAACCTTTAAAAAATAAATGATAGTAGAATAATAAATTTTTATATTCTTACAATGTGATGCATGGCAATAAGAATGAAAAATCTACCACTATTTACAGCAGTAGGTATAAAGATCACAAACACAATGCCGAGTGGGGAAAAAAAGCCAGACACAAAAAAGAATGCTACATATGATTCCAGTTACATGAAGTACAAAAAGAGGCAAAACTAATCTATGCTCATAAAATCAGGATAGTGGTTATTCTGAAGGTTGGCTAGAAATGTTGACCAGTATGTTCACTTTTTTATATGTGCATGAAACTTCAAAAATAGCTAAAAGAAAGGTAGAAGTGGAAGCATTGCACATAATCAAGAATTATCGTATATTTAATCAAGAGTTAAAATGAATGAAATAGAGTCCTATTTACTGACACAAGTATAACACCAAAAGAGTGTTATATTTAAAAAGAACATAGCAGAATAATTAATACGATACCATGGAATATATAGTCCTACTTTTATACATACATATACATTTGAAAGTTTATTTAAAATAATCATTGGGATATATACTGAACTGATAAGAGTGTTTATATCTTGGGAAGAATAATAATAGTCTCTTAGTAAGGAATTAAGATGATATTTTGCTCTATTCTTAAAACCCTTTTCTGTGTGAGCTAAATTATATATATATATATGTATGTATATATATCATATATGTATGCATGTACACATACATTATACATCCAATAGAGTTTCTGATTTGGAAGATAGTAAAGTTCTCGAGGTCTGTTTCACAACAATGTAAATATACTTAACACTATTGAACTTTCAACTTTAAAATGGTTAAGATAGTAAATTTCATGTCATGTATTTTTTACCACAATTTTAAAAAATGAAATTAAGCTAAGTTCCAGAATAAAAAAAGATAGAATTATATTCTCATTCTAAACTTTGCTCTATTCTCTTAACATGTCCTAAGATTTATTCACTTTATATAAAGCTGCTTCAATTATTTCAAATGGTTGTAGTCTATGCCATTGTATAGAAACATGACTAATCGCATGTCAGTTCTTCCTACTGATGGGCAGAGACTCCCAAGCCTTCTTAGCACCAGGAAAATAGGGAACAAAATCCACCAGAAAGCAACTTTGTCCTCTCAATCAAAATTAAAAATTAGTATTTTCTCAGACCTTCTTATTCTGCTTCAGGAAGGCATGCCACAGACACCTGCACATGTGGGCCAAGATATATGTGCAAGAGTAGTCACTGCAGCATATTTCGAATCCCAAATTCTGCTCCTAAGTAAAAGAAGCAGCAGGACAATGGACATTGTATTCAACGGAGAAACTAGTAACCTGCCATATTTCTCAATGTAAGAAGTTCCTTAACGGATATTACCCTGTTTTATCTTCCAATCCACAATTTTCAGTATCCTTAGCAGGATAGACATTCACTACCTTTTCACCTGATAGCGTCATTTCCTTCAGTCTGAGGGAAGTAGACAATTTACTTACAAGAACTCAAGGTTGACGTTTCCCTTGTGCTTTGGTACTTAGCCACACCTGAAGGTAATTGGGTTAAATATTTTTAAAAATATATCACTTATTTATTAGTTCACTTTATTTCTATATGTCTCTATTCCTATCTGAAAAATAAATTGTTGTTAATTAATTCAAGGGATTAGGACTCCTGATTCTATTACCATAACTTCTTCTGAAGGTTCTGACCAAATTCCTTTTCAATAGCAATGAAAACTGACTTGAGGAAAGAGGCTGGAAAGTTGTGTTTATCTTTTATTTCTTATAGCCCTGTTGTCTAGCAACAAGTGGACACGGTAGACATTCAATAATATCTTTGTGGTTACTGGTGCTGATAACAGTTTTTTGGTGCCTTCACAATCAGACAAGTGGAAATAACTATGGGTAATGAGGTGATAAAATATTTTTCTAAAAGTGCAAGAGTAAAAAAAATAAATAAAAATAAAAGTACAAGAGTAGTGTACTAAAAACAGGCACAACAATATGTATATTTATAGTTTTCTCTATCAGAGACTGGCCGTTTGCATGAGCTATCTCTAGACACTTAAATCAGCTTTCAGGATAGGGTGTGTATTTTTAAATAATGAAATCAGGGTTCAGAGAGTTGAATGATTGAAGCACACACAGCTGCAGTGAGTAGCTGAATTGCAAGTCCAGATCTCTCTGACTTCAGCCTCTCTCACCATTATATCGTGTTGCTTCACAAAAAGATAAGGCTATGTACTTTCTAATTATATCTTCTTAAGGATTATCTAATCTTGGATTAAACTTCCAATGGCTTCCTATGCAAATACGTAAACCCATCAACATGGTATACATGGCTTCTTTTTGTTCAATATACAGCTATTCAATAAAAACTCAAAAAGCTAATTTAAAAACATATTTAGCATCCTAAAGTAGTTAAAACTATACATTAGAAACCAAATGACCCAATCTCCGGTCACAGAGATCATGTAAAGTTGAACTTTGAGTCAAGCATGTTTGCTTACCCGATTTGGTATATGTTAAGTGGCATGTAGCTCCCATAAATACAGAGAGCACCAAAGGTCTTCCCCACATCAGAGTTTGGGTAACACTTCATTTCACCAAACACAAATATAATATAACTTCTCCATTCTATATTTATGGGGCAGGTGTTGACCATATAATAATAAGTTTACTAAAGTAATGTCAACTGGCAAAGTATACCCCATAAACAATATTGGTAAATACAGTAGGTTCATGAAGAAAACGCACTGTTTATTTCTGTTTTCCAAACGAGAGGGAAGGTTACAGCACATAGCAATTACTTTGAGGCTTTTTGCTTCACAAAGGTGGCTTCCAATTTCATGACCACAACTCTGGGGAATGCAGTTGGTGTGGTCAGAGTCTAAGCAGGCCCACCTTCAAGCTCACCGTCCAATCAGAGCACAGCGTCCTGCTGGGGGTGGGTGGCTATTACAGCTTGGTGCTGCTTTCAGAAAAAAAGAATACACTAGCACTATGATTGAGGCCATTGTCAAAACATGGTCTTCTTGTGACAAGATGTGGTGGTAATAAACTGTCATTGATGCCTGTTAACTGGAAAAATAACCCTTTCCAAAACAGAACTTTTTAAGCTAAATGGAATTAACTGAGGCATTTTAACTCAAACTACATCAACTCACACCAACAAATATTTATTGTGTAATGGGTACAAATTCCCGTGCTCCTTTTTAGGGGCCATAATATATATATTTTTAAAAAACCATGTATTTATTTAATATTTACTTATTAAACCCTTTATCATAAATTCTGCTTAATAAGTTCATATTAAATTTTGTGTTGGGAACTCTACTGATTGCACCTCAGGCACACCCTTGCGCTCTTCTGCAGTACTGTTCTATATAGAATAGGATTTCGAAAATTGATTTGTGTTTATTTATTCATCTAACAGTTTTTGAGTAGTAACAACTTGCTATGTGTAATGTATGATTGAGTACTGTGTTAGGTTTCTCCAGAGAAACAGAATAAATAGGAGATATGTGTGTGTGTGTGTGTGTGTGTGTATACAAATATATATAATTTTAAGTTTTTAATATACGCAGTTAACATGCAGTGATATATTACTGTCAGGTGTATAATATAGTGATTCAACAATTCTATACATTACTCAATGTGCTTCATGATAGGTGTACTCTTAATTCCCTTCACCTATTTCACCCATTCCCCCCACCACCTCCACTCTGGTTACCATTCATTCTCGATAGTTAACAGTCTGGTTTTTGGTCTGTTTCTTTTTTTTTCCCCCTTTATTTTGTTTCTTAAATTTCACATATGACTGAAATCATATGGTATTTTGTCTTTCTCTGATTGACTTATTTCACTTAGCATTATACTCTGTAACTCCATCCATGTTGTTGGAAATGACAAGATTTCATTAATTTTTATAGATGAACAACATCTTCTTCTTTATCCATTTATCGGTCAATGGACACTTGGGCTGCCATAGTTTGACTATTATAAATAATATTGCAATAAACATAGGGGTGCATATGTCCTTTCAAGTTAATGCTTTTGTATTCTTCTGTATTGGTAAAAATCCAGTAGAGTGATTGCTGGATTATAGAGTAGTTCTATTTTTAACATTTTGAGGAAACTACATACTGTCTTCCAGAGTGGCTGCTCCAGTTCAAATTCACACCAACAGTGCAAGAGGGTTCCTTTTTCTTTACATCCTTGCCAACATTTGCTGTTTCTTGTGCTCTTGATTTTAACCATTCTAATAGATGACAATGAGTGAGGTTGAGTACATCTTTATGTACCTGTTGGCCATCTGGATGTCTTCTTTGAAAAATGTCTGTTCATGTCTTCTGTCCATTTTTAAATTTGATTTTTTGTTTTTTGGATGTTGAGTTTTGTAAGTTCTTTATATATTTTGGATATTAACCATTTATCAGCTATCTCACTTGCAAATATCTTCTCCCATTTGGTAGATTGTCTTTTAGTTTTATTGATTGTTTCCTTCAGTGTATAGAAGATGTAGTCCCAATAGTTTATTTTTACTTTTATTTCCCTTGACTCAGGAGACATATCCAGAAAAATGCTGCTATGGCCAACGTCAGAGAAATTAATGCCTGTGCTCTCTTCTAGGATGTTTAGGGTTTTAGGTCTCACATTTAGGTCTTTAATCTATTTTTATTTTATTTTTGTATATGATGTAAAAAAAGTGGTCCAGTGTCATTCTTTTGCATGTATCTGTCCAGTTTTCCCAACCTCATTTCTTGAAGAGACTTTTTCCCATGCATATTCTTGCCTCTTTTGTTGAAAATTAATTCACCATATAATTATTGGTTTGTTTTTGGGCTTCCTATCCTCTTCCATTGATCTATGTTTCTATTTTTGTGCCAGCACCACACTGTTTTGATTACTACAGTTCTGTAGTATAACTTGAAATCTGGAATTATGGTACCTCCAGTTTTGCTTTTCTTTTCCAAGATTGCTTTGGCTATTCAGGGTCTTTTGTGGTATATACATATAATTTTAATCTGAAAGTTTCTATTTTTTCTACATGACTTGAAAATTGTTGCATTTTATCTTTATTGATTTAGAATTTTTGATTTAGAATTTATAATTTAGAATTTTTGAGATTAATATGAAAATATATTTTAGAGTATCCTTATAGAATGACAGTAACTCAACACAAACACCAAAGCCTCCTTTCTTTTCACCTGCACTGAAATAGAAAAAAGTTTCACTGTCCAGTAAGGGTCACTTTCCCAGGGGGAAGGAAATAAAAATCAGGACAATTATGTAATTTTATGGTTGTTTTTCCATCTTACATGGTAAGTCTACAATAGTTTATGGTAACAGCTGTGAGTAGGTTTTAAAGAATATTTCTTTCCTGTTTCTTTTGGTGACATGAGTCGCTTTGATTTTTTTCTTTTGGGTATTGATATAAAGGAATATTTTGCTTAGTCAAATGCTTCACACTACCTAAAAAAGGCATTATTTGTGCATTTTTTTACAGAGTGAAATGACAAGATAAGCCATTAAATTAAATAACTGTGAATGTATGCATAACATTGCTATAGTATTATGATGAACAATTTGGATCATGTATAGAGTCATCTGAGGATGCCCAAAGTCCAATATAACACAAATTTCACTTCTATTCTGACTGTATATGTTTTCATGGCCATGGTTTTCTAGTTAGCCATGCTATTTTTTAGATTATTATAAAATAACATATTGAATTATCTAGATTCTTAACAGATCTTACTTTTTCTTTTGAGTAGAATCTTGATAATAAAAACATAATAAATCTTAAAGTAGTTAAAGGTATCATATAGATGTTGATATTGAGTGTTACATTTTATGTTAAAACTATTATTGAAAATAAAGGTAAATTCTAGCTATTGTTGGGTTTAATGATGACAGTTAAAATAAACTTTGAGATCTGTTAGTGAGAAGCACAGTATTCATGAAAGCCTTTAGGACTGCTGTAAATATACACACATACTTAATGGCCTACACACACACACAAACATGCACACACACACACACACTAGTTTTCATCAGCTCCTGTGATCACTGCAGCTGATAATGTGTGGTTTTTTTTTCAAGAGTCATGATGTTTAGGAACAGCAAAATGCATAGTTTGTTGTCAAGTGTTGACTTGGGCCAAGATCAAAATCTATGGGAAGAGGCATACAAGATGCAGATTCAGCCAAACAAAATTATGGTGACATACTCTTTAGTTTTCCATGTAAGTCATGGCATTTTTCTAGGAATGAAATAAAATCCATCTAGGCAATCTTGTTTACAGGTAGAATAACTTCTTCAAGTAGTTTCTTCCCTATAATGTATCGCCTTCATGCATGCTTCCAATAAACATTCTTTTAGCAGTTTATCTGAACTGTCAGAGGATTCAGTGAAATCCCATTGAGTGTGATGACTGGGATTGCCCTGCTCACATATTTAAGGAATGTTTTGAGTTCAAGGAAGGGGAAATGACTCTCATAAGATTACAAGAGCACATTTTTCCAATACTGTTTATTCTGAGCAGACAGTGAAAGGTACTTGAATAAAATGAGTATGACTAGACTTGCCTTAGTAGTGGGCAATGCAAGTTGTTTTTAGATTCGTGGAAGCTCCGAGACAGATGACTCTTTATTTTTTGACTTGACTTGCTTCAGTGACATGAAAGGAAACTGTGGGATAGTGACTAACACAAGTGGGAACAGTGGAAAGGCTAGAGAAAACCAAAATAGAGTTGGTGTTTAAGACATTTCCTTAATTGTTGTTTCTTGACTTAACTCCCCCTCTCTTTCCATCACACATCTTTGGAGTGCCTCAAGTTTAGCTTTTGAGACATTTGCTACAGCAATGATTATTTTGTATGCAGCAAACACAATTTTGGAGGGTCTGGTTGTAGGAGTCTTTATTATCTCTTTTAATGTTTTTTTTATCTCTTTTAATGTTAATGTGAATTATTTCCTGTAATATTTAGAAATATTAAAGTAAGAATCTATTAGAAGCCAAACTTAATATGTTAATAGAATATAAAATCAGGAGCATAAATATTGCTTCATGCCTTTCAAACTTGGCAATTTTAATTGGAAAGGTTACTTCCGTAATGGATTTCTGTGATCTCTTCCACCATGTCCCTAAAGCAGCAAGTAAATATGTTCGAGGAAGCTGACCTCTGAAGAACACTCTTGATTATATTACTTTCCTAGTTTCCTTTGATACCATATTCTTCTAGACTCCTCTACTGAATATTTAGTTTTATTTATCCTTCCTTACATACTTTTCTAATCTATACATTTTTTATATTTTCAGATTTTACTTCTTTGCCCCTTTTTCGCTCTATACTTTCTCAACCAGTTATGTCCCATAGAACTTTTCATAATAAGGGAATTTTCTGAAAACTGCACTATCCAACATGGTAGCCTTCAGCTACATGTGGCTAGTGAGCACATTTAAAATAAGGTTGAGAGAATAATAAAGAATATCAATGAGATATCACTCTTTGGTTATGCTACCCACTATCACTATTGTCTGCATTTATTTCCTCAATTTCTCCTTTTCATTTCCTTTTTTCCTTTTCGATTTGCCTTCTTTTCTCTCAACTCATCTTCTCTGAAGACCTCTCTTATGCTCACAGACTGATCTATTGCTTATTGCTATTGGTCTCCAAGTCACTACACATTCAGTGATTTATTCACCATATATTTATTAAACATTCATAGGTTTTAGACATCATACAGATGTAATTTAAGAGTGAAGAATGAGGGGCACCTGGGTGGCTCAGTTAGTTAAACATCCAACTCTTGATTTTGGCTCAGGTCATGATCTCAAGGTCCTGGGACTGAGACTTGCTTTAGGCACTGTGCTTCCTGTGGAGTCAGCTTGATATTCTCTCTCTTTCTCTGCCCTCCCACTCACATAGACATACTCTCTCTAAAATAAATAAATAGGGACGCCTGGGTGGCTCAGTGGTTGAGTTCTGCCTTTGGTTCAGGGCGTCATCTTGGAGTCCCAAGATCGAGTCCCACATCGGACTTCCTGCATGGAGCCCACTTCTCCCTCTATGTCTCTGCCTCCCTCTCTCTGTGTCTCTCATGAATAAATAAATAAAACCTTTTTAAAAATAAAATTAAATAAATAAATAAATCTTTTTTTAAAAGAAGAGTGAAGACTGATATTGAAGGAAAAAAATGACAAGTAGGATGACTATTTCAGGAGGTGAATATTTACCTACTAGAAATTTTTGTGGGGATATCCTATCAACCCATATAATTTAGCATGTTGAGAGGATTTTAGGTAATTGTAGTTTTCCTAAAGCTAGAAAGTACAAATCCCAGTTTCATATGGTCCTTTTGTTTTTTGGGGAAAATCATATGAATGGACAAATACAACAGCAATAACAATAACAAAATTACCTTAAATCGAAACCAGGTATACATATATATTATACATTAATATAAATTTGGGTCACTGTTTAGCTGGGCTTCTTCCTTTTAGAGACAGTGCGGGGAGAGGCAGGAAGAGCAAGAAGCCTTGGCTCCCTGAAGTGAAAGGACAATGTGCAAACAATCAGTTTGGGGGTGCAGTGGTGTGGCTACTGTTGCTGTAGCTTGGCTGCTTAATGAGGGATTTTTGGTACCATATGGGAAGGGAAGTGATATTGTTTGCAGAATACATTGCAAAAGGTAAAAATAGAAATTTCTTCCTACTCTGCCACCAACTTTATACTTTTAAAAAAGCCAATTCTATAGAGAACTGAAAAAATGTACTACAATGAATAACTGTAAACCTCCCACCTAGATTTACCAAGTATCCGTATCTTTCATTATCACTTTATCTCTATATATATTTGTGTATATTTTTAACCAGTTTGTAAGTAGAATGTAGGCATAATAGTTCACAAATATGTCAACATCAGCTTCTAAAAATAGAGGCATACTCCTGCATAACCACACTATCAGATATAAAATAATTTCATAAAATATAGTCTACAATCATCATCCCCAATTGTCTCAGAAGTCCTTTATAGTTTTTTTCCTAATATAGACTCCAATCAAATTTCATACATTGCATTTGATTGTTACAGCTCTTTAGTCTATTTTATTGCAGACTCTCCTGTTGTTGTTATTGTTGTTTTATCTTATTTTCCACAATTTCATTGTTTTTTGTTTTGGCTGCATTTTGTTTTGAGGAGTCCAAACCATTTGTCTCATAGAATGGTCCACTTTGTGGATTTGTCTTATTTTATTTCCTTGTAATTACATTCACATAAAATGTGTTTAGCAAGAATGGCACATAGGTGTGATTCTGTGTGCTTTTTATAGCACTGCATAAGGAGGTAAGATCTTATCAGATTTTCTCACTATTGTTGAGACAGCTTGATCATGGGGTTAAGGGTGGTGATCGTAATACCTGTTTGCTTTAATGTTTTCCCTTATATTTAGTAATTTGTGGGATGATAACTTGCAACCAAGAAAAAATTATCTCCTCTAACAATCTTTTAGCCAATGGCTTTAGCATCTATTTGTAGTAAAAGCCTAAATTAGTTTATTACATTGGGAGCGACAAACTGATTAGTTCACAAATTTCATCATTTCTTCTACAGTCATTAGTTGACATTCTTCTGTAAAAAAAAAAAAAAAAAAAGAGCTTTCTTTTATTTTTAAAATGTTTTTGGACTTACATTTTTAAAGGAATTATAATCTAAATCTGTCATCCTATTAGATTCTCAAATTAACCAAAATAGTGTAAGTTCCTTTAGGTCAGTGTTGAGTCCTTCTTTTCTTTCCAGAATTCTTTTAGTGTTTTAGCACTTTTTTTTTTTACTGGCATAATACATATTCATTTCGTTTCATCAATAAGGGTGTTTAGAGGGGCACTGGGTGGTTCAGTGGTTGAGCATCTGCCTTTGGCTCAGGTCATGATCCTGAGGTCCTGGGATTGAGTCTGGCATTAGCCTGCTTCTCCCTCTGCCTCTGCCTCTGCCTCTCTGTCTGTGTCTCGTATGAATAAATAAATAAAATCCTAAAAAAAAAAAAAGGGAATTTAGAAACTAAGATCTCAGTGCTAGGTATTTCACTGCAGCTATCATTACTCATTCTACACCTTTAAAGTGTATGGATATAGCCACTCACTGTTAGTATTTTTAATCAAGAGTTCAATCTATTATTTTTTTAAAGGTTTTATTTGGGGATCCCTGGGTGGTGCAGCGGTTTGGTGCCTGCCTTTGGCCCAGGGCGCGATCCTGGAGACCCGGGATCGAATCCCACGTCGGGCTCCCGGTGCATGGAGCCTGCTTCTCTCTCTGCCTGTGTCTCTGCCTCTCTCTCTCTCTCTCTCTCTCTGTGACTATCTCTCTGCCTCTCTCTCTCTCTATGAGACTATCGTAAATAAAAATGTTTTTAAAAAAAGGTTTTATTTATCTATTTGACAGAGAAAGAGAGACAGAGACAGAGCACAAGTAGGGGGAGTGTCAGGCAGAGGGAAAAGGAGAAGCAGGCTCCCCCTGAGCAGGGAGCCCCAATCAGGGCTTGATCCCAGGACCCTAAGATCATGACCTGAGCTGAAGGCAGATGCCTAACTGACTGAGCCATCCAGGAGCTCCCAAGTTATTATTTCTAACAAAAATTTAACACTAAGTTTTTCCTACATTATTTTATTTTATTTTTGTACCTTTTTTTTTGTCTGTGAAAATCTTCCTTTTAATGACATTAACCTATTTATTTTTGTCTACAACACACATAAAATAAATAACACTAGAAATGTCCCAGATTACTACTACTAATAAATGTACTTAATAAATATCTTTAGATTTTTATTTCCTAATATTTTTTATTCCTAGAATAGATCTTATTAAGATTGGGTGGTCAGAGCACTGTGTTCAAAAGTTACTTGAAGTCAGATCTGCCTTCAGGCTCAGGTCATTGATCTCCAGGTCCTCGAATCAAGCCCCATGTCAGGCTCCCTGCTCACTGGGGAGTCTGCTTCTCCTTCTCTCTCTGTCTTTATGCACCATTCTCTCTCTCTCAGATGAATAAATAAAATCTTTTTTAAAAAGTTACTTGAAGTATTTTTTATAATATAGTTATCTTATTAATATATAGTTAGTTCATTTTTCTATTTTGATTACAATTTGCAGTTTGCTTCCTTTTACTTTTGATATTATTTTTATGTGTAAATATTTAATTATGTTAAAAATTTTATGTCCAACTCCACCCTTTCCCTCCCATCCACTGTAAATAAGCATTTTCAGTAGTTTCTGGTTCATCCTTTTCTTGGTTCTTTATGGATAATTATCTGTTTTCCCACATGAGAGCTTATTAAGTTATTAAACATCTGCACCTTGATTTTACCTGTAAAATATGGACTAGATACCAATTCTTCATTAATTTATACAATTTTTTTTCTCATTATTTCTAACACCTACTTAGTACTTATTTTTGTAAGGTGCTATGTGAACTTCCTGTTATGATCTAGGTGATACAGAAGTTATTGTTATCAGAAAAATGCTTCTTATTTTATTTTTTAAAGATTTTATTTATTGGGGCACCCGGGTGGCTCAGTCAGTTAAGTGTCTGTCTTTGGCTCAGGTCATCATCTCGGAGCCCTGGGATGGAAACCCACATCAGGACCCCTGATCAGTGGAGGATCTGCTTCTCCTTCTCCCCCTACTTATCTTTCTGCCTAGCTGTGATCTCTCTCTGTTAAATAAATAAAATCTTTTAAAAGTTTTTATTTATTTATTTGAGAGGAAGGGGAGGAGAAGGAGAGAGAGGGGGAGCATGCACTTGCACAGGATCAGAGGAAGAAGCAGACTCCCTGTTTCTCTCCCAAGAAGTCATACTTCCTTCTCTCTATCTATTGGGAATAGGAAGGCAACAAGTGAGACAGAGCTCTTGTGGAGTTTCAGAGATTCAAATCTCTCTAATGAAATGTAGAATTACAGAGAAACAGAGTAGAGGAAAATATTGACATCTAAGAAAGAAAACATAGATGGAGACTCATGAACACCATCCTCATCCCATGTGGTAATGGAGTCTCTGGCTGATGGCCTTACACCACCTGTACAACTGGAGCACATTGCTAAATGGCTTTCAAGACTAACTTCTTTTTACATACCAAAGTCCCTTTCTAAACTTGTCTGAAATAAGTAATGGAGAGGAAATGACAGACTGAAAAACTGTCTAGAAGTTACAATTTTAGGATATGATGATTGATTGCTTTGGACGAGGATTTGTAGAAATTCGGGAAATTATGTGTCAACCATGGTACACATCAGAATCCCTCAGAGAGCTTTTTCAAAGTTAACTTTCCAAGGCCCCACCCCAACCCTGGTGAATCAGAAGCTCTGTGACTGTGTCCAAGGCTGCTGGCATATATGCACTTGTGGAAAGAGATGAGGATATGGAGTATGAGGTGTGAAATGGTACCTCTCCATGCTCTCAGAAGGAACATTTTTCATATAGGCTTATTGACCATTCAAATTTATTCATTTTTCATATTGTATTTTTAAAATGTATCATTGCCCTTTTAAAAGGATTCTTTATATAATGTGATAAAATCCTTTGGCAGCTATATGTATGACAGATAATGTTCTCAGATTATAGCTTGTCTTTGCATTTTGTTTAAAGCATGTTTTAACTTACAGTAATTTTTTTTTTAAGATTTTATTTATTTGAGAGAGAAAGAGCAAGTACGAGGGAGGAGGGCCAGAGGGAGAAGTAGAAGCAGACTCCCCGCTGAGCGAGGGGCTTGAACACAGGACCCTGAGATCATGACCTGAGCCGGAATCAGATACTTTAACCAACTGAGTGACACAGGTGTTCCTAAAGTAATTTTTAAATTTTAATATAGCTAAATGTACCAATCTTACCTTTTTTTGGGGGGGGGGGAGCACATTCTTCAGACAGTATTTCCCTGAGCTAAAGTCATCATCTCTATTGTCTTCTATAACTTCTTAAAACTTTTATATTTTCACCTTTCAGTCCTGAATCCTTTTAGAACTATTTAAAGTAGTTAAAAAGTAGTAATGAAGTAAAAATTTCATTTTATTTTATTCCACATGTGTTCATATATATTTTTTTCCAGCAGTATTTTTTCTGGTAATTCTATAACTTTTATTCAATTATTTCAAAAATATTTGTTGAATTTCCAGCAATATTTATTAGCAGTTAGGCCATCATTTCACAAGTCTGTCTGTGAAACATAGAAGAGACACTAGTTGATGCAATGAAGGAAGCAGGTGAGGAAGGGACTGAAAGCTTTCAGTCTATTTTCAGGAAAAGCTCTAGGGACAGAGCTGGCTTTACAGGTGGATGGTCTGTGCAAGTACCTGCTTAAATTCAGGATCTATGGAAAGGCCTGAGTTTGGTGTAATGGTCTGCTACTGCCATATTGAACTTTTAATGATATTTGAACATGAAACCTTTTTAATTTTGTACTGGGTGTACGAGGCCCTACAAATTATGTCTAGGGAACATTGTCTGGCAGCATTTGTGTTTAGCTTGCTCTTATAATTTTCCATCTTGCATTGGCTGGGGGGGAGTCTTACAAGTTTCAGGATATCCACCTGTTCTTTTATTTAAGACTAGATTTTACTTTTTGCTTTCTTTTCCAATATGAAAAACTTTGAGTTAATTCTTCAGATAAAAGGATCAAAAAACAATTTATATGTTGGCTTTCAGGAAAGATACCATATTACTGTGTGATTTATTCTACTGTGAAAAAAAAGTGATAGAAACAATCAGTATGCAATCTGGCTAACAAAAGGATGGCATAAGAAAATGTATGTGGTGATTATCAAACATAGAGATTATTGTCACTCAAGCATTTTCTTAACCCACACTGACTGAATTTCTTTCCTCCCCATAGAAGTCTACCAGTTAGAAATATAATTTCATAAACTACTAAACCACAGGAGCCTTCCTACAGAGACCAATGACCCTCTACTTTGCCTCCTATCTACGTCTAGCTGAGGTCGATAAACTCAGTACCTGAGAACTCTGGTTGGTGAGGAGCAAAGAAGAAAGTAAGGGGAGATGATTTAGATCTCAAGAGAAGGATACTCAGTTCATTCCACAGTGAGATTCTTTGGACAATATTACAGCATCTTCATCTTATGGGTAAGCAGCCCTGTAAATAATGGTGGAAACCTGATCATTTCAAAAACCTACCCCACTTTAATTGGATGTGCCTGGCAAGAGTGGATACCTTGTGGTTTGAAAGAAGCATTACTCCATTTCTCATAAAAGTGGAAGTAGATAAGTGGGAGTAATGATAGATTGCACAGCCTGGTGTGGGAGAGACAAAGGAAAGTAGAAGCTGGGGAAGTTCATAGCCATGAGGGTATCTACGTTTGAGCAGACACTAGAGACAGAAAAGCAAGATCTGTCCTTCCCTGAGCCAGGGCCCTGGGAGTCGGGAGAGACTGGGCTTCACGTTATACATGAAAGGTAACCTGACTTGTTTCTCACCAAGGAAAATTTGTAAAATTTTAAATTATTCAATTTAAATGTGTGATATTTATCTGGAAAAGTGACAAAAAAGTATTCAAGGGCAAAAATTAGTTAATGAAATAAAGAAAATGGTTTTCTACCAGTAGAGGGACCCATTTCTTCTGGTAATATCTTTCATTTCTTCCTTTTTGGAAGTCATTCTTGCTATCCATTGGTGATCCCAGGCATTCTAAATCATTCCTATATGCTTGGGGTTCCACAGGATGACAAAGGTAAGTAAGGGCTGTGATCATAAGGAGTGGTGTCCAAGAGCAGGAAAGTGGAGCACAGTCACTGGAATATAAACATGAGCTAGGAAAGAACAGAGCCTGAGTATCTTGAGGTAGGGTATGTTTGTAGCAGGGTTTGAGGAGCACAGAGTGACAAGACACAGAACTGTGAGAAAGATGAAATAAACTAAATCAATTCGGGAGTCCTAAGTAATAAACAAGAAATCAAAGAAAAGGAGATCCAAGAGTAGAAGATTCATGAGATGTTCTGGCCAATGGACTGAAGTCTGTAGGGACAAATCTCTTCTTTGCTAGGAAAAGAGTATAGAGAGGTAAGAAGAAGGGATTACATCATTTCACATCTAAAGCTGTGGATGTTTTTCTTCCTTCTAGTAGAGAATGGAATTTTTCCATCAGTAGGTCAAAATCCAATAGTAAAGATGAAATCAACTTAGTAACTGAGGACTAACATTAAGAGACCAGTTAGAAGAGAACAAACAGGGAATAATAGGATTGCAAGCATCATTGACTATTAAGTAATTTGTGAAACTTACTATAAAGTAAGTTGGGGGGTCTATAAAAGCATATGGAAAAAATTATTTTAAATATAGACTCCAAAGAAATTCTAAGTTCCTTCCAGCTCTAATATATTTAGGTCATTGGATTCTGAAGACAGGAAGAGGTTACTCCAGGAGAATGAAATAAGGGCAAAACAGGGAAACTAAATGATTTCAGAAACAAACTTTACATACACAAGATGGAAAAAAAATGTGCTGTAGTCATATAGAATTGTTTGTGTAGTGAAAAAAAAACTTTTCAAGTACTATTTTTACTTAATTTGATCAGGATATACACTTATTTGAACGTTACTTAAACATTTTAGATTCATTTGTTAAGATAGGCATACTGGATGGAGGAAAAAGAGAAATAAGAAAAGATAAACTGTAAAAAATATTCTCTTTAATTCATAGCATAGAGCGGCTACCTATTTAGATCTACAGACTTTTTAAGAATCTACTTTTCTTAATGCATTGCTAGCAGCCATCAAATTGGGCTGCTAAGGGAATAACAAAAGGCTGCTTGCTTGACCAAAAATTTGTAAAAGTGGTAAAACTAATCTTTTGCTAAAATATTATATACAATTCACAAGCATTTATGTTTAACTATACAAATGTTAATCCTTAACTCAGACACTGTCTCAATGAATGGAGGAACACTGAAGCCTGTTAAAACCCAGACAGTGCAGCTCAACCAGGGAAGTGGGCGACAGTATAAACAAATCAAATGCTTAACCTTGCAATGAAGACGTGTCAACCCAAACAGAACTGTACTTCTTATTTTCTTCACATATAATATTGGCAGCACAGAGAGAACTAGCTTTGCTCTGTGAACTGAGCAATGGCATTTATTGTGTTTCTGAATCAGATTCTCTCCTAGAATTACTGACTGGAGTGGAAGTTCATATTTTTATATTCCCGGATATTTTCTTTATTCTAGGAAGTACTTGTGAGATTTCCTTAAAGATGTGTATTTGCAATAACAATAACAAAGGGAAACTAGGAAATGCATAGATTAGCTTTTGCAATATAACAAGCTACCTTAAAATGTAATGGCTTAAAACAACAAGCATTTTTTACTTCTTAAGGTTTTTTGGACTTCTTAGGCAGTTGTCCCTCTCTAAGTGGGCTCAACTAAGGCTTGATGGTTGAGAATGGTCTCATTTGCGTGTCTGATGGTTACCAAGTTGATTGGTCTACAGAGTCCTCATGCAGAAAGGTTTTTCATTCTCCAGAGCTACCCTGGGCTTTGGGTAGTCTCAGGGTTCCAAAGAGCAGCAAGAGAGCAAGATGCAATGTATAGGTAGTTTCTGAATATTTGCATTATACTTACTAAGTTTCCATTACTAAAAGCAAGTTACATTTTAAGAACAAGAATCAAGGGAAGGAAAATGAACTCTCTCTCCATGGAAGAGTTGCAAGTTAGAAAAGATGTGAAGTTAAACTCCATTTTGAGATTTTTGTTTATGTTGTAAGGTAAGTGTCCAGTTTTACTGTTTTGCATTTAGATATCTAGATTTCCCAACACCATTTGTTGAAGAAATTATACTTTCCCCAATGTGTATTCTTGGCATCTTTGTTGAAGACGGTCTATGTGTGGATTTATTTCTGGGCTCTCTGTTCTGTTCCATTGTCCTATAGGTCTGTCTTTATGCCTGTACCATACTGTTTTGATTATGTACCTTTGTAATATATTTTGAAATCATTGTGATGTCTCTAACTTTGTTCTTATTTGTCCAGATTTTGGTTCCATATGAATTTTAGGAGGTTTTTTTTTTTTTCCTTCCTATTTCTATAAAAAATACCACTGGGGTTTTGATAGGAATAGTGTTGAATTTGAAAATCACTCTGGGTAGTATGGACATTTTAGCAATATCAAGTCTTAAATTCCATGAATCTAGGATGTCTTTCCATGTATTTTTGTTTTTAAAATGTCTTTCATCAATAGTTTTTACTTTTCAAAAAAAAATTTTTTTTAGTTTTCAATATACAAGTCTTTCACCTCTTGTTTAAGACTTCACACTATAAAACCCCAAAAAGAAAATATAAAGAAAAAGCTTTTTGACTGTGGTCTTGGCAATGATTTCTTGGCTATCACACCAAAAACACAGGAATCAAAACCAAAAATAGACAAGTGAGACTACATCTAACTAAAGAACTTCTGCACTGTAAAAGATGCCCACAAAATTAAACAACTATTTAGAATGAAGGAAATACTTGCAAATTCTATGTCTGATAAAGGGTTAATCAAAAATAATAATAGCAATAATAATAATCAGATTTTAAAATTGGCAAAGGACTTGAATAAACATTTTTCCCAAGAAGACATACACATGGCCAATAGATGAAAAAGGTGCTCAACGTCACTAATCACCACCAGGGAAAAGCAAATGAAAACTATAATGAAATATCAACTCACACCTATTAGGATAGCTATTATCAAACACATGCACACACAAAGATAATAAAGTGTTAGAGAGTATGTGAAGAAATTGAAATACTTCTTGGGAATGTAAACTGGTATAGTCATTATGGAAAATAGTATAGAAGGTCTTTAAATAATTAAAATATAGATAATATATGATCCAGGAATCCCACTTCTGAGTCTATATCAAAAAGGGTTAAAATGAGCATCTCAAAGATATATTTGTACTACCACAGCATTATTCACAATATTCAGGGTATAGAAACAACCTAAATGTCCATCAATAGAGAATTTGATACACACACACACACACACACTATATCATATATATATATATATATATATATATATATATATATATATATATATAATCAAAATGCTATTCAGCCTTAAAACAAAGGAAAGCCTGCCATATACAACAACATGGATGAACCTGGAGGACATTTTGCTGAGAGAAATCAAGCCAGTTACAGAAGGACAAGTACCGCATGATTCTATTTATAGATATCTAAACTAGTGGAACTTCTCAAACATGAGTAGAGCTGCCAGTGGCTGGGGGCAGAGCATTCGGGGAGCCATTGTCCAACGGTTGTAGAGTTTCAATTATGCAAAATGACTGGGTTCTAAGGATCTGATGTACAACATAGTGCTCATAGCTAACAATACTTTATTGTGTAATTAAGAATTTATTGAGAGGGCTGCTTTTCCATTAAATGTTTTTACCACAAAACAAGAAACAAAGGTATATAGCAAAAGTAAGTGTGCATAGGGAGTGTAAGATCTGTGGCCATGTTTGTAATTTACCATAGGAGTGACAATAGAATTGTTTGAAGAAAAGCAAAAAAAAAAAAAAAGAGTTTAAAATAATAGCATTAAAAATATTTTTTCTGATTTTTCTTTTGACTCCAACCAAAATCTTATGAGGAAAATTAAACATCACTTCTAAAATAGTATCTGAAAATGAAAGGATCAGATTAGATTTTTTAAAGTTTCCATATAGCTAATTTTATGAAATTCTATAATGATATTGATGAAAAGAATCCCATTTTCTAGGCCCTAACATCATTTAGAATTTTAAAGGCACATAGTTTTATTTTTGCCTTTGTTATAACTTTTCTCCAGTGAGAGACTGCCTTGTCCTAAATTCTGTGAATGGGGGTACATCAAGCCCCAAACCTGTAGTCACCTCCAACTACCAATCCTTTCCCCACTGGGGGCTTTTTCATGTTTAGGGCATCATGGTAGATCAGACTTTAGTGATAAGTAGGTGAGGAGTCCATGGTGAGTGGGAGAAGGAAGTGAAAAGGGAAGGATGATGCAGGATATCTCTCCTGGCACCTCTGAAGTCAATTACATATATAGCAAGTTACTGATTTTGCCTGAAGGTAAGATCTACCCTGACCTGTGTTTCATGAGTACTTGGAAACAAACTATGAGCTGTTTATTAAATGGAAATTAAAGATCTCAATGTGTGAAGCCATGCTCATCACTGAGCTCTGTATTGATGATAACATGACATATGCAAATATTCAGAATTTATGGAAAATATTCTCATAAGATGAACCTTTCACTTTTTTTTTTTTTTTTTAAGATTTTATTTGTTTATTCATGAGAGACACAGAGAGAGAGGCAGATGGAGAAGCAGGCTCCCGGGGGGGGGAGCCCAATGTGGGACTCCAGGGTCACGGCCTGGGCCAAAGGCAGATGCTCAACCACTGAGCAACCCAGGTGCCCCTGACCTTTCACTTTTTAGGAAAGTTTCCAATAAGCATAAAGATAGGAGAAGAAAAAGAGGTCCCTGTCATACCCATATTCATTTCCAGGGGAGTGTGTCTGACTGTGCATAGTTACAAATATAATGGTTATACTGGATGTCTTAATACAGCCCAATGATTCAGTGTATAATGTAGCAGCTAATAGGAACTCAAAGTCTGAATCATTACACCTGACTCTGGATTCCAGTTTTACCACTTGCAAACTGGGCACCTTGGGCACCTAATCATTTAACTACTCTAAGCCTAAACTTTCTAATCAATAAGACTATAATAATAATAATATTATTACAAAAGTTTAATATAAGTCATGTGATAGCATATTTTATTAACTATTATTTGTGGTTAATTTTACTCTAAAAGACAATGGGATAATTTTTCTTCTTACCTTTCAGGGAACATGAACAGCCATAATAGCAACTAACAAAAAGGGACAGAGATGAGTCTCAATGCTAAATATGTTTCCACATCTCTAAAAAAATCACAAATATACCTAATGTTTAAAAGAATTCATAAGGGATCCCTGGGTGGCGCAGCGGTTTGGCGCCTGCCTTTGGCCCAGGGCGCGATCCTGGAGACCCGGGATCGAATCCCTCGTCGGGCTCCCAGTGCATGGAGCCTGCTTCTCCCTCTGCCTGTGTCTCTCTACCTCTCTCTCTCTCTCTCTCTGTGACTATCATAAATAAATTTTTAAAAAATTAAAAAAAAAAAAGAATTCATAAGACTAATTTCAAAGAGCTCAAAAATTCCCTAAGATTTCAAAATCTCCCTAAGTTATCCATGTACTATGATTTCCAGTCCTAATGACCTGGTAGTTCTTTAGGTATCTGGTCTAAAGATTGGTGACTAATCCTGTACTTTAGTTAGATAATCAAGCCAGAATCTGAAGGATTATCTTCCATAATATCATTCCAAGTGGTAAAGGAGGAAAACAAGTGAATGCACATATATGATGGTAGTCTAGAAATGGATTATTTTTTAGTTGCCATACTTCCCATTTACTGTCTCAAATAAATGACCAGGTGTTCATGGAAGCCAACTTTGAGGTTTCTACATTCTTTCCATCTTCTCTATAGCCTGGGGCAATACTTAGCTCAGTGAAAGATCTGATTCCCTCAGAGCACAGAAAGAAAGCTGTTTATTATAAGCACTAAGTGCCAAACACATTATTGGAAAAACAGCCAAGATTAGTACACCTTCTTCCACGAGAATACCAGATTTCTTGGTGGTGTTGTTAGTTTTTCCGATTGCATTTAAGAAGACTGTAAAATAATACTGAACATTTTACATGAATATAAAAATCACAGTGAACAAGAGCCACTTTTCCTACATTAGCTACTTATTCTGACTAGGAAAATCAACAAAGCACAAAAATATTGCAGTAGAGCACTCTCAGAAAGAGGACATTAGCCAAGGCTTGATATCAGTCAAGAGTTACAAGTTCACCTAGTACATCACATTGCCAATATTCGTGGTCAGGAAACAGTATTTTGAAACAGCCTAATCCTATGCTAATGAAGGCATTTGAAAGCCATCCAAGGTTGAAGGAATAAAGACGTAAAACAGAAAATCTTTCTTTCTTTGAAAACAGAAAATCTTGATATTATGTATATAAATGTTGACTTTTTACAAACAAAGGAAAAGTACATTTTATACACAGGAACATCACTTGTAACTATAGCCTTGCATTTATAGTTCTTTAAATTTTAATGTTTCAATAATATTTAATGTCAATACTATCTTGAATAGTATCAATGGATGTCAACAGAGATAACAAGCCCTCAAGCTCAGTTGAGATCGTTATCCTTTACAATGTGACAGAACTGAATGCTATTTATTTCTTGCCTAATTTCTTTCAGTGCTTATGACATGATTGAGTGATTGTAACACCACTGAGAAATTGGATTTTTTGCTTTTTTGGTTTTTTTTTTAAGATACAATTGTCTTGAGATTTATAAAAGAACACTCTTAAAGTTTGTCTTTATTTACAATGGAACAGAAAAACTGAACACCTTTTGTTATGGACAAATTTAAGCAAAAATTATCAATTTTTTAAGTGAGGCAAAAGCAAGCTTATTTTAATAACGTTATGCTGAGATAAGCTCATTTTTTCTATATAAAATTAGCTAGAAAACTGCAAAGAATTAAGCTTTTAAAAAATGCCTTCTTTATGATAGAAGATAAATTTCAGAAATTCATCCCTTTGTTGTTTTGATATCTTAAATTTCATCTTTAAAGAAAATGACTAATGTTTAAAGAATTAGGTGTAAATGATTTTATAGAAGCCAGTGAGAATGGCTTCTTATAAATAAACAGAATAAAAATTTCAGGAGGGGGGTGGAAATTTCACCTCAGATATAAGATAGTCACGTGATTTCTACTATATAAATCTTTTCAGTTATAATCTGTATGATTTTGTAATTAGAAAGACTGAAAAAACTGGGTATTTTACTAGTTGCTACTCTTAGCTATATATAAAATATAAGTAAAATACAAATTTATAAAATACCTATCAGCGTGATAATTTTCAACACATTTTTTATTAAGATTTTATTTATTTGAGAGAGTGCAAGGGGGAGGGACAGAGATAGAGGGAGAGGGAGGGAGTCCCAAGCAGGGCTGGATCCCAGGACCCACATCAAAGGCAGAGGCTTAACTGACTGAGCCCGCAGGTGCCCCCACGTCTTCTGCTGTGTTGTGCTGTAGGAGGGTTACGGTCAGTCCCCGGTGCCTAACTGGTTATGCTCACATGATCGGATACACTTAGTGACAGTGGTGCCTAATAAGGAACAAAGACAGTGTATTTTTCTAATCCAGCTTTAGGAAATTGGAAGAGATTTTTATTTTTATTTTTTTATTTTTATTTTTTGGAAGATATTTTTAAATGCTGATCCTTTTTCTTTCTATTTTTTTTTAAAGACTTTATTTATTTATTCATCAGAGAGAGAGAGAGAGAGAGAGAGGCAGAGACACAGGCAGAGGGAGAAGCAGGCTCCAAGCGGGAGCCCGACGCGGGACTGGATTCCGGAACCCCGGGGTCACGCCCTGAGCCGAAGGCGGGCGCTCCACCCCGGAGCCCCGAGTGTCTCTGGCCTTTTCCTAGCAGAGTTTGGCGCATGCCCTAAGGCAGGTAGCGCTGTGGGTCCTAAGGCAAGACGGCAGAGTGATGCTGACATTTCACAATTGAGCTGAATCCATTAACATTTAAGAGACTTTGTTTTGGCTCCTCTCCCCTGTTGAATATTGAGGTTTTCTATAATATCAAGTGGACAAGCTGCTGAACCCTGCCGCACGGACCCGGCGGGGTTCCTGGACAAGGGGTGGACGTGTCGTCAACTCCCCTACAGAACCGAAAGCCTCAGGGTTGAGTGGCCGGGGGAGCGGCCCCTGCTCTGCACCCCGGCGGCCCCAGCTCTGCACCCCGGCGGCCCCAGCTCTGCACCCCGCGGCCTCAGCTCCTGGCCCCCGGCGGCCCAGCTCTGCACCCCGCGGCCCCAGCTCCTGGCCCCCGGCGGCCCAGCTCTGCACCCCGCGGCCCCAGCTCTGCACCCCGGCGGCCCCAGCTCTGCACCCCGCGGCCCCAGCTCTGCACCCCAGCGGCCCCAGCTCTGCACCCCGAGGCCCCAGCTCTGCACCCCGCGGCCCCAGCTCCTGGCCCCCGGCGGCCCAGCTCTGCACCCCGCAGCCCCAGCTCCTGGCCCCCGGCGGCCCAGCTCTGCACCCCGGCGGCCCCAGCTCTGCACCCCGCGGCCCCAGCTCTGCACCCCAGCGGCCCCAGCTCTGCACCCCGAGGCCCCAGCTCTGCACCCCCCGGCCCCAGCTCCTGGCCCCCGGCGGCCCAGCTCTGCACCCCGCGGCCCCAGCTCTGCACCCCGGCGGCCCCAGCTCTGCACCCCGCGGCCCCAGCTCTGCACCCCAGCGGCCCCAGCTCTGCACCCCAGCGGCCCCAGCTCTGCACCCCGCGGCCCCAGCTCTGCACCCCGGCGGCCCCAGCTCTGCACCCCGCGGCCCCAGCTCTGCACCCCAGCGGCCCCAGCTCTGCACCCCGCGGCCCCAGCTCTGCACCCCGGCGGCCCCAGCTCTGCACCCCGCGGCCCCAGCTCTGCACCCCAGCGGCCTCAGCTCTGCACCCCGAGGCCCCAGCTCTGCACCCCGCGGCCCCAGCTCCTGGCCCCCGGCGGCCCAGCTCTGTACCCTGGCGGCCCCAGCTCCTGGCCCCCCACCGCCCAGGGCCCTGATCCCCGCCGCCCAGCACCCTGGTCCCCGCCCCCCAGCGTCCTGGTCCCCGCCGCCCAGCGCCAGCCGAGCGGGCCCCCCGGGAGTCCCACAACAGGACGGGGCCCCGCCGCGGGCCGCTGCTCCACCAACAGCGGTGCCCGCCGGGTCTCGGGGCCTCTGTCGTTGCCGCCCCCGACTTGTTCAGGTGAGTGTGTCCTCTCCACCGCGCCGGCGCCCTCCTGCCTGCGTCACCAGATGCACTGACTCCAGCCCCTGGGGCCTCCCTCAGCCCATCCGTGCAACGCACGTGTGTCAGGCGCGGTGGTGAGCAAGTGTGTGTTCCCAGGAGTCCCCGCCGCCTGGAGGCCCCAGGCTCCGTGATCTGAGGCTCAACGGGTCCTCTACTTCCCCACACGCCTTCCATTGAGGTCCCACAAATTAGTCGGACAGGGATCGGGGGCTCAGCAGCTGTGCGCCCGCCTCCGGCCCAGGGCGTGACCCCGGGATCCGGGATCGAGTCCGCGTCCGCCTCCCCACGGGGACCTGCTTCTCCCTCTGCCCGCGCCTCCGCCTCTCCCTGTGTGTCTCATGAATAAATAAAAGAAATCTTAAACAACAACAACAACAACAAATTAATCTGACAATCCAAAGCAAGCCATGGCTAAAGGTGAGGAATAATGTACTCTAGACAATAACGGGGATGCTAACAACACGACTCATTGAGGCTTTCTATACCAAGAAATGCCAAGTGGTTTATGTACCTCATCTTAAGGAATCCTTTCAACAAAAATACAAGAGAGTTCTTACTTATCATTACCATTTTACAGATGAAACAGTTGCAGAATGGTTCATTTTCTTTTCTTTTCTTTTTTTAAATTTTTTTTTAAGATTGTATTTATTTATTCATGAGACATGGAGAGAGAGAGGCAGAGACACAGGCAGAGGGAGAAACAGGCTCCATGCAGTGAGCCCGATGTGGGACTAGATCCCAGGACCCTGGGGTCAGGCTCTGGGCCAAAGGCAGATGCTAAACCACTGAGCCACCCAGGGATCCCCATTTTCTTTTCTAAATTCAAATAAATAGCAAAGCTAGATTTCAAACACATGTCTATACTAATGATTCTCTATGTACCTATATGCAAACAGGGGTTTTTGAGGTCTGTCTTAAGTGCATATCTGGTAACTTGAGACCTATCAAAAAATCATTATTGTTCAATAACTCAAGCAACTACATATTTTAATTATGTGTTAACAAATCTCCAGACTATGATTAAACATCTATTGGTTCAAAGCTCTTTCTTTGGTGAGGAAAACAATACTTCTAAACGAGGATGCAAAGGGGGAAAGGGATGAAACAAAAGAAATGACACTTACTGACTCTCATTTACATTCAAATCAGTCTCCTGGGTGAAAACTCTATTAAAAGATTTTACCCCAGAGAAAGATAAGAAATTAATTAAGAAACAGGCACTGACTTTCTAATACAATACCATAAAGCTGAGAATTACTTTTTGTGTTGATAATGAGCATCCTCTTTATGTTGAACACGAAGGAGTATAACACATAGGTCTATCCTTAGGGTTGTCCAAATTTCAGAGATCAGCTGCCTTGTAGATACCACGCTGGTTGTACGAGTAAGGTCGCTACGGGAACGCAGAGAAGTCAGCCCTTCACAGTAACGTGGGCCAGGGAACCAGAGGCGGCCCCGTAGTCGTGGCTGGGGATTGTGGATAGAATTTAGAATCACTGTGTCAGGAGAGGACTCTAGACACCAGAATTTCAACTCTCTTTACAGATAATGCAACAGGTACCCCTGCAAATGAAATCAGAACAAAAATAAGAGCACACCAAAGAGCAACTCCATCAATAAAAGGGCAGAAAAAATAATCAACTTCCTGACAAATAAAGCCAAAGAGAATGAATTACACAATAGCTTGGTTTCATAGAAGCTGTGTGTGTGGGGGTGTGCCTGTGTATGTGTGTGTGGAGGTATAAGATGTAGATGAAGAAAGAAAACAGACACATACGCTGATGTCTTATAGAGGTTCATTGTGGAGACATTAAGTATTTTCTTCTGTTTGCCTCTTTTTATTTTTCTTTCTACAAAGAAAAAAAATTATTTGAAACACAAAGATGATCAAAACTAAAAAAAACTCTGAGTGACAATTAACAATGCTTATCTATGTTCACACTCAAGGATTTTCAGTTGACCTCTATAAACAAATTTTCATTTCCTCAGGAACACCTACAGATCTTCAGCAATTATGGAAAGCATTTGTATATTAAAAGTTGAGGTGATAGAAAAACACCTGAAAAGATTATGAGTTACTTCTTTCTTCCGCAATAAGCTGAACATAAAAAATTACTGATTTTACCAATAAATATTGTTTTAATTCCATTCAAATAAATAAGCTAACCCACGAATGCTAGGTGCATGATGACAGGTGATCAATAATATGCAACCAAAGCAAGTCAAATCAAATCTTTTTCATTGTTGGTTTCTTTCTTTTCTATAGCGTTTTTCACTAAGCTTAAGGATTTCTGCCCAACCTCATGAAGAATTAGATCAAAAACTTTCCCTTAGACTTTACCATCTAACATAGTATCTAAGAAGTACCTGATTAAGGAACCAAAATGAAATTCCTCTGGCAGATGTTTTAAAATATACCTTCATTTTATTACTTTGCAATGTGAACTATATTATAAGAATGAATCATCTTTCTGCTTCAGAGATTTTCTTCTTCGTGTTTTTTCTCAAGTGCAGTAAAGAGCACGTAATATAAAAATTTACCATTTTAAAGTGTAAAATTCAATATGTTAAGTTTATTCAAATAGTAGTGAAACAGTTCTCAAGAACTTTTTCATCATTCAAATTTCAAATTTGAAATTCTGTATCTATTAACCAACAACTTCCCTTTCTCTCTCTCTGCCCTAGTCCCTGGTAAACACTACTCTAATTTCTTCTTTACAGACTTCTTTTTTTTTTTTTTTTTCAGACTTCTTATTCTAGGAATCATACAGTGGGTTTTTTTTTTTTTTTTTTTTTGGAATAGCTTATCAAACTTAGCATAATGCCCTGAAGTTCCTTCAATACTGTAGTTCATGACAGCATTTTCTTCCTTTTTAAAGGTGACTAATACTCCATTGCATGTATTCATCACATTTGTTTATCCATTCATCCCTCAAAGGTTACTTGGGTTGCTCCCACCTCTTGGCTACTGTGAATAGTACCACAGTGAACATGGCAGTTACAGGATCTGTTTGAAAGTCTGCTTTTGGGGCACTTGGGGGGCTTAGTTAGTTAAGTGACAAACTTTTCGCTGTGGCTCAGGTCATGGTCTTAGGGTCTTGAGATCAAGACTCATGTGGAGCCCATCGTGGGATTCTGGACGCAGCAAGGAGTCTGCTTGTCCCCCCGCCCCTCCCCCACATGTGTGCAAGTTCACCTTCTCTCTAAAATAAATAAATAAATACAATCATAAAAAAGGAAAGCTTGCTTTCAATTCTTCTTGGATATATACACAGAAATGGAATTGTAAATCACATAGTAGTTCTTTTTTTTTTTTTTTTTTTTTTTTACATAGTAGTTCTTTTTTTAATTTTTTTGAAGACTTCCCATACTGTTTTCTGTGGTAGCCGCTACATGTTTTTGATACATCAATACTGTAAGTTTGTATTTAAAAAGGAGAGAAAGAAAATGGAAAAATCCACTCTTCTTTATTTAAAGAATGCAGAAGTAAAACTCCATATAAAAACTTTTAAAAAGATACATATGTATTTAATTTATGACTGTTAAAATATTTCAGTTGATATTTTAAAAATACAACAAATCAAATATTTTTCCATTAATTCATTCTTTACCACTTACTTGCACTATATGGTAACAGCTTAGGACTGGTATTCTTGGTAGTAAGTACTTCAATTCAGGGAGCCAGGACATGGACAGAGAAGCCACAGAAACAGTCACATGAGAACATTTCATCAGTCCAGGCCTTTGTAAATACTTCGTAAAAAGTCACACTGGTAGTATAAGAAATGGTTAGTAAAATTTAGAGATGAAAGAACTCATATGCCAAAGGTATACAGACCATCTGTAACAGGTTTATTTCAGGAGTGGACATTGCATGTAAAATCAATATTGACTTAAATGGATTTGAAATAAATAGACCTATGTTCATAAGAGTTTTATTTTAAAAATTCCTACTTCTTGAAAATGTCTGAGACAGGATGCCCTTTTATCTCTTAAAAGGACAATTGTTATTGGATTTAGGATAATACACCAACATTCTGCCTGGCAAGCTTCTTATGCTTTGAATTTCTTGATCAGTGAGCGAACTGGGTAGATCCACTGCTTTGTATTTTTAGGCCACAGAACCAAAGCAAAATATTATGTATTAAAAACAAGAATATGGTTAAACAACTTTTAAGGAAAAAATATTAGAGTATACACATATTATTTTATGAATATAGAACTGTTATATTTTATAAATTATATTTTATATATATGGAGAGAGTGTGCATGAGTACCAGCCTTGAAATTATGGATGGTTGTTTTCAAGAGAAAATTTTTTGGTTTTTTTTTTTTTTTAAAGATTTTATTTGTTTGAAAAAGAGCACACGCAGCAGGGATGGGTACAGGAAGAAGTAGACTCCCCGTTGAGCAGGGAGCCCGATGCAGGACTTGACTCCAGGACCCTGATCAAGTCAGATGCTTAACCGATTGAGACACCCAGGCGTCCCTCAAGAGAAAGTTGTAAGGTTGGTTTAAATTTATGGGTTTTCAGGGAAAACATAAAAACAAGCTCTAATCTGCTGAAATATTTTGTTCATTTTTGTTTGCATTCATAAGTATCTTCTCCTCCTTACACCTGTTAAAATAATCTGCTAAAGTAATGACACAGTCAGGTAAGTGAAAGCATTTAGTTTCCATGCAGTTTTAGTTGGGAAGGTTCATTGCATAATTCCAAATCCACTGAAACCTGAAAGATGCAGATGTGTAACTGGATTTTTTTGCCAGCATAAGCCAGATAGTCTTTGGTGTTAGGAAGGAGAAAACAGACCTGAAGAACACCATGATTCATTACTGATATATTTGTTTATCCTCCTGTGTGGCCCATCTGATTTTCAAAGACTCAAATTCCCTGTCTTCACAGTCTTATTCAAAAGAAGATGAAAGCATCTTTGTGGAGTATTACTTTGAATTCTATCACCTGTTTTTGCCTCAATTCATCTAAGAGGACAATTTAGCACATAAACCCCAGAGCCCAGCTAGGGTTAGAAATCCCAGTCCCACCACTTGGGTGGCACGGGACCCCCAGCCAGTGACGTCATGTGTGCTGCACTTCTCTACTTTCCTGGTACATACTTTCGGTTGTTGTGAGAATTACACTAACTAGTGTTGGAGAATATAAAGAATAGAAGTTTTAATTCCTAATATGTAATACTGACTATATAAATGATAATTGAAGACGTAAACTATAAAAAAAAAATGCATTGCCACCTTCTCTAAGAGTTTCCTAGGGTTGTGGTAACAAATTACCGAAAATCAGTGCCTTTGAACAACAGAAATTACTCTCTGACAGTCCTGGAAGCCAAAAGCCCAAAATCAAGATGTGTTTAGTGTTGAACTCTCCTCAAAAGCTCTATGTCCCTGGAGGCAATGACCTGGACCACAGTAAGGGCCACATCTTTGGCCAGCAAATACTCTTATAACGCACACAGTGACCAGTGGACACTTAGTAATTTCAACCTGTTGACTGGCCAAAATGAATCTCGAGTTGCTGCCCATGATATATTTATTTAGTGGGTATTCGATTTGGACAAATGAATACTCTGGCTTGCATCTAGGCAGTGGATGTAAGTAGAGAAGGCAAAGAAGTATTCTAAGAGCCTCAATCCCTTTTGCTTCTAAAAAAAATAGCCCTGCACTTCCTTTCAGCACCACATTTCATGTACCATAGGCTTCAGGGTCTTCAAGAGCCTTGTCACAGGAATGGCAGGTCTCTAAAGCCTATGGACTCTGTTTATAATGATTATGAACAGGAAGTGGGGGGAAAGGCCTGACTTTTGGATACAGGGTTCAAAAAGACTGAGTGCTCGGGTAACTTGTTTTGTGTCTAGGTCTTCTATTCAGATGAACATGAGAAAATACGGACAGTTTTCTAAAATACATTATGAAAACTCTTGCCCCCATCCCATGTGTGTCCGAATGCAAAATAATATGTATGACTTTAAAAAGGAAATCTTTCTTTGCTTCTTTCTGGCTTCTGGGGATTCCACGTATTCTCTCGCTAAGTAACCCCAATCTCTGCCTCTATGCTTCACGGCCTCTATTCTGTTCTCTTTCCTCTTCTGTCTCTTAGAAGGTCAATTGTCATTGGATATCCAGGCCACCTGCATAGTCTTGTACAGTCTCACTTGAGATATTTATTTACATCTGCAAAGACTGGTTTTTTACAAATGAGGTCACAAGTTCCAAGGAGTAGGACATGGTGTTGGCTTTTTTAAAGGACATCTGTCAACACACTATACCTTCTTTCTCTAATGCTTTATTTTATTTATTAGATCTCTTCTCTTTAAAATGAAATTAATATTCATATATAGAGAAATGATCTATTTGAATATCTACATAATTAATAGTTTATTATTTAAAATTAATATGGTTAATTAAAAATTAATGGTTAATGATTAATTAAAAAGCTGCGGCTTTTAAAATAATATTAAGCCTAAATGTTAGTTTTAATATTGCTGAGAAACTGTATTCTAATTTTGTTTGATGAAAAGAAATTCATTACACATGACTTTTCATTCACATCTTTGAACTAAGAATATACTCCAACTTACAGAGCCAATTTTCCAATTATTCATTGTTGCATGTTTCCATAATTTGTCTTTCAACGTCATAATTATGTTATCAGCTTCTTTACTTCCATACTGCAAAAGTGTTAGTCTTAGTTGACATCGTCACCATCTTCTGTTCACACCCTCCTATATATAATGTGCAGTCAAGTACCAGATGGAGAGGCAGACGATAAAAAATCAAAACACGTAATTAATTGCTTCCTGTCTCCAGGAAGTGTTTTAGCCAAAATATAGAAGGTTTGGAAGAAAGAGGACAACTTTCATTTAATTTAGTCATATTCTTGGCTTTTGATCAAGAGGTAATTCTCTCCTTTTTCATCATAGAGAGGAGGCAGAAAAGAATTTAGGGAGGAAAATGAGATAGGAAAGCTAGTCTCAACTGAGCCTGGAGGTCATCCTGCAAATTTACTATTCAGATGAACGCCCATACAGTTACCATAAAAATAATAAGTGTGTTATTTGTGATGATATGGATTGCTGGAAATTATCCATCAATCAATATTAATTTTTTTTAGTTAATGTAATGCCTAACAAAATGTATTTACAAACTAAAAGGGTGATGACTCTTACCTTGAGGCTAGATAAGGTGCAAGATTTACTTTTGTCTGTTAAAGGAAAAGTGAATTGTATGTATGTCAATATATGGAAAGGAAAATTTTCATAAAGGTTTCAATTCATTTATGGTTCTTAATGATATACTACTTTAAAAATGTATAAGTTCTGTATTTAAGGGAGAGGATGTGAAAAGGGCAGTTTTTTCAAAGAGACACTTTGACCCTATAAAGTAACGAGCATGTCAACAGGAAGACATAACAAATTGGGAAAACAAAATTTCTCTGAAATAGCCATTTCATTTGTCTATGAGACAAGTATAATTATAAAAAGCTTTCACCTTTTTTTGATGACTATTTTTTTAAAAGGTTTCATTTATCCATGAGAGACACAGACACAAGGAGAGGCAGCTCCCCGTGGGGAGCTGGATGCAGGACTCGATTCCGGGACCCGGGGTTACCCCTGAGCCCCCAGGGCCCCAAGACCATGACTGTTTTCAAGTGACATTTGATTAGATTGGGTAGATCTATGTCTGTTTAGGATTTGGCAGACTAAATCGCCTTTCTGACAATTTATTCACCTGTCTCCTTCAGTCCTCTCCCTGTGATTTTTTTGTTGCCTTAATTACATAAAATTAAATTTAAATTATTTAATGATTATTTGTTATGTTTTTCTATTATTATTTATATTTGTCTCAAACATCTAATTCGAGATTTTGTTTGTTTGTTTTTTCACTGGTAAGTATCTTCGGGATTTTAATTGAGGGGAAAAAATCCCTATATACTGTATTAATATATTTTCACTACAAAAAGAAAAAAGAAAACCAATATAAACTCCAGAACTTGAGAATTTCCTGTTTTATTGGCTGCTAGTAGTTCTTGAAAAGATGCAGAAATAATACCATTTCATTTAATTTCTTACCAAATATAGTATGATAGGCTTACTTTGTTCATATTTTAAAGTAAATGGGAAGTACTATTGAGGGAAAAAAAGGAGAATCATAAAGCAAATAGTTCATCTAAAATTGTGATCTTTTTAAAAACAAAATTAGAATTACTCAGTTAAAAAAAATCATGTTAAACGCAGAGGACATAAGTGGTTTGGCGTATGTTCTATTGGAGAGGACATCTCCACATTCTTGGCATCAGTCATGTAAGTTGTTCTCTTAATGGTAAGAGAATTGGCCAAGTTCTTTTCTCTCTCTTTCTTCTTTTTTCCCTTTTTTCTTTCCTTCTTTCTCTTTCTTCCATATTTCTTTTCTCCTTCCTTCCTTCCCATTCTCTTCCTCTCCCATTCTTCCTTCCTCTCCTTTTTCTTCAAATATAAACAGTAAAGCAACATTTAAGTTTCACAAACCACCAAAACCAAAAATTTAGGACAAGTGGGAGCAACTCTCATTTCATTTTTGTACCAAAAGACAGGCAGTGGGTCATATGGCATTAAATCATTAAACTTTAATTCATCAAAATATTGCTCAGTGAGTTTTTGATGTTCAAGAGTCCTACTGAATTTTTGGTTATTGATATTAGAAAATGTTTAAGTATCTCTTCATAGAAATTGGAAGTCAATGTGTTTCAGTTTGTGATCCCTAAAGTCAACTATGAGACAAGGACTCATGTGCATAGAGTCTAGGTGATCTTAGGAAATACATGAATGGGGAAGCAGTAAGATGAGTGAGACAGAAATGGAAGAAATGCCAGGAAAATGTATATTAATGAGAGGGTTTCTGCTGTGGCAAATGATGCTCCTTTCTGTTGACTCCCTTCTGAGAAACTATGGGGCGCTTGCCTGTCATCCACCAATTGTCACTCACCAAATCTTCCACTGGTTAAGGGTTGACCCTGGGGGTGTGAAATCCTGAGCACATCACTGCTTTGAAACTAGAATGGGCCTCAAAGAGGCAAACTGATAGAGGTATTTGCAGCGGTACTCTATCACAAGGCTGAAAATGGTTTGCCACAGTCCCAAGGGGATACGGAGGAGATTCAAGAATCTTCTCCAAAGCTTTGGCTAATATTTAACCCCCCCAAATATTTATGTTTGGATCAAAACCCAGAGTCCATGAAATTTTAGAGAATACTGAAGTGAACCACTGATCCACATTATAAAACTAGGAAAAAATTCCTGTAAAAATGGCATTTTTCTGGATGTTCCTGAAAAATCCATTCTAGTTCCCATAAACAGTCAGTCTTAATCTTTCAAAATCATTTTTTCTTTCCTTCATTTACAAACGAAATGAGGAACTTTTAGTAGCTCTTTAAAAGAATCTTTAATTGAAAATTGAGTCAGTGACTGAAATGTAAATCCCTTTGAGTTCTAAGATGTTATCATTACCTCCTTTGTTTTTCTTTAAGCTCTCAGTAGCAGTTAAAGGTATGTATTTATATTCGATTCAGTCTATTTTTGTTCTTTGGTAGTAATACCTAGGATATGCCTTAGATGTTTGGAATATGCCATCAAAACTACCACAAAATTAGAATAATTCCATCTCCTTTGCTTAGCAATCCTTTGCTTAGCCAACAGAAATGTACTCTCTGTGAATGGACTTTGCACTTTGGGCCAATATTTTGGAAACAGAAAGTCTAGCCATTGTGTCTCTAGGACCCTTGTTTATATGCTTGCATAGTTTATTAGTAAACACAGCTGAATAACCAAAATTCAAAGCAGATTCTTGAACAAGCAAATTTGACCTCAGTAATCATGACACTACGTTCACCCTGCAATGGATCCGTTTTCCTTCTCACCCAGCAAGCTGAGTATTAAACTGTGTGACAATATAATAAGATCCTTTTTATAGGGAACAACCATGCCTGCGAAGAAAACTACTGACTGATCATTAACCTTTAGAAACAAAATTTTGGCTTCATTGTCAATGATTCAAATTCTAAGGGGAAGTATTCAATTAATACTGTCAAGATGCATGATACAGAAAAACATTTTGTTGACTCAGAATTAAATTATGTCAAAAAAGAAAAAAACAGAAGGAAACTGTCACAGACCAATCTGGACTGTCTCAACTCTGGCTTCCTGGTAATAGAATCATCTTTTAATAATGTATAAACTGAGTGTAATTAGCAAATCAGTTGCACCCATGACCACTGTGCCTGAAAATATGTGCACCATAGCATATTTCTTTCATATTTTCTCCTGCTCTGTTTCATGTTCAAATAATAACTCATTTGTACAAATGGATGAAAACAGGGAGTAATAGTGGGAGGCTGTTTAGGAATCAAAACACTTTTAAATAGCACAGCTGTTCTGATACTGTGATCATGCCAGCTATTTCTGATGGTGAGGTGATGGTAAGAGAACAAACTTTCAGTACAACTATTTTGCAAACTATGTTTCCGCCACCGGGGCATGCACTTATCTCTCAGTGTGAGGCACCCCATATGCACACACTGAAAAGATGCCAATTAAATACATGTGCCTTTGTAAGATCTATGTTTATTAATGCGATTCTTGGTACTTCCTACCCATGGGGCAGAAGCTGAACACCAGGCAAGAAGAGTCCTCACTCAAAGAAGTGAACTATGCATTTCATATATATATTTTTTTCATATATTCTCTCGGCTTCATTTCCTAAAGAAATCAAAATAAACGATTCATACAGTCTCAGGAACAGTCTGTGATTTGCTAGCCATTTGCTCCCTCCTACAGCCATACTTTCCACCTATAAGCTCATATCTGAGACTTGTGACCCTGAACCTTTCTCCTTGAAGTGGATCATGCAGCTTTCTTACCTGAAGGGGACATACAGGCAGAGACTAAGAATGTGAACTTTTGAAGTAAACCCACTTGTGTGATGATTCCTAAGTAGGTGACTCCCTTTACTGTCTTGTGTCTGTTTCTTCACTATTTTTTTCATTGATGTGTGTATCATGATAGTCTCCAAAGGGTTATTGTCAGGACTATGTGAATGAAGTAAAATTAGTGTCTGATCTGTAGTAAGTGTTCCATAAATTTATTTATCATCGACACGAAACATTTTCCATTTAACCATGGCTGGCCTCATACGTAGAAATGTGGTGTGTTGCCTAGTGTTAATCAGAGGGCTAAGGGGCACTGGAGGGCTCAGTGGTTGAGCATCTGCTTTTGGCTCAGGTCATGATCCTGGGGTCCTGGGAGCAAGTCCCGCATTGGGCTCTCTCAGGAGATTGCTTCTCCCTCTGCCTGTGTCTCTGTGTCTCCTATGAAAAATAAACAAAATTTTTTAAAAAAAATGAAAGGGCTAATGTGAAAGCCTAGTTTATTGCCAAAACATTATCCCACTTTCACAGTATTCAACATTAAATTACAGTCCAGATTCCTCAGAAAAGTAATGTAAACTGTATAAATACACTGTTAAAATCTATTCCTAGCCTTGCACATTAGAAAACAAGGTTATTAAAACATAGCTAACCGGAAACAATCTGACAAAATTTTAATATTTTCTCTAAATCCCCTGTTATCGTACTAATCCTTTTATTATATCTCTTTACAAATTTTCTCTTGCTTAACAAAAACTCTTATTGGTAGGGGCAATATTTAAGTCATCTTTGACTATCTGTACTTCATACATCACTTCACCAGTGGGAGTGTTGGCCTTAATGTGTTGCATTTTCTCACGGGAGTTAATGTGATGTCGTTCATAAACCTCTAAAACCATTAAGTCCAGAAAAAGAAAAGTTCACTAATGTGATTACCTCATCCCAAATGAAGGGATAAAAAAATAAAGTTTTATGAAAAGGAACCTATGGCCGTGAGCCATCTGTCAATTAGCATAAACCGTGTTTTTCCCCCCCAGTGTTTTTCAGATAGCAAGGCTTAGCAATTGTCCTTTTGCTAAACATTGTAGAAGATCTCAAATCAACTTTAAGTGAATTCAAAGAATATACAGGAGGGGGAGGGGCAAGATGGCTGAAGAGTAGGGTCTCCAAATCACCTGTCCCCACCAAATTACCTAGAAAACCTTCAAATTTTCCTGAAAATCTATGAATTCGGCCTGAGAATTAAAGAGAGAACACCTGGAATGCTACAGTGAGAAGAGTTCGGCTTCTATCAAGGTAGGAAGACGGGGAAAAAGAAATAAGGAAACAAAAGGCCTCCAAGGGGGAGGGGCCCCGCGAGGAGCCGGGCTGAGGCCGGGGCGAGTGTCCCCAGGACAGGAGAGCCCCGTCCCAGAGAAGCAGGAGCTGCACCGACCTTCCCAGGCGGAAAGGGGCTCGCAGGGAGTTGGAGCAGGACCCAGGAGGGCGGGGATGCCCTCGGGCTCCCGGGGACACTAACAGACACCTGCGCCCCGGGAGAGTGCGCCGAGCACCGTGGAGGGGGCTGCGCGGCGGGAGCAGCTGAGGGGGGGGTCGGGGGAGGCTCCGCGGAGGGGGCTGCGGGGCGGGAGCAGCTCGGAGGGGCTCGGGCGGAGGAAGAGGCTCCGTGCGGAGGGGGCTGCGCGGCCGGGAGCAGCTCGGGGGGGCTCGGGGGGCGGCTCCGCGGAGGGGGCTGTGGGGCCTGAGAGCGAATCCACCAGTGCAGACCGGGAGCACAGGGCGCCAGGACACAGCCCAGGATCCGGCCTCCCCCGGGACAGGCAGAGGCCGGGAGGGCCCAGGACAGCGAGGACGCTCCTGCCCCAGCTGAGCAGATCAGCGGCCCCGCCCCGGAGCCTCCAGGCCCTGCAGACGGAGAGCTCCGGAGTTCCTGCGGGGGTTGACTCCAGGGCTCCAGAGCTGGCCCCGCCACTGGGGCTGTTCCTCCTGCGGCCTCACGGGGTAAACAACCCCCACTGAGCCCTGCACCAGGCAGGAGCAGAGCAGCTCCCCCAAGTGCTAACACCTGAAAATCAGCACAACAGGCCCCTCCCCCAGAAGACCAGCGAGACGGACAAGTTCCAGGGGAAGTCAAGGGACTTAAAGTACACAGAATCAGAAGATACTCCCCCGTGTTTTTTTTGTTTGTTTTGTTTTGTTTTGTTTCGTTTTGTTTTGCTTTTTGATTTGTTTCCTTCCCCCACCTTTTTTTTCCCATTCTTTCTTTTTCTTTCTCTTTTTCTTCTTTTTTTCTTTTTTCTTCTTTTTTTCTTTTTTCTGTTTCTCTTTTCTTTCCTTCTTTCTCTCCTCTCTTTTTCTCCTTTTCCCAATACAACTCGCTTTTGGCCACTCTGCACTGAGCAAAATGACTAGAAGGAAAACCTCACCTCAAAAGAAAGCATCAGAAACAGTCCTCTCTCCTACAGAGTTACAAAATCTGGATTACAATTCAATGTCAGAAAGCCAATTCAGAAGCACTATTATACAGCTACTGGTGGCTCTAGAAAAAAGCACAAAGGACTCAAGAGACTTCATGACTGCAGAATTCAGAGCTAATCAGGCAGAAATTAAAAATCAATTGAATGAGATGCAATCCAAACTAGAGGTCCTAGCGACGAGGGTTAACGAGGTGGAAGAACGAGTGAGTGACATAGAAGACAAGTTGATGGCAAAGAGGGAAACTGAGGAAAAAAGAGACAAACAATTAAAAGACCATGAAGATAGATTAAGGGAAATAAACGACAGCCTGAGGAAGAAAAACCTACGTTTAATTGGGGTTCCCGAGGGCCCCGAAAGGGACAGAGGGCCAGATTATGTATTTGAACAAATTCTAGCTGAAAACTTTCCTAATCTGGGAAGGGAAACAGGCATTCAGATCCAGGAAATAGAGAGATTCCCCCCCCTAAAATCAATAAAAACCGTTCAACACCTCGACATTTAATAGTGAAGCTTGCAAATTCCAAAGATAAAAAGAAGATCCTTAAAGCAGCAAGAGACAAGAAATCCCTGACTTTTATGGGGAGGAGCATTAGGGTAACAGCAGACCTCTCCACAGAGACCTGGCAGGCCAGAAAGGGCTGGCAGGATATATTCAGGGTCCTAAATGAGAAGAACATGCAACCAAGAATACTTTATCCAGCAAGGCTCTCATTCAGAATGGAAGGAGAGATAAAGAGCTTCCAAGACAGGCAGCAACTGAAAGAATATGTGACCTCCAAACCAGCTCTGCAAGAAATTTTAAGGGGGACTCTCAAAATTCCCCTTTAAGAAGTCCAGTGGAAAAATCCACAAAAACAGGGACTGAATAGATATCATGATGACACTAAACTCATATCTTTCAATAGTAACTCAATGTGAACGGGCTTAATGACCCCATCAAAAGGCGCAGGGTTTCAGACTGGATAAAAAAGCAGGACCCATCTATTTGCTGTCTACAAGAGACTCATTTTAGACAGAAGGACACCTACAGCCTGAAAATAAAAGGTTGGAGAACCATTTACCATTCGAATGGTCCTCAAAAGAAAGCAGGGGTAGCCATCCTTATATCAGATAAACTAAAATTTACCCCGAAGATTGTAGTGAGAGATGAAGAGGGACACTATATCATACTTAAAGGATCTATCCAACAAGAGGACTTAACAATCCTCAATATATATGCCCCAAATGTGGGAGCTCCCAAATATATAAATCAATTAATAACCAAAGTGAAGAAATACTTAGATAATAATACACTTATACTTGGTGACTTCAATCTAGCACTTTCTAACCTCGATAGATCTTCTAAACACAACATCTCCAAAGAAATGAGAGCTTCAAATGATACACTGGACCAGATGGATTTCACAGATATCTACAGAACTTTACATCCAAACTCAACTGAATACACATTCTTTTCAAGTGCACGTGGAACTTTCTCCAGAATAGACCACATACTGGGTCACAAATCGGGTCTGAACCGATACCAAATGATTGGGATTGTCCCCCGCATATTCTCAGACCATAATGCCTTGAAATTAGAACTAAATCACAACAAGAAGTTTGGAAGGACCTCAAACACGTGGAGGTGAAGGACCATCCTGCTAAAAGATGAAAGGGTCAACCAGGAAATTAAGGAAGAATGAAAAAGATTCATGGAAACTAATGAGAATGAAATTACAACCGTTCAAAATCTTTGGGATGCAGCAAAAGCAGTCCTAAGGGGGAAATACATCGCAATACAAGCATCCATTCAAAAATTGGAAAGAACTCAAATACAAAAGCTAACCTTACACATAAAGGAGCTAGAGAAAAAACAGCAAATAGATCCTACACCCAGGAGAAGAAGAGAGTTAATAAAGATTCAAGCAGGGATCCCTGGGTGGCACAGCGGTTTGGCACCTGCCTTTGGCCCAGGGCGCGATCCTGGAGACCCGGGATCGAATCCCACGTCGGGCTCCCGGTGCATGGAGCCTGCTTCTCCCTCTGTCTGTGTCTCTGCCTCTCTCTCTCTCTCTCTCTCTCTCTGTGACTGTCATAAATAAATAAAAGTTAAAAAAATAAATAAATAAAAATAAAATAAATAAAGATTCAAGCAGAACTCAAAGAAATCGAGACCAGAAGAACTGTGGAACAGATCAACAGAACCAGGAGTTGGTTCTTTGAAAGAATTAATAAGATAGATAAACCATTAGCCAGCCTTATTAATAAGAGAGAGAAGACTCAAATTAATAAAATCATGAATGAGAAAGGAGAGATCACTACCAACACCAAGGAAATACAAACGATTTTAAAAACATATTATGAACAGCTATACACCAATAAATTAGGCAATCTAGAAGAAATGGACGCATACGTGGAAAACCACAAACTACCAAAACTGGAACAGGAAGAAATAGAAAACCTGAACAGGCCAATAACCAGGGAGGAAATTGAAGTAGTCATCAAAAACCTCCCAAGACACAAGAGTCCAGGGCCAGATGGCTTCCCAGGGGTATTCTATCAAACGTTTAAAGAAGAAACCATACCTATTCTACTAAAGCTGTTTGGAAAGATAGAAAGAGATGGAGTACTTCCAAATTCGTTCTATGAGGCCAGCATCACCTTAATTCCAAAACCAGACAAAGACCC
This sequence comes from Canis lupus baileyi, assembly GCF_048164855.1. Lineage (NCBI taxonomy): Eukaryota > Metazoa > Chordata > Mammalia > Carnivora > Canidae > Canis > Canis lupus. The sequence goes on from NC_132858.1 coordinate 31,757,634, forward strand.
CACCAAAAAGGAGAATTACAGATCGATATCCTTGATGCACATGGATGCAAAAATTCTCAACAAGATACCAGCCAATAGGATCCAACAATACATTAAGAAAATTATTCACCATGACCAAGTAGGATTTATCCCCGGGACATAAGGCTGGTTCAACATTCGTAAAACAATCAGTGTGATTCATCATATCAGCAAGAGAAAAACCAAGAACCATATGATCCTCTCATTAGATGCAAAGAAAGCATTTGACAAAGTATAGCATCCATTTCTGATCAAAACTCTTCAGAGTGTAGGGATAGAGGGAACATTCCTCAACATCTTAAAAGCCATCTACAAAAAGCCCACAGCAAATATCATTCTCAATGGGGAAGCACTGGGAGCCTTTCCCCTAAGATCAGGAACAAGACAGGGATGTCCACTCTCACCACTGCTATTCAACATAGTACTGGAAGTCCTAGCCTCAGCAATCAGACAACAAAAAGACATTAAAGGCATTCAAATTGGCAAAGAAGAAGTCAAACTCTCCTTCTTCACCGATGACATGATACTCTACATAGAAAACCCAAAAGTCTCCACCCCAAGATTGCTAGAACTCATACAGCAATTCTGTAGCATGGCCGGATACAAAATCAATGCCCAGAAATCAGTGGCATTTCTATGCACTAACAATGAGACTAAAGAAAGAGAAATTAAGGAGTTAATCCCATTTACAATTGCACCCAAAAACATAAGATACCTAGGAATAAACCTAACCAAAGATGTAAAGGATCTATACCCTCAAAACTATAGAACACTTCTGAAAGAAATTGAGGAAGACACAAAGAGATGGAAAAATATTCCATGCTCATGGATTGGCAGAATTAATATTGTGAAAATGTCAATGTTACCCAGAACAATATACACGTTTAATGCAATCCCTATCAAAATACCATGGACTTTCTTCAGAGAGTTAGAACAAATCATCTTAAGATTTGTGTGGAATCAGAAAAGACCCCGAATAGCCAGGGGAATTTTAAAAAAGAAAACCATAGCTGGGGGCATCACAATGCCAGATTTCAGGTTGCACTACAAAGCTGTGGTCATCAAGACAGTGTGGTACTGGCACAAAAACAGACACAATGATCAATGGAACAGAATAGAGAACCCAGAAGTGGACCCTGAACTTTATGGTCAACTAATATTCAATAAAGGAGGAAAGACTATCCATTGGAAGAAAGACAGTCTCTTTAATCAATGGTGCTGGGAAAATTGGACATCCACAGTCAGAAGAATGAAACTAGACCACTCTCTTTCACCATACACAAAGATAAACTCAAAATGGATGAATGATCTAAATGTGAGACAAGATTCCATCAAAACCCTAGAGAAGAACACAGGCAACACCCTTTTTGAACTCGGCCACAGTAACTTCTTGCAAGATACATCCACGAAGGCAAAAGAAACAAAAGCAAAAATGAACTATTGGGACTTCACCAAGATAAGCTTTTGCACAGCAAAGGATACAGTCAACAAAACTAAAAGACAACCTACAGAATGGGAGAAGATATTTGCAAATGACATATCAGATAAAGGGCTAGTTTCCAAGATCTATAAAGAACTTATTAAACTCAACACCAAAGAAACAAACAATCCAATCATGAAATGGGCAAAAGACATGAAGAGAAATCTCACAGAGGAAGACATAGGCCAACATGCATATGAGAAAATGCTTTGCATCACTTGCCATCAGGGAAATACAAATCAAAACCACAATGTTATACCACCTCACACCAGTGAGAATGGGGCATATTAACAAGGCAGGAAACCACAAATGCTGGAGAGAATGCAGAGAATAGGGAACCCTCTTGCACTGTTGGTGGGAATGTGAACCGGTGCAGCCACTCTGGAAAACTGTGTGGAGGTTCCTCAAAGAGTTAAAAATAGACCTGCCCTATGACCCAGCAATTGCACTGTTGGGGATTTACCCCAAAGATACAGATGCAATGAAACGCCGGGACACCTGCACCCTGATGTTTATAGCAGCCTTGGCCACAATAGCCAAACTGTGGAAGGAGCCTTGGTGTCCATCGAAAGATGAATGGATAAAGAAGATGTGGTTTATGTATACAATGGAATATTACTCAGCTATTAGAAATGACAAATACCCACCATTTGCTTCAACGTGGATGGAACTGGAAGGTATTATGCTGAGTGAAATAAGTCAGTCGGAGAAGGACAAACATTATATGTTTTCATTCATGTGGGGAATATAAATAATAGTGAAAGGGAATATAAGGGAAGGGAGAAGAAATGTGTGGGAAATATCAGAAAGGGAGACAGAACGTAAAGACTGCTAACTCTGGGAATTGAACTAGGGGTGGTAGAAGGGGAGGAGGGCGGGGGGTGGGAGTGAATGGGTGACGGGCACTGGGGGTTATTCTGTATGTTGGTAAATTGAACACCAATAAAAAATAAATTAAAAAAATAAAAGAATATACAATTATTCATGTTCAACATGAGTTCTTCTGAAGTTGATAGTTAAAACCCCTTAGAATCCTGAAATATTTCCCAACCAGTTGTAACAAAATATTATCCTTCCCTAAAGTGATATGAAGTCATGAGTATACTTGCAGAAAATTTGTGGATTTACCTATACTTAATGGGGACAAAAAAAATAGCAGAAAATATACTATAGGTTGGTGAATCCAAAGAATCAGAGTCAGCATTAAAAGCAACACCTTTCAAAAGATAGTCACATTGTAATGTAACAGGGATCTTGGAGATTTCAACATCAATACTCCCAATTTTTGATAATGAAATTGAGGTCTCCTGAAGTAAAATAAATTACATGAGGTTCTAAGTGTAGTGATGAAATCAGTCCTAAGACTTAAAACGCTGGACTCAAAAGTCCAACTCCATTCATTGTAATATGCTACAAAGACTGGGAAGAAAACACTGAGAAATAAAAGAAAAGACACTAGTCCTCCAAAGACCAAATGAAATATAGAACTAAAGTAACACGTTTAACTGAATGGAAAACAGTGGAATGAGATATACCAGAATAATCATGTTAACAAGATCATTGGAAGAAATTTGTGGATGAAAAGAAATTATCAACTAGAATTTACTGAAAGAAAAATTCGTATATTTAAGCCTGAATTAAATGGCTTTTATTGGCTTTATATGTATTGTACAGTGGTTAAGATTAGTTGCAGAGCTGAAGCTTCTCTGAAGTGTAGTGGATGACGTGAGAGAGCAAAGCTACTAGAAGACATGGCAGTGGAGAGGAGAGGAAAAAATGGAGTTTCAAGAGCTTGAGTTTATTCTTAGTGACACCACCATAAATGAACCATAAGATATGTTCCAAGGTCCCCATTTTGTCAAATATCTGCTAGAGAAGAAACTTTGCACAGAATAACATGGTAAATACTATTCTGTGTGATGATTCAGGCCAGGACACAGTCTACTTAAATATACAGGCGGGGGTTTATGGAGTAGGCCTGGTCTGGAACGAAACTTATAAACTAAGTGGGATGAACACTTGGTTAATGACGTAAGCTGCAAGCTCCTCAGGAGGTTGGGAGTACAAGATAGAACATGGGATCCTGATAATACCTAGCAAGGCAAATTGGCATGCATCGGTGGAATGGGGGTGGGAGGTTCAGAATACAACCTAAAATAACAAGTTATATTCTGGTATTTTGACTAGTTAGTTGAACATGAACATGGGGGCCAATGAATAGCTGAAGATTTATAATGCAAGAAGGCAAATAAAACATGAGAATTAGAACAATTGTGGAATTAGGTCTCTACATGTCTTCTTTAAATTTTTATTCAATTTATTTAAACTTAATAAAAAAATAATTCACCCATTTCTCCCATCTGCCCATCCCCTCCTGCAATGTCAGTCTGTTCTATATACCTATGAGCTTCTCTGTTTTAAGATTTCATGTGTAAAAAAGATTATACTGTATATGTCTTTCTGCCTGACTTTTTCACTTAGCATAATGCTCTCAAAATCTATTCATGTTTTTCACAAATGGCAAGGTTTCTTTCTTTTATGGCTGAATAATACGAACATACATATTCATTCATTGATGGACATTTAGGTTGCCTCCATGCCTTGGATATTGTAAATAATGCTACAATGAACATGGGGGTGCGGATGTCTTTTTGAGTTAGTGTTTTTATTTTCTTCAGATAAATACTCAGATGTGGAATTGCTGGATCATATGGTAGTTCTATTTTTAATTTTTTGCTGTTTTCCATAGTGGTTGTGCCGATTTACATTCCCATTGGCAGTGCACAAAAATTCCCATTTCTCTACATCCTCACCGACACTTGTTATTTTTTGTTCTTTTTAAAATAGACATTCTAACTGGCATGAGATGATATCTCATTATGGTTTTGATCTGCATGTCCCTAATGATTAATGATGTTGAGCATCTTTTCATGTCCCTGTCTTCTTTTAAAAACAACAAAAAAAGCTATTTAGATCTTCTGCTCTTTTTTTTCTACCCATTTTTAAATGGATCTTAGTTTGCTAATGAATTGTATGATTTCTTTGCATATTCCGGATATCAGGCCCTTACCAGATATATGACTTGCAATTCTTTTCTCCTATTAGGTAGGTTGCTTTTCATTTTGTTGATGGTTTCCTTTGTTGCGCAGAAGCTTTTAAGTTTGATGTAGTCCAACTTGCCTATTTTTGCTTTTGTTGCTTTTGCTTTTGGTGTCAGATTAAAATAAAAAGTCATTGCTGGGGTACCTGGGTGGCTCAGTGGTTGAACATCTGCCTTTGGCTCAGGTCATGCTCCTGGGGTCCGGGGATCGAGTCCCGCATTGGGCTCCCTGCATGGAGCCTGCTTCTCCCTCTGCCTCTGTCTCTGCCTCTTTCTGTGCGTCTCTCATGAATAAATAAGTAAAATCTTTTAAAAAATAAAAATTAAAAAATCCTTGTTAAGACTATATCAAGGAGTTTACTACCTATGTTTCTTCTAGCATTTTTATGGTTTCATGTCTTACATTCTTTTGTCCATTCTGACTTGATTTGTGTATGGCATAAAACCGTGGCCCGGTTTCATTTTTTTGCATGAGACCATCCTTCTGTCATTGTATATTGTTGGCTCCTTTGCCATAAATTAATTGACCTTAAGTGTGTGGGCTTATTTCTGGGCTCTCTATTCTGTTCCATCCATCTATGTGTCTGTTTTTGTGTTGATACCATACTGTTTTAATTACTGTAGCTTTGTAATGGAGTTTGAAATCAGAGATCATGATGTTTAGCTTTGTTCTTTTTTTCTCATATTGCTTTGGCTATTCTGGCCCTTTGTGGTTCCAAACACATTTTAGGATTATTTATTTCTGTGAAAAATGTCACTGGAATTTCAATGGGGATGGTATCGAATCTATAGACCATTTTAGGTAGTATGGACATTTTAACAATATTAATTCTTTCAACCTGTGAGCATAGAATAGCTTCCCATTTATTTGTGTCTTCTTCAACTTTTCATTAATGTCTTCTAGTTCTCAGTATATAGGTCATTCAGATGCTTGGTTAAATTTATTTCTATGAATTTTATTATTCTTAATGCAATTACAAAAAGGATTTTCTTAATTTCTCTGATAGTTCATTAGTGAAAGAAACACAACAGATTTTTGCATGTTAATTTTGTATCCTACAAGTTTACTCAATTTGTTTATTAGTTCTAACAGATTTTTGTTGGAGTCTTTAGAGTTTTCTATATATAATATGATGTCATTTTCAAATAGTAATAGTTTAACTTCTTCCTTTCCAACTTGGATGCTTTATTTTCCCCCCTTCAATGCTCTGGTTAGGAATTCCAGCACTAAGTCAAACAAATGTAGCAAGAGCAGACATCTATGTCTTGTTACAGATTTTTTTTAAAGATTTTATTTATTTATTCATGAGAGACACATTGAGAGAGAGAGGCAGAGACCCAGGCAGAGGGAGAAGCAGGCTCCACACAGGGAGCCCGACCTGGGACTCGATCCTGGGACTCCAGGATCACACCCTGGACCAAAGGCAGACACTAAACCACGGAGCCTCCCAGGGATCCCCCTTGTTACTGATTTTAATGGAAAAGCATTCAGCTTTTCACCATTGAATATGATGTTAACCATGGGCTTGTCACATATGGCCTTTATTAGGTCGAAGTACATTCTCTGTATACTTTATTTAGAGTGTTTATCATAAATGGATTTTGAAATTTGTCAAGTGCTCTTTTCTGCATCTGTTGAGATGAACACACAATTTTTATTTTTCATTTTATTAATGCTGTGTATCACGCTGACTGATTTGTGGATGTTGAAGCATCCTTGCATCCTTGGAATAAATTTCATTTGATCATGGTGTGTAATCCATTTAATGTATTATTGAATTTGGTTTGCTTATATTTTGTTGAGGATTTTTGCATGCATGTTCATCAGAGATATTGGCCTGTATTTTTTTTTTTTTTTGACTATTTACTTATTTAGGTGCTATCCTTATCTGGTTCTGCTGTCAGGGTAATGGAGGCCTTATAAAATGCATTTGGAAGAGTTCCCTCTGCTTCTATTTTTTGGATGATTTTGAGAATTGGTATTATCCTTTATTGAATGTTTGTTAGAATTCAGAAATGAGACCATCTGGCTCAAGACTTTTGCTTGTTGGGAGGTTTTTGATTATTGACTCAGTTTCCTGCTAGAATTTGGGCTGTTAAGATTTCCTATTTTATTACGATTCAGTCTTGATTTTATCTTTCTAGGAATTTCTCTATTCCTTCTAGGTTGTCCAATTTGTTGATGTGTAAGCAAGTATTCATAGTGGTCTTCTACAGTCCTTTGTTCTATTGGTACCAGCGGTAAATCTCTTTCATTAATGATTTTATTTGAGTCCTTTTTCTTGGTCAATCTAACTGAAGATTTGTCAATTTGTTTATCTTTTCCAAGATCATCAGTGCTTTTTTTTTTTTTTTTTTTTTAAGATTACATTTATTTACTCATGAAAGACACACAGAGAGAGAGGCAGAGGGAGAAGCAGGCTCCATGCAGGAAGCCCAGTGTGGGACCCTATCCCGGGACTCCAGGATCACACCCTGAGCTGAAGGCGAATGCTCAATCGCTGAGCCACCCAGGTGTCCTGATCATCAGTTCTTAATTTCACCGATCCTTCATCTTTTTAGTCTCTTCTCTTTTTATTTTCTTCCTCCTAATTTTGAGCTTTTTCTTTTTCTAGTTGCTTGAGGTGTAAATTTAGATTGAGATTTTTCTTTTTTCTTGAGGCAAGCATTTATGGCTATGAACTTCCCTCTTCAAATTGCTCTTGCTGCATCCCATAAATTTTGGTATATTTCCATTTATCTCAAAACATTTCTTTTTTTTTCACCCCTCCCCTTTATTATTCAGCAGAATGTTTAATCTGCACATATTTGTGAAGTTTCCAGTTTTTTTCATGTAATTAATTTCTAGTTTCTAGTTTCTGGTCAGAAAAGATGCATGATATAATTTTAGTACTCTTAAATTTACTGAGACTTGGTCTGTGGTCTAACACATGATCTATCTTCAAAACTGTTTCCTGTACATTTGAGAAGAATACGCATTCTGTTGCTTTTGGATGAATTGCTATGTGTATATCTGTTAAGTCCATCTGTTCTAACATGTCATTTAAGGCAAATGTTTACTTACTGATTTTTTGTCTGAATGATCCATCCATTGATGTAAATGAGGTGCTAAAATCCCCTACTACTATTATATTGCTACTTTTCCCTTTAGATCTCTAAATATTTAAATATTTAGGTGCTCTATACAATTATAACAAAAGGTAATCATGTCTTAATAATCAGTTTTGGGTTCAAGAAAACAAAAGCTGTTTCTGAGTGGATGACAGGAAAGAGGGACAATTTATTCATCAGAAATTTGTGAATGAGCACTTACTATACTTCAGGCACTAGTCTGAGAAAAAAAAGTCAAAGTTTCAATCCTAAAGCAACAGGGAGAGCAGAAAGAATCTTTAAACAGGGACTTAGGCCTGATGAACCCAACAGATACCTGGGCGCCAACATGCAGACAGAGATTCCCATGGGTATCTGCGCTGATGTTCAGAGCCCTAAGGCCACACCGCCTCCTCACAAGGTTTCTGGGCTAGAATTTCCGTTCCTTTCTCATTTTTTGAATTCTCAATTTCTTGAAGAGGAACACCTATAATTATTGTATATCTTTGTCTTATAGTTTCAACCACATACTTTTTAAAATGTGTACATCATGCCTCCATGTGAAAAATCGTGAGAAAAAAGAGCAAATTCTGGATACAGAGTTTAGAACACCTGAATCAAGCCACAGCTCTGACATTTACTAATCATTTGGTCTTAGAGAAGGCTATAAACTTCTGAGCTTCGATTTTTGTCACTAAAAATGGATATAGTAAAAAATAAATAAATAAATAAATAAATAAATAAATAAATATGGATATAGTAATTCTCACTTCATATATATTTTGTAAGAATTGAATGATCCAAAAATGTATCACCAAGTCAAGCCTTTTATCAGTGGTTTTTTAAAAAATGGCAATTGAAACTTTTCCCTAGATGAAATTTTTAGTGGTAGCTCAACAACAAAAACAATAATATTCAAATGCATTTCTATAAAGTATGTCCTGAGTTGAAATATGAAATATTTTCCTATGAAAAGGTTATTGACAAGAATATTTATGTTTCAAAGTTCCACCTCACTTTATATTGGTTGCGTAGAATCAAGACCATTTGGATTCCCACGATCAAGAAGTTGCAAATGACATTTCAAAAAACAATTCCTAATTATAACATTTACCACATTTTGCTGTACAATTAATTTAAAAAGTTACAGATGGCACATAGTAAAATTTTTAAATAATAACCATTTTATTTTAAAAAGTCTGCAATGGAATACAACTAAAAAAATTAATCTTCCCTCCTACCCAGAACTAGGATCTCTTACAAAGAATAACTTTGGCAATAGTTTGTTCTATGTATCATCCAGAAATAGTCTCTATATTTAAAGCATAGTAACCAGACATTGTTTCATAGTTTGATTGATTGTTTGCAATACCATATGCTGGTGAACTAAATTGATCTAGAAACCTTAAAGCGTGTGAATTTAATCAACTGCTCTCAATTCCTTTTTTTAAGATTTATTTATTTGAGAGTCAGAGAAAGAGTAAGAGCACACGAGCAAGTAGGGTGAGGGGCAGAGGGAGAGAGAATCTCAAGCAGACTACCCACTGAACAGGAGCCTGCCATAGGGCTTGATCACCACCTGAGCCAAAACCAAGAGTAGGACACTTAACTGACTGTGCCACAGGTACCCCCAATACCAAAATAACATATTTACTAAAATTTTTAAATGTTAAAATGATGCAATTATCACAGCACAGTGTGTTATGCCTCCTACTTTTTATTGGGGGAAAAAAACCCAAAACAAACTATTACCCTGTGATGAGGATGTGCTCACAGACACATAGTTGAGACATACTAAGCATTTAATGGCACCTGATGCACATGTGTTCTGGTTGTGTACTAAGACATACATTTTACATGGGTGCCTGTGTGCAGATGTGAATTCAGATGAAAACCCATTATACATTACAAGAAATTCATTTTGCATTTTGAGGTGGGTTTAGAGATTTAGTTTTAGGTCTGCACCAAAATGAATTCAAGTGCCTGTGCCTTTTAGCAAAACTTATTCTCCTGGTATTCTCTAATGTATTCAAACTGAGGAATTTATTCATTTGTTTTTAAGACAATTTTAAGTATTTAAATATATTGATTATTAATAAAGTTCCAAGCCAAAGAGTTCAAAATCCTTGAGTTACTCCTGAGATACCAGAGCTTTCTGATAATTTGGTTTGAAAATAGTATGTTTCCCTAATGTGGTGTTACATTTATTACCATTATCAAAGTTTCTGTGAATTCTGCTATTCATTTTTAGTCTCTCAAGTTCAGAGTCAATATTTTAGGACTATATTGTACCCCCCCCCCATGATTTCTTATCATATAGTTAAATAGATAAAATAGTTACAGAGTTAATTAACTCCATGTCAAGTTATCTGATGATCACCTGATCTTATCTTTTTTGTTTGTTTCTAGCAATATGGTCAAATTTAAGAATGTTTCTATTGTACATATCCAATCTTAGCAAATATTAATGTACTATTTTTTGATAACCTCCTCCACATTATTAAAAATAAATATAACCAGGCAGCCCGGGTGGCTCAGCGGTTTGGTGCAGCCTTCGGCCCAGGGGCTGATCCTGGAGACCCGGGATCCAGTCCCACGTCGAGCTCCCTGCATAGAGCCTGCGTCTCCTTCTGCCTGTGTCTCTGCCTCTGTCTCTGTGTCTCTCATGAATAAAATAAATTAAATCTTTAAAAATAAAAAAATATAATCTGACAAATATGATGACTAATTATATATATTAAGTATATGTTTCCTTCTTCATCTCAATATCATTAGTCAAGAAATAATAAAAAACTAACATAATAATCAAAGGTAAATACTCATAATGCTTAATGTAGTATTATGTCTTTATGTAGCATTAGATAGTTATTAATGATTCAGTCTCAATTATATTGGAAAGTAATCACCTGAAAAAGAGAAAATAAAGTTTAAATAACAGATCATGTTCTTCCCTTGTAAAAATAACAACTTTATCATACATATAAGGAATTACAATATTAGTATTGTCTTTCATATAACTTCTAAATGGGAGAATTCAAGTGTTGGGACTTTGGGCATCTATGTATATGAAAATTTAAAAGAAAACTTTAAAAATACTGTCAAGAAATTTGAAATTTAAGACAGCTGTAGTTGATGATTGGCATAGTCTGGCTTTAAGTGGTTCAAGATTCAGTAATTAAAAAAATGAAACACATGTCTATAAATACATAAATCACCGTGGGAATGAATAAATCCTATCTACTAATGCAGTATTCCTTCTTTGTCTGGTGTATTGATCAGGATGGAGACTCACCTCAGAGATCTGCTGTGGAGACCCTTCTTCCTTGCATCTGTACATAGCTAACCATCTTCATCAGCAGGCAAAAAGGCCCTGAAACCTCTTTCTGCATATGTAAATTGATACTCCTTGTTCCTACCCAGAGGACCACCCCAGAGTTTGAGTTAATGCCCTCCTTATACTGGTTTCCATTGTAACATGCAGTAGTATATGGTATGAAAGATCTACAGATGTCACTATGAGTAAAAAATTAGGTGATAAATAACATTTTGAATCTATACTTTTGAATTAAAAATTGTTATTTTCTTCCTTATTATCGATGTATTGGATTCCCATAATAATTAGCACCTACAATTTACTGTTTCAAGAATATTAACTTAGAAAGCATGAACTGAACACCATTACATAGTTTGGAATATATGAAACAATAAAAAGTTTGTTGTATGTATGTATCTATGTGTACACATGCAACTTTCAAATTTCTCAATGTTTTGTATCAGTCTATACATTCTAGATATCCAAAGCACTTTTCATGTTTTGTTATTAATATTCTTATTTAATAAGATATGACTGGAGAAAGTATCGGTGCATATTGTTTAGTTAACTTGCTCAATAAAAAATCAGAAACAAAAGTGAACTGGAATAAATTAAATGGTGAAATAAATTACATGCATTAATTCATACAAATTATAACTCAAATAAAAATCATTTGTGTGTCTAGTAATATGTCTAAATCTCGTGGGATTTCTTTCTTTTTTTTTTTTAAGATTTTATTTATTCATGAGAGACTCTGAGAGAGGCAGAGACATAGGCAGAGGGAGAAGCAGGCTCCCTACAAGGAATCCGATTTTTTTTAGGGACTCAATCCAGGATCCCGGGATCACGACCTGAGCCAAAAGCAGATGCTCAACAGCTGAGCCACCCAGGTGCCCCTCAAGTGGGATTTCAGTTGGTCCAGACAAATCCGTGAGTTTAGCATGAGCGATGTTTAGACCATTAGGCTTCTTTTCCCTACATTAACTGTTTCTTTTTCTTTCTTGAATGCACTTTTCCTCCGAGATACTTAGACACATGTCAAACTTTTTAGTTACTCTTTAAATGATTTGGAGAAAGGAAGGTGGGAGAGAAAGAATGAAGCAGAGAAAAAGAGTGAAAGCAGTGATAGAGATACACAAACAGAGAATCAGAGCTAAGACACCAAATGACATCATTTGAGCGGGGATCTCGTCAGCCCATTACATCCTTCTAAATTGGTGAACAAGAGAAGTCTTATTTATTGTAAACCAGCTTAAGTAAGACTTCTGTTATTTGTGTTTAAAAGAGTCTGGATTATTATTGAGAGTCACTGAGGGATTTTAACCAGGAACAGAATAAGATGTATACATAGAATGACCATTTTTGCAGCAGGATGGAAGATGGACTGAAGACAGGGAAGGGTTGTTCGCAACAATAATAATGAACAAAATTATTGGCTAGTCTAAGACGTTGGTTTCAAGGAGGTAAAAGTGACAGGATTTAATATATATTCATTTAGGGACTCAGCAGAGCAGGAGAAATCTTCACCCTCAGAATCTTGTTTGAGAGTTTGGTTTATGACATCATTTGAAAAGATGATGAGTAAAGGAAGCATAATAGCTCTGAGCAAGGTTAATGGTAATTTCTTTCCAGGACATGTTAAGTAACTGTAGACTAAGAACATGCAATGGACAAGTGAAGGAAGTATCTGGAGTGCAGGAGAGAAAATTCTGCTAAACATAAAATATATTAGGAAGACATCAAATGGTAATAAATACTAAAGAGTGAAAAGTCAAAGGCATTAGAAGAGAACACCAAAATGGAATAGAATTATGACTGATGACATGAAAATATATACTATAATGTAAGTGAGAAAAATATTATATCTCAGCTATGAGAACAATGCAAAAATATATATGTACGGAAAAAATCTGAATGACAATACATAAGGAAAGCATGAAATGCTGAGTATCTGAGCTCTATGATTTTTTAAAGAACTTCTATTTCTTCTTCTGCTATAATGTTGTCTTTTTGTTAAAGTAGCATGCACAAAAACATTCAATGAAGTGACTCCCCAAGCTATCTTTACCATATAAATAACCACATGAAACCTATTAGCATCTATGAAGTTATTTCTATTAAATTCAGACACATAACCTCTTAGTTATTCTTTCCAGATTGTGAGTCCTAATGATTTAAGTGTATCTTTATAAAGAACCTTTCCAATCCTTTGATCAGTCTAATTGGGTCTTTAAAAACTTTCTTCACCATTATAGCATTATTGAAGTATAACAACCAGTCATCATGCAACCCATGTTTGTTCCTCAGAAGGCAAACAAAGCCCATGTCCTGCAAGTCTTCTTACCTAGGTAATATATAAGCACTTAATTTCTCAGAGTTCCTCAGTTTGCCAGCCCATCAAAGTCTTTTGTATGTCATTGTCTTCTATTAGCCTAAAGTTGTCAGGAAATAGTCCAGAATTATATCATTATTTTTACTATATACTAGGGCTTGGCAAATGATGGCCCATGGGCCAGATCTGGACATGTGCATTTTTATAAACAAAGTGTTATTGCAAAACTGCCACACTCATCATTCTAGTGCTTACTTTTTCACTAAAATGGCAGAACTGAGTAGTTTTGACAGAGACCATATGGCCCACAAAGCTTGAAATATTTACTATCTGACCCTTTTTGTTATGCTTACCAATTTCAGATCTGTATCAAAAATGTTATCTAGAACTTTTCCTTTATGTGTTTAAAGACCATTTTATATATATATTTGTAGGACCTTTGCCCAAAGAAACATTCTTCATCTGTCTTTCTGTTCATAACTTCAAGAATACTCTATCATTTTACCCTATTAATTACCCAAAAGAAGTTTTATCATCCTCACACTTGGAAAATCACTGAATAGTTCTTTTATGGTTCAGTTACAGAAACTGTGGATAAATGTCAGTCAGGTGCAATTCTCAGGGACTCTACCATGATTAGTTCAATTTCTACTAACAAGCAATTAAAAGAATTTTGTTTTCCTTACAAAGTGCTTAAACACATATTATCTCATTTGTCACAAAATTCCTGTGACTTAAAAAGGTATTATTATAACCACCTTAAAAAGAGGTAATATAAGGTGATTGTCATTAACATTACTTCCCCAAGGATATACAACCAGAGAATTATGATTGCCCTGACTTTGATTCAGCCAATAGACTTCTCATAACTAAAAATTGCCCCAATTACCGTATTATTTCAACCTTAAAGTATACCTTTGGCAAGAAAAGTGTCAAAAGCTTTTTCATAGACAAAACCAGGTAAATACATTGGTTTATCTTTCCTCCATATAACAGTCAAGGGTAGGCTATTCTCTACAAACATTTTCTTCTCTGAAGGCAAACATTGTACTTTTCTATGAATGTGAAAAAATCTTATCTGCTAATAATACTCACTTTTCAAACATGAAAGAAGCAAATAAGGGATCCCTGGGTGGCTTAGTGGTTTAGCACCTGCCTTTGGCCCAGGGTGTGATCCTGGAATCCGGGGATTGAGTCCCACATCGGGCTCTCTGCGTGGAACCTGCTTCTCCCTCTGCCTGTGTCTCTGTCTCTGTCTCTCTCTATCTCATGAATAAATAAATAAAATCTTAAAAGAAAGAAGAAAGAAGAAAGAAAGAAGAAAGAAAGAAAGAAGAAAAAGAAAGAAAGAAAGAAAGAAAGAAAGAAAGAAAGAAAGAAGAAAAAGAAAGAAAGAAAGAAAGAAAGAAAGAAGAAAGAAAGAAAGAAAGAAAGAAAGAGAAAGAAAGAAAGAAAGAAAAAGAAAAAGAAAGAAAGAAAGAAGAAAGAAAGAAAGAAAGAAAGAAAGAGAAAGAAAGAAAGAAAGAAAAAGAAAAAGAAAGAAAGAAAGAAAAAGAAAAAGAAAGGAAGAAAGAAGAAAGAAAGAAAAAGAAAGAAAGAAAGAAAGAAAGAAAGAAAGAAAGAAAGAAAGAAAGAAAGAAAGAAAGAAAGAAAGAAAGAAAGAAGGTGTGTCTGTCTTCGGCAGATGTCCTACATATGATACTGTCTGTATGTGTGTGACTCATTCCACCCATGTCCACAATAGTGGACAATGGTGAGTCTAGGATGTGACTCCAAGCAGGTGAGTGGCAATTATTAAAAGCAACAAGCCTGCTGTCAACATATTACATCCACTGAAGAACCAAAAGTTGAACAGTAATTTGTTTCCGAATAATGAACACTGAGACAAATTTAAAATTAGATTACTTCTTTGACTCAATCCACACCAGAATGGGAGTGAAATATCATTATAGGAGTAGTAACAAAATGCTGTGATCCAGTTTAGCTCCCACCTGCAGATTTCTACAAGTCCACCCTCCCCAAGTGTCCTCCAGATAAGCCAAAGGGTACTTAGTAAAGGTGCTCAGGAATACAGGCCTCTTAGCCGCCCTCTGAGGTTGACTTTCTTTCCCCCTCCTGTTCTGCTGCTGCTGTCATGGCCCACGATGGCCCCATCCACAAGGCCCTCTGTTAGTTCTTTATTGGACCTGGGTTAGTCTCGCTAAATGATCACTGCAGCACCCTCTTTCCTGGGCCAAATCCCTCAATCAGACTGCCATGTTGTGAACCCCAGTACACATACATGTTGACTAATACAAGAAAATACTCTCCTCTTTAGCCCTGCATTGGGTTTACAGATTCTAAAGGAGCACTGCCTATACCCACCACGTGTGTGTGTGTGTGCGCGCGCGCGCACGCCTGATTCAACTCCTTTTTTCTTTCCCCTCTTTTCCCTGGTGTTCTCTACCAAACTTAGTGTCAAAGTACAATGTAAGCCTCAGTAATTATACCCTGTTCTACTCAAAAATTTCTCTTCTCATTAATCTTTCAAGTTAAAAAAAAAATCTTTCAAGTTTTATTTGGTTTCTTTCTTTTTTAGGATCAGTTCTTTACCAATGATTTCCTTAGATCTCCATACTCATAAGGCTCTGCTAAACCCATGTTGAGCCAGGCTTCCTTTTAATCTGCTAGCCCAAGTCTGATTTTTGCAGCAAATACAAAATTACACTAACTTCAAGTCCTTCATTTGTGTTCTTGTAGATTAAGAATGTCTCACATTTATTTCATGTGACCATTCTTTCCTTTGATTTTTACAATAATTCAAACTTGGAACATATCTCTTTTCCCTTAATACCTTAGAGAAACTGCCAAAACATTCTTGTATGTATCATTTTCCTAAGCTTTTGGGTGTTCTCACAAGTCAGTTGACCACTGTGTCTCTTGGAATCCCTCTTTCCACCACCCTTTGCTGACTCTAGACTCTCTCTCTCTGTGCTTTGGCCATATTTTTAAAAATTCTCCTCTTATCTCTCTGATTTTCCATTTCTCAGGCAATTGTACCCTCAGGTGCCTTTGAAACACATTTCCCATCACATTTTCACATATGGCCATTTATACAATCCACTCATCAGCTTTGGACTTTGCATATGTAAAGATTCATTAAAACCCTTATTAAAATAAAAGACTTTTCACTCCTGAAAAGCAACATCAAAACAACACTTGATATGAAAAGTTAAAAATTGTCTTTATTTCATATCTGCAGAATCCATACTACAAATCTAATGTATTTATAACAAATATGGTTAGCAAAAGGGTAGTTTTCCATTCTGCTAGAGGTAATTGCCACAGTTTCTGGGTGTTTCCATTTATAATTCTCAGTAACTTTTTGAACATCTGTACAACACCCCATTCTCACTGTCTGCACACTCTTATTAGTGCGCATCTTTAATCTCATGATTAAAACAACAGTCTGAAATTTGAATTTAAAGACTTTCTACCCTGCTTTGCTTTGAGACTTCTCTAAATGTCTAATTTGCCTCCTGCTGCTGAAAATAAAGTTTGCCAAGAAAGAGTATTTTGCAGGCAATAATCAAGGGTAAATATATAGAGAAGAGGAAAACCTAACAACTAAAATACAGGTATGATTCTAGTCTCTTGGACATAAGTCATAACTACTAAATATCTTGTGTTTTGCTTGTTGTGAAGCAGTACTTCATACTTTTCTTCTTTGGACTGCACTCATCTTTTTTCATTTTAATAAACTGATGTTTTCTAGAGATAAATACTGTATCTTACTGAGCTTCACATGAAAAAGAATCTGTGTGTGTTCTGCTTAGAAACAAAAGATGCTGCATTAAAAATGCTTTCTTACCTTCTAACCTGCAAGATAAAGCCAGAATTACCCTCGAGAGTGCTAAGAGATATAAAAAAGTTAAAGCATAATAATAATCTCTGCTAATTTGGGATTTACAGTGGATTCTGAACTCTTTAGTGGATAGTTGGGCCCTTTAAATTTTTTTTTATTTGATTCCAAGAGGTTTGTTCAAAGTCATAGTAAACCTCTTGGATCAACTAAAGAGATCTCAGTTGCATTTCAGAGAGTTCAGCTCTGGGGAAATTTAAAAAGCTTTAAACACACGGTTGAGTTGGTCAGTCACAAAAGCCACTGTGGCATGGGGGCTTGCAGGGGTCGTTCTCTGAGCAACTTGGTCCATAGGAGCCACATCCTAAATAAATTGTGTCTGCTCCCTCTACTTCCTTCCCGTAAATTTTAATTTCTTTCTGGAGACAGAAAAACCTGTTCCATATGTCTGGGTAATGCTGCTTTAGAGGCATTCACATAGAGGTAATAGGCATAGATCCTTGGCCTATCCCAGTAGCTCTCAGTGACGTTCAAACATCTGCAAAACACCCCTTCTCACTGTCCCCAGGCCCCACATTAGCTCTTATTTGTCCCCATCTTTAATCTCAAGACTCAAACAACAATGTGATTGAAATTTGAATTCAAAGGCATTCTTCCCTGCTTTGCTTTGTCCTGGTCCTTGCAGGCTGTCCCCTATACAAAGCATGATAATTAAAGACACAGTTCCTCAGGATAGTTACAGTGTGTTGACGAAAATAAGAAACAAATGGAATGATTTTAGTCTTGTGGAGAATGTGTATTTCAGTACAGGAAAAAACCTAACCCGTTGATAACTGCCTTTGCTAGAAATAAATTGGACCCACTCTTGTGGTGTGATGTTGCAGAAATGAAATAAAGACATTTCCTATCTTTTCATGTCAACTCTTACTCCAATTCCAATGTTCTCAAGTGGGAAGATTGCCACTGAAAACAGAGCAGCCTAAGCAAAAGAAAAAGAAAAAGCTAAGATAAACATAATTATTTATTTAAGTAGAATTTCCACAAATAGGTTATAAATTTTATAAGAACAGAAGCCATTGACATGGCTTCCATTCATTGGAAATTCACTGTCACATTTCTAGCCCTCAGCAGTGATGGACTTCTAGAGAAATAAGAGTAATCACTTCTTTGGATGATAGTGTCAGTCACAGCTGTACAAAGCACTCGTGTGTAAATTTGTTGACAGTTAATCCTCCAGATTATATTGTGTCATAGGTAGCTTTATCATCCACACTTTGCAAGTGGGGAAACTGAGCCTTATATTAAGTTAATTTACCCAATACTTTCCTATCTACTAAAGTGTAGTCAATTTCATTTCCTTTTGATTATCAAGGTCAGCTCCATCTGACTGTAAACCTAGTGTCCTCAGCTGCCAAGTCTACACCACAGAGATAGTGAGAGAGTGGAATAACTTGAATTCACAGAAGGTACAAGGTCAAAATACAAGCAAGTAAACAAAACCAGGATGTGTCAATCATAAGAGTCATGGGAGTTTTATTAAGGGAAAAGAAAGACTAAAGAGGGGTGTCATAGTTTCTGACTTGCTTTGTTGATTGGACGATGATCTCTTTGATGGATGTTAGGGAATGTAAAGGAAGGACAGAATTTTAGGAGGTAGGAGAAAGGATGGTAGAGATGGCTAAGATAATTCAATATGCAACATTTGGGGTTTAATTTTCCTTTTAGGCAACCAGGAAGGCATGAGGATGTGTGGCCTGCAAATCACTGTAGGAGTATGATATCGTGAGACAGATTTTTACACCATCTGCATAGACAGTTGATTCTGGTTATTCACGGTAGTTGGGTAGACCATCACCACCCAATACTGAATTAGCAAATAGCCGTTGCTCCTAGGAAATAAAAGACTAGGCTCCTTAGAGCCTCTGATCACAGTATTTTTGTCAACTCTTTAATAGATATCCTTGTTTGTATATTGGTGTTTACAGACACCTTAGGCAATATATATTTCCTACAAATCATTAGTCATATAATATACCAGCCAACAAAGGCCTGACATCTTCCTTAATAACATTACCATATATTTCTTTGGCTGTCAACCTCACAAAAGTACTATTTCCTATGCTTTAAAAAAAAAAAAAAACTGGTTTTTGCAATGATTAATTTTATGTGTCAAGATAGATGAGCCATGATGTTCAGTGCCCAGATATCAGGTCAAATATTATTAGGGATGTTTCTATGAAGGTGTTTCTTAGATGACTAACACTTAAACAGCTGAACTCTGAGTAAAGCAGATGACCCTCCATAATGTGGAAGAGTCCAATCAACTGAAGATCTTATTAAAACAAGACTGGCCTCTCCCAACAAGGAAGGTACTCTGCTAGCTGTCTGCCTTCGGACCAGAATGGCAATTCTTCCCTCAGTCTCCAGCCTGTTAGCTTGTGCCGTCAGATTTTGGACTCACTGAGACTCAGGCAGAACAAATCTTATCTAACACATGTTTTCTCCATAAGGCACATCACAGACTTCTTGCACTTAGAGCACCAGGCAGCATTCACATGGCCTACTCTTGTGGGCCACTGTTAGAAGCAAAATCACCAACAAAAAGTACACAAAAAGGGCAGCTCAGGTGGCTCAGTGGTTTAGGGCCGCCTGCAGCCCAGGGCGTGATCCTGGAAACCCGGGATCAAGTCCCACTTCGGGCTCCCTGCAGGGACCCTGCTCCCTCTGCCTGTGTCTCTGCCTCTGTGCGTGTGTCTTTCATGAATTTAAAAAAAAAAAAAAATCTTAAAAAAAAATTACACAAAAAAATGTGAAAGGAGCGCCTCAATGGCTCAGTCAAACATTTGCCTTTGGCTCAGGTGGTGATCACCCAGTCCTGGGATCCAGCCTCGAGCCTCACATCGGGCTCCCTGCTGAGCAGGGAGTCCGCTTCTCTCTCCCTCCCTCTCTCTCTCTCTCTCTCTGTCTCTGCCCCACCCTACTGCCTGTTCTTTTTCTCTCTCTCAAATGAATAAGTAAAGTCTTTAAAAATAAAACAAAAAAACAATTTTAAAAATTAAAAAGATGTGGAAAATGTGGTGCTAAGTAGACCTTGAAAAGGACATTTGTTTACATCATGAGAACTGAAACAAGAAGTCAAACAATCACCTTTTTCAACTTCATCTGGGAACATGTGCATCAAGGGTCTCAAATTTTTCACACTCTACACATTTTGTGAATGACAGTGAAAGCATCAAGTAGCTTTGGGGGTTTGGGGGTTACACACAACTTGTATCAAGTAGCTAAGTTTGCAAATGTAAAATCCACAAATAATGAGGTACAATTGTATGCAAAAGGTTTTAGACTTATACCTTCCTTTATTGTCTTATAATATACAAAGTGAGCTTAGGGGGCTTTAGATAAAATATTTAAAACAGTAAATCAGAGTTCATATAAACATATAATAGGCAAAAGAAATACAGTTAAGGAGAAAACAAAACATACTCACACCACAGGATTTCATGGTGCTATTAAAACCAGGTCCCACATTTGGCACTGAGCTTCCGGGTGTGAAGAATTAGATGATTTAAGGGTCAAGCACAGCGTGGGAAATATGGATATTGAAGAGACGGATAAAGGGAGAGCATTCATATGAAGCCAACTGCACCCAGAACGAGCCTTTCACCTCCTTGCTGAGTACCACTGTCCTGACCAATGTAAAATAGAGTCTCAGTATACAATTTTCTCAAGCAAATAAATACATTGTATTAGGTCATTTTCTAAGTGAATACATTCTATTAGTGTTAAGAGTGCACTTTGCAACTCAGTTATCAAATGTACTGTCTTAATAATGAAGTGAAAATCAGTGCTACAGTGATTATTTCATCTTAAGCAAAATGTAATTCACAAAATAGTACATAGATCATATCAGTGCATCAAGTTTGTATCTAGACCTGAAAGTAGGAAATTCCACGTATAGAAAAGCATGAAGGCGGACGCCTGGGTGGCTCAGCGGTTAAGCCTCTGCCTTGGGCTCAGGGCCTGATCCTGGAGTCCCGGGATCGAGTCCCACATCGAGCTTCCTGCAGGGAGCTTGCTTCTCCCTCTGCCTGTGTCTCTGCCTCTCTCCCTGTGTCTCTCATGAATAAATAAAATCTTAAAAAAAAAAAAAAAAGAAAGAAAGAAAAGCATGAAGGGTAAGGTAAAATTGGCGGCTGATGGAGGAGACACACCTCTGTTCTTGCGAGCCCATCGTGCAGTGTACATCTCTTCCCAACACCCCTCAGAGGTGCCACACTCATAGTCTACAACAGGCAATGTGGGGAGTATTTAAACAATAGAAATCAGGAAATGGTCAGGAATGTTTTTATGCCCAAAAAATCAGTTGTTAAACCTTCACCATCATAACCCTGACTAAAACTTATACTTCATTATCTTATTTGTTTCCTATAAAATGTTCCTATTTGTTTTACTAATAATTAATGGCTTATCCTTGACATTTAATCTCTCAATATATACCATAGTTGTAGATCTAAGGAAATGCAAAAACTCAAAGCCACTGACATCCTCTGTTATTAGTTAGTTATTTTAGGTTTATGCTTCTACTTTCAGAACCTAACTTCCTTCCTTCTATGTGCAGTGTTGAAAGATGTTAAAAACCTTGAGCTCCTCAAGTATTAGAAGCTTTATTAAATGCTGATCAGTGGGAAAAAAGTCCTTATTCTTTTTTTAACTATGGGCTGACTTAATTGTTATCACCTATAGCATATCTTCTCATGTAAAACTGATACCAGGTAACATCAATGATCTAGGCCCACTCCTCAAAGATATCAAAGAAAAAGGGCAAGTCTAAAATGTAATGCTTCACATGCTTTCCTTCACTCTATTTAAATTTTCATCCTATTATAATTTCTCATTTTAAAAAGTTACAGTAGAATATTTACTACTTATTTTCTGAACTTTCATAACCAGGGCATTATCCAGCTAGGAAGATACTTTTCTTTACTGTAGTCCTAATTTTATCTTTTTCTTCCCTTCAAAAATATTAAAAGTGTTTTCTTTTTCTAAGAATTTAATTGAAATATTATTGTAAACATAGTTCATGTTTTTCAAAGAGAATTAATAGTAAATATCATCAGATATATTTTATTTTTAATAGATGTGTTTCTTACATTTTTATTTAAATCCATAAATAAATAAATAAATAAATAATAAAATTAAAAAAATAAATCTAATCTAATTCTAAAACGTGATTTTAAGGAACTTAATCTGTTTTCTTTTGGACAATTGGCAATAAATTCCAATTTCCTTCTTTCTCTGAAACTCCTTGTCAATAGGTTACTGATCTGTAAGTGTGTGCTTAAATTAACTCAAGTAGTTAGGAGTTAAGAGGGCGACCCCTAAGATGAAAACATTTTCAAATGCAAAGAGTAACATTATCAAGTAGTGATCAGGATATTTCAAATTTTTACTATATTTAAGTGTTCTCAAATTATATTATGTAAGGATATTTTCTCCAAATTAGTAAGAGAATTGAGTTTAAAATTCTTTTTATAAATCAAAACTACAGAAAAGATCACCTGGCTGTTATTTAATGCTGGCACTGCTATGTTCAGATGCCACAATGATACACACACTATAGCTGGTGACAGCGGTTCTCTGCATCTTTTATTCCCAAATTTATCAGTAGAGTCAGGAAAGTGTGCCAGGAAAGATGTAAATCTGTAGGTCTGGTTATCTAGCCAGCTACTAGTTCCTCTCCAGCATCAACAACCTGGCTGTAATCTCTCTCCACAGTTGTAAAATGAAGGAATGAACTCAATGTGTTCTAACCTTCCTTTCTTGGCTCTTCTGATTCCACATTTTCAAATCTAAAAACAAAAACACAAAACACATAAAAGGACATATAGCAATGACGCATGGCATCTCTTTCCAGGTCTCTGTTCTCAAGTTGAAAAAGTATGTCTGTGTATAGGTGTAAGGTTAAGTTACAGAAAAGTAAACTTTCAAACCAAATATCATATTGTGATTTTCCCCCAAGTATGCGCAATATAGTTTTGTTTTGTTTTTTTAAGAATGCAAGTAAATACTTTGGAAGTTGACTGTTTGCTCATGGCAAAATGAAGAGGCATTCTCACCCTTGAAAAACAGGTTTTTTATTTTTTAACACAAATACAAAAAAAGCCCAATCTTGTAATATAAGTGCTACCCCCAAGTCAACAAGATTATGCTAGATAACAGATAAGGTCCTAAACAGCTTCCATTCAAGCAGTAAAAGAACATCTCATGATTTATCTTAATAATTTTTCCTGTACACTTGGAAGTTCCGAAATAGTTGCAATAGAATGACTTCTATTAAATGGCAGAGAATGTTTAATTTTAACAACATTTCAACACTTCTTATCATTTAATTCTATCTTTCATAGGCCTAGAAAGAAGTAGAACCTTCTTACCACCCTTTGGACTTCATCCCCACTTCCATCTGAGGACACAGCCACCTGAGAGACAAGAGCCTCCCTTTCACAGAGGCCACTCTTCAAGAAGTGCTTAGGGTGGCTAGCATACTGGTCCTGATTCAGCTTGAATGGAAGCTGAGTTCAAAGGACTCAGCACTTTCTAGTGTAACGCCATTTTCCAATTATGATTTCCAACAATTATCTAGGTACCATCAAACTCCAGTTACTTCTCCTCTTTTCAAGTTAACTGATTTATTTAGCACACATTTACTGAACTATCCATTTTCTTCCAACACAGACTCTAAAAGACATTTTGAGTTAAATAGCATCCACATTAATAAATGTCTTACCAAATCCTTTTCCCAACTACACAACAAAAAACAAAAAAGACTGGAAGAGAAAAGGGAGAGAGAATTTAAAGGCATGAATTGGGAAGAACATTGACTTGCGTGCCTGAAGAACTGTACTCTATAACTTACCCTTCCAAGTATTGTTATTTCTCTTGAATAAAAATTTTGAGAAAACTTATCTTTACACATGTTTATCAAAATGCTAAAGCATATGATCTTTTTATAATGATTTTCTGGAGTTCCCTTACTAGGAAATCACAATGATTATTATTATTCCTTTGGCTTTGTAGCTCTATCTTTAAGATTTCAAAAGAGAATATTCCTCCTTATGTGATAGGAACTGAAGGCCAGAAAAGAATATACACTTAAACACATCAATACGATATATTGATATTTTTTAAAGACCAAAGAATTACATATGTAATTTGTTCTAATCAAAACAATCAAAAAACAGCAACAAGAAAAGTCATACAAATCCTAAATTCGTTAATTTCAAACCAATCATATATGGTTCAGAAACTTTAGAAACGAGTACAACTTTAAAAAAATTTATTTAATTTTATTTGAGAGAGAGAGGGTGCATGAGCAGAAGAAGTGCAGAGAGAGAAGGAAAGAGAAAGAGTCTCTAGTAAACTCTGCGCAGAGCTTGGAACCTAATGCAAGGCTTAATCTCATAACCCTGAGATCACAACCTGAGCTAAAACCAAGAGTTGGACACTTAGTCAACTGAGCCACCCAGGTGCCCTCAAATTGATTTGACTTTTACATGAAAACTTGTGTGGAATCTATCTCAGAAAAACCTGGTGCTCTATTTACAAACAGTTTAAGTTGGTAATGTTTGAGGAGTATTCCCTGGAATGGCTTTTTTGCAACACAAATTTTATCAATTATTAAATGAAGATAAAAACTGATATAAATTCTGTATTGTTATTTTTTATCCATCTCTCTCTTTTTATTTACCTCTTTTTTAAAATTATTACTTTGCTAACTTGGTAATTTGGTAAATTATACAGCATTTTTAGAAGTGTAATTATAAAGACTGGTAAGAGATTACTAAACCTATTTTTAAGAAACTAGGCAAGCCAGTAACTGTTCTCATTCTGAATTCCCAGATACAAGAAATAAAACATGGACCTTAACAATCTCTAAGACCTCTTCCAGCTACAAAACTCTCTGACTTTTCTCCTCAATGTATAATCCTAATTTCCTCTACATTTCTTTTTTTTTTTTTTTTAAGATTTTATGTATTTATTCATGAGAGACACAGAGAGAGAGAGAGAGAGAGGCAGAGACACAGGCAGAGGGAGAAGCGGTCTCCATGCAGGGAGCCCGATGCGGGACTCGATCCCAAGACCCCGGGATCACGCCCTGAGTCAAAGGGAGGCGCTCAACCACTGAGCCACCCAAGGATCCCCTCCTCTACATTTCTTAATAGGTCTTGAAGTTGTGCAGTACGCTGCTGGATTTCATTCAGAACTACAAGACTCAACACTGTCTCTAAATCACTGCAGATAATTTGCATGTCTTTGAAATTAAAAGCTACTTTTTACTTTACTATGAAATACTCATTGTATTTATTTTACTATGAAATACACAACTCTAGAGCCCTCTGTAATTACATACCTGTTTCAAACCAGCTATATGCATGCTAAAATTGGCAATAGTATATGTGGTACAAGAAAACAGTGCTGTGTTGACATTACAGGAATAAAAGAGAGATGGAACACTTTAATCAAAAATCTGCCCTGAGGGGCACTTGGGAGTTTCAGTCAATTCTGCCTCTGACTCTTGACTTCAGCTCAGGTCATGATCTCAAGGGCATGAGATTGAGCCCCACCTCAGGCTCTGTGCTCTCAGCATGACAGGCATGAGGAGTCTGTTGGAGATTCTGTCTTCTTCTCTCCTTGCCCCTCCCCCAAACCATGATCATGCACTCTCCTTCTCTCCCTCTCTCTCTCAAATAAATATATAAAATCATTTTCTTTAAAAGAGGCACTTATTGCCAAATCTATGCAAAATATTTTGCTGACTGCTATAGCACCCAGCACAAAATCTAAGCTATTGAGGACTTAAAAAATGATAGAAAGAATAAAACAAGCATCTATTCACTTCTTCCTTCCTTTTCATTCAACAGTTTTTGATTACTACTTACATGGAGTTTACATACTAGGGAGAGGTATGCAAAAAAAAAAAAAAAAAGAAAAGAAAAGAAAAGAAAACAAATAAAAACAACCACAACTACCTAAGTATGACAAATGCAAATAAGCCAAAATCTGTGTGTGATCAATGGGTTCAGGATGGTTTCTTTAGGTTGACTGGATAAGCAAAGCCCTACTGAAGAGGTATCATTAATGCTCAGATTTACTTTTCAACAGGAAATAGCCTTTTTGAAGAGGAAAAGAGCATTTAAGGCAGAATTAAAATTGTCTAAAGTATATAATATGTCTGAGGAACAATTAGATAGCCAATGTTTGTGTGATGTGAGTTGAGGTCACGAAGGTACACAGGGAATAGATTGGCTAGTGACTCATAAGCATAAATATTTGGGTTGTATTTTCTATGCTAAGTAAAGCCCTGAAGATATTTAAGGAACTGAGTGATTTATACATTCAATGATTTATATATTCAACGTATAAGGTTGGCCTGTGCAGGTTTTCCTGTGCAGAATATACTTATGAGAAGGAGTCCTTCTCCTTTCTTTAGTAAATTGGGAAGAAATAATGGTGAAATGCTGATGAAATAATAAAATGAAAATTATGAAATGAGAACGAAGCATTGATATCTTTGGAGGTTGTTAATGGAGCTGAAGTACAGAGAACAAATTTGGAATATATTTTGAAGGTCATTTTGATGATACCCATTTGGATGTTGAGGTTGAGAAGAGAGAAGAAAAAAGAAGAAGGAGGCTAACTCCTAGATAGTGGCTTAGCAAATATGTAGATGATGATGAGTTTTACTAAGCTGAGGACTCGGGGAGACCAAGTTTGGGAATTTAGCCATATTAACTCAAAGCTGCCCTTAGACATCCATTTTAAGTTACGGAGAAGGCAGATACAGCATCCTGTAGTTAAGACAAATTTGCACAAGTTCCACTCTTTAAATAAGTGAATTTAAGCATCCTAAACACCATGTTAAAATAATACAAATAAAGAAAGTTTAAAAAATAGCTATGTTTCTTCTGTTCTTTTCTCACTCTTTATCTAACCCTTGAGAAGGAAGAAGGGAGGGAAATAGGTAGAGCTTAATTCTAACTGACACCACATATTTCAGAGTAGAAATTGCTGAGTTTGTACAAATTTCCCTAGCCCAGTGGCTTATTTAGAGCTAAAGAGAAGAAGCTGACTTTTGTTTAATGCCCAAAGTGCTGATATGTACCAGATGAGAGTCTATTTTATCTCATTGAATATTTGGGGAAGTTTTTCAAGGCATTTATGGTTTTCAACTTTATTGAGGAAGAAACTAGGATCAGAGAGATTGGGAAGTTTGTTGAAGAACACCCAGATAGACTTGGTGGAGCTGGATGTGGAATGCTTGGATCTTGGCCCCGTATTCTTTTCCCACTCCACCCCAGAATCCTGTCTGCCAGCCTCTTCATCCCAGCTGGCCACCATTTTAATCTTCTCTTCATGAGACTGCTTGAAAAAGAAAGCAAGCATTGATTCTGTTATTTGCTTCCCTGTTTACTTTCACTGAAAGAAGGAAGAAACATCAATTTGCTTCGTATAGTTTTCTTCAATTGAATGTACAATTAGTTTATAATGAGTAGAAGGGATATTTTTACTTAAAAAGGAAAAGAAAAGCACTGGAATGTAATTCATCAGAAGGCATTCTAATAAACATAGCAAAATCAATTTAAAGCCTAAATAGATAATATCCTGCAGCTATGATTTGATATTCCTTATTGTTAAACATAGAAGGACAATTTACCTTTCCTTCTTCAGAAAAGAGAAAGAAGGAAGGAAGGAAGGATAGAATAATGGAAGGAAGGAAAAGAGGGAGGGAGAGAGAGAAAGAGAGAGAAAAGAAAGAAAAAGAAAAAGAAAAAGGAAAAAAAGAAAGAAAGAAAGAAAGAAAGAAAGAAAGAAAGAAAGAAAGAAAGAAAGAAAGAAAAAGAAAGAAAGAAAAGAAAGAAAAAGAAAGAAAGAAAGAAAGAAAGAAAGAAAGAAAGAAAGAAAGAAAGAAAGAGAAAGAAAGGAAGGAAGGAAGGAAAGAAGGAAGGAAGGAAGGAAGGAAGAAAGAAAGGAAAGAAAGAAAGAAAGAAAGAAAGAAAGAAAGAAAGAAAGAAAGAAAGAAAAAGAATTCCCTGTCCTCCCAAAATACATTTTTGGTTATGTTGGATAAATTAAATAATCAGCAAGTATTTGAGTGCCCACTTTGTGTCTAGTGAATTATGTAATATATCTATGGTTCTTACTTCATAAATATTATTCTTTTCAAGCATTTCTTCAGCAAGGGTAGCAACTTGATTCCAACTTTTTAGAACTATTTTTTTAAAGATGGATCCTCTGATAAAGTCGGTATGCCTTGCAAAACCAAGTATTTTAAACAAGATATTTAAACAAAGTTTCCTGAATATTGGCTGATGCAGTTACTTATCTTACTTCAGCTAAAGTCAGCAAAATGAGTCAAGGTTGCTAGATTTGACCATACTTACACCTAAACTTTGGAGCCATATAAGGCTATTTCTATAAATACATTTTATGAAAATATACATGACCAGTTATTATACATTTAAGTATTTGGAAAGATTTTAGTAACTGTTGCTCTCAAAGGAAAACATAGCCTCAAAAACTCTGCTCCAAAAACTTTATTATAATTAGAGGTATAAATATTAATGTCTTTGAAATTAAAAATATTTCCTAGAGTCAGTTTTTACTAAAATAAAATTATTCTGGTGGTGCCTGGGTAGCTTAGTCAGTATGCCTGCAACTCTTGATGTTGGTTCAGGTCATGATCTCAGAGGTATGGAAATCAAGCCCTGTGTCAGGCTCCACGTGCAATGCGCACAGTGCACTTGAGATTCTCTCTCTCCCTTTCCCTCTGCCCCTCCTCTGGGTGGTACACTCTAAATTAATTAATTAATTAATTAATTAATTAAATATTTTTAAAAATAAGATTTTCCTGAAATTTGTCTTTGAGGGAAATGACCTTCAGGGAAAGTTACTCATAATCAGTTTTGGGCCAGTGGTTAAAATTAAATCACATGGCACTGGGTAGATTTTTTATAGAAGATCATAAATAAGTACAATCAGTTGAGATTCAAGCTTTTTTTTTAGGTATAACAAACTCAAATCAATTCTGGAATTAAATCATTTGGTTATCTCTGAAGGGGAGAGTTTCAACTTAGTCTAGACAGAATTTTGCATTTAGTTGAAGTCTCCAATTTCTTAGGCATATCTGAGCACACTAGATAATGGCCCCTTCAATTTCCCCTACACATTCTCACACACATCACTCCAGGGTGGAAATGTTATTCTTTGAGTTTATAATTAGCTTTCCTCTTATTTATCTAATACTGAAAAAAAAAAAACTCTAAGTATCATTGTTCTGATCCAACAATACCCAGAAAATTGCACAAAATCTATTCTACTAAGAGTAAAGTTGATATGATCCCAAAATTTCCAGAACAACAAGCATTTAATGAAATAACTGAATGTACTTTTTCTTCCCTGTGGTCTTTCTGCTTTGAGTAATACTAACCACATCTAGCTCCTATATTCAAGTTAAAATAGTATTTAATAACTATCAGGTGCTTTCTCTGTGCTAGGCTACTTGACTAGGACTAAGTATACAGGATTAACAAATTAAATTCATCCCTGTCTTCATAGAACTTAGACCAATGACAAAGGCACAAAATTAAGGAGAGAAAAAAAAATATATATATAATTAAAAACTGTGATCAATGATAAGAGAATCAATTACGGTGTTTTGCAAACAAATAACAGAGTGGAAAGGTGCTACTTAAGACTGGATAGTCAATGGGATCCCTCGGTGGCTCAGTGGTTTAGTGCCTGCCTTTGGCCCAGGACGTGATCCTGGGGTCCTGGGATCGAGTCCCGCATCGGGCTCCCTGCATGGAGCCTGCTTCTCCCTCTGCCTATGTCTCTGCCTCTCTCTCTCTCATAAATAAATAGATAAAATCTCAAAAAAAAAAACAGACTGGAGAGTCAAAAAAAAAGTCCTCTTTGAGACAACGATACTTAAAGTAAGACTTCAGGGAAAATAACAATGTACACTGTCAAATGTGTTTGGTGGGTAGTTGGGGAAAAGAGTTGGGTGGAGAATCCTTCAGAAAGAGTTAATGCACAAGCAAAGACCCCAAATATAGGCAGGGTGGGAGGAAGCTTGCTGTTTTTAAGAAATTGAAAGTAAATGAGCGTGGCTAGAACCTGGCCATCACGGTAAGATGTATATGATACTTGAAAATTATTGTTAGAGTTAGAAGATGACAGGTGTCATGAGAGCCCACTGGAAGACTTTAGGTAGGACAGTGACCTAACCCCTAATGCTATTTTCATTTAAAATGATCAGTTGCATTGAAATAATTCAATATGGTGTCCCTTCTAGGTAGAAAAAAATCATGAAAAATGAAGGGGGTTGATGTTTGAGGACCCACAGATCATCCAGACACTCAGTGACTCACTAGTATGACTCACATAACTTGTATTCACTACAACACAGCAAGCATACACAGCAGGATTGCAGTAAGAGAAAAGGAAGTAGGCAGATCGGGAGGTGTCCATTTATGTAAGCTTTCTACACTCTCTGTCTGGAAAGAGGCCACTCCAACGGAGCCTTACCTTCAGCAGTGAAAAGCCTGTGTCTTTTCATTGAGCAATGTGTCTGCCTAGGAAACCTGTTTGAGATTCAGGCTGAAGGTTTATTGGAAGATGGTCACCTAGGCACAACGATAAACCATAGCTAATGAAATTCCATACTCTCAGAAGCAAAGCAGGTGTTGAGTGCCCTAGTCAGGTAAAAACAACCTTATCAGTGTATCAAACATTTCAAA
Source organism: Canis lupus baileyi (assembly GCF_048164855.1). Lineage (NCBI taxonomy): Eukaryota > Metazoa > Chordata > Mammalia > Carnivora > Canidae > Canis > Canis lupus. The sequence continues at coordinate 31,788,604 of NC_132858.1, forward strand.
GGCTGAATTTCCACAGGCCAGCCAACGGCCAAACCCACAAAAGTAGGGCTTCCAGATAAGTGCCTCAGGCCTGTTAGGATAAGTCTTTCCCGCACAGCCACAGCCGCTGAGATAGGAATGGGTCCAAAGCATCATGGAGAAGGAGATTTCAGAAGTGTACAAGTTGGCTTCTCAAAACTGGAAGTGCCTTTTCCTACAAAGGCACAGTAGGAATTCAAGACCATCTCAAATTCTACCTCTTTTACATAATAAGCATCTCCATTCTCTACCTCTGTTCCATCACTGAACTTTCTGTTCCCTGCAACCCTATAGCTATTTGTTTCATTCTTATGATATTTTATGCATTATCATGTGTTATACTTCCAACTGTTGTCATTCATTTTTTTATCCTAGGTTGTAAACCTTTACAAACGTAAGTTTTGATGGAGCTTTGCAGTCAGTTCCCTCACTCTCTTTAAGAGCAACGGCCATCTATGGATGTAATTGCAGGAGGAATGAGTCAAAGAAATGAGAAAAGTGTAGAACAAGAGAGTGGAAATTTGCATTCCTTTTGCATATTTATTTAGGTCTGGGTGTTTAGAATGACATCAACCCTTAAATCTTCAAAAGGGACAAAAAACCATACTGATGGAAATCGTTATTGTGGTCTGTATTACCCAAGATCACAGTGTATACATAATATTGGTAGACATTACCATTTTCATTTTCACTATGGCTTTTATTTTTTAATTTAAAATATATAGCTATTTCAACAATAAAAGAGTTAAATTTACTTCTAAAGGAAAAATAAATAACCATGTGGAGAAACATATTTAATTGTGCCATTGGTTTTGTTATTATTTTATCTCCTAGTAGCAATGTGAGCATATTTATTATTGTTTTAAACTTCACCAGCCACCCTAATGGTTTCCTATGTTTGTTTATTTTGGGTTGTGGTTATGATTCCTACATAAATGTTTACAGATCTCTTCAAGTTTCAAATACTTTTGGAAAGGCTATAGCCTCTAAAGGTAAAAATTTACAGTCCCGTGGGCCTATTCATAAACTAGAGTAGCATGTTTAACATGAGAAGTGGCGGAAATAGATTTTGTTGGAACAGAATTAATCTGTATCTACCCTGTTTTTGCTGAATGGGTAAATACCAAGTTGGGAGGGAGGGGGGCAGGGTAAGTAATGCCTCTTCGTAGCATACCAGACCTTGGAATCACCAGTAAGTCTGTAACAATAGCAGTGGGTAGACCCATGACAATTAGGAAGTGGATTTCAACCACTAACCCATTCACAAATGCTACACAAAATGCTTTCAGACACAAACCATGTTGGTTTCTACCATGGAAGACAGAATGCACAGCTTCAAAGTTAGGCAGCACTTTTCTATTTTATGATCAGCAAAGATAACTTGAAAACGTAATAACTGTATCAATTTGCTCATTTTAGACACCTATATAAATAAGTACAACGCCTTCTTTTTCTTTAACTGCTAACCACGTTTCTATTTGATTTTATGAAAGTAATTTCAAATGCTCTCCTTCCCTGTATCTAGATTGTTTTCTCTATCTACAGGGTAGATGAATAGATTAATTATAAAGAACTTGGTAAAATCGGGAAAACTTTGGTTCAAAGCCCTTCTCTTCTACTTACTAACTGCACAAGTTTGGTAATCTCCCCAAATCTCAGTTTCATCTTTAAAAAGGCATAATTGTATCCTTTCCAACAGGTTCTGTGAGGATTAAAAATAACACACACAAAATGCATAGCACAGTGCTTGATCTTAGTAAGCCCGACCTAAGCATTTTAGAAGGGAATATTACTTGGAGTAGCTGTACTGCTATAATTGAACTGGCTGTGTCTGTGACAAATTGCAATTTAGTTATCTTATTTCAGAAGTAAGAATTTGCCACTTTGGGCTGACCTTAGGGCTGAAGATTCAGTTACTGTCTTGCTTGACTTTGCTCTACTTCAGCTCTAACCAATGTGTCAGCTTTGTAGGTTGCTAGAAGAGGGAGGATTGTGGCCTCTACAGAGGGTCGCAGAGATTCACACTTAAGCAATACTAACAGAGACAAGCAGATTTTAAGAGCAGAGGTTCCCAGCTTTTTAAATTTTTGGGAATTTAATGCTTACTGTCTGCTGTGGTTCCAGGATGGCTGCTGGAAATACATCTTTAAAATATGACTTGGCCTACAAAATATTTTCTTTGTTTAGTGGGGGGAAAAAAGGAGGAAGATTATATAAGTCCCAAGGAAGATGTTATAAAGAATTTTGAAATTTATGACATGAAAATGTTAGACAACCATAGAGTACTTACAACTCTTCTAGGATGAAAAACAAACAAACAAGCAAAAACAATGTCCCTCTATCAGTAATAAACAGATCAGGGAGGCAGAGAATTAATAGGACATAATTGTCCTGAGCAGAATCATCAACCAAGTGGATCTAATTAACATTTATAGAATGCATCAACACAGCAGAATACTTCTCAAACCCACATGGAAGATTCACTAAGCTAAATCACATACTGGACTATCAAATACAACTCAACAAATCTGAAAGAAGCAAGATGACAAAGAATTAAACAGAAATCATTAACAGAGATATAGCTAGAAAAATCCAACATTTAAAGATCATACAATATGATTCTAAATAACAGGTCAAAGAAGTCTCTAGAAATTAACAAATATTTTGAGCTAAATGTAAATTAAAGCACAAATTATTAAAATGTGTGGAATATAGTGAAAGTAGTCCTTAGGGGGACACCTATGGCATTGAAGCCTGTAACTAATAAAATTCAACAATACAAAAGCAAACAATCCCGTTGAAAGGAGGGTTAAAGTTTGCAAAGAAATGTATAAAAAGACATTCAACATAATTTGTCATCAGGGAATCGCAAATTAAAATGAGATACCACTGCACATACATTAGAAGGGCTAAAATACCCAACGTTGACCACACCAAATGCTGATGAAGATGTGTAGCACCGGTAACTCTCATTCGTTGCTGGTGGGAATGGAGAGAGATACAGCCACTTTGGAAGAGAATTTGACCATTTTTTACAAAGCAAACACAGGGGCAGCCCGGGTGGCTCAGTGGTTGAGCGTCTGCCTCCGGCCCAGGGAGTGACCCCGGGGTCCTGGGATCGAGTCCCACGTCGGGCTTCCTGCGTGGAGCCTGCCTCTCCCTCTGCCTGTGTCTCTGCCTCTCTCTGTTTCTCATGAATAAATAAATAAAATCTTAAAAAAAAAAAAAAAGCAAAAATAGCCTTAATGGTGCCGCACTTGTGCTCTTAAGTATTTATCCAGTTGAGTTGAAAACTTACATTCATGTGAAAAACTGCACAGGGATGTTTACAGAAGTTTTATTCATAATCATCCCGAATGGGAAGCAACCTACATGTCATTAAGAGGTGAGGGAGAACCTGTCGTGCATTGCACAACGGAATATTGGGGCAAATAAAAAGAAATGAACTATCTAACCTTGAAAAGACATGGAAGAGCCCGAAATACATATTGCTAAGAGAAAGAAGCCATGTGAAAGGCTGGCTCTGTGGCTCTAGTGTGTCACGCTGCAAGGGCAACACTAGAGACCCTCTAAACCACCAGCGGCCTGGTGCGGGAGCCGGGGTGGAGCAGAGGGCCGTCAGGGCTGGGGACGGTAACTACGTGCAGAGTGTCGCGCATTTTCAAATCCAAAGATCTTTGTCAGACAAAGAATAAACCTTAGCATAAGCACATTAACAACAACAAAAAAATCACTTAGGAAGTCAGGAGACTGCAGCAAAGAATGAAGACTACGGCAAAAACAAAACAAAAAACCTAACTGTATTACAAATATATAAAATAACTTTGCTGAAAGGGGGAATGGGGATAAAAATATAAAATTAGATGCAATTACCTCTGTCAAACTGTGGGCAGACTTGCGGTAAATAGAGCTTTAAAATAGCCCAAGTACAAAGTGGCCCTGGCCTCTGAAGGAGTGGGGGTGAAGGGTTCTTCCCACTAGTCACTCCTCAAACTGAGAATCACTGAATTCTGTTATCTTAAATCTTGTGTGTTTGGCCTTACATATGTGACACTAAGTCAAACTCAATGAATTCTTGTGGATCTTCCCACCTGGAAGTGGTGCTAACCATTCTCTGTCTCAAAGGGCTGTCTGTGAACTAAATGCCATGTATCCAGCAGGCCTGGTTAGGAGGTACCGGAGTCCCAGGGCTATTCTGACAATTGTTTTGGTGAGAAGCTCTTTCATTTTCCATCACCCCAAGACTCACTTTTTCAGTTCCGTTAGGTAAGAGCAGAGTTTCGGGATCTAATGTTTCCAAAGCCTACAGTTCTTTCTTCTCCCTTGAGTCTCATCTCCAGTTCCCAGAACTAGCCCAAGTGCTGGAGGAGAATCCTACTCACGATTGGAGGGTAGATGCTCAGCCAAACCTACGTTATGATGGGGGCACGACCAGGGCCCTGTGGAGCAGCTGTTCCTGGTGCCAGCCCCAGGGCCCTGGCATACCAGGAGCTGTGGCCTCTTAGAAAGACTACACCCTCTCCTGCACCACCTGTATGCTTCCATCCAGGTCTCACCAAATTAAGAAATGATCTCTTAACCATCAGATAAATACTAGTAAGTAACTGGAATTCTAGAAAGAGTATTTCTGAAACTAGGCAAACAAAACAAAACACCTATGATGGCTCTCACTGGGCGTAATCTCCTGATGAATGAGAGACGAGTCCGAAGGGCCTTTCTTACATTGGTATCTTAATCATTTTTCGTTAGAAATAGATCACAAAATATATTGATTGGCTTATACATTTTCTGCTCTACCAGCAGTTTCTTTGGTATAACTTACAGAATTACCCTCCCATACACCTTTAAGTTCATTGCTTTCCATTGAGATTTAAAACTAAAAGTAATACAGCTTCTTCACATTAGTCATTTATAAATTGAACTACATTAGACTCATGGCTGTTTCCATCATGAGTTAAAATGATTAAAATTATAGGCAGAAGAAGTCCCATAAGGTCATGGGTTCCTATGAGTTCCTAAGATTCATATATGGCCCCCTCTTCTTTGCAGATTAAAATCAAAATATTGCCTAAAGACATTTAGAGGTCTTAGAAGTTTAAAAGTGGTATTTCTTCCTGATTGTCTAATGGTTCTACAAGAGATGATATTATGTCTGAGGCAAAATCTGACACACCCAGAAAGATTTGGTTCATTTATTCTCTACAGTTTGAGAAATTATTAGTGCCCTTAAGTAAAGACTCTTTGCTTGTGAATACAATTTTTTCTTCAGTTTCTTCCTTTTCATTCTGCACTTCATCTAAGCTGCTGCCTCATGAATACATTAGAATATTTACAAAACATGAACAGGATTTTAAAAAATGAATATTCTGAATTAAAATTCTTGAAATCGAGGGGAGGGGCAAGATGGCGGAAGAGTAGGGTCCCCAAGTCACCTGTCCCCACCAGATTACCTAGATGACCTTCCAATCATCCTGAAAATCTACGAATTTGGCCAAAGATTTAAAGAGAGACCAGCTGGAATGCTACAGTGAGAAGAGTTCGCGCTTCTATCAAGGTAGGAAGACGGGGAAAAAGAAATAAGGAAACAAAAGGCCTCCAAGGGGGAGGGGCCCCGCGAGGAGCCGGGCTGAGGCCGGGGCGAGTGTCCCCAGGACAGGAGAGCCCAGTCCGGGAGAAGCAGGAGCTGCACCGACCTTCCCGGGCGGAAAGGGGCCCGCAGGGAGGTGGAGCAGGACCCAGGAGGGCAGGGATGCCCTCGGGCTCCCGGGGACACTGACAGACACCTGCGCCCCGGGGGAGTGCGCCGAGCTCCCTAAGGGCTGCAGCGCGCACGGGGACCCGGCGGGACCCGGAGCAGCTCGGAGGGGCTCGGGGGCGGCTCCGCGGAGGCGGCTGCGGGGCCTGAGAGCGAATCCACCAGTGCAGACCGGGAGCACAGGGCACCAGGACACAGCCCAGGATCCGGCCTCCCCCCGGGACAGGCAGAGGCCGGGAGGGCCCAGGACAGCAAGGACGCTCCTGCCCCAGCTGAGCAGATCAGCGGCCCCGCCCCGGAGCCTCCAGGCCCTGCAGACCGAGAGCTCCGGGGTTACTGCGGGGGCTGACTCCAGGGCTCCAGAGCTGGCCCCGCCACTGCGGCTGTTCCTCCTGGGGCCTCATGGGGTAAACAAAACCCACTGAGCCCTGAACCGGGCAGGGGGCAGAGCAGCTCCCCCAAGTGCTAACACCTGAAAATCAGCACAACAGGCCCCTGCCCCAGAAGACCAGCTAGACGGACAAGTTCCAGGGGAAGTCAAGGGACTTAAAGACACAGAATCAGAAGATACTCCCCCGTGTTTCTTTTTTTTTTTTCCTTTTTGATTTCTGATTGCTTCCCCCACCCTTTTTTTCCCCTTTTTCTTTTTCTTTCTCTTTTTCTTCTCTTTTTTCCTTTTTTTCTTCTTTCTATTTCTCTTTTCTTTCCTTCTTTCTCTCCTCTCTTTTTCTCCTATTCCCAATACAACTTATTTTTGGCCACTCTGCACTGAGCAAAATGACTAGAAGGAAAACCTCACCTCAAAAGAAAGCATCAGAAACAGTCCTCTCTCCCACAGAGTTACAAAATCTGGATTACAATTCAATGTCAGAAAGCCAATTCAGAAGCACTATTATACAGCTACTGGTGGCTCTAGAAAAAAGCATAAAGGACTCAAGAGATTTCATGACTGCAGAATTTAGATCCAATCAGGCAGAAATTAAAAATCAATTGAATGAGATGCAATCCAAACTAGAGGTCCTAGCAACGAGGGTTAACGAGGTGGAAGAACGAGTGAATGACATAGAAGACAAGGTGATGGCAAAGAGGGAAACTGAGGAAAAAGAGACAAACAATTAAAAGACCATGAGAATAGGTTAAGGGAAATAAATGACAGCCTGAGGAAGAAAAACCTACATTTAATTGGGGCTCCTGAGGCCACCGAAAGGGCCAGAGGGCCAAAATATGTATTTGAACAAATCATAGCTGAAAATTATCCCAATCTGGGAAGGGAAACAGGTATTCAGATTCAGGAGATAGAGAGATCCCCCCTAAAATCAATAAAAAACATTCAACACCTCAACATTTAATAGTGAAGCTTGCAAATTCCAAAGATAAAGAGAAGATCCTTAAAGCAGCAAGAGACAAGAAATCCCTGACTTTTATGGGGAGGAGCATTAGGGTAACAGCAGACCTCTCCACAGAGACCTGGCAGGCCAGAAAGGGCTGGCAGGATATATTCAGGGTCCTAAATGAGAAGAACATGCAACCAAGAATACTTTATCCAGCAAGGCTCTCATTCAGAATGGAAGGAGAGATAAAGAGCTTCCAAGACAGGCAGCAACTGAAAGAATATGTGACCTCCAAACCAGCTCTGCAAGAAATTTTAAGGGGGACTCTCAAAATTCCCCTTTAAGAAGTCCAGTGGAAAAATCCACAAAATCAGGGACTGAATAGATATCATGATGACACTAAACTCATATCTTTCAATAGTAACTCAATGTGAACGGGCTTAATGACCCCATCAAAAGGCGCAGGGTTTCAGACTGGATAAAAAAGCAGGACCCATCTATTTGCTGTCTACAAGAGACTCATTTTAGACAGAAGACACCTACAGCCTGAAAATAAAAGGTTGGAGAACCATTTACCATTCGAATGGTCCTCAAAAGAAAGCAGGGGTAGCCATCCTTATATCAAATAAACTAAAATTTACCCCGAAGACTGTAGTGAGAGATGAAGAGGGACACTATCTCATACTTGATCTATCCAACAAGAGGAGTTAACAATCCTCAATATATATGCCCCAAATGTGGGAGCTCCCAAATATATCAATTAATAACCAAAGTTAAGACATACTTAGATAATAATGCACTTATACTTGGTGACTTCAATCTAGCGCTTTCTAACCTCGATAGGTCTTCTAAACACAACATCTCCAAAGAAACGAGAGCTTCAAATGATACACTGGACCAGATGGATTTCACAGATATCTACAGAACTTTACATCCAAACTCAACTGAATACACATTCTTCTCAAGTGCACATGGAACTTTCTCCAGAATAGACCACATACTGGGTCACAAATCAGATCTGAACCGATACCAAAAGATTGGGATCGTCCCCTGCGTATTCTCAGACCAAAAATACCTTGAAATTAGAACTAAATCATAACAAGAAGTTTGGAAGGACTTCAAACACATGGAGGTTAAGGACCATCCTGCTAAAAGATGAAAGGGTCAACCAAGAAATTAAGGAGGAATGAAAAAGATTCATGGAAACTAATGAGAATGAAGATACAACCGTTCAAAATCTTTGGGATGCAGCAAAAGCAGTCCTAAGGGGGAAATACATCGCAATACAAGCATCCATTCAAAAACTGGAAAGAACTCAAATACAAAAGCTAACCTTACACTTAAAGGGGCTAGAGAAAAAACAGCAAATAGATCCTACACCCAGCAGATGAAGAGAGTTAATAAAGATTCGAGCAGAACTCAACGAAATCAAGACCAGAAGAACTGTGGAACAGATCAACAAAACCAGGAGTTGGTTCTTTGAAAGAATTAATAAGATAGATAAACCATTAACCAGCCTTACTAAAAAGAAGAGAGAGAAGACTCAAATTAATAAAATCATGAATGAGAAAGGAGAGATCACTACCAACACCAAGGAAATACAAACGATTTTAAAAACATATTATGAACAGCTATACACCAACAAATTAGGCAATCTAGAAGAAATGGATGCATTTCTGGAAAGCCATAAACTACTGAAACTGGAACAGGAAGAAATAGAAAACGTGAACAGGCCAATAACCAGGGAGGAAATTGAAGTAGTCATCAAAAACCTCCCAAGACACAAGAGTCCAGGGCCAGATGGCTTCCCAGGGGAATTCTATCAAACGTTTAAAGAAGAAACCATACCTATTCTACTAAAGCTATTTGGAAAGATAGAAAGAGATGGAGTACTTCCAAATTCGTTCTATGAGGCCAGCATCACCTTAATTCCAAAACCAGACAAAGACCCCACCAAAAAGGAGAATTACAGACCAATATCCCTGATGAACATGGATGCAAAAATTCTCAACAAGATACTGGCCAATAGGATCCAACAATACATTAAGAAAATTATTCACCATGACCAAGTAGGATTTATACCCGGGACACAAGGCTGGTTCAACACTCGTAAAACAATCAATGTGATTCATCATATCAGCAAGAGAAAAACCAAGAACCATATGATCCTCTCATTAGATGCAGAGAAAGCATTTGACAAAATACAGCATCCATTCCTGATCAAAACTCTTCGGAGCATAGGGATAGAGGGAACATTCCTTGACATCTTAAAAGCCATCTACGAAAAGCACACAGCAAATATCATTCTCAGTGGGGAAGCACTGGGAGCCTTTCCCCTAAGATCAGGAACAAGACAGGGATGTCCACTTTCACCACTGCTATTCAACATAGTACTGGAAGTCCTAGCCTCAGTAATCAGACAACTAAAAGACATTAAAGGCATTCAAACTGGCAAAGAAGAAGTCAAACTCTCCCTCTCCGCTGATGACATGATACTCTACATAGAAAACCCAAAAGCCTCCACCCCAAGATTGCTAGAACTCATACGGCAATTTGGCAGCGTGGCAGGATACAATATCAATGCCCAGAAGTCAGTGGCATTTCTATACACTAACAATGAGACTGAAGAAAGATAAGTTAAGGAGTCAATCCCATTTACAATTGCACCCAAAAGCATAAGGTACCTAGGAATAAACCTAACCAAAGAGGTAAAGGATCTATACCCTAAAAACTATGGAACACTTCTGAAAGAAATTGAGGAAGACACAAAGAGATGGAAAAATATTCCATGCTCATGGATTGGCAGAATTAAATATTGTGAAAATGTCAATGTTACCCAGGGCAATTTACACGTTTAATGCAATCCCTATCAAAATACCATGGACTTTCTTCAGAGAGTTAGAACAAATTATTTTAAGATTTGTGTGGAATCAGAAAAGACCCCAAATAGCCAGGGGAATTTTAAAAAAGAAAACCATAGCTGGGGGCATCACAATGCCAGATTTCAGGTTGTACTACAAAGCTGTGGTCAAGACAGTGTGGTACTGGCACAAAAACAGACACATAGATCAATGGAACAGAATAGAGAACCCAGAAGTGGACCCTGAACTTTATGGTCAACTAATATTCAATAAAGGAGGAAAGACTATCCATTGGAAGAAAGACACTCTCTTCAATCAATGGTGCTGGGAAAATTGGACATCCGCATGCAGAAGAATGAAACTAGACCACTCTCTTTCACCATACACAAAGATAAACTCAAAATGGATGAAAGATCTAAATGTGAGACAAGATTCCATCAAAATCCTAGAGGAGATCACAGGCAACACCCTTTTTGAACTCGGCCACAGTAACTTCTTGCAAGATACATCCACGAAGGCAAAAGAAACAAAAGCAAAAATGAACTACTGGGACTTCATCAAGATAAGAAGCTTTTGCACAGCAAAGGATACAGTCAACAAAACTAAAAGACAACCTACAGAATGGGAGAAGATATTTGCAAATGACCTATCAGATAAAGGGCTAGTTTCCAAGATCTATAAAGAACTTATTAAACTCAACACCAAAGGAACAATCTAATCATGAAATGGGAAAAGACATGAACAGAAATCTCACAGAGGAAGACATAGACATGGCCAACACACACATGAGAAAATGCTCTGCATCACTTGCCATCAGGGAAATACAAATCCAAACCACAATGAGATCCCACCTCACACCAGTGAGAATGGGGAAAATTAACAAGGCAGGAAACCACAAATGCTGAAGAGAATGTGGAGAATAGGGAACCCTCTTGCACTGTTGGTGGGAATGTGAACCGGTGCAGCCACTCTGGAAAACTGTGTGGAGGTTCCTCAAAGAGTTAAAAATAGAGCTGCCCTACGACCCAGCAATTGCACTGCTGGGGATTTACCCCAAAGATACAGATGCAATGAAACGCCAGGACACCTGCAACCCGATGTTTCTGGCAGCAATGTCCACAATAGCCAAACTGTGGAAGGAGCCTTGGTGTCCATCGAAAGATGAATGAAGATGTGGTCTGTGTATACAATGGGATATTCCTCAGCCATTAGAAATCACAAATACCCACCATTTGCTTCAACGTGGATGGAACTGGAGGGTATTATGCTGAGTGAAGTGAGTCAATCGGAGAAGGACAAACATTATATGTTCTCATTCATTTGGGGAATATAAATAATAGTGAAAGGGAATAGAAGGGAAGGGAGAAGAAATGGGTAGGAAATATCAGAAAGGGAGACGGAACATAAAGACTCCTAACTCTGGGAAACAAACTAGGGGTGGTGGAAGGGAAGGAGGGCAGGGGATGGGGGGGAATGGGTGACGGGCACTGAGGGAGGCACTTGACAGGATGAGCACTGGGCGTTATTCTGTATGTTGGCAAATTGAACAATAAAAAATAAATTTATTATTAAAAAAATAAAATAAAATAAAATTCTTGAAATCAAAGATAAAACAAGATGAGAAAAGTTTGTTTTTCTCCTTAGGCAAAAACTATTGTAAAGATACTTATTGCAGATGGAGATTTTTCAACTAAAAAGTTGAAACTAAAACCATCATTTAAAAATGAATATATGTAAATCATTCAGCTTCCTGGGGCACCTGGGTGGCTCGGTTGGTTTAGCTTTCAATTCTTGATTCCCACTCAGGTCATGATCTCAGGCTCATACCATCCAGCCCCACATCGGGCTCCAGGCTCCACATGGGCTTGAGATTCTCTCTCTCCCTCTCCCTCTATGCCTCCCACTCACACACTCTCTCTCTAAAATTAATAAAATAAAATAAAATAATAAAGTTTCCTGAAACCTTTCCTTTACACTGGATCCAGGCAAGTTACGGAAATATCAAGAAGTCCTTTAGATGGTTGTTTTTAAAGGGTCACCTCCTCTGTCCTATTTTGCAGTTCTCTAGAATATTATTTCTGAAAGCATGCATTACATACATTACAAGGAAGGCTGTCTCTTCGGTCCCTTTCAATGCTGAAGCCCCAGTTAAGATTAGCTTTTTGGTAACCTGACAAAATATATTTTAACCCAAATTCTTCTATTCCAAGCCAACTGGAATATGTAAATAAAGCTAAAAACATAAATCTCTCATTTAGAATTGGCATAATAACCACTCTTGGCATAGAAAAATCTTATTTAAATGTGTTTACAGAATTACCCTCCCATACACCTTTATGTTGATTGCTTTCCATTGAGATTTAAAACTAAATATGGAGGAACTGACCTGGTCTATGTTTATCAAGATGTATTTTTAGAAAATGTCTTGTTTCTATATGCCTGGCTGGATTTTAGATCTGTTTTCTGTCCAAAAGAAGTTCCATGAACACTTTTATGTATGTGAGCATTTTTCCCCAAGCCAAAACCAGTCTGGAAGTTATAAACATGGCTCCATTAAAAGTAATAAACTGTAATTTCCTATTTCTTATATATTCAGTGTTAGAGGAATTATAGCTTCCAATGAAGTTTCATTTAAGATTTCTTTTCTGGTATTATGTAAATATGTCATATCTATTATCAAATGGCCACTATCATCTTCTTCCTCTAATTCAGTGGTCTTTGGGAAGATTTCCTCTGGAGGCCTTTGCTCCCATAAAATCTATTTTATTCATCCATTTAAGTATGTATTCTTCAAGCATTTTTAAAAATCTTTTCTTGTGTCAGAAGCCTTTTTTTGTACCTTGTGTGCACACTAGCACTGAACAAAACAGAAATCCCCGCTCTTATGCCTCACACATTCCAGTAGGAATATGTTAATGATTAGCAAATTAAGTTTTATATATTAGATAAATATATGCACATTAGTAGTGAGTATGGAGAAAAGTAGAACAGAAAAGAGGAGTGGGAGGGAGGGGCTATGGCAGGGAAGTGCATCATTTTTATTTCTTTGGATGTCAAAGATGGTAATATTTCTTTTTCTGCTACTGGATTATAAATCCGTAAGATAGAAACTTTTGTTCTGTTTCATTAACTACAGTGTTCTCAGCATATGTACGATTGTGCTGGACATATCTTAAATATATAACAAACATGTAGGTTGAATGAGCAAAGTAATGCTCAGGATGTTAACTATAAAAGTTGACATTGGTCTTCTAAGATTCTAGCTTTAAGAATCCCCGCAGCACCCATCGCCACAGACTTCCTCACGTGGCACAGTCAGCAGTATTGGCAATGGATCATCAAAATGCCAAAGTAGAATGAAATTTTCTGGAATTACGTGTTTAGAATAGTAGAGAAAATTGTTGAGGATCTATGGGTTTTCCCCCAAACCAAGATGATTATATTTCTTCATTTGTATTACCAATTACAACTACTGAAGTTTGATCAAAGTGCAACTTACAATCACGTCAAAAACTGTTCCAGGGGATCCCTCGGTGGCGCAGCGGTTTGGCGCGGGCCTTTGGCCCAGGGCACGATCCTGGAGACCCGGGATCGAATCCCACGTCGGGCTCCCGGTGCATGGAGCCTGCTTCTCCCTCTGCCTGTGTCTCTGCCTCTCTCTCTCTGTGACTATCATAAATAAATAAAAATTTAAAAATAAATAAATAAATAAAAACTGTTCCATTTGATCAGCTGTTAAGAGGCAATTCTAGGCGAGTCCCCCATATTTCAGTACATTTTACAAGCAGAAACGCTGATAGCTTGTGTTCTGGGATCTTGTCAAGGATGTTTGTACTATGAACAACTTTGAAGGAGAGATGGAATGTCTCTGTCTTAAGCATACGAAATCTGTCTGCTCATTTTGTATTTCCAAGCACAATACAGATAATATTCCTCCATCCAGTGCCGAGTTCAGTCAGGTTGAGAGTTTTTTATAAAAGATTAAGATTCCCTAATCTTGGCATTTCTCGGCTGTGATGCAAAACTACAGCTTGTGAAGCATCCACCTGAGCCCTCCTGGGTCATCCACGTAGGAAACGACAGCAAGGGGAGCTCAGCAAACACGAAGCTTATGCAGCCTGCTACACTACGAGTAATAAATATCTTTGTCTCTGATCCAGGAGTCTTGTATCTTCTGCCGCGATCCATTGAATTATGACTGGCTAACTTCATAACTTCTCAAGTAGGGTAAACGCTCAGATACTCCACAGTTCTTGATACCGATATTCTTTTAAAAGAATTTAAGCAAACCGTTTCCTTGATAACTAGTAGTGGTAAAATTAAGTTTCAGGTGAGTGACTTGGGTTGTAAATAAATAATATTTCAACTTATTCCAAGGTCTACAGACAAATAAATTACTTTTAAAATGCAATTTAAGAGACCTTTTCATTAATTGCAACAAAAATTTTGTAAAGGTTTTATTTATTTGAGAGGGAGCGCAAGAGACAGAGCATGAGTGGAGGGGAGGGGCAGAAGGAGAAGCAGACTCCCCCTGGGCAAGGAGCCCAATGTGGGGCTCAATCCCAGAACCCTGGGATCATGACCTGAACCAAAGGCAGATGCTCAACCATCGGAGCCACCCAGGCATCCCAGCAACAAATTTAGTCCCTTTAATAGATATCCTGTGGAAAGCCATGTAACTCATACAAATACAGTTGTTAACACTTTGAACAACATGGGTATTAAGAGCACTGGCCCTTGTGTAGTCAAAAATTCATAACTTTTATAACTTTGGTCTTCCCCAAAACTGTTAATAGCCTACTATTGACCAGAAGCCTTCTGATACAAGCAGTCAAAAACTCATATTATATAAGTTGTAAGTGTTATGTACTGTATTCTAACAATAAAGCTAGAGAAAAGAATGTTAAAAAATTATAGAGAAAATCTATTTATGGTAGTGTACTGTACTATCACAAGAAATCTACATATAAGTAGGGCCATTAAGTTCCAACACATGTTGTTCGAGGGTCATCTATAGAGTTAATTCATTTAATTTGTGTTAATTACACAATTCACATTACTTTTATATCAGGTTAAAATAATGTTAATTTTAATATCTCTAAGATATAATTGTATTTAATATATACTTATTGTGGTGTTTTGGTAAATATGCGAAATGGGGTAGGAAATAAAAGGGAATCAGATGGGATATAAGTGAAGTATAAGGAAGACACAGATTCAGCACAAGAAAAGCAATATTAGCTAGTGATAATACTACATAGAGCACATACTTTCTTAATTTGGACAATCCTAAGAGAAACTGAACTTGAATATGACATACTTACACCAAAATGGGAATCCTACCCGTGTTAAACTCAGCTACAAGTCATGGTGGAATTGACACTCAAACGCTAGAGGCTATGCCAAGTGCTTTATCTCTATTTCTTACAGTATTAGTATACGTTAGATCATAGTAGTTATTATGTCTCCGGAGTCAGAATAAACTGTGTGGCCTTACTTAGCAAGGTACTTAAGTGGAAATCATGGTAATCCCTAGATCATTATCAGTCCTTTAAAGAGCTTAGTACAGTGCCAGTCCATAGACTCAGTGTTCAATTCATATAATACACTTATCTACATAATTTCTGTATCTCTATAACCAACTCTCCAGAATAAATTAAATGTCAGATTATAAATTATTATTTATATCCTCATTTTAAAATGAAGAAAATAACACTCAATGAAGTTGAATAATTTGGATAAGTCAAACACCTGCCAAGTATCAAGACCAAGCGTTGAACCCAGGTCTGTGATTCCATTACATCACAGATGGTCCAGCTATGCATACAGAGCTTGGATTTGGATTGAATAATAAGTGGCAGTATTGGGTGGAAATTCACCCAAAGACAATTGTTACGATTTTCAGTAGGTTATCAGGGAAACTTGACATAGTACCAGCAAGCTTTGGAGATCCAGAGAGGTGGTGAGCAGTATCAGTGGATCCAATAGCGAGTAACAAGATCTCAACGATGTGACATGGTTTTTGAGGACACACTTCTAATGTTCCAAGGAATACTTATATGGATAGGATGAGATTCACATTTCAGAGGAACCAGTGTGCCAAGTAAAGTAGATGATTAAGGCAAGGACACATGATACAACTAGCATGAAGTCAAGGGAAGGGAGTTTTAGGGCAGGGATTTGATCATAAGAAAAAAGTGGACCTAGATACTCAGGCAGACTGACTAATTAAGATTATCTGCAAAGATAATCTTAGAGAAGCCTCACTACCAAAGTGGATTAATTCCACCTTACAAGATACAGAAGTTAAGATAGAAAAAAATGTGAGTTAAAAAGTTTGTCCATGATATGATTTAAATATGAAAATTAGTAGCCCGATAAAGCACCATGTTATGGTTATATTTCACCATATACATATATACATTATATACTCACCATAATTTTCAATACCACCTGAATCTTAATGTTTTAATATAGATTGGTAGATTTTGTTTAGGGAGGGTAATGTATTCATTGAATATTATTTGGAGATTCATAACCATATATTTTATGTTATCCATTGTTTCAGATTTACTAACTAAAAGTGTAAGAATCAAAATTTTATCTGTACTTTAGTTGAAGACAATATTGAAGGCAATGTACTATTATAAGGCTTCTACCTTGTTGAGCTATTCACAAAAATAGTGAAAAATTACTTTGAATTTTTATCTTAACATTGCCTTAAATGTTTCACACTCCCAATTGCTAATTCCTAAGTCCTCCCAAAATCTTAGCCTTCCAAGAAATAGGCTAAAAATGAGACATTCTAAAATATAATGATGCCCTACCCAATATTAGCACTCCTGGCCAAAAGACAGATGAGAAGCTCCAATTCTTCCAAAAATTAATTAAAAAAGCACATTCCAAGTCTCATGTCTAGATAAGTTTTACACAGACATTATTCACAATGTCATTTACTTGGCTATGCCAAGTAATTAACAATATTCCAACCCTCCACACCTCATTCCAGATGAGATAGAAAAAAATCACCTAAACTATTCTACTTAATTGGGACACCTGGGTGGCTCAGCGGTTGATGGTTTGACTTTGGCTCAGGTTGTGATCCCAGGGTCCTGGGATCGAGTCCCACATCGGGCTCCCTGCGGGGATCCCGCTTCTCTCTCTGCCTAGGTCTCTGCCTATTTCTGTCTGTCTCTCATGAATAATCTTTTTAAAAAAATACTCTAATTAATTTCAAAAGAAATCACTAATCCAAAATAATTAGACTTCTTAGCTTTCTGGGTTTTTAAAAATATTAATAAATCTCATTACATACATCCTTTTTTAAAACGCAGCATAAAATACTAATGTTTTTCATTAATACTTTCATGTTTTTCTTTCATGAAGGTGTTGAGTTGTCTTTGATATGGATAGGAATCACCTAAACTTATAGCCAACTTCTTCACTTACAGGTAATCTTTTGTAAGGAATATGATTTATCTGTTTTCATTTCCAAATACTTAAAGCAAAAATAATAATGTGACTTCACTCAGGATTGTTACAAATATATGAGTTAATTCATATGAACTGTAAAGCACATTAATTTTTAGGTATAAATATTGTACTATTAAGTAGTTCATCTCTCTCAAGATGACGTTACTCTCCCTCCCAGCTTGATTGTTTGAAATGTGACCACAAATTTACCAGCCCCTGCTGATGAATTATATTTTAAGTACCTGTCATTTTTTTCCATCTTTGATAAACTCCCTTCATAAACCATTTAAAAGATGGGTCAAAAATTATTTAAGGTGAGTCTCCCGAAGAATGTATGCATTTTTTAAGACAATACTTTATAATATTTGTACATTTCAAATATTTGATATGATATTATAGGTGATACAAAAAAAGGAAACTGTGATACAATATTTTAGGAAGTATTGATTTAATTGAATTTTATAATCTTCATAGTTAATTTTTTTCCACACTCAGAGCAAACTACTCTTATACGGAGGTCTCCAAGATGTTACTTCATCGAAGATTCTAGATAATCCAAATCCATGAGTAAGCCTGAATCTATTAACCTCCCCTAATCAACTGTCCCAGAAAAGTTGCTCAGTTTAGGAGTTAGCCTTGATGATTCTACTTCCTCCTCCCCCACATTCAGTTCATTAGCATTGATATCACTGCCCTGAACAAGTCTATATCTTTTCATTTCCATTGTCTCTATTTTATTTCAAGCAGCTTCTATCTTTCCCTCTGATTATGTTCATATTCTACTAGTTGGCTTTCCTCTTCCTCCTATGATCTTCATCCTGTTCATTTGCCGCACTACAGAAAGAGGAGTCTTGTCAGAATAAATATTCAGTCATGTCATTTTTAACAATTAACTGCTTTTTAGTTCCCTGAGGAGAAGCAATATTCCTCATGTTGTAACCTGATCATATTTCAACTTGAAGTTTTACTAACTCTCTATTTAAAAGAAACTTTCTACTTTTGCTTTCTCCCACTTTCCTCTTCCATTTTTTTATTCATTGGTTAAATTTCACCTTCGATTCTTTTTCCTTCTTTCCTTCCTTGTGTGAGGAGTAGACTTGGGGGACAGAGTTGATTAAAACTATTACTTGTTTCATGAAATGTCATCAGTATCTAAGTGAACACAATTGTGCAGATTATATTTTCCAAAGATGACTTCAACAGTGTCTCCAGTCCCACATGCTTTTCTTGACACTCCTCCCACTCAGAGATGGTCTCTATAATCCTACTTCTTCTACCAGGGTGACGTTGTGACTTCTTTGACCAATAAAGTGTGGCAGAATTGAGATGTTGTGACTTCTAGGGCAAGGTCATTAAAGACCATGCACCCTCCACTTGGTTCCCTTGGAGCATCCTTCACGAGAGGACTGAGAACAATCAGTCTTAGAATCTGGCCGTGAGGCTAAGAGGAGCTTCAGCTACATAGAGAGGCCATCTGTCAGAGTTCCGAGGAACTGTTCCAGCTGGGCCAGGCTTCAGGTCTTCTCACCATTGATTTGAAACTTGTGTTTGAAGACATCATCTTGGAAATAAATCATTCAGCCCCATATGTTTACATCCCCAGCTATTTAAATTTTCCTAGTTGAATTCTTAGACACAGTGTAGCCTCCAAGTTCCCTAATTCACAAATCTGTGATTAGACAGATACAGACAGACAGACAGATAGATTTTCTCATGTTTCTCCAAAATCATGCTTGAGTTTTATTCGGATTATTTTGAAGTCACAGATAAATATGAGCTTTAACACCTTTATGATAAGACATTTCATTCAAGAATACGTTCTCTCTTTCCATTTGTTTAATTCTTGTGCTATGATCTAACTTTTAACAATATTCTAAATTGTTTACAGGTAATTCCGAGATAGTCTATAGGTTTTTTTTCTTGGGGGGGGGGCGGTGGAGAGGGTTGCTGGGAGTGGATATTGTTTTTGCTGTTTTGAACAGTATCTTCTCACTCTAAGCTTACTTTCTTGTTTCACATCACTAAATTTGGGGAGGATTTGTTACATAATAATACCAATAATAACCAGGAAAAATACCATTTTGTTTCATTCTGTTTCATGATTCATAATTCTTACTCTTTGGGCCATGATTCCCACTTCTGTTTCCTTCTTTCCTTCCACTGGCAGCCACGCTAGTTTTAATATGTGACCTGGGATCAGTACATACCTATAAGAAATATTAGCAATTGTCTTATATACCTCCTTATTTCATTTAAATAAATCTTCTTGTACTAAGATTCTCCCCCCATTTTCACTCTGCACTCCTTCACAATCCATCTGGGTTGTATATGCACATCAAATTTACTGCTCCTAAATTTTTCACACTACTCTACAGTGTGCATCTGTCCCACTTTTTATCATCTAGCTGTCATGGGACGAATTCCTTGGTTACCTCCAACTCCCCTCCTCATTTAGTATGCAGTCAGTATGCTGTATGGATTAGTGAATCAGTTACAAGGCATATAGAACATAGAAATTATAGATTCAGAAGTATATTCATAATAAACAGGCATCATCACATAACTACAGCATCTCCAGCAAGCTGAACCCCTCCCAGCAGTGCACAGGGGCCCAAGCTCCATTTCATACACATTTACAAATTTCCATTTGATTTGTTGGATTTATTTTGATTTGCAGAATTTCTTATGTTTTCTAGATATCCATGCTTTGTTTTAGGCCTTGCCTATATTTTTATCCAGTCCCTAATGAATTTTCCTGAACAACAAAAAAGCCTGAAATTTGATATATTCCTATCTACCTCTAATATTTTTCATTTAGGTCTTCTGCTTGGGTTTTACAGTTCACTTTTTATATTTGGGTTTTTATTTCATCTAAAATTTACCTTTGTGCATAATGTCTCACTACTTTTCTTCACAAAAATGAGCCACATTTTCTAGGTGCACCTACTGAATGATTCATCTTTTCTCCCCTGAAGCTTGGTGCCTCCTTAATCTGATGCCCAATGTGTGTGTGCCCAGGACTCTCTTGGCCTATCTTCCTGCTCCTCTGTCAGCAAGGCAGTGTTTCCATGTTGATGGCTCTGTGACTCACCTTAGAATCTACTTGCAAAAAAAAAATCTACTTGCACTTTTCTTTTTAAAAAAATTACTTATTTGAGAGAGAGAGAGAGAGAGAGAGAGGGAGAGAGGGGGAGAAGGAGCAGAGTGAGGGCCAGAGGGAGAACCAGACTTCTCGCTGAGCAGGGCTCAATTCTGGGACTCCAGGATCATGACCTGAGCCAAAAGGCAGCTGATTGACCTCCTGAGTCACCCAGGCACCCCCTCTTTTTCTCATTTAAAAACTGAATTAATCGCTGACTTTGTCTCATACAAATTTTTTTTAGAATAGTTTCTCATGTTTCTCTAAAACATTGAGTTTTATTAGAATTATTTTGAATATTTTGGACTCAGATAAATTTGAGAATGAACACTTTTACTGTAAAACATCTCACACAGGAATAGGTTCTCTCTCCCTTGTTGAAGTCTGGTGTTATGACCTACCTTTGATCAGTCTTCTAAATTGCTTACAGGTAATTCCCACATGGTCTGTAGAGGTTTTTTTGGTTGGAGTGGAGTATTCTTTTTTTCTCTTTCAAATGGTATTTTATCAACCTAGGCTTACTTTCTTGGTGATTATTTTTTTTTTCTTGGTGATTATTGATGGTAGGATGAACACCATTTACTATTATGGAAGAGGTTTCTGATTTCCATTATCATAGCCGTGAGGTAATTTGTTAATCGTATTACCTTGTGATCCAACTCACTGCCTTGTCTGTCTATTCTATTTAGGAGTAGAATGTCAAAACACACCCCTCATCCTGCGTACCTATATGATTTCTAAATGATTCTGAGAATCAGATGGTAGAGCAGGGCAGGCTGCATCCTATGAGAACTTATCCAGTGGATTTAATATAAGTGGGTGGGGCTGATGCCCTGGCAGGTATTAACATTTTAACTAAATGTGATTCTGCTCGGAGAGACATTTAATTACATGCAGCTCTATTTTCCCACATCATACAATTCTAAGATAATATCCAATGTTTCCCAAGTTTATACGACCAGGGACCTTTTGTTTTGTCCTGTTTTAGTGGATGGTCTGTCAGTAAGGACCGATGTTCTTTGCATCATACTAGGGAAAAACTACTCTTCATATTTGGCGTTTTATTCCTGAATTAAATCAGGCTCTTAAAGAACCCCATACCCACATTTTAGTATATTAGCATCCATAGAAGTGTTTATTCCATATTAGATTTCAGTATAATTCCCTGAACTTACACTGAAGGGCTTGGGAAAGACCCGTTCTAATGAAGCACTTCAATGTATTGACTATAAAAAAGTGGCTGAACTCATATGTTGTTAATAGTACATGGTTCTCTTGGTGAGACCCAATGGAGGAATTCCTAGTACTGGCAAGAGGGTATCTTTACTTTTCTAAACAACTGTTTTGCTTCTCTGAAACCACAAATTTTCCTCACTAATTGTGTTTGCTTGATCATAGTAACCACTAGAAAGCTTAAAAGCTTAAAATCAAATTCATATATGGCCACTAATGACATTTAGGGTTTCTATTCTAACTCCTGGTTTCATCAGAATTTTATAACTTATTTTTATTTTTCTCATATATTTTAGTTATTTTAACATAGTCGATTTTATTACTTAAAAAAATCCTCCTTTGTCCTATAGAAGACAAGGGAAAGTGTAAAGTTCTTTGTTTACAAAGAAGCCAATTTACAGTAATGAAATCATTTCCAAAAATTTGTACTGCTAAAATAGCAGAGAGAGAGCAAAAAGAGGAATAAAATAAAAGAAACAGTGCTTATTACATATCTGCTATTATTCTGGAGTGGTAAACTGATTTTTCCTTTACTAACCACACCTCTGCCCCTCCCTCAATCATTCCTGGGATCAAAGCCTTCCACACTCCGGCCAGTGACTGACTGAGCCTATGATATGATGTAAGTTAGACCAACTGAACACAACCAGGATTTTCGGTAAAAATTCTTGGGAAAAAAGCATGCTTTTTTTTCTTTCTTTTTTTTTCTAATGAGTTTCCCTTAGAGTAGAAGATATGAAACAGGAATTGCTGATGGTAATCTTGCCACTGCAGAAATTGTCTACCTGAATCAAAAACTTAGATAAAAACAGAAAAGAGACATGGAGATAAATTGTCATGGAATTATCTAAGCTTGTGAATTTAACTACGCCTAATGCATCCTGGGGCTTGTCACTGGCAAATTTCAAATTAAAAAAAAAAAAAAAAAAAAAAAAAAAATTTAAAAAAAAAAAAAAAAAAAAAAAAAAAAAAAAAAAAGACTGACTATGAAAGTAGAGGTAACTTAGCCTGAGTTGTTCTCCAGAAAAAAAAAGGAGTGTTGGACAAGTATTTGAGGGCACGTAGCATATTTTGAGAAGTGATCTCCAAATCAGATGGGGAACTGGGAAAGAGGGAGAATCAACAGAAGAGTGCTGTGTAAAGTTGGTCATCAGGGTGGTCAGTGTGGGCTCTGTCCTCCTAGAACCTACTGAGAAACACTCAAGCTTACCCCCAGAATTGTCTGCCCAAGGAAGAAAAGAAGGGCACATTTGTCCAGCAGCTCTCATCCCCATTGGTCAAAGGATTTCTCTAGAATAGATTAACTCCCTTACATTTCCAGGTTTCACAAACATGACTACAAGATGTATTTTTCCAGTGAAATCCATGCCAAATGTTGTCCTAATATTTAACAGTGGGAGCATTATCCCACTGTTATATTATAAAGAATCATAACTTTTGGGCAAGAGCTGATTTGTTCTCTATATTCATCCCTGACTATTCACAATTTGTTGAGAAAAAGACCTAAGCCACTAGCGGAGGTTGAGGGGGATACATAGACCCCCAAAAGATTTTAAGAGACGAGAATTCTCAGACCAGAGTCTTGATGAATGAGCTTTGATTTCTCAATGATCTCTGCCTTGGAAGTTGACCACAAGGCAACAAAGTTGGCATTTTGCGAATCTTTTGAGGGAGGTAAACTGAAGAAGGCTGTCAGACCGGGCACGGCTCTACCCATTCCTCAATCTCTGGACTCCCAAACCATACCCTGAGGACATAAGCAATGAAGCTAAGCACTTTCCAGAAAGAGGGCCTCTCCTCCAGAATACCCTACGGATGTGACCACGCAATATAAACAACAGGAGAATTTTCTTGAAAGGAGAAGAAGATTGGCTGGGCGTGGAACTCATTCTGCTGCCAGGGCAGGGCTGGTACTTACTGCTCTGCAGGATGTGTTATGAAATTTGGACAAGTGATCGCGGGGTGCTCTCTGCTTCTTTTTACCAAAACGGGAGTTTTGAGTGCAGGCTTGTCCATTTTATCCTATTTTAAGTATGTTGGCAGTAATTAAATAGCACATTGAACTTTAAGTTGCTAAATCATGAGTAACTACATCTCATGTTCTGAGTTAGCTCAGCCAAAAAGTTTTTTTGGCTTCAGCTAGTTTAAGTTGTTTGCTGATGATTGCAGTAAAAAATACACTGGCTTTTGGATTGTAAAATTAACTAACAAGAAGGGAATGGTTAAGTAAATTGTAGTGCATCTATTTGATGCAACAGCATAAAACTACAGCAAAAACAAACAGAAAGGAAAACAAAAAGAAAAAAAACAGGAAAAAGCCTCATTACTGATGTGAGATAATGCTTATAGAAGCCATAATTTAAAAGAGGGACAGTAACTGTAAATAGTGCTGCTCAAGTAATATAAATGAAAAAGTATGTGCAGTATGTCAAAATTATTGGAGGGAAATATGCAAAAATGCTAACTGCAGGGATTACCAGAGCATTTTCTCTTCTTCTTCTTCTTTTTTTTTTTTAATATTATGGTGTTGTGCATATTTCATGCAATATTTTTAAATGTTTTTAAGTAAAATTGTATTAAAACTGAAGTTATTTGAATAAGATCTCTTCATTGTCCTATGATAAAACTAAAATTAAGTATATCAATATTGCCCAGTTTGGAAAATTCAAAATTTAAATATATAAGTATTTATAAGGTACAATATATACATGGTATATAAAATACAAAACATATGATATATATAACATATGTATGTAATAGTTAATTTTCTTTGCCTAAAGATAAATTTGAGGTAAGATCCAGATAAATCATTTGAAAAGTTTAAGTATTATCCATATCTGAAATCTTCTATCAAAATATAGTGGGAATTCTTACTTTATGGCAAACCAGATTATTAGTTAATATGATCTTAAGGATAAAAGTGTAGAATTAGTTATTTTGTCTGAGTAGACTTATGGCATAAATAAGTCTTTTGACCATAACAAAGGGACTGTGGGATAGTCTGTAGCATGTAATGACAATTACTTAAATTATCATCTATGAATACTTGTAATCAAATGCCTGTAGAATCAAGGCTTTAGGTGACCAAGAAATTGCTGCCATAGAATATTTAGGGAAAACAGGAATATGGTGATTTTAGTTGACTTTTTGCTTCTAAATGTGCCTGAGAACTTAGAAACAGAAAATTATAAATTTATGCCTTTAAATTTCCAGCTAGAGATATGAATAAGGAATTATAAAGATTTCAAGAAGAAAAAAGTATATCTCCTATAGCCTCAAGTAGTAATTTCTTACAGCCAAACTCAAAGTCTCATTCTGTGGGTAGCAAAATGAGTGGGTAAACTGTATTTTGAATTCCCAATATTACAGTCTTTTTTTGGGAAGCAGGGGGTTCCTAAAATTTGAGATAATGTGAGTGCAGATTTAAGTGAAGCTGAAGATCTTAAACCCCTAAATTCTGTTCAGCTTCTTTTGCCAGCAGGAGTCAACCATAGTGTCCACTCAGGGGAATGCTGACCCTCCCGAAGATCTGGTTCCATCCATCCGCGTTGCTCCTAGACTTACCACCAGATTCAAGTCCCAGAAAACCCCACTGTGTCAAGTTGTAAGTGTGAACTGTGAGAAGTCATCACAGACACCATAATAATGGCAAGATTTTGCCCAGTTTGCCTGGATCCTTTGAGGACCGACCTGGAGATGGAGGCCACTAGGTGACAATATATTGCTATCACAAGACAGAGTAATGTTCTCTAGGATCTGGTATATCATCTACACCAACAATCAACATGCAGTGTTATTTCTCACATATCCAGGATTCACAACTTGATTCTGGGGACTTAGGGGTGGAAATGAGAGTGGATCATTTCACTTTTATTCGTTATTATCCACTACAAAAATTTGGCCTCCCTTCCCTGCAACACTGGGCTCTGCTAGGCTAGTGGTGATAGCTCTCGGGGTGGAGTATTACCACCCGAAGGCAGAGCAGTGGTTACTGGAAACTGAATTTGCCCTGTGGCCACTCTCCAGTTCTCATTTCAGTGTACCAACAGGAAAAGGTGATTTCTAAACACATTGGAGAAATGGTTCTATTGCAGTGAAATTGGGTTGATATGAGGGGGTAAGAAGGAATATAGATGGAACACAGGATATCCTCTGAGACACCTAATTCTCCCACATTCTATGGTAAAACACAATATCCCAATATAGGCAACATTGTTCATCGACAGACTGTTCAGGAACAAAGGCTTGGGTTACCCCACCAGGCAGGGAAACAACCAGTGTTCTTTCTGAGGGCAAAGGGAGAAACAAAACATATAGGGAAAGAAGGAAAATAAAAATCACAGCTATTGCCATGTGACCACATGCAGAAATAAAAACATAATTATGAATATTTCTTTCTTACACTGATATGAATATATTTGCATATTATTCACTTTCTTCCTTTCCCCATCTTCTAATACTTAAGATATGTGATATTTTAATATAATAAACTTATGTCTCAGTGTATAAGTTAATAAGTATCAATGGGGGAAATATGGGTTTAGTTAGAAGAGAACAGAACATAATCCAAATACACGTATTGTGCCAGTTGGACTCTGTATTACCTTTTGGAGAGTGGGATAGTATATTTTCAGTTGGACCAGAGGTAGTTGTATTAGGTGAGGCTGATACAGTATTTTGATGATGTATTTATGTGAAAATGAAATATGATTTAAACGGGTATATATGGTTCTTGAGTTGAAAAGTGGGGGACTGTGGTAGTTTCTTACTGTGTCAGCACTGCTAAGCTCTAACTACATTTTCTGGAATCTCTTTCTACCCCTTTATAGTTCTGAGTTAGATTTGGCCAAAAGGGAAATGTTCACAAGAATCAATCACAGAATTTAAGAATTATGGATTGCTTCCTGAAGATTCTAGTGACTAATTGTTCTAAGAAACAGATGCAAGGTGCTAGTGGGTTTCGTCTTGTCCTTCCTCTCTCCCCCCCCCTCCTTGCAGCTCGTCTTCCCAACCAGCAGCTCTGCTAACCCACCAAGCCAAGCCTGCCACTAAATGCAGAGCCAATAGCCTTCCACAGACTTCTCTACAAACTATCAGTTCCAGTTTCCTTCTGACAGCTGGAATCACCTAGATCCCTAGATATATCCCCGCAAACTCCCACCTACGCATCACACCAGTGCTTCAGGAGGGCCGGTCAGTTCATTTTTCACTGGTAACTTTAATCTCCTTTTTGGATCTTACTTCCTTAGCTACTCCTGCAGTTGCATAACCGATAAACTCCTCATTCTACAACACTCATAGTGGTTCTGCTTCCCTGCCTGAACCCTGATTGATGAAGAATAGTTTCATTTAAAACAATTGGTAATTGTTGCTGATCTGATACTTCTCTTCTTCTCTTGGTTTCTAGGTCACCACTTTCCCTTTAGTATCTTGTTATTTATGTGAGTCTTCTATGCTATTCACTTTTAATAATAAATATTCCTGAACTCAATCATGGTCTTCTTCTCTATCTAAAGACTACAATCTACTATCCTTTGGTGAATCTAGGTAGCCTTGCAACTTAACATACTTAATTTTTTCTTCCATGCCAACATGCAATCCATCAGTTTCACAAAATACCCAGAATTCACCAGAATCCAAACATTTATACCACCTCATTTATCTGAGCTATCATTATCATAATTGTCCCTCCTTGCTCAATTAATACTGTAGAGGCTTCTTTAAAAAGAAGTCAGAGTAATTGTTCGAGATCATAGGTCGCATCATTTTATTCTATTCTCCAGATCCCTCAAGATCATCCCCTCTTATTTAGAACTATAGCCAATATTCTCACAAGTGCTTAGGAGGCCCTGTAAGATCTGGCCTCCTGTGGCCATTTTGGTGCCATCTGCTCTTCCTTCCCCTAGCTCACTCCACTCCAGCCACGCTGGCACTGCTGATGATTCTTTAACATACCAAGGATGCTCCTACATTCAGGCCTCCGTGTCATCTGCTCAGTGAAGCCCGTGGTGACCGCACCAATTAAAATTGCCGCTCATGCTTCCATCAGGATTCCTCAAGGCTGCTATATATTTTTTTCTGTATATTTATTAGCTTCAAACATACCAAATAATTTTATTATGTATATTTTTTCACGCTGATCTTCCCCACCCCAACTGTGGTTAGAATATAAATTCTATCAGGACAGGATTTGATCTTTTTTGTTGTTGTTTTCTCGGTAACTTAATCCAAGTGCCCTGAATAATGTCTAGCAAATAGCAAACATTCAATAAATATTTGATGCATTAATAAATGAATGTGAAATTCACCTTTATCAAGGATCCAGTACCTAGCCTGGCAAATAGATTTTTTTTTCTTTCTTTTTTTCTACTTTTATTGAGATATAATTGACACATAACATTGTATTGGTTTTAGGTATGAAACATGATTTGCAATATATATATATTGCAAAATAATTACCTCAATAAATTTAGTTAATATCTATCACCACACATAGTTACAAATATATATTCTTATTATGAGAATTTTTTAAATCTACTATTTTAGCAACTTTCTGTTTTTTTTTTTTTTTAAGATTTTATTTATTTATTCATGAGAGACACAGAAAGAGAGGCAGAGACACAGGAAGAGGGAGGAGAAGCAGGCTCCATGCAAGGAGCCCGACGTGGGACTCGATCCTGGGAATCCAGGATCACGCCCTGAGCCAAAGGCAGATGCTCAACTGCTGAGCCACCCTGGCATCCCTTTTTATATATATATATATATATAAAGTAATCCCTACACCCAATATTGGGCTCAAACTCAGAACCCCAAGATCAAGAGTTAGGTGCTCTACTGACTGAGCCAAACAGGTGCCTTCTTTTTCTCTTTAAGTAAACAGCAGCTTTCAAATATACAATACTATATTGTTAACTGACAAATATATTTTCCTATATTTTCTTCTTTTTCTTCTATAGAAATGTTGGTAAAGAGAACAATTTTAAAATGTTAATGTTTTAACATTAAACAAAAATACATTTTTTCCTAAAAGCTAGCCTTTGAAAAGAGCAACAGCAAGCAAAATTTTAATCTCTTATTATTTCTAAAGGACAAAAATTTACCATAGCAATGAATGAAGAGAAAATTATCTAAGCAAAATATCATGCATAATCTACCTTGATCTGCATTATAGTTAAGTCAAAATAAGAAAGGATCTTTAAAAAGATTTTGGAAATTTAAAAAATATTTGTTTAGTACTTCTTCCTTGATAAATGCCAACTAGATTTAAATTTAAACAAAGCAGGAGCAAAAGTAAAAGAAAAAAGAAAGAAAGAAAAGAAAAAAGAGGTAAGATTAGCTGAAATTGAACTGCCTGCCAGGAGCCAGCCAGGGTAGGGAAAAAAAAAAAAAAAAAAAAAGAACAACAACTAACTGCAAAAACCACATCTCTGGAAACACTTCCAAATATGATTGAGGGTGCAGTCTGGTGGTTTATGTAGCAATGTAGAACAGAAAGTCCATCAGGAAATCAGAAAAACAGACGTGACCGTGAGCCAGTGACCAGTGCAAGTATAGCCCAAGGACAACCAGGCTGGCTGTAATGTTTTTAAGACATTTGAGGAGATCTGCCTTTCATGGAGCAAAGCTTTAATGATGTATGGAGTCTCTTTGGTTTCAGAGGTTTTTCTTCCTTATAAGGATGCCATTCATCTCTCCTTTCACCTTAACAACAAACAGCTAACTAATCTAAAAATAGATTATTAGAGAGTCTGACCTGTAACAAGTTGTTAAATTTTCCTCTAGGAGTAACATCTTACTTTGGGGGCATACTTTGTAAAAACACTCCTAATAAAAATTCTAAACTAAGTATAATCCTTACCAGTTCAAACATTATTCTAATCTTATATTTCATGTTGTAATTTAAAATCACTACATCCACTTATCTGCAAGTAATATTTACAGCATCATTAATGTCATTATCCATCTGGGTAGTTTAGAGTATGTCTATTCTTATAGTTCACAGAGGTTAAGAATTCATTTTAGAGAGAAGACTTTGATAAACAGCAATATGAAAGGAATATGTGTGTATGTTTGTGTATATGTCTCAGAGATGAGGATGAATGGCCCCAAATCTTGCCAACAAAAGCATGCACCAAAAGCAACATGATCAAAGTAGTAACATAACCACTGACTTGGCTTTGTGATATTTTCCAAGCCTCATTACACAACAACAACAAAAAAGAATAAAATAAGGTAAGAAACATTCATTCCCTAATATAAAAGGAATTACCAATCTAATTATGTAAAAAAATGTTCTCTCCTTAAAACTGTAAACGGTTTGACACCAGCCCCTATAAAGAGTCTTCTATAATGCCAAGTATGGGTCATGTGTAAAGATGAATGAAGACCTTAGTGGTAAATGTTATTATTGTACATTAGATTAATGTTGTACATCACCCTATCTACAGAATTTCTTTTTTCTCTGAAATCACACACACTCCAAATATTTCCTCATGTCCAAGAAGTCATTGTTTAAGGAACTAGATTTAGCTGCACACATATTTTTAACTATACACATTCAATAAACCCTATCTATGCCCAATTGATTAATAATCAAATGACAAAAAATTAAAATATCCCAATAACATGTGACCAGATAAAGGTTATGACAGACACTCAAATATGTATATGAAACCAAATGACACATTTCTCAAGGAGAAAATATTTAACCATGCTAGAGTTACCTCTAGTTTGTCCAAAATAATGTTCTTTTGGCAGAACATATTTACACACACACACACACACACACACACACACACACAAACAAAATGAGTTGATAAGGATACCTGTCTTCATTCTTTTTTAAAAATAATTTTTCCACATATGTATAAAACAAAGTTAGGTTAAGTATCTGCCAAGGAGACCAGCTGATCACAATATACATCTAAATAAACTGAGGCAAATCAAATGTAAGCGATTTGTCTGAGTAAATCTGTAGCAGAACTATAATTATAACCTCTTCCTTAAAGCAATGTCTGTTCCTTGGCCCATTACACATTCCAGTGAGCCTTGCAAATTCAGGAATGGAGAAGATAATTATTTATTTAGTTGGAAATGTGAGTGTGATTTTAAAGAAAAGGAATTCAAAATTTCAGAATTTTTCTTTCTTCTCCAAATATCTTAAATCGTTTGTAAGTCCTTAGCTGTTAGTTTGTGGTTAAATAAAACATAATTATCTGATAAATCTTTGTAGTGTGGCCTGATTTTTCTTGTAGCAAATCCAATAGCCCAAATTAAACTAACACATTTTCTGGCTTCCTTCCGCTGAAAGAAATTATAAGAAAGTGAGCCAGACTTTCTGTCCTGGGGCAGATCTTTAAGAGCTAACATTTCAGTTTGTTAGATAAGGAATAGAATAAAAGTCTCTTGGCATCTTTACAGGTTTAAAGTCACAAGACATGATGTTCAATTTCTTAAAGCAGGTAACACAAAGCTATTTATCTGTCCTCATATCTATTTTATCTCACAGCCATCAATCTGATAACAGGTCAATTGCAGGTGCCTAGTTTCTAGGGCAGTGACTCGTAGACAGTAAAGACATCTGACGCCTGGCAGGTAGGAGTGGCAATACCCAGTAGTGCCCAGATCTGTAACTTAACCCTACTAAGTGATATTTTACTTCCATACCATGATGCCAAGGAAAGTCTTGAAAAAGACAATGTATAGTAAAAGTCACCAACATCAATCTTAAACATTTAAATAGGATCTGAATTAACAAGTTGGGAGTCTCCTATTCAAGAAACAGGCCAGGTTTCTTAAATATGGAAAATAAAAGTTGGAGATTCACTTTGAAAATATGAATACAGTAGGGAAAAGAGTTGGACCATGACCAATACTTTTCTAAGTCCAAATCTTAAGAACAATATAGGTTATAGATAAGAATTCCCTGTTTCCGTGATAAGTCTGAATTTCGAGCTGATCAGTTAAGCAGCCTCCTTCTCCCGCAGTCGCTCAAAACACAGACATACATTGGACAGGCATAGAGAAGTGGCAGCTTATGGAGCTAGGGAAGAGAGAGGGGACCTCAGGGCTTCCTTTCAGTCTTCAGATTCTAAAAGTAAAGGCACCACAGTCAGCTAAAGGGAAACTTAGTAGTTATAAATAAATAATGGCATGTGGAAATGGAAGGCTGCCTCCTTCCAGAGCCCATAGTAATTTTATTTATTATTTTCTTTAGATAGTTTTTAATTGCTTATCTTAATGTTTATGAATTTTCAGAGCCTGGGTGGCCTATTATTCTGCATTAAAAATAAAAATTAGGAACTTGTGAGTTCTTTGTTCTTCCAAACATTAGGCCCATGGCCTTAGGCAAGGTGCTACATTTCTTTGACACTGAGAGACGAAATTACTAATTGGAGGAGTTAAAAACCAAGAGACAGTGATGAAAATTATTTGTTACGAATACCTCAGATTCCTTGAGCCTTTGTTTGTTGACAGACCTCTCTTTCCTTCCTTCTGAGTTCAAATAAGAATCTTTCAGTATATAAGTCAACAAAATTCACTGCCTATAATTGCAGAGGAATTTTTAGGTCGAAGTTAAAATTCTCACTGAAAAATATAAAAATGATTTAAGCCCCCTTCACTTCCAATTTATACCAAAACTCAGAGTAATTGCGTATGAGTTTGTGGAGACTGCTACTCTCTTGCATTTATTTTTTTGTTGTTGTTGTTTAACGTCAAAACCACTGTTAATAGTTTCATTGAAATAATTTGCTGGGTGTATTTGGTAAGAAATATTTTTGTTACTTAGTTTTTACATGAAGGGTCAAGTGATCATAATCTCAGCAGAGTGAACTAATACAAACTTTGTCTCCTATTGTCAAGAACCTATATTTAAACCTCTGAAAACTAAAATTATGTACAGGGGCACATGGGAATGGACAGACAGGGGGAGATTGGACAGTGACCACTGCGGCCTTGATCCAGAAGAACTTCGTCAAAAAACAATTTGTGGTTCAACTTTTCTATGTTTATTTCATGCTTTCTAGTTACAACTTTTGTATAATAAAGTCATCTTTATATTATACTTACTCTCTCTAATTATAATCAGCATAATTTACCTTTTCTCATTCTCATGAATTGAGAAAAAAAGAAAAATCTACTTGTGGTTATTAGAAATTTAAAGCCACAGAACTACAGATAGAGTTCTTTTTGTAAAGAAAATAAAAATTCCCTAATCGTCAAGTATCTCACTGACTTTCATTAGTCATGATTTTTAAAAAAAATTTAGATAGTTCATACCATTTGGTGCATTTCCAACATATAAACTGTTTTTTATTATTTTGTCTAGTACAGTCCTGAAGAATAAGAAGGACAGTAGGATTAATGAAAGCCCTTTCCTTGAAAACATATTTAGATTTAAAATAGAGTTTAGAAGCTGACCTTTGTGAGCTCTTTTGTCTTCCTAACCCGCCCTGATGTGCAAACTAACCTTGCCCTCTCTAAAGCAGGTGCACAAATAGCCCTTCTGTACATCCAGCAGGAAGGGTGCTAGTTCCCCCATATTCGCATGTCAGTGTGCAGTCCTCCCACTCATCTGTGTGTAGAACTATACCTGCATTCTCTATGCAATCTTTTTGCTTTAATAATAAAGTCCTTTGGTAATTTAAGAGTTCTGTTTGTCACATCATGTCCAGCACTTATCCCAGAATGCAGCTTCCAACCTTTGCTGACCTATACTTGAAATACTGCTTCACCTAAGAGTAAACAACAGCAATGTCTACTTTTCTAGAATGACGATAGCATATGGGCAGAATTAGCTTTGTGTGACCTGTGGTGGGGATAAGGTTCACTCCTCCACTGCCATGTCATTTTGCCTACTATGTTTTAGACTCTTCCATAATTTTCTGTCTGTTAAGTAGGTACCTAAAGTGATAGATGGAAAGAACATCAAGGATCTGCACAGTCTTGACCAAACTGCTTAAAGCTCTGGTCCTGTCTTCTAATTTTTTTAAAAGATTTATTTTTGAGGGAAAGGGAGATTGAGAGAGAGAGAGAGAATGTGAACAGGGGGAAGGGCAGGGGGGGAGAGAAGCTTCAAGCAGTCTCCAGCTGAGCATGAAGCCTGAAGCGAGGCTTGATCCCAGAACCTGAGATCATGACCTGAGTCCAAAGCCAAAAGCCAGATGCTTAAATGACTGAACCACCCAGGTGCCTCCTGTCTTCTGATTTTTAAGATGCACAGTCTATATCAGGTATTTTCAAAAGCCCCTTTAAGTTATAAAAATTCATAAGTTTCATAGTATTTTGGTGGCATTTTTATCACTGTTCATTGTCGGGGTGTTTTCCCCTCTCCCTCCTCCTTCCTTCTTTTTTCCCTCTTCTTATTCCTTTTAGGCAATGCTGATGCACATTTGTACTAGTTGGCAGCATTGATAATTATATGTGTTAGCTT
Organism: Canis lupus baileyi; assembly: GCF_048164855.1. NCBI lineage: Eukaryota > Metazoa > Chordata > Mammalia > Carnivora > Canidae > Canis > Canis lupus. The sequence goes on from NC_132858.1 coordinate 31,822,847, forward strand.
TGCATTCAAATATGCTCGTGTTTTACAAGTCTTTATAACAAGAATATGCTGTCTCTAATGTTATTTCAACAATCTTCAGTATAGCTGACCATGATCTATATGTTATTTTCACTTGCCTTTAAATAAAGACCCCAACTATTCAGAGGCCCTGGCTCACAACCTCCAACTACAGAAAGCTTACCTGATTAAGACTGCAGCTGCGGTGCTCCGAACTTGGCCTTTGAGGCCACGCTTCCCACCAGCCAACGACAGTCCCAAGGCAGGACTGTCCCTCAAAGGCATAGACCTCCCTGAGGACTTTGGCTGAAGGGCTCCCAGATGGCCTCACCGAACCTTCCTTACACTACACTGTTGGCTTCCGCCCAACTTTCATCTCCTTCTCCTCACTCAGGGTCAGATCAACAGTGTGATCTTAAAGCTATCCCAGACATGCTCCACTCCCTCTCCATTTGCTCCTGCACAAGTGGTTCTCTAATAACATCCTCGCACGTTTAATCCCATTTTGGCATCAATTTTTCAAAGGTGCCAGACAAACACAGGCCCCAAAGACCAGAGATGCACAAATACACCAATATTTATAAGCTAAAATAAAGAATTCAAAGAACCATAAACTTCATACGTATTGAAATCAAATCAAAGGATGAGGTGACGAATAGCAAGAAAGGGTTTATCGTGTTCACAGTTCCAAATGTAATTTTCTTTCTTTATAGAGGAGGCATTCAACATTTAGTTCATTCCTATTCCAAGTCCCAAGCTGTTCTCAGCACAATAAACACAGCATCTCATCTAATGTTCCTATCTGCATCTTTTTGGCAGATAAGGAACCCTGAAACTCAGCGAGAGTGATGCTGAACACACACAGCTGGTCGCATGGTATGTGGATCTAAGTTGTAAATCCATTCTTAGTCCTTCCTTCCATGCTACATTTGATATGGTGCTAGACTGAAAGATCAAGGTGGTGTAATAGCTGCCACATTTTTCCTATTGTTCTTGTTTTTATGTAGATTGCCCTAATTCATAGCTACTTATCAAAAACATACCAAACTAATTGTAATGAGTGCATTCATGTCAAAACTACTTGATTATAACATGCCACAGGGACTCACCCTATCCTATGTGGCTGAATATTTTTTTAAGATATGAAAAAGACATGTTTGTCAAATCTGCAGAAGGCAATAGAGAGTTGTTACTATGTAGGATTACACATGTTGAATGCAAACTGAACTTGACAGAATGAACTGAACTGCAAACAGCAAGATAAAGTGTTACAGACAAAACCATGTGGCCCTGATTTTAAGTTCAAAAGATAATTTTGTAAGTACAGGATATAACTGCTCAAAGATGAGACCATTTTTCTTTTGAATGTAATATAAGGTTGGACTTGTGGAATGACAGGAGTTCATGAAAAGGTCCAAGATTTTATATGACCACAAACTTGATATGAGCCAACAGCGTTGTTCTGTTGCTAAAAAGAGAACATCTAATTTTGTACTATACTCATTTACAAATGCATTATCAAAGAAAGTTAAATACATGGATCCATAAGACAGTCCCTGGGTCTGGGCATCAGTTTTAGGGGGAGTCTTCATGAATTCCAAAATTGTGGAAATCATGCTGAAACAATATCCTGGATTAAGGCTTACTTACCTATGCATTTAATAAGTGATGAAGTGCGCACTATGAACTAGACATGTGCTTGATAAATGGGATGAAAAAGGGATTCTTGCACTCAAGGAATTCAAAACCTGAAGCTGATGATCTGAATAACCTAAAGGATGATTTAAAGGAAAAATGCAAGTTGCTTTAAGATACCTGAAGATATTTTGACAGGGAAGGTTTACTTGTCCAGGCCTGACTCCATTTAGGCAGTTGTCAGAAAACAGAAGTTGGCCTGCAAAGCTATGTGGAAAATAGTTATATTCCTGGTACTGAAGATAATCATCCCTCTTAGTCAAGTATTCCTAAGCCCCCTGATGAAGAACAGTGATATGACAAAGCTATCTGTCACCTCGGATCTGAAACACAACAATAACTGCCCCAGGGAACGAGTGGTACCTACTGTCCCCTGGGATCCAGCAGGTAAGAGTTAATTGTTATTATATCCCAGCCTCTGAACACACCTGGGAAGGAATGAAGACCTGTCAAAGTCATCCCCCTAGAGTTTGACATTCAGCCCTGCTGGATGCTTATGCTGCCCCATAGTATGGCAGGTAGCGTGGAACTCACACGCTTCTTATCCTGTCTATATTGCCTCTTTCCTAAGAATTTTGCTTCAACAGGTCTGCTGGGCTATTTGACTTTCTTTGACTAACACATAAATTAGAATACATTGTGTAACATGTTGGGTTCACAAATGTTTGAGTGCAATAACTAGGAACTAAGCTATAACCAGTGGGTGGAAGTTGCACTCAACAGAATTTTAATGGAGTAAGAAAGAATGTTATAAAATTAGAGAAAATAGGACATGAAATAAAAGTGTGGGATTTTTGGTGTGCTTTTTGGGGGGCTGAGGGGAGGTTCCTGATGTAGAAATGTTTCAGTCATGAAAGTCTTCAAACACAGATGATTGCATCAATTAAGGATATTATTCAGTTTATTTTCACATCAGGTGATTCCTGTATTGGGTGGAAAATATTTTTGTTTTGTGTTGGTTTTTGTATCTGCTTTTTGGTTTTCTTTTTCTTTTTCTTTTTTTCTTTCTTTCTTTTTTTTTTTTTGTTGTTTTGTTTTTGTTTTTTTTGTTTTTTTTTTTGTAAATATCTAAGTCCCTTTTTAATGTGAAAAATCTGTTCTCCTATTTTGAATGGGTTGTGTAAAACTGCACCCAAGCAGTTGTCTTATGTGAATGATTAAATGTGAATGATTAAATGCAGGCAGTTGATCTGTATATTTTCTCAATGGCAGTATTCTTACTGGATTTGCACATTTCTGTTACCCTCTCCATCCTTTATTTCTTAATGTTATATGAGTAATTTCATACTGCAATTATATTTCCTTTATTACTTCTACATTATTTTTTTACATTATTTTTAAAAAAATGTTTTGAATGTCTATTTTTTCATTTACTTGAATTTTGTCTTTTTAAAAATTTTATTCATTTATTTACTTACTATCTTTTTAAATTTTAGAATACATATTAAGCTTAGTAAAGGGCTAAATTTTATCCAAACTTGTGAGAGATTTTCCTTGGAAGTATAACTGAAACCTATCACTTTTTCTTCACAGTATACTTATTAATACTATAAAATGAGAAGACTGTGTCATGGTGGAAATGTTAAAAAAAAAAAAAAAGGTTAAATGTTATTTGAGGTCTTGAAAACCTCCTAACAAAGAGTCTTATTTTTATATGTCCCTCAAAGATAATCTATGCTGGCAGCAATGAACATTATAACTAAACTTGGCATTCACAAATATAGCTTACTCTGATGCCAGAATTTCACCATAAAGGAATGCTCCTCTTAATCAGCTTCATTAGTTATTTCCTTTCTCATAACACACAATGCAGTTAAAGCGGTGAAGCCAAAATCCAAATGTTAAAACTATCTTGAGTAGGGACTGTAAAAATACTGTGCCCAAATGATGAAGAGCTATAAATGGCTAATTCCAAAACAGAGAAAGTTATTATCCCTATGAGACAAATAACTAATCAAATTTATGTGAAAAATTAATAGGGAGAATTAAAACATACCATCATTTCTGATCGCGGAGATTTTCCATTTATTTGAACTTTCCATTTTGGAGGTGTCTCCATTTTGATTTGTATCTCACAAAAGTTTTAAGGTAGTTATCTAGCATACAAGATAATTTTCAAATCTATTTTTCCTCAGTTGTTTTACAAGTAATTCAACCTCCTTAAGCTCTAGAATGGGAACTTAACTTTTTCTTCTTTCAAATAAACCAATATAAACATTTTTGAATATTTACTCCTCTTATTGTTAATTTGTTACAGGGATGTTTGTATGTGCCAAGAGCTATTCTTAAAATACGGCAGAGAACTGGAAATGCTATTTTTGGAATCACAATTTAATTTTACATAGCATCTAAGCACATGATGCAAATAGAAGTGCTCTAAACAAGAACTTTGAGAAATTCGAAACAGAATGAGCTTATGTAGAGAGAGTGAGAGCGGAGAAGAGAAAGAAAAATAAGGAAAAAATATAAGTAAAAAAGGAAGGGAAGGAAGAATTTTAGATTTCAGATAGGCTGGCTAAATTGTTTTATATCAGTCTATTTTGAATTGCCTTTATGTAATTTTAAAACAGCAGTTGGGGCTTCTTACAGTGTTATTTCTTTGATTAAAAAAAGAATTTGATATACTTATAGATGCTTCTTTTTAACTAGCAAGATTGAAACCAATTATCCAAAATTTGTGTGTATTGATTGCAGTAACATGCAGTCCCTCATTCATAAACCACTGTTATGGCTGATAGCCTACAATGTCCAGTTTTAGTTGAAGTTGTTCTCAAAGTAATATTCATAAACCATCACAGATTTTTAAAATTAATCTTATATATATTTTAAAGGTTTTATTTATTTATTCATGAGAGACACAGAGAGAGAGAAAGAGAGAGGCAGAGACACAGGCAGAGGGGGAAGCAGGCTCTATGCAGGGGGCCCGATGTGGGACTCCATCCCGGGACCCTGGGGTCACGCCCTGGGCCGAAGGCAGGCGCTAAACCGCTGAGCCACCCGGGCTGCCCTAATCTTATATTTTAAATGTGTTTTATGCACACCTCTTTGGTTGCAGGTAATTGACAGATTTTTCCAAACTATTTTACTTGTTTTTTGTGAAAATAAGTTTTCTTTCTTCTCATACTGCTGCTTTACCAGTTATGTAATATTTGACTAGTTGCAATAACTTGTTACAAGAAGAATAAATGGCCTCATCAAGTTTTTTAAAAAGCACAATACTTTCTTGATAAGCATGATAGTCTAATTGTTCAGAAAAAAGGTAAGTGATATGCTCTAGGATACAGCTAACTGACCCTGAATACGCATTAACCATACTGGTTAATCTTAGAAATCAGTTAAATAGAGGTATAATGAGAGAGCTCTTTTGTATTCATGCAATGATGAAATGTTGAGGATATAAAATGTTGAAAGTAATCTTTCCATTTTTTTTTTTTTGTAATCTTTCCATTTAAGAAAATGTTTATATGTGGATATATTTACATGATGCAAGGTTTTCGTCATAGGTAGATAGACAGAGATAACTATTAGTTATCATATATATTTCACAAAGGAAATGCTAGTTCGATTTGCTTTAAATCAATAGATCAAAGAGATTTTTTTTAAAAGACCAATTTTCTGTCTCCATTCAGAATCTGTTATTTCTGGACCTGCTAAAAATTCCTGGTTTATGCATATTACGTTGTGAACAACTTCAACTAAAACTGGACATTGTAGGCCATAACGGTGGCTTATGAGTGAGAGACTGCATGTTACTTCAATCAACACACATACATTTTGGATAATTGCTTTGATCCCAAGTCCTTTAGGAAAATATTGGACAAGTATGTGCCTCATTAGCAACAATGGCAAGGAGTCTTTCAAAACTTCTTGGTTTCAAATTCTCTTAAAAACTGCAGTTGGTAGTTAGAGTCAGATCTATGACATACTTGTAAAAACCTAAGGACTTTCTACATGTTAAATTCCTACATTCCTTGATGAGATCAATTTATATGGGAATATTCAGACAAAAAGATCACCCAGTATAGTCTATGGAGTCTTAATGAAGATGGACAAGTTCTGAAGACGTGGCCAGATTCCAGTACAGTTTCAGAAGACTTTTCATGAATACAGTAGGTCAGAAACAGGTTAGAGATCATATTCATATTTGCCTGTATGTATATCTGTTTTTTTCTTGGATAACATTCTCCTATACTTTAAAAATGTTGGTGTGCTTTGAAAAAAAATGCCAGAGTTTTAAACTATTTACTTTCTTATAATAGAGATGAAGACTTTATAACCTAACTGCTTTTAACAAAAAATGCCATTTTATTTTTCAAATTTTACACAAACATGTTTTTTGAAAGTATTAGGTACCTCTATCATTACCCACAAAGCAATATAAATCCTGTCCAATCTTTTGACAATAAAGAAAAAACCTAAACTAGACTTTTAGAGGAAAATAAGAGATCAAAAAACATACATTTTTCCCTCAATTTTTAGCATCGATAGGTGAAGTATCTAGTCTAGTATTATATCTTGAAAAGATATCAGACTTATTGATTAGAAAGTAGCATTTTATTTAATCTAAGCCATATGAATTTAGTTGATTTTAATGTATATTTTTAACTAGTTACTAATCGTCTGCCTTTAGAAGAAAAATTAGAAAATATTTCAAAATGAGATTTTTGTCTAGCTATATATATAATAGGCAACCATGCCAAGTAAAGTACGCCCTCAGATATTCTCAATATATAAATTGTAGAAACAATATGTTTTAGCTACTGATAAAGAACTCTCAAAGATGACTAGGAATTATTTTACATTGAGTTTTATTTAATGATGGATTTACTTTGAAGAAAAAATTTTGTTTGTGGCCTAGCAATATGTTTGAACATGACGATTTTCAAAGTGCATAGCAGAGTCCTATAAATCTCTCTGTTTCAAGTCCTTAAGGAGTTTTTTTTTAATTGTGATTTCACACAGAAATAAAAATATGTGGCAAGTGTTATACAAGTATGGCATTTCAGCACTGTGAGGTAATGCAAGAACCATAAGGATTTTTTAATTAGACAACAAAAGCATATATACCATTTCTTTCTTCTTCTAAATTCATCCCAGACTTGGTTTTTCCTCTTTTCTTGTAGTCTTTGCTCAGCCTTTCTCTTTTTAAGAAATCAGTACAGGCTAATACACACACAAGGCTTAATTTCATCATGCATGCCACACTTCTCCACAGAATGAACTTCTATTACCTAGATCCATCTCTTCATCATTAAAACACTGCTCAAGATTCAACTCTTCAAAGAAGCTTTAACAGTAATTTAATTTGCTCCAGAAAAATCGTCTTGACAAAACTTCACTTAATTTCACATATCTATTCATCCCAATAACAATATTTTTACTGATATCTTTAAGCAAAAATTATTCAGTAAGACTTTTCTTAGAGCCTTATTACTTTGAACATATTAAAGCACCTTTTATTAATCCTTGTTTTTAAAGCCCTAAATCCAGTTTTACTGTATACCTGTGAACTCTATAGGGCTTCCTATGAAATCGGAATCTCTTCCGTCCTCCCCTAAGGGGATATAAGTGCTAGTCTGGCAGGAATGTCTAAATAACAAGGTGTAAGTGACGCATTTTCGACGCACCATAGCATGAAACCTTGATTCAAAACATCAAGTCGAGCAAGGATCCTCTAGAAAAAGCCAAGCTTCAAATCTAGAGATACCAAATATATACACTAAGTACAATGGGTGAGAGGTAGGGCCAAGATCAGAGTCACAGAACGTGAGATTGACACTAGTTAGCAACAACATCTTTCATCACAATAAGAGAAATCTGATGTTTGAGACTACTATATTTTTATACTTCGGTCTTACAGATTTTGGATGTAGAATTACGAAATTGATTTTTAATCAAATCCATGATGAACTCAGTCTTTTTGAAAACACTCAAACATTACTAACATTTTATGATCTTACAGTTTCTGCAGTGAACAATAACCTACATGGCTAAATAATACTTCAGCATTTTGATATTTCTTAAGTCAATAAATTCATGAAACATAGAGTTCAATATTAAAAAGATATCAATTTATGGGGCATCTGGGTGGTTTGGTCGATTAAATGCTGGACTGTTGATTTCAGTTCAGCTCGTGATCTCAGGGTAGTGAGATCAAGCCCCACATCGGGCTTTGCACTCAACGAGGTGTCTGCTTGAATTTCTCTCCCTCTCCCATTGGCCCTCCCTTCACTTGGTGAGTGCCTGCGTGTATGTGTTCTCTCTCTCTCTCTCTCAAATAAATCTTTTTTTAAAAAAAAGTATTGATATATGTTGATATATACTCAAATAGAGATAACCCTGAGATACCCTAAGGTTTAAAAAGAACCAACTCAGGAGGCCTGGGTGGCTCAGTACAATTGAGCATCTGTCTTCAGCTCAGGCATGATCCTGGAGTCCCAGGTCAAGTCCCACATCAGGCTCCCTGTGAGGAGCCTGCTTCTCCCTCTGTCTGGTCTCTGCCTCTCTCTCTCTCTCTCTCTGTGTGTCTCTCGTGAATAAATAAGTAAAATTAAAAAAAAAAAAGCTTCTAATAAAAATAAAATAATAAAAAATAAATAAAAAGAACCAACTCATTGTTATATGTAAAATTAGTCCTATGTTTATTAACCATTGTATATAGAGAGGGAATAAATTCTAAAAGGGTATTCACAAAACTGATAATTTTAGAACTGTTACTTGAGTTAATAAGAATGTAAGTTTTAACTTTTATTTATATTTTAATTGTTATCATATTTTTAATAATAAACTATAACTTAACACATATAAGCAAAATATTACTTAACAAATCCTTAAATGTTAAATATTAGCAAAAATAAGGGGAAACTTCTATGTTTAATTGCTATCAATATCTCTCATAACCCTATCTTCAATATAAAAGACCAATTTTTTCAATTATACAAATCATTATTATTCAGAAATTCAATCTTGTTTGCTCTTCTCTCAGTTTTTGAACTTGAATTTACATATGTCCCCTGAAGGTAGAAAAATTCTACATCTACTATTGGCTATATGCCAAATTCCCCCATGCTCCTAGTGCTGCAGCTTTATGAAGCAGTTGTCTGTCTTTTCCTCTGATATTCATAGACACACATATATTCTCACTTAAATACCAAATTTTCTTTCAAGGTCATGCACACCATGCCAAAAGGCAAATGGAAAGAGAATTCCACTGTCATCCGCTTGTCTAGCGCCAGCCCATCCCTAAAATACCTGTCTTGACACTGATCCTGGATCACTAGTCAAATATCTCACTTCTTTGTGATAAATTTCTCTGAACACCTGGGTCTTTTCATTGCCATTGATGCTAAGGACTCCCAACTTCATGTAAATTGTCTAATAATGTGCATCAAAAAGGTAACAGCTTAGTTTCTTTATGACATTTTGCAAGGAAAACCTCATCTGCAATGCACATTTTCTAATCAACAACTTTTTAAATTCTAAATGTACAGAGTATTACCTTTATCCACCTGCAAAGAATCATGTTAGAGACTCCCTTGAGATTAATAGAAATCTCCTTTACCTTATTTGTTGTTTTAATTAAGATTTGTCTAAAGGTGACAGAGACCAACTCTTGCTTATTTACACATACACACACAATAATTTAATAATAGCTAGATTTAAACTTAAGTAATGGGCATTATCTATATTAAGACAATTTTCAAATGCTAGTGAAAGCCAGAAAAGAAAATTTACCTATTTTTGGATAGAAACACCCAATAATATGCCCATTCTCCCAAATTCCATCAGAATTTCAATGTAATCCTTATGGTATACCAGTAAGACTTCTCTGTTAACCAGGCAAGCTCATGATTAAGTTCATACTTTTAAAATAGCAAGTAACAATAATTTTTAAAAGTGAGCATTTGAACAAAAGAAACAAAACACAAAAGAAATTATGTTGCATGACTGCATTTACATTAAGTCCTAGAAAACCAAAAAGTAATCTGTAGTGATATAAATCAGCTCAATAGTGGTGGGAAGCAGGGGATTTGCTCAAAAGCGGCATGAGGAAAACTTATGGTATGATGGAAATATCTCATTTTTTCATTTGGGTGGTGGTGATTACATGGGTTTGCACAATTGCCAAAACTGATTTCACTATAATCTTAATTTATGAATTTTATTGCATGTAAAATATACTTCACCAAAAAATATATATAATACATTATTTTTTAAAGAAAGGAAAAAGCAAAGCTGAACATATGTTTAATTCAATGCATCCCTTGAATAGCTAATAAAACACATTCATCTTTCCACTGATGCAATTCCAATCTTACTTCTTCCTGTTCCTATTTTGTAACACCAGACATCCTTGTACTCATCACCCCAACCAATACTGTAACCTCTCCCTTTTATTCATTTTGCTTTTTTTTTCCTGTGGCATGGGAAGCTCATAATCATTAGAAGGTATTTTCAGATTCCAGTTCAATGAACTCACTCCATTATTAGGTATAGTGAAATCTTCAAATTAGCAGAAAGCAGAGATAAGAAATTAAAAGCCAAAATTTTAAGACTTTAGGTGTGACCATGAGTGTGATATCCACTCCTCCTCTTACCTAATATACACACACATACACACAACACACACACACACCACACTTTTGGCTTCTGGATGGACCAGTGAATTATGGCTATGAGGTTTAAATGAAATAGCACCATATATCACTTTGTTTTTCTCCAGGATCAACTGCCTCTGGGCTTACGAGCAGTAAATCTTATGATAATCTTTACATTTTGAAGCAAACTGAGTTTCTTAGTAATAATGGTATGAGATACACAAAAGTTATATAAAAGAGAACTGCTGGGCTATGGTACCAGCGGAGGCATTAAGGACAGGGAAATCAAACCCAATTTCAGAATAGGTTTTTGTCTAGTGCCTTTTTCTTAGTAATGTCAGAAATTTAGTGTAATCACTTGGATACCTCTGAGCTTGCTTGTCCCATTGACTTATAGAGCCATAACTGGAGGTCAAGGATTGGTTTTTGTAGATGAAAAACTGGTCGCTCAGACACGGTGAAAGCTATGTCTGTCTTTATGAGGGAGAGTTTAATGTATTGAGTGCATGTATATAAAGCCTCCATCACTACCACTAGGATCACTTTCCTCAAGAGCCCATTGAAAAAAACAAAATACCTAGGGGTGCCTGGATCCCTCAGGCAGTAGACCCTATGACTCTCAATCTCAGGGCTATCAATGCAAGCTCCACTGGGTGTAAAGATTACTTAAAAATAAAAAATAAGGTACTTAGAGACAGAAGTTGATCATTATCCATGGAGCAAGTTATCATATCCAATATGTGAAGAGCCCTTTCTACCTCAGAGACTTTGTAAAAAAAACCAAACAAACAAAAACATTCAAACAAAACTATATATTTTGTGATTTTGACCCATTTTAAGAAGTACATACTTATCTTTCTAAATTGTGTTATATGCAATATTTCATTCTTACTCCTTCCAAGCCACCATCCATCACATCAGATCATTAGCCTTTTGCCCAGGAATTGGTATAGGTACTGATCTTTTCCAGGCAGTTGTTCATCTAGAAAGAAAGAGAGATGATATTAAGGTATGGTAAGTTGTTATATCATGTAGTAGGATAGATTTCTAAGCCATGTACTAAGGGAGCAGAAAAAGAATATTGTTAACCAAGTGATCTGAGAGTACTAATTGGAGATGGCAAAGATCTAACATGGACCTTAAAAAAAGTGGTTAAGATTTGGTAAGAAAATAATGGACAGATGGTGAAGGAGGTATATAATCTAAGAATATGGAACACTGGTTCAGAGTTGGATTGTAAAATGTAACTAATTTTTATGGTATGTTTAGGTTTCACATTGAAGGATTTGCCTTTATTTTATCTTGTAGTGGGTAGTCATCAGATGAGTTTAACCAGGTAAATGATTCAGCTAGATGAGTGTTTCAGGAAGATAATTCTGTTAACACCATGCAGAATGGATGGGAATGAATAATATTAGAGGAATGGAGATCAGTTTGGAAAAAAAAAGAGGAGGAATTCCAAAGTGGAAAGAGAAATAAGATTTAGATGGGGGGAAAAAACAGTGTGGATATAGAATCAATAGAATTTGACAAGCAATTAGACTGAGTTGAGAAATAACTAATAGAAGCAATTCTAAAAAAGCCTTCCCTCATCCAGCATCTCTCCTGGGAAGGATAATGGACCAGAAGTATAATGGAGTAGTAGCTGTCTCCCAGAAAACCAGCAGGGTTTCAAAAGAATATTCAGGTCTCCTAAGCCCCAGAAGAGAAGAAACTCACATAATGGAGGGGCTGTCACTATGAATAATTCTGGGAAAAGGCAAGATCTCCTACTGGGTCACCTTTTGTCTGTGGCTTTGCACTATTGGAATACGTGTTACTCTTTCCCACAGAATAACTAAACCCTGCTACCCCCTTTAAGCCTGTTTTTTTTCCCTATTGTTTCTGTTTCCTAAAAGCTACTTTCTGTATCACTTCCTCCAGCACTGATTTTGTTTGCTTTTCTGTTTTTACCGGTTTTATCTAGTAATCCTGATCTACTTTTTACCATCATGAACCTTGAAGTAATTTCTAAATATTCTCAAGTCAAAATATCTTGGTTCTCCACACTGACTACTGAACTTCATAGGACTAAACTGAGCTGCCCCTCAACTTCTTTGGATTTTATCCCTACCATCACCTTTCAGGGTGAAACTGAAGGAAGGTTACTGAGAAGGTTTTAAGTATCTTGGAGTTTGGTAAGTTACTAGTCAACTGATTCAGAGGTTTCAGAAATAGGCAATATGATTACATGCAACCTGTTTTTTATCTTCCTTTCTTACTGTGAAACGGTCTTTGTGCTGCAGGAATATTACCCTACGCGCTAGCGTGGGTATACAGATAGAAAATCGAGACCACATCTTGTATTATGCAAAATTCAAGGTTGTTTTATATTTCTTTTATAATACTGACTTATTTTTATTTCATTAAATTTTCTATCCAAATGTTTCTGAAAGTTAAAATTGACTCTTATTGAATGCTGTGTTCTAACTCAAAATATGATTATTGAAGAAGGTTAAAATTTAGTCTAATCATTTGACTATCTGCATCTCAGTTTCGTATTGTAGAATGAGGATTGGACAAGACAGACTTTACAGTCTCAAATTGTTATAGAACACAATTAACGTATAATTTATGTATATCTAGTCAAAGACTATATCATTCCATTGTTCCCAGCTCTACCTCCATGCCTTCCCCTACCTTCCTCCAAGGATGAAAAAAAAATCATTAAAATTGTGATGGGGTTCAGGAGTGTGTGGGGTTTTTTTCCAATTTAAAATGTTTTTCTTAATTTTTAAATGCATAACATCTACTGATTAAGTTAATCCCCAGGATGAATTCAAAAGAGTAAATTTGTACCATTATCAAGTTAAAAATCCAGTGTAATTCCCCCAGACTCTATATCAATAGTACTTTATGATAATTAATATTCTTTATTGAGTGGCTCCCATTCCATAGTACAAATCTGATCATAGGCCTTTTTAAATCTGCAAAACTAATTTAAAAGAAATGAGATATACTTTTGTATAAGACTTAAAAAAATAAGAATAATATCCCATCATGTCTAATTATTTCAAGAATGTTTAGCTCCTGCTGGGCAAAACCTAATAATAATTAAATGATGCTTGGGGCAGTATGAGAAGTCCTTATTTGTTTAAGCTTCGTTTAAAATATACCCCACAGTACAAAATGCCATATCGTGGATGTTGTGGTTCATTAACTCAAGGCCATATCATACTCAAAAAGGAACATGGTTTTTCAATTAACCTATAGATTTTAGATAACTGTCCAAAACTTATTTAACATTCAAGATGATTACATACTTTTAGCATTTTTATTTTCAGTTTAGTGAAAGTTCATTTCCCAGTGGCTTTTACCCTTTCCTAAACTGCTGCAGACATAAGCCATTCTGCTTTAACAACACCTCCCATATTTATTCTCCCCCGTATGCTTTAGTGGTATCTAAATTAGACTTGGCAGAAATAAAGAGAGACTTTCCACTTTGGGACAGCATATCCTATGGGGCACAAATTTGAAAGAGACAAATTGAAAATGAAAAGAGATTTGATTCTACAAGGACAAAGCTAGAAAAATGGTTGAAAGTGGCACAATTTAAGAATACAATACCCTATGTTTATTTGTAATGTCTGGAGAATGCCATGGTTTGCTTATTTGAAAATTATGGGCAAATTCAAGGATACATATGCCATACAAAGATTACTGATTTTCAAAGTGCAATGGGATAAAATGCATTCAGCTTTTAAACTTCAATTTACCCAAACCTGAACTTTGATGATTCAGATGGACCCTCATTGTTTGTGTATTCTTGACCTGCCAAAACATGCTCCCTCTCTAGCAAAAAAGAATGAATTTTTGTTTTTATTCAGCCCCAAGAAAAGCAATGTGCCTTGCAACAAAGGGGAAGGTTGGTTTGTGGGAAACCACTGCATATTTTAAAAAATATTTCTATATTCCTGCTACTTGTCAAATGAGTCTATACATGGGAGTTCAAGAGAAATACAAGACATGGGCAAGAGGCATCAGAGACTACTCATGTAAAAACTTACCAGCTCACAAACTGGTTCATTTGACTTATTCTACAAAATGGAGATCCACTAGAAGCCAGGTTTTTCTAAGTAGATATAAACCTTAAAGTCAATCACTTTAGTAGTCACTGTTTAATAAAGTGGAAAGGAGAAATGAGAAGAAAAAAACATTAAACCATACTGTCATTCATTCATTCATTCATTCAAACATAATTAAGCACCACAACATTGCAGACTTTACAAAAATTCAAATGAAAGAGAACGTCAAAGAACTCGTTTAAAACAGGAGATAGTTGGGACACCTGAGTGATTGAGCAGCTGAGCATCTGCCTTTGGTTCAGGGCATGATCCCATAGTCCTGGGATTGAGTCCCACATCGGGCTCCTTGCATGAAACCTGCTTCTCCATTTGCCTATGTCTCTGCCTCTTTCTGTGTCTCTCATGAATAAGTAAATAAAATTTAAAAAAAAAAAAAACAGGAGATAGTCATTTAAGCAAATAACCATAATATATTGTCATTAGTACTCAAGGAGAAATATGCACAAAGTACTAAGAGAAGAAGAAAGAAGTGGGGAAAAAAGGGCTTGGTTTTCCTAGAAAGTTGTGAAGAGGGACGCCTGGGTGGCTCAGTGGTTGAGTGTCTGCCTTTAACTCAGGGTGTGATCCTGGGGGTCCTGGGATGGAGTCCTGAATCGGGTTCACACTCCCTGTGTTCACACCACAGGGAGCCCACGTCTCCCTCTATCTATGTCTCTGCCTCTCTCTGTGTCTCTCATGAATAAATAAATAAAATCTTTTTTTAAAAAAAAGAAAGTTCTTAAGAAGGGCCATTTATAAGTGGTGAAATTCAAAATATCTTGAAAAATGGTTGAAGTGTCAAGAATAACCAAAAGAGACCATGTACTTAAGAGACAAAAGTGACTATGTACAGCCAGTGGGACAAGCCACAGGTATGCAATTAAGACCATTTGAGCCCAGGGAGACTTGTTTTTATATTTTCTATGCCTCTTTTAGAATACATGGCAAACTCTACCCTTAAAATTTGAAAGTCCAATTTATTTCTTTAATCTCTTCAAGATTTTATGTGTGGAATAGGGACCCTATGTCTATTAACTTTGAAAATTTTCCTCACTTTGTAATGAAATAGGTATAAAATTTTTTAAATACTCATCTGTGGATTTTTCATGTTTAGTAAGTCATACCTTCCCCCCACTCTAGAAGATCTGGCAAGGGGATCAGGAAAGTAAAATTATTGCCCAAGGAGTCAAACACTATCAAGTACCTAGAACAAAGGAAGGCTCTAAACATATTTAAATTACAAATGGCTGGCAGCCGGTGTGGCTCAGCCTTCAGCCCAGGGTGTGATCCTGGAAACCCCCAGATTGAGTCCCACGTTGGGCTCCCTGCATGGAGCCTGCTTCTCCCTCTGCCTGTGCTTCTGCCTCTCTCTCTCTCTGTCTCTCATGAATAAATAAATAAAATCTTAAAAAAAAATTACAATGGCAGTTGTGGAAAATCAGGTACTATCAAATGTTTTATATATTCCTGTATCTCTTCTTTACATATTAATAACAAGCCTGGCTAACATAAAGTTTCGATGTACATTTGGGTAAGGAGAACTCAGGGTATCTGTGATTTGAGGAAGTAATCAAGTAATAGGAAATGTAAAAAGGAATCACTTCCCAATGGCAAAGAGGGAGCACTGAGGAGAAAAGAAAAAAGAAAAAGAAATATATGCTAGAATTGGGTACACTTGCTACAGTTTATTTTTCCATTTACTCATTTATTCATTTAACATTTATTCAATAACTGCAAAGTATCAGTTATTATTCTAGGCTCCATGAGTAGAGCATTAAACGTAAAGCCTCTATACTCATAGGCAAAGCTCTTGGAAGGAAGGTGTTTTAAGAAAAACCCAGATATATTTGAAGGAATCTTGGAGAAGTGAGGTTTCTTACTCATTTCTCAGGTTGCAAGATGAAAACCTGCAAGTACCCTTAGGGAAAAACTGCATCTAACTTCACCAGTTAGAACATTAGAAATAGTTAAGATAAGGTTTGAGGCAAAGACCAAGATGTCATCTTGGCTAGGAATAAATTCTAAGACATGGAAAATTTGGCAATAACAGAAAGAAAATACAAGGAAGCTGCTCTTGAATTACACAAAACAGAAATACTAGACAAAATAACAACAACAACAAATATATACACACATATATATGTATATATTTTTTGGTTTAGTTTGCTTCTGGTACCTTTGTTTTCTTTTACATAGCTAAGTTTGAAAGCATGAAAGACCAAAAAGGAAAAAAAAAAAAGGTAGTAGAAGTTAGAGAAAGAAATAAGCTATGGCATGAATGGGAAGTAAGGAAATGGGCCATGGAGTATCATGACAGAATGAGCCCAAGGGACTGGAGTGTTAACACCCATGTAGGGACTGAAGTTGAGGCCACAGGTCCTAGTAACTTGTGAATCTGGAACTAATCTCAGTATAAAGCTGGGAACCATCTATAAAATCAGGCCTAATAAAATTCCTCCCCCTAGTCCAAGTGGAACAAAAGTGGGCATTGGGCATAAGTAAAGATAATCACATGTGAAATTTTAAAGCCTATACCTGGAAACATAAGGGTAAGAAATCCTAAGCTGAGAAATTACCATGAAAATTGGCCCCAGAGTAGAAAATTTACAGGTCAACTGTAAGGCAGTCACATTAAGGATATCTGTAACTCAGTGTATACATACAATTCATGTGGAAAACAACTCATTCTAATGAGGTCACTGTCCAACATTAGAAAACATGAAAGGAAAATAAAATGTTAAAAGAGTGTGAAAGTTAAAACACACATACACACACAAGAGAATTAGGATCACACAACTTAAAAAACTAGAGCAATCTAAAAGAACAAAACATATTTGTCAAAAAGTTCAAATAGATGAAAGAAGCAATTAAGCTATAAAGCAAACAGAAAATTTGGAAAAAGACATCTACATTTGCAAAACACAAAAAATTTATATAAATGAAATATATATTGAAATTAAAAAGCCAGACACATAGAACAGCAGGCTAGAAGGAGCAAAGGAATGAATTAGTGACCTAGAAGATAAAGTAATGAAAATAATGAAGCCAAACAAAAGAGGGAAAGAAGAATTATGCAAAACAAGATCAGACCTGGAAACCCAGTGACTCCATCAGACATATTTGTATTATAGGAGTCCCAGAAGAAGAAGAGACAGAAAAGGGGGTAGAAAATAAATTTGAGGAAATTATAGGTGAAAAGTTCCCTAATCTGGGGAAGGAAACAGACATCCAGATTCAGGAGGCAGAGAAGTCCCACCAAAATCACCAAAAACAGGCCAACACCAAGACATATTGTAGTTAAATATGAAAAATGAAAAAAAAAAAGTGCTGAATGGGAAAAATCCATAGCCAACAACACTTTATCTAGCAAGGCTATCATTCAGAAGAGAAGGAGAGATAAAGAGTTTCCAAGATAAGCAAAAACTAAAGAAGTTTGAGACCATTAAACCAGCCTGCAAGAAAAAGGGGGACTCTTTGAGCAGAAAGATCAAAAGTGACAAAGACAAGAAAGCATCAGAGAAAATTTTCAGAAACAATGACAAAACAAATGATAAATTGGCAATAAATACGTATCTACTAATAATTACTTTGAATGTAAATGTACTAAACACTTCAATCCAAAGACATAGAGTGTCATAATGGATTAAAAAAAAAACAAGGCCAATCAATATGTTGTCTACCAGAGACTCATATTAGACCTAAGAACACCTGCAGACTGAAAGTGAGGGGGCGGAGAACCTTTATCATGCAAATGGATGTCAAAAGAAAACTGGATTAGCAATACTTAGCTCAGACAAACTAGACTTTTATTTTTTTTATATATTTTATTTATTTATTCATGAGAGACACACACAGAGAGAGAGAGAGAGAGAGAGAGAGAGAGGCAGAGACACAGGCAGCGGGAGAAGCAGGCTTTATGCAGGGAGCCTGATGTGGGACGGGATCCCAGGTCTCCAGGATCACGCCCCTGGCTGAAGGTGGCGCTAAACCACTGAGCCACCAGGGCTGCCCCAAACTAGACTTTTAAACAAAGAATGTAACAAGAGACAAAGAGTATTATATTATAATAAAAGGGACAATTCAACAAGAAGATATAATAATTGTAACTATGCACCCAACATGGGAGCACTCAACTATGTAAAATAGTAACAAACATAAAAGAACTAATTAATACTACTACAATAATAGAAGGGGACTGTTAACACCCCCACTTTCAGCAATGAACAGATCATCTAAGCAGAAAATCAAGAAGAAAATATTGACTTTGAATGACACACTGGACCAGATGGATGTTACAGATAGATTCAGAACATTCCTTCTGAAAACAGCAGAATACACAATCTTTTCAAGTGCGCATGGGACATTCTCCAGAATATGTCACATAGTGGGTCACAAATCAGGCCTCAACTGGTACAAAAATATTGAAATCATACTTTGCACCTTTTCTGACCACAACGCTATGAGCCTAGAAGTGAATCATAAGAAAAAATATGGAAAGACAACAAATACATGAAGCTTTAATAACATGCTACTAAACAATGAATGGGTCAACCCAGAAATGAAAGAAGAAATTTGAAAAAATACATGGAAACAAATGAAAATGAAAACACAGTGGTCCAAACCTTTGGGACACAGCAAAAGTGGTTCTAAGAGGGATGTATATAGCAATATAGGCCTACCCTCAGAAGCAAGAAAAATCTGAAATAAGCAACGTAACCTTATACCTAAAGAGCTAGAAAAAGAACAACAAAGCCCAAAGCCAGCAGAAGGATGGAAATAATAAAGATTAGAATAGACATAATTGATAAACTATAAACAAAACAAAACAAAAGCAAAGCTGGAGACACCACAATTCTGGACTCCAAGTATTTACAAAGCTCTAGTGATCAAAAAAGTATGGTACTGGTACAAAAATAGACACAGAGCAATGGAACAGAATAGAGAACCCAGAACTGAACTCACAATTATATGGTCAATTAATCTTCCACATAGTAGGAAAGAATATCGAAAGGGAAAAAGACAGTCTCTTTAACAAATGGTGCTAGGAAAACTGGACAGTTACATGCAAAAGAATGGAACTAGACCACTTTCTTACATCATACACAAAAATAAATTCAAAATGGATTAAAGGCCTCATCCATAAAAGTCCCACAAGAGAATACAGGCAGTAACTTCTTTGACATAGGTCATAGCAACTTCTTTCTACTTACATTTGCTGAGGCAAGGGAAACAAAAGCAAAAATAAACTATTGGGACTACATCAAAATAAAAAGCTTCTTCACAGCAAAGGAAACAACCAACAAAACTAAAAGACAATCTACTAAATGGGAGAAGATATTTGCAAATGAGATAGCTGATAAATGGTTAGTATCCAAAATATATAAAGAACTTATAAAGCTCAACACCCAAAACATGAATAATCTAGTTAAAAAGTGGGCAGAGGACATGAACAGACATTTTTCCAAAGAAGACATCCAGATAGCCAACAGGTACATAAAAAGATGCTCAACATCGCTTTTAATCAGGGAAATGCAAATCAAAACTACAATGAGATATCACCTCATACCTGTCAGAATGGCTAAAATCAAGAGCACAAGAAAAAGCAAGTGCTGGCAAGGATGTGAAGAAAAAGTAACCCTTTTGCACTGTTGGTGGGAATGTGAACTGGAACAGCCACTCTGGAAGACAGTATGGGAGTTCCTCAAAAAGTTAAGATAGAAGTACCCTATGGCCCAGCAATTGCATTACTAGAACACAAGAATACTAATTCAAAGGTATACATTGACCTTGATGTTTATAAGAGCATTATATACAATAGCCAAATAATGGATATAGTCCAAGTGATGAAAGAATTAAGAAGTCTCTCTCTCTCTCTCTCTGTGTGTGTATATATATATATATATATATATATATATAATATTATGTATTATGTAATACATGATTATAAATAAATATATTTATTATATAATATACATTACATAATTATATATTATATAATATGATTATATATAATATAGATTTATAAATTATATATAATTTATAAAACTCAACATATATATTTATATTTTATATATTATATATATAATTTATAAAACTCAACATTCCTATAAGTATATAAGAATGTTATTTAGCCATAAAAAAGAAGGAAATCTTGCTATTTGCAATGATGTGGATGGAGCTAGAGAGTATTTTGCCAAGTGAAGTAAGTCTGTCAGACAAAGACCAATACCATATGATTTCATTCATATGTGGAATTTAATAAATAAGCAAAGACTAAAAAGAAAAGGGGGGGGGCAAATCAAGAAACAGACTCTTAATTATAGAGAAGTGATGGTCACCAGAGAGGAGGTGGGTGGGGGGGAAGGGGGGTGAAACAGGTGACAGGGATTAAGGCATGCACTTTTTGTAGTGAGCACTGAGTGTTGTATGGAAGTATTAAATCACTATATTATATACATGAAACTATATTACACTATATGTTAACTAAGTAGAAATTAAATAAAAACTTAAAAAAATAAAAGTCTTTTTATTCTTTGGAATGGGAGGAATGTCAGTATTTTATTTTGAAAAAGCAAGAATGCATACTATAAATTATAGGGTGATCATTTAAAATGCTAACAGAGTGAAAATAAAAGAAAGGGTACTAACAGAGAGGGAAAATGGAGCAATTCAAATTCTTAGTTTGTAAATTCAAAAGAAAAGACATGAAAGGCACATAAAACAGATGAAACAAATAGAAGCAAAAAAAGTTATTAACACCAAATATATCAGTAATAACGATTAATGTCAATGGATTATATTCTTCAATTAAAATACAAAATCATCAGATGGGATAAACACACACACACACACACACACACACACACTCCTATATGCTGCATACAAAGAAACAGCCAAAATATAAGGATATAAAAGAATAAAAGGAAGATACTGAGAATAAATATTAGACAAATTCTAAAGAAAAGTTAATACAATTTTATTGATTCCTGAGGAAGTCTTTTTTTTTTTTTAATTTTTTTTTTTATTTATGATAGTCACAGAGAGAGAGAGAGAGGCAGAGACACAGGCAGAGGGAGAAGCAGACTCCATGCACCGGGAGCCCGACGTGGGATTCGATCCCGGGTCTCCAGGATCGCGCCCTGGGCCAAAGGCAGGCGCCAAACCGCTGCGCCACCCAGGGATCCCGATTCCTGAGGAAGTCTTAAGGGAGATAGCAGTTAGTGATAAAGAAATATATTTCTTTCTTGTTTTTTAAGAAATATATTTCACTATCATAAAAAAGGATCAATTCACCAAGATGATAAACATCAATATTTACCCAATGACATATTCTAAAATTTTCTAAATTCTAAATTAACTAAATTACAGGAAAAATAAAATTTCATTATGGGATAACAATTTTTCGGTATATAATAGAGCATTCAGGTAGAAATAAAAGAAGCAGAAGGACTTTAATAGCATAATCAGGATCAGCCAATTTAGACCTAATAAACACATGTATAAAAAACATTTCAAAACTACCAATACGTGTTATTTTCGAATGCACATGGAAAATTTACCAAAACTGACCATGTGCTGCACTTAAAGCAAGGCTGTTCTGGTCTGTTAGGACTGCTCTAACAAAATCCCACAGACTGGGTGGCTTCTAAACAACAAAAACTTCTTTCTCACAGCTCTGGAGGCTACAAGTGTGAGATCACAGGGCCAGTAGAGTCAAATGCAAGATCAGAGTGCCCTCTTCCTCGTGGCTGACTTCATAAGGGCTCCATCTTCATGAGCTAAGCACATTCCAAAGGCTTCACTTCTAAATAGGATCACATTGGGCATTAAGATTTCAACACATGAATTTTCAGGGAACACAAAATTCAGACGATTCAGACTTTGCCGTCTCAACAAATAACATAGTATTCAACTTATATAGAAAATGATTTAGCAAGAAATAAAACTGGAGAGTTCTCATTTATTTAGAAATTAAGATCATGAATTCAAAATAACCCATGCATAAAGTAGAGATTATAATAAAAATTGGAATACTTTTAACCGAATAAAAATGAGAATACAAATAACAGATTTGGGGGGCACCTAGGTGACTCAGTGGTTGAGCATGTGCCTTTGGCTCAGGTGGTAATCCCAGGGTCCTCGAGTCCTGCATCAGGCTCCCTGTGGTGAGCCTGCTTCTCCCTCTGCCTACGCCTCTGCCTCTCTCTGCATCTCTCATGAATACACAAATAAATCTTAAAAAACAACAAATAAATTTTTTAGGATGTACCTAAAATCAAGATTAGGGGGTTTATCATATAAAAATATATTTTTTAACAAAAGAAATGCTGACAATCATTGGCCTAAGTATCTCTACTGAGTAAAAGAATTAAAATATTGAGAGAAAAAATATAAAAGGAAACAATTAGCACACGAATTTGTAAAACAGAAAAAAGATCTATAAGTGGATCAACAAAACCAAAATGAGGTTCTACACAAAGACTAATAAAATTTATATACCCATTATCATAAAAAAGGGAGGTGAGAGAAAGAGCGAGCATGCATGCTTAGATGACCAACATCAAGAATAAAAAAGAGTGGTTTGTGGCTTATTTGACAAACACTAAAAGAAAGTAAGAAGATCTCATGAACTTAATTATCAAGAACAAAGAAAAAGCTTGATGAAATAAACTAATATCTAGAGAAAGATAACCAATCTGATTTAAGAAAAACGTAGAAAACCTGAACAGATCTCTTTACTAATAATTAATTATATATATAATCAGGAAACTTTCAAAGAATTCTTTTGGCTCTGATGACATAAGCTGATAATTACATCAAACTCTTGAAGAAAGAATTCTAACAATAATTCCAAAATTTTTCAGACAGTTGAAAGGGAAGAAACCCTATACATCTCATTCTATATGGCCAGAGTAATTTCAATTCTAAAACTCGACAAACTCTTCCCTCATAAAAACCTCTCTTACAATCATATTCGTAAATATTCTAAGTGGAATATTCCCAAGCCAAAATCAGTAATGTAGTAAAAGAGCAAAGAAATCACAGCCAAGTTACGTTGATGCTGGGAACTCAACGTGACTTCAAATGAACCCAGGCCGCTCACCAAGCTATTGGATCTGTTCTGATGTTCCCATCAGCCCCTCTGGGACAGTTGTCTGCTCCCTCTGCCTTTGTGCCTTGGCTTGTCAATCAGTTTCAATTGCTACCCGGTTTGTCTAGTCAATGGGAGACACTGGCCAAAGAAGGTAGTAAACAGTGGTACCGGACACCTCTTCTTGCAGTTCTCTCCCCATTGCGTCGTCCATCTGCCCCTGTGCATGTTGCAACCCCAAATCCGAGCTTCGATTGCAGGGGTCTCCTATTCCTCTGTATCTCACCAAAGTGAGGTATCTCTCTACTCTTCTGCTGTCGTATGCAGAGCTTTCCCGCTACAACCAGTTCTGAGGGGCTCTGACAATTCTTGTTGGATATTCTTTTTTTTAGATTTATTTCTTTATTTATAATAGACGTAGAGAGAAAGAGAGAGAGAGTGAGAGAGAGAGGCAGAGACACAGGAGGAGGGAGAAGCAGGCTCCACGCCGGGAGCCTGAAGCGGGACTCGATCCCAGGACTCCAGGATCGCGCCCTGGGCCAAAGGCAGGCACGAAACCGCTGAGCCACCCAGGGATCCCCTCTTGTTGGATATTCTTAACCCTACTTTTTGCTCTTTCTTTCAGAGAGGTAAACGGACAGGTAAGAATATCTTATGATGATCTCAGCAGATGCAAGAAAAACATTTGAAATAATTGTATAAATTCCTGCTATAAGTTCTCAGAAACTAGGATTGGTAATGGAAAGAAATGATAATCTGATAACTATAAAAAAAAAACCTTCATAAACATCATGCATAATGGTCAAGTGTTGAAAACTTTCCATTTAGGTCAAGAATGAGACAAAAATGTCCACTAAAACCATTTTAATTCAATTCAGTACTGATAGTTCTAATTTACACATTACTGAAAGAAAATGAACTAAATACGTAAGATTTTTTAGAGATGACATTTTAAATCCATAATTTGCTCACAGATAATAAGAATGTGTTGATAGAAAGCCCACAATAATAACAGGCATAGAATTAGAATAAGCAATAATTTCGCAAAGTGGTTAACATTCAAGAATCACATGTATTTTTACACCAACATAAAACAGAAAAGTAAATTTGAAAACTATACCATTTATACATTACAAATATCAAAATCTAGAATTCATCTAATAAAAGATACACAATATCACTGGCAGAAAAATATAAAATACTGAGAGAAATTAAAGAATACTTAAATGAATAGGTTATATTCATGGAATGGAAACATGAAATTTATAAAGATCTCATTTCTCTTTAAACTGATAAATACACCATTAAGAGTGCTTGTATGTTTGCATGCCAATTTAAAAAATAATTCTAAAATTAACATTGAAAAACAAAGAGCCAAGAATAACTGACACTCATGAAGAAGCAAAAGGTAAGATGATGGGACAATGGGATATTCATATGGAAAATACATTCAAACTCTTCCTCAAATCATGTACAAACTGCATTTTTAAGTGATCCACAGATTTAAATGTTAAAACTAAAACAGTACATGTTCCACAAGTTAAGACATTGTTTTCACAATACTGGGATAAAGCAAGTTTGGGTAAATAGGAAAGAAAATGACATGATACATAAGATAGTACTGAAAACTAGACTGTATTAAAATTGCACATTATTATTTACCAAAAAACCATTAAGAGAATGAAAAGATAGGCCACAAAGTAGTAGAGGACATCTGTTGTATAGATGACAAAAGACAATATATACAACTAAATCTTGATTTAAAGAAAAGAGAGAGAAAGAGGGAAATAAAATTTAAAAAATCAAGAAGGGGGCGCCTGGGTGGCTCAGTCCATTAAGCGCTCGACTCTTAATTTCAGCTCAGGTCATGATCTCAGAGTCTTGAGATAAAGCTCCACTTTGGGCTCCATGATGGGTATGGATCCTGCTTAGGATTTTCTCTTCCTCTCTCCCTCTATACCTCCCCACGCCTGTGCCCTCTCTTGCTATAGTTTTTTTTTTTTTTTTTTTAATCAGGAAGTATTTTTAAAATTTGCTTCAAAAAAACAGAATACCTAACTGACTAATAAATAAAGATATCCAAATACATTAATAATCAATGAAATAAAATTTCTAACCACGGTGAATTATTATTAATCACTAATTAGAGTTATAATAAAGCAAAGTCATAACATCAAGTATTGGTGTAAATGTGGAGCAAAAGCAAAACCACGACACTGCTGTTGGGAATGTCAATTGAAATATCATCTCCAAAAAGAAGTTTAAAATTATCTATTAATAATGAAAATAGAAAACTGCTATGATATAGCAATGTGATTGCTAGCACTATATCCAACAACCTCACAGACCCATGGGCAGTAAGAGGCATGTGCAAGAATGATCATATAGCATTATTTTTAACAAGCAAAAATTTCAAACAATCTAAATATCAAAGCAGAATAAATTGGTAACAGTATACAATGGGATACTATAAATTATAGGGCAAGGAAGTAAGCATCTACTGATGCATGGATGAATCTTGCAAACTCAACATTAAGTGAAGGAAGCCATTTGAAATATAGTATTTACTACATGGTTCCATTTAGATAATTTCAAAAACAAGACAAAACTAAACTTCGTAGGGGCCCACACTTTGGTGTCCAGTGAAAGAAAACCATGATACTATCACAGTCAAATTCAGAAAGTTTGTTCCTTTGGTGAGGGTAGTTGGATGCAGCAGGAGTAGGGCTCCTGCAGGCACAACTCCATAGGTGGTGGTCATGTGGGTTTTTGATTTGTGCTAATTTTACTGAGCTATTTAAGTCTTGCTTGTTTTCTTTTTTTTTTTTTTTAAAGATTTTATTTATTTATTCATGAGAGACACAGAGAAAGAAGCAGAGACACAGGCAGAGGGAGACGCAGGCTCCATGCAGGGAGCCCGACGGGACTCGATCCTGGATCCTGAGCTCACGCCCTTAGCTGCAGGTAGATGCTCAACCACTGAGCCACCCAGGTGCCCTGCTTCTTTTCTTAATGTACGTTGTATTTCACAATAAAGATTTAAAATCAAAACTATAAAAAGCTACCAAACAGAAAGGATAGCTGCTCAGGTTATACTGACAGTAAGCTTCTTGTCAGCAACAATAAAAGCCACAAAACAATGAAAAAATTACATCAACAGTAGGCAAACAAGCTGTAATTAATTGGCTATTTTAAGTTTTATACTCATTAACATTAGATTGGGATTTTCAAGATATAATATAATCAATAATAGAATATTATTAAAGAAGAAGAAGAAGAATAATAATAAAGAAAACTTGTATTTAACAGATATGGTATGAAATGCTTTCCTTGATTTTTGTCCCTGTTTTTATTTTTTCACCCTGCCCACTATCTACCTTTAATGAAGAGGTTCTAGGTGTTGGTCCTGGAGATAAGCAGAAAGACGATTCCACAGCCAGTCTTTCCTGGAAAATTCCAAAACATTGAAAAGGAAAATATTCTGTGCTATTACAGCATTACAAAAATTTAATATCAAAAGGTAACTGAGAAACTCTAACCAGAAGTTTTTCTTATTCGGAAAATAGAGGAGGGATTTTCCATAGGAGAGCCCAACGCTGATCAAGGCATCGTGAAGCCAAAGCATGGCAAGTGTGGGCAACCAGGAGTGGTTGCACGTGGCAACGGTCACAGGTGTCCAGCAGTTAAAGCAAAAAAACTAAAACAGGTTCTTCCCATAAAAAGCATTTATGGGAAACCCTAGATATTCAGGATTTTAGAAAAATCCCTCTATAGCCTCTTGGCCTTGTAATTATTAAATTCTCAAAAGTATCCCAGTTTGAATGATAAAATTGTGTGCTCACCTTGGTATATAGGAAGATGGGGAAATTTGTCACTTGGAAAAGCTACTGCACCTTCAGACATGTAACTTTATGTTATCTATTGATTCGACTAATAGATTCCTGTACTACAAAGTTGAGTTCTAAAGATATGAAAACCTGTCTAGGAAGTTTTTGAAGTTTGGAGTCCGGGGAAATTATTAACTCACAGAGGCAAAGCGAACTCCGTGGGTGGAAATCACATCTTTCAGAGACAGGTGGTGCATAAAACAAAAGCAGTCAGGGAAGGCCTCGTTCCAACCACACCTCGTAATTCAGACTCATGCAAGACTCCTTTCAACCCATCTTTCCTCATTAAAGAAGCTATCTTTAGGTAGGCATTGTATCATTCCTTGAGGGCTTTTCTCTCCCCCTCTCTTTCTCTGTTTTCCCCTCATTAGTTTTTTCTTCCTGTGACCATAGGAAGAAGTACCTTTGTAAAGAAAGGTACCCTTCTAAGTCAAAGGAAAAAGGAAGTCTTGCTATTTTTTTGAGCGGGATGTTCATAATAGGAAGGGGGACCATTTGCATTGTTTTGTTTTCTCAGAGGACTGATGGAAAAATATTTAAACCCTCGATATTATGTGACCCTTCCCCCACTCCCATTCATTCTTGCCAAGTAATTCACTGACACTTAAGCACTGAACTAGCAGAAGTTTTGCAACAGGCTTAATGTGGGATGACACACTCCCCAACATAATATTTAGTCTGCAGAGAGCTTGTGAAGCAGTAGCTAATTCTACAGGCAGGAAAGTTGGAGACATGCACTCCAATTCCCCCTTCCCAGAATCATTTTATCAATTTACAACAGAAATCTTGGCTGAGATGTATAAAATCATTCTTCATATTTTGAAGAGATTACAATTTGTGCTTACTATTGCAATGAATAACAAAATTAAGAATTTGTATCACAACCACTTCGTCCTGTATTTCTTTTTCAACTTCGTAGTTCATTCTCGTATTCTTTATAATTTGTTGCTCACATAGGATTATCCCCTTATCACAAGTGGAAAAATAACAAAAAAAGCAACATCTGAGTATAATGCTTCAATATCAGGCCCATGACCCATGGGTGGAGTGGAATACAAAAGAGAAACAGCTGTGTGACTTTCTTGAGTTTCTGATGGGTAATTTGTCATGTTCTAAGCAAAGAATCCAGACATTCCAAATATCATGCACAGAGTCACTAAGAGTTTCGGGTCCGTTTTTTTCTAAACAAAATGTGAATGCCAGGAATGGAGCTCAATGTACCAGGCTTCATATTTGAAATTGGAAAGTTGTCTTCAGATATTTGAGATACTTTATTCTCAACTATCAAAAAAATATAAGGGCAGGGGGCCCCCTGTGGCTGGTGGTTGAACATCTGCCTTTGGCTCAGGGCATGACCCTGGGGTCCTGGGATCGAGTCCCACATCGGGCTCCCTGCGAGGAGCCTGCTTCTCCCTCTGCCTGTGTCTCTGCCTCTCTCTCGGTGTCTCTCATGAATAAATAAATCTTTTTTAAAAATTAAAAAATAAAAGGGCAGGTAACACCTAAAGCTAATTATACTTTGTTTTCATGAGATAGACTGATAATGTGAAGCACTGGGACTCGAAGATATTGCAGACAACCAAGACAAAGAATAAACAGACAAGTTGAAAACTTCAAATAACATATTTTTACATACGTAGTTAAGTCAGCTCCCAGACAGAAACGCTATGGGGCCAGGGATGACCTAACAGTTGGATGGATAACCACCACCTTCTTCACACTGTTTCCACATTTTATAAATATGAAATTAGAATTTTATCTATTACTGAAGATATTATATAATCACCATCTATAGGACTTTGAGTCTTAGTTTCCACATCTTGTGGAACAAACATACTATGTTTGATGCTAGTGAGAGGATGGAGCCCAGAGCAGCTATGGGAAGCTGATTAAGTAGACATGATAAATTGAAATATCACAAAATTCTGAGGTTTTGTTGTTTTTATTGAGACAATGCTCATTGTGACTTGAGCTGAGGTTTATTTATATATTTTTTAAATATTTTATTTATTTATTCATGAGAGACACAGTGACACAGGCAGAGGGAGAAGCAGGCTCCCTGCAGGGAGCCCAACGTGGGACTCATCCTAGGACCCCGAGGTCACACCCTGGGTGGAAGGCAGACGCTAAACCGCTGAGCCACCCGGGCTGCCCTGAGCTGAGATTTAAATAGGATTACAGGGATCCTATTTATTGGTGGCAAGTGCCACCAATAAAACAGCTAATATTAGTTCCTGCAGTCACCATCATCACGAAAAGGAGTCCAGCTCACAATCAGAGCTCTGCTATTTTCTTTTGCAAGAGCCCTGCAGAGATATACTACTTAGTGTAAATGTCACAAATATTGGGAAATTGTTAGTAAGTATGCTGTTCCTTGAGGAAAGCATATGAAATAACACTGACTTACACTCAAAAAAAAAAAAAAGTAACTCCTGATTCTCTTTAGAAGTCAGTTTTTCATAAATCTAGTAGAAACTTGACGATGATATTACTCAGATTAACATAATAAGTGTCCTCATGTAGAACAAACATAGAGGGGGATCCCTGGGTGGTGCAGCGGTTTGGCGCCTGCCTTTGGCCCGGGGCGCGATCCTGGAGACCCGGCATCAAATCCCACGTCGGGCTCCCTGCATGGAGCCTGCTTCTCCCTCTGCCTGTGTCTCTGCCTCTCTGTCTCTCTCTGTGTGACTATCATGAATAAATAAATAAAATCTTAAAAAAAAAAAAAAAGAACAAACATAGGAAGAAAATTATGTTATAAAGCCTCAGGTTTTTTAGATTTTTATATATTTGAAAGAGAGAGAGCGGGAGACAGAGCACAAGCACGGGGAGACACAGAGGAGAGGGAGAAGCAAGACCCTGGGATCAGAACCTGAGCTGAAGGCAGATGCATAACCAACTGAGCCACCCAGTTGACCCTATAAAGCCTACTTTATTGACTTTTAGTAATCTGACTTTGACAGAAACTGTCTGAAAAATACTAATCATTGAAATATCATGTTGATTGTTTTCCACATTGGTTAAATTTGTCAGTCAAGACCTACATTTTTCAACTATTAAAAGATTAAGGGGCTTGAAAAGAGAGAGGGAGGCCGACCAAGAAATAGACTCTTAACCAGAGAACAAACTGATGGTTACCAGAGGGGATATGGGTAGAGGGATGGAGGAAATAGGTGATGGGGAATAAGGAGAGCAGTGGTTGTGATGAGAACGGGTGATGCATGAAAGTGTTTAAATAGTATACTGTTCACCTAAAACTCATATTATACTCTATGTTAACTAACTGGAATTTAAATTAAAACTTTAAAAAACTCAAAAAAAGATTACGGTGACTGGAATAATAATCAAATGATAAAATAATGATAAATGAAGAGTACTTGGTGAATTTTAGTTCAATTAACCTTCTTTATGACAGTAACTTAGGACATTCTCCAGCTTCTGGATTTCCTCAGTCCTGTGAATTAGAAAAATTAAATGGAAGCAAAATCTGAGAAAAGCAAATATATGGCTATTCTGTAAATCTCTACATTAAGTTATCAATAGGATAAAGAACTCGAACAGAATGAAACATGAAAATAGCCATATTTGATTCATGAATGGATCAAAATATCTACAGGTAGCTCAATTCAATAAAATGTTACATTTTTATTAGAGTTCTGTATTGTTGCCTTTTTTCACTTTATAAATCATTACTGAGTGATTTCATACATTCTGATTATTTAAACTACTATACACATGGGTGAATGACTCCATATCTCCAATCCAATTACTCCCTGGTGTTCAGTATTTATGAATCACTTCATCTTCTGGAACATCTTCTAATTATTCTTACTTAACAGTTCTCAAACTGAACTCAAAATTCCCCCTCTTGAAATCTATTTTTCAGTATTCACCAAGTGCCCATTTATGTCTTTCTCGCTATTTTACAAGCTTGTTAAATACGAAACATCCGTGCTTGTGTTTGCTTTATCTCTATGTATACTCGACACTAAAATACTGAGAAAACAAATGAACATTTGATTCATAGTCTAGAAACAATCTAATCCTGAGACCTCAGGTCCATCATGGCTATTCCTTTAGCACATTGCTCCTGATACCTCAGTTCTTTTGAGTTTGTTTTCATTTCTTTTTTTTTTCTCTTTTTAAAGATTTTATTTATTTGAGAGAGAGAAAAAGCTCAAGAGAGAGCCAGTGGGAGCAGTGGGGAAGAGCAGAAGGAGAAGCAGGCAACCGCTGAGCAGGGAGCCCTACATGGGGCTGGATCCCAGGAACCTGGGATCATGACCTAAGGCTAAGGCAGATGCTTAACTGACTTAGCCACCCAGGCCTCCTTGTTTTCATTTCTTAATCATGGTGTTAGTAAGTCCAGGTCAGAGTATTTACTAAGGTTGGGTAAAAATTGATAATGGTGTTATGTATATTAAAGGTGAAGGAGACTAATTTTGGCAGGATCTTTAACAAACTGGAGAACTGTGGCCTGGAAATTTAAGATTAAGGGGATAACTGGCATGAGGAGATCAAGACAGAGACAATACTGGGGCTCTTCTGGAACAAGCAGCCCAAATGGTAAAAACTAGAGACAAATTCAAAATAACAAGATATAAATTCAGCATTTCAGAATTGATAGCTAAGAAAAAGAGAGTTAGTTGGGGGATGCCTGTGGGAGCTCAGTGGTTGAACGTCTGCCTTTGGCTCAGGTTGTAGTCCTGGGGTCCTGGGATGGAGTCCCACATCCGGCTTCTCACAGGGAGCCTGCTTCTCCCTCTGCCTGTGTCTCTGCCTCTCTCTGTGTGTCTCTCATGAATAAATAAATTAAAACTTAAAAGGGAGAGAGAGGGAGAGAGTTAGTTATCCAAGTTCCAAAGAGAAGTGTTTTCTTGGACAGAAACTCCTTGGGTATCATAGAACAAAGAGACTACATTCCCTGGATGGAAGACACATCTGTTCATTTCTTAATTATCACCACTTTTATTAAGAAACCTTTTTAGGGGCACGTGGGTGGCTCAGGAATTGAGCTTTTGGCTCAATTCACTGCTTTTGGCTCAGGTCATGATCCCAGGGGATGGAGTCCCACATCGGGCTCCCTGCTGAGAACCTGCTTCTCCCTCTGCCTGTGTCTCTGCCTCTCTCTGTGTCTCTCATGAATAAATAAAATCTTTAAAAAAATCTTTTAAAATTATTTATCCCCTTTGAAATATATACATTATATAAAATATATTTTCCTTATTATGTCCCGTAATTGAGCACACATGACAGATGGGCAATAAGCTTCTGTCATAAGAAATGTGTATCATTCGGGTGCCTGAATGGCTAGGCCTCTGACTCTTGGTTTCTGCTCCATCATGATCTCGGGGTTCTGGATGAGCTCCACACACAGTGAGGAGCCTGCGTGAGATTTTCTCCTCCTTCTCCCTCTGTCCATCCCCCCACTCATGTGCATACACTCTTGCTGTCTCACTAAAATAAATAAAACTTTAAAGGAAAAAGAAATGTGTATCATTTAGGGGTGCCTGGGTGGTTCAGTTGGTTGGAAGACAGACTCTTGGTTTGGCTCAAGTCATGATCTCATGGGTGTGGAGATGGAGCCCCACATGAAGCTTCATGCTCAGGGGCAGGGCAGAGTCTGCTCGAAGATTCTTTCCCTCTGGCCCACCCCTACTCATGTGCATGCATGAGCGCCTGCATGTGCGCACTCTCTCTCAAATAAATAAATCTTAAAAAGAAAAAGAAATGTGTATATTTAAAGGGTATGATTTACATCACAGAAGTTCACCATTGAAAACTTCTCAAGATAAGATTCTATAATGTTATATTGACATTTATGCATAAACTTTGTTTTCCCCTGGAGTAAAACCATTTTTTAAATTCCTGTGAGTGTCAGAGATATTAGATGTAATAAAGTCATACTATTTAGCATTTAACATCTTTAATATTCAATAACTATAGTTGTGACACTTTTCTAAAATGCTATATATTCATGATGAATAGAACCTTGCATGAAATCAAAACATTTCTTATCAAAGAATATGTAGCCAATTTCCCATTTCCATTTTGCAAATATTATACAAGTATTCCTTGAGGATTTGAAATACTATTTTATTTAAAGTTGTGTTTTCCAAGATTTGTATTTAATTTAGGACTTAATCATCTTTGGAAATGTTCTCACTTAATTTTGCTCAAGGCAGATTTTGGAGTAAAAGGATACTTGTTTATATACTTTTAAAAATGAATGTATTTCATCAACTGGTACTTTTATCACACACAAATAATTGCAGCAAACAAAACAAGGTGGTGGGGGCAGGGAAACTATCTTGCATTTGAATCTCAAAGGGTGCAAAAAGTCCTGGGAAGCATTCCATGCATTTGCCCTGGGAAAAGGCATTGTAATTTGAAATCCTATCTCATAACCCATAACTTTCATATTGCATAGGCCATACATTTTTGTTTTTTTAAGTGTAAAAAAAAGATCAAGTGTTTTTTTTCCTCTTAAAGAATACATAATTGAAATATGTATTTTAGCAGAACAACAACTTACTTTATAAGTACCAGTCATGGGAGCCACTGGGACTCTAAAAACCACACACTGAAAATCCACTTAAGTAAGCCAGAGCTGCACTTGTGAATGAGTTTCTCTAACGATCTTAAGTAAGAAACATCATTGTTTAATATGCTGTACATCTTCAAAGGAAAAAGACAACACAGGTTGAGTGTTAGCAAAACAATTTTTATGCGGTAGTTAGCCTCCATGTACTCATATGGAAGAGACGAACAAAAATCCAAACAATATTTTTCCTCTACTCAAATAACATTTTGTAAATTAAATTTTATTCTGCTAGTTTTTTTTTCTTTTGAAAATCCATTATATATTTTACTATTTAAAGAAGGGAATGAACTATGATTTAACAAAATTCTAATATGAATTATAAAAATTACCTTCTAAGGTCGTGAGATAATTTGTCTAGAGAATTGTCATGTCACCATGCCCTGTAGATATTATAAAACCAACTTATAAGACCCCTTCCCGCAAAATAAAAATCCTAGGAAAAGAATTCCCTATCAGTTTGTCTCTAGTCTTCCCAGATGCCATGTAACATCAGTAAATTTTCTTAATGTAGAACAACAAAGGAAAAAAGAAGTAAACCTAAAGATCACATAGAGCAGCATCATAAATGAGGACCATACTAAAATTTATCTAATAGTAACTAAATAAAAGTAACTGATTCAGCGCCAAACTGAACTAAAACATTGGTAAAATGTCTTAACAGGTACTATGGTACTTGTTTTATCTCAACAAAATTCTATTGGAAAGATTTTCAAGGATCAGGTCCTTGTAGGAGATTTGTGTCCAATGCCAGAGACCAAGTGGCTCCAGTGGCTGAAGAGGGATCCTTTGGGATGGATTCAAAAGCAAGGTGTGCATTACTGGAAGTCTAAATAGGTGGATGAGGTACAGAAGAGGTGGAAATCTATAGCAATTGATACTCAAGCACATGTAGTCTGGTATGTAACTGTCATTAGCTATCAATACACCCACCTAGGCTACAAGTTATGGCTTGAGTAGTGAGGTAGAAGTTTTAGGTATGACTGTCAGGATCAAAGTTAAGAAATAAGCTGCCTAGCTACTTGAGTTTTTTCAATTCTAAAGCTGAACCTGAAAAAGTAAAGAATCTAGCCAAATTTTTAATTTCAAACTCTAGAGATTAATTAGAACAAAAGCTCAATTTTTGGACTTGGGCAAATATAGTAGTCAGGCGTAGGGTAAGGGAGAGACAGCATGAAACTTGCTCTTCAGTTCTAAGGTGTCATAAGGCAACTCATTTACTACAGCTGAGGCACCAGAGCCCATGGTTTCTGGTGGATTATTTCTGAGCCAACAGATGTAAATCATATTTATACCAGCTACTAGTGTTTCATGGCAAGTTAAATAATCTAAGTCTCCTATCGCCATCTGTAAATACAAAATAGTAAAGCCTATCTTTTAAGCCTCAGGGAGGACTTTTTGGTGGCACTCAATAAATGTTAGCTTTCTGTCGACTGGACGCAATTGAAAATAATTCTTGATTTAAAGCTGAACTGTCTGAAAGCTGGAGCATAATTGAGCTACAGCTGATTGATATGGGCCATATCAATGGTTCTAGTTGGGAGAAGCTGAGGAAAGCAGAACCAAGAAAATCAGCACTGGTTAATAATTATTTGTCGGTAGTTTCTTTCAATGAGGGAATGTATTACACTCCCTTTATCTAAGAGATAAAATCTGATGGTAGAGTGTACACAGTGCAGTATTAAAGAGTGTAAGATACATGACACCAGAGAATTGCACAGGAGTAAATCAGGAAGGGTTAAAATCTCTGAAAGGTGGACTTTGAAGAAAGAGAAGTACAAATGATGCCTAGGTCACCTAATTTAAAAAATATAAAAAGAGAACCTTAATTTCTACTTAGAGTCATAAAGGTCTGGGAAAGAAAGATATTGTCTGGTAGAGAGTTTTAAAAAATTCATTTCCATTTATATTCAGGAAATTTTTTTAGTATTTGCCACTGAAAACGATGGTAGTTTAAGTATGTGGAGAGTGGGTTCAGTAGATAGAATAAGAAGGATACGGTTTACCTTTGTCAGAATTGCCAAGGGCAAAAAAAAAAAAAAAAAAAAAAAGTCTGTTCTCTAACTATCAGCCTGGGAAATAGAATCGGGTGAATGGGAAAGTGCTTTGCCACTCTAGATCACAGGAGGTACGCAGGGCCAAAAAGCTAGAGTCCCATAAGCTGCACTGGCTGAGAGCAAAGAGTAAAGAGATATATTTTTGGAAAATGAATGGTACTATTGGGATAATATGAAGAAAGGGCCTATTTGCAGAGTATGGGAAAAAAAGAGACTCTAAAGAAAAGCAAGTGGAATGGAGGTTTAAACACACACACACACACACACGTATATGTATATACACATATATACACACACATACATATACACTGAATATATATAAATTCAATATGTATAAAAACTCAATTACATGTATTTTTTTCAAAACTATGATCTTAAACCATCTGTTTTAAAAGATATTACTTGAAACTATAAAGTTTAATTGTAAAAATTATAGAAATCTACATCGTAAGAAATGTATGCAGCTATTTTATTAATACATCCTCCCTCTGGGATCAGTAAATTTATTTTTAAAAGAATGCGTTAGGAAACCATGGTTAGTTCTTTGTATCAAGTCTATCTCCATTTAACTGAAAAATTTTAAAATCTGGTATTTATCTCTTTATTAAGTACACATACTTTGATTAATGAGCAAAGTTGTCTTATAAACTGGGAAAGGTATATATCACAGTCTTTCCCAAGCCACTCTCATAAAGGATAAAAATCAGAATTTTGTGTTTTCTCAGCCAACATATTTGACACCCACAGACATTACTATCATTCAAAATCAACATTTTACAAGCTTCATAATTTTCTTAGATGCATTACTCATTATCTGTCTTGCTTTCTCCTGATAAATGGCTTCGGGTCACAATCAGGCATCAAATCACTTTGGAGATGAGTCAAGGCCCAGTCAACATGATTTTACAACTTTTCCAGGGACTCTGCCTGGACTTGCTGAGAGTCCTAAAGCGTTGCTGTTCCTCCTATACACTCTCTGAAGTGACTTTTATATGTTATCACAACACTATCAGCATCATGAATTCAAGATATGTTTGTTTTAGTGAAGTCCATACTTCGCAATGCTCTGAAGTATCTTGGATATACTGCTGAAGACTTCAGCTCCTTCATGCTCTAAGAATGACATGTACCTTGGCTGAACTTTGAAATAAATTCTACGTTTATCACTGTTTTACTGCATCCTTTTATTTTTGTTGGTTTCTCTTACAAGCATGAATTCTCTTTGATCTTCCCATACTTTGTAGCCACACTGAAATTTATAGAGTTTAAGCCTCAATTTCTTTTTCCTATAGAACA
The DNA here is from genome assembly GCF_048164855.1 of Canis lupus baileyi. Taxonomy (NCBI): domain Eukaryota; kingdom Metazoa; phylum Chordata; class Mammalia; order Carnivora; family Canidae; genus Canis; species Canis lupus. Next base: position 31,860,171 of record NC_132858.1, read on the forward strand.
GTCTTGACAATTCAGTGCCACAGTATTTCTCTTCTAAATGAAGAAAAGATGACTTAGTCCAGGCATATGACTCGGTTTGATTTTTCCCACAAATTTTCAGTTTCTTTAAAACTTCCCACATCAAAATACCTTTGAATTCATTCATATATGTGGAATCTAAAAAAGAAAACAAATAAATAACAAAAAGTAGTCCTCCTATGAATATGGAGAACTGATGGTTGCCAAAGGGAAAGGGGAGAGAAGGATGAGCAAAATGGGTGAAGGGCAGTGGGAAATACAGGCTTTTAGTTATGGAATGAATAAATCCCAGGAAAAAAAGGTACAACAGAGGAAATATAGTCAATGATACTATGATACCATCATATGGTGATGGATGATAGTTCTATTACAGTGAGTATATCATTACACACAGAGAACTTGAATCATTGTGTTGTACACCTGAAATTAATCTAACACAGTATATCAACTATACTCAAATATAAATAAATAAATAAATAAATAAATAAATAAATAAATAAATAAATAAATAAATAAATAAAACTTCCTAAGTCAAGCCACCTACCTACAATATGGGGGAAAAAACCCACACAATTTAAATTTTCTTTATGCATCCCACAATTTCTGGACTTCTAACACTATGAGATTTACTAGTGAATGTTATTTTTTCCTCATGGTAAGATACTTATTTGGAAAGCCGACATGTACTATTTTTAGTCCATCTCAATCAATCATTTTCAATAACCTGTATTTCAGTCCACATTCCACATATAATACCAGGAAGGTAATTCACAGTGGGAAAAAAAGGGATTCTTTGACCTTCAGATCCCTCCACCCTCCTCACCTCCAAATCTGGCAATCTGCTTGCTAATTACAATGATGGATTCCATATATTAATTTACCTTTTTCTTTCCATTCCTTTCTTCCTTCTTTTCTTAATTAAATGTATATTTATCTTCTACTATGTTTTGGACTCTAGGCTCAGTTCTGATGATACAGAAGTGAAACTCAGGAAGCCAGATCTCAGAAGTTCTGCAGAGATCTCAGGGCTACCTGGTAAGAGCCAACAGGGACTGTCATATGAAAGCACAGAGGAGGGGCCAGTTTATAGGATCACTTGTCAGTTTCACTTAGCATTGGCAGCTTTCTGATGGGTCTATCGTCAGTCGGTGATAGTAGCTTTATTGATGGTGATGGTTTTTTGTGACATTCTCATGGTTATTCTTCTCAGCAGTAAGAGCTTATAATTTTTTTTTATCTGTCTTTAATGCTTTAATGCTCATATAAGGGTCTCCCATGACTTGCTAACTTTCCTCACTGAATGGATCGAAGAGACTCTTCAATAGGATAGACTAGGGCAACATTCCTGCTGACCCTTTAATTGGCAACCAGGAGCTTAATCATATCTACTAAGTAAGAGTTCCTTAAGCATTGACTCAACACACTTTAGCAAAACATTACACAAGCATATCATTATGGAAACATACATCCATATCTGAGCAATTGACCTTAAATGCTTCTCCTTATGCCCTTGACTTAGGGTAAAATCTCATAATTTCAAAGAATTTCTAGTAACTGCATTGCAGCACACATCTGGCTGAAAAAGTAGATCAAAGAAAATGTCCTCATCTTTGTGTCCTGGAAAGAATGCTGCTAAATCTGATACCCACAACTGAGTCATTCAAAAAGCTAAGCCCAAAAGAATTCAAGATCCTTTAGCAACTGTGTGTGGTAGATGGAGATTCGGATTACATGAGAATTTGGGATTCTGTATGGAAGCAAAAACTGTCCAGACATTGGTTAAAATGCCATTTTTCAAATAAATAAATGGCAAGTGTAATGCCTACTGTCAGATATTCTCTCAAGTGCTAAGAAAGAAACTGAGAATGAGATAGGGAGGGATAGAACCACCAGGCAATGGATAACAATGGCAATGACAGCTACTACTTAGCACCCACTGCACTAAACTCTGTGGATTACCTCATTCAATCCTCATAAAGTCTTTATGGGCCTGGTAAAATCATTATGGCTATTTAACAATGACAAATGAAGGCTTAGAATGGAATAACAGTACTAATTATTTGATATATTTGCATTGACATACACTAACCCTGGTACTATGCCTGTGCAGCTAAGGTACTTGACAAGTCTCAAATTTTTTCATATGTCATTAGCTTCAGGAGAAAATATAAAAATTCTTCTCAGAGACATATCTGGACATTCCATTTTCTTAACTCAGTGGTGTCTAATTATAGTATATGATCCACAAATTTCATTTATCTGTGACTAAGTCAAATTAAAAAGATTTTAGAAATTATTTAAGACATTAACATTGCTCCCAAATCTATACAATTGATCATTTATCAAGTCATTACTGTCTGTGTTTTACAAAAGTACCAGTCCGTAATAATTTGAAATTATAAAAAAAGGTAAATATCTGCCTCACAGACCATTTGAAAAGTACAATCTTAAGTGACCCACAAAATCTAAACTTCAATTGAGACTCTCACAACACAAGTGTCAACTTATATCCATAAAACTCCTATAAGGGAAACTTTGATATTTTCAAGGGAAATTAAAATCTACCTTAAACATTGTAAACTATATTGCCTTTTTAGTTTCCAAATATGCAACATGAAAAATTAGATCACATATTCTCTAAGTTTTTTTCTAACTCTGTAATGTAATGATTCTAATACTTATATAGAGGATAATATAGAAGAAAAATGGTTCTTAAAACCTGATTCACTGAAACATTTTTTTCTCACTGAAACTCTTAAAAAGCTCCTAGAAATTCCTGAGTTTCATGTGTTTGCCACATTTATAATATTAATCTATTTATTTTACATATGGGATGGATTTGCTTTCATATAAAACCATGGAAACCATGGTATTGTCACTGTCAAGTGGTGTCACATTTCCCATTCACCAGGGTATTTCATTGACTTGGGGAAAATTTAAGTTGGTAGGCGATACATGGAGTAACTGTCGTTTCATATACAAGGCTTCAGACTTCTGGTCTTTCTCATTATGCACATTCTTTAAACTTCAAGTTACATAAGACCCCATCAGACACATGCTATTTACCACAAAAACGTATGGAATATAGTATGTTTCTGTATTTCATTTATTCTTGGACTATAAATTACTAGAGGTCAGGTACAAGAATAATCAAACAAATATCTCCCCAACTGCAAAGGTTCCTGAAAAATTCAGAAGTAGGAAAAAAAAAAAAAAAACTCTTGAGGAGACTAAGACTTTGATTATTAAATCTTTATAATCTTGATAAATGTGTGGTAGTATGATACCTGCATCACTCTACCCTGCATCACTCTACCCACTACATCACTCTACCCACTACTATAACCACTAGAGAGTTATTTATTCTTTGAGACAAAACAAAAATACTAGCATACCAAATTAAGGTCAAGGTCAGTAGCATTTTACTCATCTTAAATATATTGAATTCTAATTTATTTTGTTATATTTTACCATATTTTACTCAAAATGTTAGGATTCTGCATCCCTGTAACTTTAATGAATCATGTATAGTTATGTGCTTCTTTAAATCAATAAAACACATTTTATTCTGTGACTGAGGTCTACCAAGTTCAATGGCTTACTGATTTTATGATTGAAATGCATAGATTCTTATTTTCCCAACTTTGCACCTTCTACCAAATCCATCTACATGTTTCCCTCTCCAAAGTATCACTAAATTACAATTCTAAGCGAGATTTACCCTACCTTCCTTCTGCTTTTGTATAAACCTTTGTTGTGTAAACCTCTAGTTTTTCATGCTGTCAATTTTCCATTTCTCTTTGTTGACCTGATTTCCACTTTTTAAAATTATTTTCATTTGTACCAATTTACATTTCATACTATATGGAAATATAAGAACCAAGAATTCTTCCATTTGCCAAATAGCTACAGAGTAGAAAACCCTCATGCATAATAATTCATGAAGGAAGAACTGCATTTGTAGAAAGATGACCTTACTTTTATTAGTAATACCAGCATTTATAGAAGATTGATTTTTTATTTATGTATTTTTCTGATAGCCTTTTGGATAAAATCTGTCAATAGCAAATATCATTAGGAGCCAAATTATGCACAGCACTGCTTTCCCGGGCACCCCCACCCCCACCCCAAAACACAGTAGACCATGCAAAAAATTATCTGCGAGGGTTTCTGTTGAAGTTTCTTATGATCACTGGGTGATTGAAATGATTGACAACATTTATTCCAATCATAAAAATTTGCTAAGAAAGTCTAACATATTTATGTACATGTGACCCGGTCTACATTACTATCTATAAACACATAGTTTAGTCCCCAAACTAAAAGTTAAGTAGTTGACATTATTTTGCAATTTACATTCACACACTTACTCCCATGTTAAGAGCTACTAAAAGATAAAGAGATAATATGTCAGATAAAAGTCCTAAGGCACATGAGTCTTATTCCTTCAGACAAGTCTTAAACTTCTATCTCAAAACCTGTCCATTATTATTATTAATAACAATTGGGAAATTTAATTAAGCCTTTTATGATGGAAAATATCTGGTATCAATAAGTGCTTATAAAAACAAACGGAACCATATCAGTGACAAAACATTTACTTATGCAGAAGAATTCAACATCTTCAACTACAAAAGCATAATTGAATTAAGCTAAGTAAATAGTTTTATATGCTCCACAACATTTTCTAGCACTGGAACACATTAAGAAGATGGCTGGAATAGCTCACTGTCTATTTTTTCAAAGGACATTAAAAGTGACAGAAGTCCTGAAACAAAACCTGGCTCCTCTTCAAACTGGAAATGAAATAGAATTTATTAGATGTTTATTTAGGACTAATTGTGGCTTCTGTTTCAAACCCTAATTCTTATTCTTTCCTTGAACAGCCTAAAGATAGGCTTTCTTCACACATAACAGAAGAATTACAACGTAAAAAAATCTCATTTTATAATTATAATTTGCATCACTTCGATTTATTACTGATGTTAACACAAATTTATAAATCGTTCTACAATTTACTGAGGATTTTTTGTCTTGGAGACACCAAAAATTTAATGAGAACCAATAAACACAAATAAATACCTGAATGCATTTAGTAAATTCTAGTCTTTAAAACTATAGGTCAGCCCAGTGTTGACTACTTGATGGCCTATTATGGTAGATCGTTGTTGATTTTCCAAAGATCAAGTAGGCAATTGAATTTGTGTATCAAGATGATGATGGAGCTGGGCCCCTATCTTAGAGTTTCTTATCCACTCACTGCTGTGGCCCTTTTTCCAAAAGAAGGACATTCGGCTAGTTTTCAAAGCCATTTATCGCAATTGAATAACAAAGCATCATCTGACATCCTGAGGTAGAGTATAATTAGTTTTAGTTTGTATTTTATTTTTTTTTTTTTAAGATTTTATTTATTTATTCATGAGAGACACAGAGAGGCAGAGCGACTGGCAGAGGGAGAAGTAGTCTCCTTGCGGGGAGCCTGATGTGGGCCTTGATCCCACGACCCCAGGATCACAACCTGAGTTGAAGGCAGATGCTCAACCACTAAACCACCCAGGTGTCCCTGATTTGTATTTAAGCAAAAAAAAAATCTGGTTACCATTATGCCCAGTATTGTTATTCACCAACAAATTGATTATTTAAATATTCCCGTTAATGCTTGGGAATTGAAGTTTAAGCACATCCACAGTTGGGTGGTGGTGGTGGTGGTTAGGGGGTTGCTTGCTTTTAAATACTGACTTCAGTTATCAATGTGATGTGCTAAAATTTCTTTGTAGAAATGACAACATCGAGTGAGATAATTAGGTGTTTGAGTTGCAAAGTTTGTCAGCAAAGGCCATTTAATAAAGATTTAATGGCTTTTTAAACTTCTTAAAGAGATATAATGTCTGAGTGGATATAAAATATATGCTTTGGTGAAAAAAAGTTATCTTCAGTAATGAGGCTGGCCAGTTCAATTTAAAGACCCTTGGAGTCAAAGCTTAAATTTGCTTCCAGTTCATTCCATATGCCAGGCATTGCTTTGTTCACTTTTGTAGAATTCTACTTTGTGTTGCGAAGTCAATTATGTTCCCATGGCTCTCAAGGCAGAGACATGGGACGATGCATCTCATCATGACTAACTGAGACCTAAGGATGTCCCTTCTGCAGAATTAAAATGTGATCCTAACGTAGGTGAGACAGTCCCTGAGATGGATGCTGTATGTAGGGGAGGGAAGCAAATGGAACTAAGGCAAGTACTCTGGTCTTACCAAGCAGAGAGAAGTCAGATTTAAATTTCCACAATACTCTAACAATCCAATGTCTTTATTCTTAAATGCAGTGGTCAAAATGAGAAAAAAAGATGTAGAAAGAATCCAGCTGCGGTATTCACTTTTAGCCCAAAGTAAATAATCATTGGGTAGAAGTTTCTTTTCCACATACTGCTGGCTTTCAACATATATACACTTTTAATAAAGAGCACGTGAGAGAGAGCTTGATGTAGCCCTCAGAGCTCAAGCCAAGCCCTCTGCGGTCCTGGATTCTGATTCGGTGGCCACTGCGGACTGCTCATACAATATTTAAAATGAGCAGCAGTGACTTCTTCACCTTACAGAATCTTGTTTTCATAAAAGCTATGGCATCCCAGAACCAGTAATTACTTAAACTAGCTTATGGTTTACATAGTTAACCTTATCCAACCCATGACCTGAAACAAAGGCCTCAAAGATTAGCCTACTTTAATACATACAATTTAGGGTTACTGGTTTTTTATTCACTAATTTAGCTTCATGTAATAGGTACTAAGCAACTTTTAGGTGTCAAGTTCCAACTTAGAAGCTGGTCATAAAGTTGCAAGGTCACAGTCACAGGTTTTGCCCTCAATGCCCATAAGAGCTCACACGTGTGTATACATCAGTATGTGGTCTGTGTGTTAACTTGGATGGCAATATTTAACTTTTTAAAAAAAGATTTATTTATTTATTAATGAGAGATACAGAGAGAGAGACAGAGAGACAGGCAGAGGGAGAAGCAGGCTCCATGCAGGGAGCCCAATGTGGGACTCGATCCTGGCACTCCAGGATCCCGCCCTGAGCCAAAGGCAGATGCTCAACTGCTGAGCCACCCAGGTGTCCCTGGATGTCAATATTTAAATAATCACACTCACAATGTATTATTACATTGTGTAAGCCATGGTAAAGGCTGTGAAAGAAAAATAAAATACACAATAAAAGAACACAAGATCTTATTTATACAAGTGTATGTCAAAGTGACTACAATCACATACTTGCCCATTAATATCTTAAATTAATTCAATGCAATTCGACTTAGGTAATTGTTGTCTTGTGCATTCCTCTGCCCCTTTTCTTGGTCATTTCTTGCAGCGTCTCCTAGCGACCAATGTCTCTGCTACTCACGGCCTCCCATCCCAGTGCTACATGGGACCTGCATATGAACCCATTTGCTTCTGACCTATGATCTCTTTTTTGCTATGGGTGATAGTGCTGAGTTCTAGTCATAGAAGTGGTGTATTTGCTAGCTACTTGTTAACAAGGTCTTAGTTCCTAAAAAGAGATAACAAAAGAAGCTTCAGGAAACACACAGCTTGGTAGAAAATCTGGCTAAACAGGATCTTGATGTTCCTCTCAAGTAACAGTGTGGAGGAAGTTGCCAATTCTGGTCCCAATTGTGGCCAACCCTGACTAATAAATTGCTCTTTTCTATGTAATCTTAGCATTATACCACTGAAAAACTCGCTCAATTTTCTTTGGTCTATTATCACTTTTGTCAGGCATTTTTTTCCACTTAAACCAAAGGAGATCCTATTTCAGAAGAACATTTATGTGTAGTTTTTTCTTCTTGGAGAAAAAAAAAAATCCTGTCTTCATGGTGACTTGAAATTTTAGCATTTAAAAGAGTAATACTAGCACTTGATAGATTAGTTGACTCCCAGAATGTTATGAGCACCTGGCTATCCAAATGCATTGTGAATACCGATGCCTATGATCCAGGCTCAGCTTTGTTGAGTGGGCTAGGACACCTTGTGTAGTTATGATGTGCTGCATTTTAGCTTTCACATTCCAAGAGCACTTCACTAATAATCTCCACGGTCACTTTCAATTAAAATAGTCTACGTTCTGACACACGCTAAGAATTTCTTATTCAAAGCTATTATAAGATTCAAGGCATATATATATATATATATGCTTAAAAATAGAACAGTTTTGCGGCAATTATAAGTAATATTAGCACATTTAGAGATTATTTAGGGAATTTAGAACATTTATAAATGCTAAGTTTAGCTGTGGCTTAGAAGAGAAAACAGTTCTCCTTTATATTTGTCTCTGATGTGACATGGGCTTTCTTCAGCCAAGAGGTTCTTAGTTTTAAAACTTGAGAATATGTGATAGAACTGCTTTTCCAACTTCAGTTATGTGTTGCCTAAGTACTTATATGTGTGATTATACAAACACTACCATTGTGTTTTCTTGCTTGGAGTTGAAGGCAGAAAGGAAAAAGAATAAAATGTTTATAAACATTACCAAATACCATGTTTAAGCTACAGTCCAAATTCTAATTAATTTTTAGAGTAGAATTAATGTTTTTTACTTTTCAATCAACTTCTATTCTCAAAGTATTTCTTAAGATATTCTACTCTAATCACAGAACTTAAAGAATTTAATAAGTTCTGGTTTTAGTTCCTATATTAATGGCTCTTAACAAAAACTACATTTCTTTTTTTTTTCAAAAACTACATTTCTTACATAAATTGTAACAGCTTTGAACTGCCAAGTAGATGAGTACCTGAACAAGCACAAACTAAAATTTGATTCCTGAAAAAATTACGATGAGTATCTGAAAAAGCAGTGGTTTTCAGAAATGTCTGCAGTTTTATAAAGAATACCAAGAAGCCAAGAGCTACAGATACTGTACTCATCTCCGGAAAGACACAACCTAATTTTGCTCAAAAGAAAAGATAAAACAAGGAGAGTTGAAGTGGAAGCTCCATTATTTTGCCTAACGTGGACCTCTATAATGATTTAAGAAAATATTAATCACTGATAATTGTTTATAGGAGGAGTAAGATCTTAACATTCTTTCAAGTTTTAAAATAATACAAACCAGGTAATTTCTTTGCCATTCATTTATAATTTTGTTAAATAAATCACTGAACCAGAAATCTGGCAAGGTATCTGAAAATCCTTTTTTTAGTTTTATGTAAATAGGAAATTTTTTTTGATATTTGAATTAAAAACCCAAGGCTCAAAGCTGTATTCTATTTTAAAAGATGGTGTTTTAACATCTACTGTGGACTAAGTATGTGGCAGAGAAAATTACAGAATACTTGGTTGATTCCCTTAAGAAGCTGATAATCTTGAGAGTAAAACTGACACCAACAAATGTCTCAACAAGGTATTTTAAGTTCTAAACTGACTATGGTTTAGGGGAAACCTCCTTGGTTGGTGTTTCATAGCTATCTGATTCCACAGTAATTCCTTCAATTTCTCAGTACTTTTATTTCTCAAATCAGATGATACTAATACTGTCTACCTCAAAGGGTTGTTGAGAGGATTAAGTCAGCTAATGTACAGAATGCTTCTTGATACAAATCCCTCAATAATGTTCTTCTCAAACTTTATAATAAACAGTATAGTGCCAGGCACTTAGGAAGGACTCAATACATATTCGCTAGTATTATTATTTGGTAGGGAAACACAGAATTGGGAATCTATGCTAAGAAATGAAGTCAAATTTCTTCCTTCAGTTAAATAGACTAGATAAATTTTTAGCAAACGGTTGTTTGACTTATGAAGCAGCCATTATATTTTAATATGATTTTACCAGGAGAAAATCCTTTAAGAAGTCTGTACGGGTTTACTGATAAAGTAAATAAGCCCCGTATACAAAATATAAATAGAACTGAAAAGGAATGGAGAGTTTGTGTGTTTTAACTTGTTTTAGAGTAAGAAGGGATTGAAATATCAGCTGTGTATAAGAAATGTATAAGTAGTTGTACAAATACTGATTATAATATTCAAACATCTCACTCAAGTCGAGAGCTAAAATATGAGCCAGGACAGATGGGAAATGGTGGTTGCTTTTGCTCAGAGTTACGCGGTGAATTCCACACTTACTGAGAAGATTCCCTGCACCTCAAGCCTAGTGGGAAAAGGCCAGGGTCAGACTTGCACCTCTGAAGTACAGAAATGGACTGACCAAAGGATACCTTAGGAAACAAGGATCTCCTACCTGCCCTCCGGAACTTACCATGTCTTACAAGAGGAAGAGAAAAAAAAAAAACAAAACAGGGCAATAAACAGCTTAGTGTCCACTAATGTTAAATGCGAAGATCAAAATAAATCCTGAGTGCCCTGATTAGAGAGCAAGTCGGGTAAAGGAACGAAAAAATTATAGAGACAGAAAAAACCCACAAGCGAAAAATCAGGAGTGCAGCCTAACTGTGGATGTGGTGGTGTGTTGAATGAGTGACCATGGGCTCAAGGAGATGCCCCGAGCAGGAACAACAGCCCAGGTGGGACACCTCTTGCAGTATACAGAGCACACAAAGGCTCACAGAAGCAGGCAAGATAAAATTTGAGAACAAAAGAAGAGCAGAACCCTAAAATCTGGAAAGGAGACAGGAAAACCGAGGCATCACGTCTAGTAGTAATAGTCATTGTGGGGTATTGCAGCACCCGCAGGGGGAGTCAGAAGGCCTCCTCTGTCAGGCCTGACAATGTAGACAGAAAGAGTCAGGACCCGGCAGCCCCTATAAACAGGACTCAGAGAGCAAAATTGGGACAAAACCATGCCTGGCATAAACCCAGGCCCTTCAGACGGGGACTGTAACAGTTAATGTGGGAGAAGTTCTGCTTCAAGTTCGATTCACAGCTGTTTATTTGTGTATTTTATCATCTATAAAAACAGAATTGTTTGGTAGGAGTATAGTTTCAGGCATGCTAATCTCAGAAAAGTCCTGTTTTGCTTCCAGTCTAGATTTAAGGTCTTCGAATCGGTGCTACCTCTAGCCAAACACTTCCATTCGGGCAGCACCTGAAGTCCCAAGCTGTCCCCAAACCAAAGCTACCTTTGTCCCAAGCAGAGGGTGACCTCAGGCCCTGGGCCTCGCTGCCCCTGTCCTGTGGCTCCGGAGGAGCACCGCGGGCTGTTCACGGCAGCCACGGCCCCGGCAGGCCGGGCTGACCCGCGCCCCCTCCTCTCCGGGACCGTCGTGGCCCGCGTTCGCTCCGCCGTCGGGATCGGCCGGGCAGAGCTCGCCGTCGCGTCCTAGACAGATTCCACCAGAAGCCGAACACGCTGCAAGCGTTTGGATGAAAGCAGCGCCTCTCGGAAGCAATCCCGGGGAGCAGGGCAGAGCCCCGCGACCCGAGGAAGGACGGGACGGGACGGGACAGAAGCCGACGACGGCCGCGTGGCCCCGGAGCTCGGGCATCCCGCGGGTGTGCACGGCCCCTCCCGGGACGACAGGGACCTGGGCCAACTATCACTCATTCCCATCAGCCGCCGTTTGAGAGCTGTTTCCGGGGACAACAGCTGCCGAGCACTCCCATCCTGCCCGGTCCTCTCGAGCTCTGCTGGCCGAAGAACACCTCCAGGCGAAGCGTCACAGAAGCCCCCAAGGGACGGTGCCAGAAGCCCTGAGTGCCGAGGTAAGCGGGGAGGACGCCCACCCCGGCTGCCACTCCCCCTGGCAGCAACGAATTACTCTGCACCGAAATATTATGGAAAGCATGACCTTCTGTGTGAACATATCAATTTGCTGACTTAATATAAGTTACAACATGTACTGCAAATCGAGCTCTGAGGGCAGCACAATTTGAATAGAAATAAATATATATTTAGAATTGGGACACTCGGCAATTTTCAATCCTGAAATTTCCCTGGACCTATCACTTCTCTAACTTAAATGAATGTGAATAGGGTAGCAATAGCTTTCCTAAAGATGAATATATTAAATGAAATGTGGGGAGGATGTTCCTAGTATTATACCCAACAAAGAATAGATTTTCAATAAATGTTATTTCTCTTCCCTCTTCCTCCCTTTCTAGTTTAAAGATTATTCTTATCTAGAGACAGTTGAAATTTCCCGTATACCATCCAGCCCGTTGTAAACAAGTCAAAACCACTGAAGTTTGAAGTTACTGAAAATACAAGTAACATTCCTTTAACCTCATGTTACCGACACCTAATGTGTCACAGGTACTGCGCTTAAGCTGCTAAATAAAAGATTCTGAAATCCCTGTCCTTAACACATGATGAAAAAAGGACAGAGAAATGATTACACACTAAGAAGATCATTTGACATGTAACTTTCTACTCACTGACCATCATTATTTGCATTTCACTTCTATTTGAATATCATCATCATTTGAATATTTCTGGTGTGTGTTTCAAAATTGCTGGCATGCTTGTCCATTGCAACAGTCTGATGTGTCAATATTACAGAACATAATGTTTTAAGACAAATTTTTCCACTTGCAAACAACCATACACAGTAATACTACATGATTGCCCTTCCGGACTTTTACTGTAGGTTTTATAAGTAAGAATTAAAAATTATGTGGATGTGAACAAAGATCATCGTGGTCCCTTTCAACTCCAATTCTGTCAAGTATGGCTCGTAATAGAGAGGCAGAGTGCAACAAAAACACATATGTAAAGATAAAGAAATTTTTTTTTGTACGTCCTCAAAATAAAAGGACCCCTGACACTGAATGAAATGCTAACGGTGCCTGGATGAGGTTGATCTGAGCTGTTACTTTAGGATGGCTGCTGGTCGCCAGGAAGCAATTGGGTCCTTTCTGCGACGGCACCGGAGCCCCCGCTCCATAGCCGGTGCATCCAATGAAATATGTTTAATGGGGGAAAAGTTACTGAACTTGGAAAATAAGCCTCCTTTAAGTAGCAAAGTGCATTAAAAAGTAATTATAAGGCACTTGGGAGATTCTACTATATAAATGTTGTAATGAACATCAACTCCCAAAAAACACTTCAGAGGAAAGCTGCACAACCCAAGTGGGCCATGGCACAGCCTGGTAACTGAGTAGTGAGCTGGGAACTGACCCATCGCGAGGGTTACTCAAATGTTTTGAATAAAACTGTAATGGTTTTGCTTATTTTGTCTTTAAATAGTTCCTCAGTAATTTTACCTTTATTTCAATAAAGGTAACATGATACAAATGAATTAAGGAAATGATTCCCTTTGAGAACCCTCGGTGATTCAAAAAAAAAAAAAAAAAGAATCAATGCTTCATTAAGTACAGTTCACTTGTGAGCTGTTCAAGTTTGACCTAATTCTCTTGACATTGATCTACAGAATTCTACAGTTTGAATGTTAACCAAAAATAAACTTGTGTTAAAGCATGATTTAATTGAAACTAGTATTTAATGACAATATACTTTTAAAACTTTAGGACCCTGTCATATATGTATTTCAAAGTCTATCTCTATTCCCTAAAGAGGAAGAAAAAACATTATGTTCAGTGCCGAGCATATACTTTTAAAATGGCTTGCTGGATCTCTAAGGAATATTAGGGTACACTAACTTAAGTGTCAAGAAGAAGGTAATGATGGATGCTGGACTGAGCAAACACTACATCAGTGTCTATAATGATCCCACCCAACACGCACACAAAGAAACTGTGTATTTCAAAGAATGCTTTGAAGGTTGGTAGTAACTTGTTAAAAGCTAGGTTTCACACTTAATAAGCTGAATCATGTTCAAATCTTTTCTGAAAGAAAATTAAGGGGACGAGCTTTTCTCTTTTGGTGAATTTCTTAGATGCTCACATTTAAATGGCAATTTCAGAGAACCTATGTTTTAAAAGATGAATCAGAATAAATATGACGCTTAATTTAAACACATTCAATTGGCCTCATGTCAGGTTACATGCTGATTTTACAGCCATTTACTGAAGTTTAAAGCTTGAAATGGATAAGCTCCAAACTAATACCATAAATAGTTCTTTAAGACCCAACTACTTTATACGGTGTACTTTAAAATCCATTAATAGTAGCGTTTAGAGAATAAAGTTCTGCTGGCTTGTACCTGTCCATAGTCTGTCTACAAATTTGCAAACTTTCCAGTGTGTTTCAAGGAAGGAACAGGGCAAGGGGGAATTGCACCAAGCTTCTGGTGGCAGTCTTGGCTGTTTTTTTTTTTCCCCTGGACACAAGGGCAATACTGCCAATTACAGGAGAAGATCGTCTAGTGTGTCCTGTTCAACCACGAGCCACCGGAAAAATAAGATGCTAACCCCAATATTCTTCCCAATATTTAAACAAGAAAAAGTACTGCCAATAATAGAAGACGAGATGCCAAAGGAGGAGGTAGTGAGAACAAGTGATTGAAATCCTTATTAGCATCCTCATTTCAGCTTGCTTTATTGATCTCTTCCCATATACTGAAAATTGTGAACCGTCAGGACACTTTAAAAAGTGAGACATTGTCTTCCCTCCTCAACTCCCATTAGAATGCAAGAGATGAAAAATGAGCCCTTAATAAATAGGGTAATTTGATGGAGAAGGGATTCTATGCTATAAACAAGAGGTTGGCAATAGTGCAAATACAAAGACACAATTATAAATGCTAAATTAATCAAGCAAATGAAACACTGATAGAACTTTCAAAAATGTAGCAACTGCTACACATGCCACTGAGGAATCACAATTGATGTGGCCCAGAGTATTAGCATAAGGTCACAAAGATTGCCTGCTGTACCAGGCCTTTTCCCTTTAGTTATCGGGTTGTAGGGTAGTCCAGGTAACTACAAGCTTTACCTGTTTTTCCAAGCCATATACCATCCTGACCACATCAGTTTGGACTAGAACTGGTGTATCTTTTGAGATATGGTCAAAGAGGAATAAGAGAAAGTAGTAGCTACACCAAGAAGTAATACTACTAAGTAATGGAAAATGTGTTGCTATTATTCAGCAAAACCTTAATGATTTGCACTTACTATGTTTTCATGCACCATTTGATTAATCAATTTATTCACTAAAGCTTTAATTTTGGTTCAATTCACATTTGTACAATTGTATTCGAGGCAATATAGTGGTTATTACCTGTTGCCCCAGCAGCAAACAACCATTACTGTATTCTCATATTATTGAAAATATGACTTTGTCTATATAATTGTGTATTCTTTAAAAGTTACCAATAGGTGTATTTTCTTTATAAACTCAGCAAAGTAAGTGGGAGTTTGGAATTAAGGGTCATTAGCAAGAGTCATTACTATGCATAGTAGAGGGAAAAATCTAATAAGAGATAAATGGGAGTTTAAGACAGAGATTACTCTTCCAATAGGCCTGATCAAGAAACAGAGACTGAAGAATGGACTATACCTTAGAAAGCTGAGCGCTGGGAAGACTGGGAAGGAAGGACCAGAAAAGCATAAAAGTGGAGCAACAATATTGGGAGTTATATTGACCCTTACCATAATAGGATAATTTTTTTCAAATGTTTATTTAAATTCTAGTTAGGTAACATATTGGTATCAGGAGTAGAATTCAGCGGTTCAGGAACACCTGAGTGGCTCAGTTGTTGAGTGTCTGCCTTTGGCTCAGGGCTTGGTCCCAGAGTCCTGGGATCGAGTCCCACATCAGGCTCCCTGCATGGAGCCTGCTTCTCCCTCTGCCTGTGTCTCTGCCTCTCATGAATAAATACATAAAATCTTAAAAAGAGAGAGAGAGAGAGAGAATTCAGTAGTTTGTCACTTACAACTGTCACTGCTCATCACAATAAGAGCCCTCCCTTAATACCCATCACCCACCTAGCCCCATAATAAGGTAATTTAAACCTACTAGACTGCCACTGTCAAACATCTGAGCTTCTCTTTGGTTTCCCTGTGCTTGTCTTATCCTCAAGTTTCAGTCATATGGTAGGACAAAAATAGCAAATAGGACCGTTTGAATCCCAGCTCTGCCACTGATTAATTTCACAACCCTTGGGAACATTGATCACCATCTATAACCTTCCATTTATCAACTGGAAAATCCGAATACCAAACTTAGAAGGTAATTTTAAGTTTGCATAAGTGAGAATTTGAGCAAGGGCTAATTAATACAGCATCCGGCGTATGGTAAGACAACAAATTCCTATGATATCAATGGAACCGCACTGCATCATGCTGTAGTGGCAGAGACAGATGATAGGTTGTGAAATTTACTGCTCAGTATACAGCTCCTCAGAATGCAGTGGAAACCATAAACATTCACCCCACAGTAGACATATGGAGCCTACAGATCTCAGAGTGATGCTTTTATGTGTGATTTAATGCCAGAGTACATACAATCATCCTCACATGTAACACTATTGATAGCTTTATTTTCTTACCCAAGACACTGTTAAGGTTGTATTTGGAGAATTTATGTTTATGAACTTTTTACAGTTTAAGGGCTTGGAAACCCCCCCATAAACTTAGATATACATTAGTTTATTGTTATTTTGTAACTAACCTTTTTTGACAGTTTTTAAAAATATGTGCCAGAATTTGTGCTTTAAATCCTCTTTACAGGTGATCTCGTTGAATCTTTTTCATGACCATGTAAAGTTGCCTTTTGAATTATATCCCAGCTTTCTCCCCAACACACACATATTCATTTTACAGAGAGGAACTTAGGCTTAGAAAAAACGTCAGGCTTCTACCAGAAATTTCACAAGTAGCAGAAACAAGAAGATGCTCCGGACTACTTTACAGCAGGAGAGAGGGGTATAGGCAGAAGCAAAGCTACACTTGCCACAGGAGACAGAATTATCATGCACGCGAGGGGTATTTTTGAAAGATATGCATTCTCTCATTCCATTCTTTGGTTCACCTGCATAAATAAAGAAAATATTGAATATGGCCAAAATGTTAGAATGCCCTATAATGATAAATAGTAAAATTGTTACTGAGCTGGGATTAAATTCCGTTACATGTGAAGTAGTTTCTTTTTCAAAAAAGGAAATAAAATGGGTTTGTTGCTTGTTGTTGTTTTTACATTTGCCTTACAATTGATGGAGGATTAAAATATCTTCTGAGGAAGGCGTGTGACTTAAAATTGCTGTTTAATTTTCAGGAGAACCCAGTTAAGTACACGAATATTTAAGAATCCTATGTGGTTTCAGGTTCTCCATTTGTTCCTGAGTAAGCCCCATGAAATTAAGTAAAACTTGACCTTGGATCAAATATTTCATAAAGAGAATAAATGTTTTAATGCCATTTGATCCAACACTTGCCATTCAGTAAATTGATTTTATTTCTATTTCACAAGAAACTTTCAGAAAAAAAAATTAAATGGTGGAGAGGCAATTGTTTTAGTTTTAATTCAGCCTTTTACAATTTTCTTAAGAATAGATATTTTTGTTTGCCAAATGAAAAGGATATATATCAACAGTAAAGATATGTTGGTATTAGTTTCATAAAGAGAAATGAAGCCTTACCTTGGCCAATTTTTTTTTTTTAACATTTGAAAATGTTGGATGAAATCAAATGGAACACATTACATGTGTTGGGATTTTCACTGCTGCCAATTCAATTCCTGTGTCAGAAACCTCTCGTTAATAGGTGTGATTCTGTGACATATTGGTTTCTCTCCCCCTCCTAAATGGTTTCAATTTTATTTATACAGTAGAGTAATAAAACTAGTCAAGTGTGTTGAATAAAAAATATTTCCATAGCACGTTTGGAAAACATAAAACCAAAGCCTGATTCAAGCAAATGTCAATAAGTAAAAGTTTTTAACAGAAACTCCCCATTCACCAGGGACATCCTTATCAAAAATATGTGTGAGTCCAAAGTCAGCCCATTTAGTTGATGGAGAAAGCCTAAGAATTAGTGTAGGAAAACATTCCTTTGCTATCACAAAGAGCTCCTTAGAGAGATGACACACAGAGATCAGACTTTTGTCAAATTCTGTTCATGGATTCTCAAATGCAAATGGGAGTGGCACAACAAAAAGTGAATTTTTAAAAAGTAGCTATACCAAGGCCAGGAGCCCCAAGTGTTGAGTAGAATGTGTAGAGAAAAATTATTATTACAGGGAATCATACAATGCCAATTTAAAAAGGGGGCATTGACCCTTTCCAAAAGAGAAAAGAATTTTGTTCAGTGACAGTAGGCAGAACAATGGCTCTCCAAAGATGTCCTTACCTTAAACCCTGAAAACTATGAATACACTCTATTAAATGGCATGGAAGCTACTCAGTTGTAAATAGAATTATGATTAATAATAAATTGACTTTATTAGAGAGAGAGAGACTACCCTGGATTATTCAGATAGGCCCAATATCTTCAGATGAGAAGCAGGAGACAGAAGAGGCATAACCAGAGAAATGGCGTTGTGGGGAAAGCACCACTGGCCAGTGAGGCCTTGAAGACGGAGGAAGGGTGACAAACTAAGGAAGGCAGCCTGCATGAAGAAGCTGGAAAGGTCAAGGAAATAGATTTTTTCTCAGCACTTCCAGAAAAGGATACAGCTCTGCTCATACCTTGGCTTCAGCCCAGCAAGACTTACTGTAGACTTCTGACTTCCAGATTGTTCTAAACCACTAAATCTGTGGCTGTTACAGCAGCTAAAGAAAACTAATACATGAGTTTTCTGTTTCCTATGATTACATACAGCCCTGTTATAAATTAGTGTCCTCCCAAAAATATGTTGTAGAAGTCCTAAATCTCATTGCATCAGAATGTGACCCTATTGGGAAATACTGTCGTTGCAGATGTAATTAGCCAAGAGAAGGCCACACTGGGTGTGGTCGGGCCCTGACTACAGTAGGACTACAGTCCTTTAAAGAAAAGGAAAGATTCAACTGGAAAAAAAAAAAAAAGTAGAAAAATCAAGAGTCAAAAGCAGAGAAGACCATTACTTAACAACAGATGCAGAGATTGGAATGATCCACCTACAAGTCAAGGTACTGGTAAACACAGAAGCTGAAAGAGGCATAAAGAATTTTCCTCGTTAGGCTCCAGAGAGAGCACAGCCCAGATCACATCTTAACTTCAGATTGTAGGCTCCAGAATTGTGAAGCTTAAGGTATATTTTTGAAAGCACCCAGTTCACAGTCTCTTAGAGCAGCACCAAGGGGATGTAATACAAGGTGCCTGAGGCCTGAATTCTAATCGCAGAGTGTGGCTGCATATTAAAACTTCTCTTTAAAAGTCTGTCATGAAGCACTTGGCTGGCTCAGTCAGTGGAGCATGATATTCCTGGTCTTGTGTGGTGAGTTTGAGCGCCGTGTTGGGCAAAGAGGTATTTAAAATCTTAAACACACACACACACACACACACACAAATCTTATCCTCACGTTTGAAAACCCAATCCTATGTATTCTTTAGGTTGTTTGTACAATTGCTATATTTAGCATGGCACTGATTTGACACCTAAAATGTTGAATTTGTAGCAAATCAAATACTGAACAATTGGGCTCCAACAGCTGACTCTCCTCATCTGTCAATGAACTGTCTGCTATAAGCCCCACAATGCAGCTCAAAAAGAACCCAATGAAAGGAAACCAAACACTGCTTTGACACTCAGGAGTTTTATTTTTAATTAAAAATAGAAAAACAAAATGTAAGTTTTGTTTCGGACAAAGAGTAGAGGCATTAATACATTTCATCAAGTTGGGACAATGTGGGGCAGTTTAACCTCAAAGAAAACTTTTTCTTAAAAAGGTTCTAAATTCCTCCAAACTTTGAGCCAAAACATATTGGTTTTGTAACTGTTTCTGAATACTAAAGTTTAAATTGATTAAATAATATCGGCAATAAGATGGTCTCTCTAGACCACTATATCCCCAACGCTTACTCCTACATTAAGTAACATTTTCTACTTTTTGCTTAGTAAAAAAAATCATTAATTGTTTTGTGATTTCTATAATTTCTTCTATATTGAATTATACTTCTATAATTTCTATGATTTCTTCTATATTGAATTCTTATTTTTTCACATTATAAAAATACACACATTTCTATATGAGAGGCATCAGGAAGGCAATATTTCCTACAATCTTGGGTAATCTTATATTACTGACCCAAGTGCCACATACACAGGTACTCATACAATAATAGCAATTCTTTATAAAATAACTCACTTTTAACAGGGGCATCAGTTTTGAAAATAAGGTCTTAAAAAATACAACTACTTATAAAAGGATAGAAATAAGTCTTTCTTTTCCACCTTAGTATATAAAAATAAAAATTAGAGGAAAACTAAGTAGTATAAATACACACACAAATGAAAGGGAAGCAATGTCGCTTTTCTTAGTTTTTTTTAAGTAGTGTAAACTCTTACTGGAAATATACCTTTGAAGTAATTTTTGGCCAAAAGTTTTTCATAGAAATTTGAATTTATTGTTGAGAAAGACTGATGGATCTTATTAGGTAAAAGCTCTAGCTGATTGAAAGAAATGGTACTAAGTGCCTTGGTAAACTAGCCTTAAATACATACAGTAATCAAGCTCTGTTTATTTTACCACTCTACCTTATTCGTTGGAACGTTATACATGTTCAATGTACATTTGCCAAGATTTAAAGTATAGAACCACACCAATACTCAATTAACATTAATTGAAGGGTGTGGCATGTGAAAATAATATGATCAAGATACACATATCCAAATGTGTATCTTGAAACTCTCCCTAAAAATCAGTACTTTCAATGTTTTTTTGCTGATAAATTCTTAAAATCAGATTCTTGAAACTTTGCAAAGCAATTCAATGAAAACCTCCAGCAAATTTTGTACATTCATTGTCTAAATTCATTTGCAAATTATTTTCCCTCCATAAAAAATTGGTAATTTCCACAATATAGTAGTTTGCTAGGACTGACCTACCAAGTACCCTAGACTGGGTGGATTAAACAGCAGGAATCTATTTTCTCACAGTCCTGAAGACTAGAAGTCTGAGATTAAGATGTAAATAAGGTCAGTTCCTTCTGGGAGTGGTAAGGGAGGGATTTGTTCAGGTCTCTCTGCTTGGTTTACAGATTAGCAATCTTTTCCCCACGCCCAGCTTCACACCATCTTCCCTATGTGCATGTCTGTGCCAAATTTCTGCTAAGAAGAGCAGTGAAATTGGATGAGGGCCCATCTTAATGACTTCATTTTAACATAATCACTTCTCCTAAAAACCTATCTCCAAATACAGTTACATTCTGAGGTACAGAGAGTTGGGACTTCAATATAATTTTTTGAGGGGGCCATAATTCAGCCTGTTACACATACATCATTCACAATGCAGTATTTACAAGATCTCAGGTAGCTATAAATCCTTTGAACTTCAAAAAAGCAATAGATGACCCCTTTAATCTTGATATACAGTAGCATCTTTATTAATTTTGAACATTTAGCTAATTTTTCCAACCAGCTTAAGCTCCTTGTTAAGAGAATAATGAAAACTACACACTATATTTTTTCAACATCTTAAATATTTTAGGAAAAGAGTTATGCTAGTTATGTTAATGAAGTATACAGTAAGAATCATCTATGAAGTGTTAAATTTTTCATAGTAATTACATGTGAGGTTTTCAGGCTCGGAGACGAGCAAATGAAATTGAGAAGGACCATACAGTTTGTTTTTTTTTTTTTTTTTAATTTTTTAAATTTATTTATGATAGTCACAGAGAGAGAAAGAGAGAGAGGCAGAGACATAGGCAGAGGGAGAAGCAGGCTCCATTCACCGGGAGCCGGATGTGGGATTCGATTCCGGGTCTCCAGGATCGTGCCCTGGGCCAAAGGCAGGCGCCAAACCGCTGCGCCACCCAGGGATCCCCAGTTTGGTTTTAAACGCAAAAATGAACAGCAATGAAACCGCCAACATTAGCCAAGGCAACTATAGATCCCAAACTTCAACTGTCAGGTTGGAGTTGATTTTGGAACATGACCAATCTCCAGCTTCATTCCTTTACACTAACATATCAGTCACACCCAAGTGGGAGACGGCAGGGCCTGGCGCTTCGGGGCATGCTACCTACCTCCACTGTGCTCTGGCCTCCAGGCACAGGGTGGTTAGTGATCGCTTAGAGGTAACTTGTAGCCTTAGCTTTTTAATGCTTAGAATTCTATTAGTAACTATGACTGATAAGAAAAAAATACATATATTCCTGGGAAATACACCATATTAATTTTTTTTAATTTTAATACATATTTAAAATATACTTTCTAGTATGTCCTTGCCTGATAGTGTGATTTGTGCTAGAGTGAGCGATGTCTAGATTCCGAGCATCTGTAAGCAACCACGTAGAAGGAACACGGAGGGGGAGAAGCTGAAAGGGGCTAAAATCAGAAAAACATCTGAAAGGATGTCTTTTTTCCTTACTTCAAAATCTAATACAGATATTATATACATATATTAATGTGCACGCATCTATAAATTTATGTATTTTTTATTAATAAAAAGTAAGCCAAAGAAAACTTCAATTTAATCCAGTAATAAGGGATCATATCCCAAGGGTAAAAATTAGAGGATTAGTTTGTCATATGTGCCGAGTTCAGAACACATGGGAGTTAGTGTTAAAGGAGGGAAAAAATTCAGTTTAAGAGACAGTCCATGCTCAATTAAAACCCAATTAGCCTCACTAAACAATTTTTTGTGGTTTAATCCCACCTATGCTCCTTAGTCTCTGACTTCCCTTAAAGTGTTTTAAACAAGATCTTCTCAGCAGTTAACCCGATGCCTATTTTCAGGTTTTAGATAATGTTAGGAAAGACAACATCCAGCAGAGCACATCTATTCCATTACTTAAAATCCTTACACTAAAGAAATTCCAAAGTCATTTAAGTACCTTCTGCATTTCTGTGAGAGTTTAAGTGTGAAAGCGAGATGGAAAGATAGACAGCTGAGGAAGAGTAATCGTAAAAGCAGCAGCAAGCTCAATGCAATAAACCTAATCTTGAACACAAATGTACACAGCTGTGCAGTCTCCCGGCACCAGAGAAGCTGTCTATGTGTAATGCAATATTAAGGGAAAATATCCTCGTTCTTTAGAAGAACTTCTCCATTTCTTCTTCTGCTGTCTTATTTTAAAATGTTAGATCACAAGACATAGGATGCATTTAGAAACACTTCCTTTCTTTGAATGATCCCTCAGTCTTCAAAACCCAGGTGAAAAAAGGAAATAGGATTTCTATTTCTCATTCCAACTGTTACCTTATGCTTAGTTATTTCTGTGTAATACAATAATTTAGGATAATACTTGGACAATAAAAGTATTGATGAGCTTCTAGAAACTTCAGTTTCTAGAATACCTCTATTAGTAACCTATCTGTACAGAAATAACCTAAGAAGGTCTGTCATCACTTATTTGACAATGCTTCCACGTAATTTATCATATCTAATGAACCAAAGTAGTTTAAAAGTAGTTTAACATTGCTTTTATCAAGTGAGACACAAATCCTTTGAAATTTTCCAGGAACACTCTAGGAAATATCACGTACCTTGAGGTCAGAAAGACTCCATCTAGAATTTGATTCGGGGCGAAGTTGTCAAATCATCAAAAGGTTTGAACATTTTACTAAATAACATCACAGATCATTATGAAATAATACTTAACCAAAGTGACAACAGAAGATTTTTAAGGCAAAGATGGGAGGTTACATGGTTGTGAACAAAAGTTAGCTATTTTAATATGAAGAAAACAGGGTTTTCTTAAATAATCACAGACCTGATAAACACAACATGAAACACAGTCAACTGGTAATTGTCTTCGTACAATCTTCCCAGATGACCGAGAAGATACAGAAAAACCACAGAAAAACTATTTACAATGAAGAGCAGGCCAACAATTGAAAAAAAAAAAAAAAACAAAACTGCTCTTTTTTTTTTTCAAGATTTTATTTATTTATTCATGAGAGACACAGAGAGAGGCAGAGACACAGGCAGAGGGAGAAGCAGGCTCCACGCAGGGAGCCCGACGTGGGACTCAATCCTGGACTCCAGGACTCGCTCAACCGCTGAGCCCCCCAGGCTCCCCCAAAACTGTTCTTTAGAGAGAAAACCAAACTCCAATTTTGCACCACTGTACTTTTGTGTTTACAATTCATTCCTAAAATTCAAATAAATCCGTTCCAATCTTACCCTGCCTGACCACACATAAAGTTCCTTTCAAGATTCCCTTTTATATAAACATTCTATGAGGTTTTTGACCCTTTCAAGTTTTGTCCCATTCCCCTCCTTCTCATTTTGGAACAATCATCCTAGGAATTGCTGGATCCGATGGTGTATCTATTTTTAATTGTTTGAGGAACCTCCACACTGTTTTCCACAGTGGCCGCACCGCTAGGTCCCAGCAGCGGGCCAAGGCCTTCCTCGCATCCTCAACGACGCTGATTGTGTCTTTTCCATAAGAAAAGTGTGAAGTGATTTCTCCTTGTGATTTTGATTTGCCTTTTCCTGATAAGGAGTGACGTTGAACACCTACCCACGTACTCTCTGGCCCTCTGTATGTCATCTAACGGCTTTTAATGGTCTGACTTGTGCCAACTTGGATTTTTATATGCCAGTGGTCAAAACAGTCTGAATTTCTTGCCTTAATTTACCTTCCCGGGTCTGCCGGTGGTTTATGCTCTGGACTCATCTTGGGGTTTTGATGAAGTTCTGGAATATAGGTGAGGTCCGGAGCCGAGGACCCAGAAAGAATTCTTGAGACGTCTTTGGTTGGGGACAGCCCAGGGTCTGGGGGCTTCTGGAAGCCGGGCCTCGGGGCCGCGGGGCTGGCTGGGCCTGGGAGGTCGCGGGCTGCCCTCCGCTGGAGCCTGGTCCTGAGCCCCCAGATGCGGGCGGTGGCCGCGGGCCGGGCGCTGCCACCACGGGCCTCGGGGCGCAGACGCGGGGCGCCCTAAGGGAAGGCTCAGGAGACTCGCGGGCTGGGGTGGGGGGGCTGGGGCCGAGCACAGGGGGCATCGGGGCGGCCGGCTCCCTCGGGAAGGTCCCCGCCTGCTCCCAGGACTCGGCAGGGCCCGCCTCTGCTCAGCTGCCCCCTGTCCCCCCATCAGTTCCCTCCTGAACAATTTTAACCCTTAAATCTTTAAGGTTGTTGAAGGTGGAAGGTCTCATCTGTAACTTCTTCCTGCTGAGTAGGGGCGTGCAGAGTCCCTACCCACGGGTCACAGCCGGTCAGCGGGGAGCACACCCAGGAGTTATAAAAAGGAGAAGGCAGCTGGATCCACCGGGGACAACACGTGAATCTCCTTGAGTGGAAAGGATCATCGTCAGCGGGAAGTTCAGGCAGCGAAGGAGTCTTCCAGTAGGCAGGGAGACACCAGAAATAACACAGTTAAGGTGAATATTATACTGAGAAAGTGAAGACCTTTGGCGGTTGACCTTTGATAATTTTCCTCTAGTCCAGGACTTTAAAGGAATCACTAAAGAGAAATCATTTAAAGCACCAATTTGAGTATTTATGTTATAAACCTAGAGGGATCCCCTGGTGGCTCAGCGGATCAGCGGTTCAGCCCTTGCCTTTGGCCTGGGGTGATCCTGGAGTCCCAGGATCGGGATTGGGTCCGTCAGGCTCCCTGCATGGAGCCTGCCTGTGTCTCTGCCTCTCTCTCTATGTCTATCATGAATAAATAAATAAAATCTTAAAAAAAAAGAAACCTAGAAATATTTTTGTGGTCATCTGGAGCACAGCATTGTTTTTATGATATCACAAGTTTTAACTAGTGTAACAGTTAAAATATCTAATGTAATATCTATTTTGTAAATCTATTTTGTAATATCTATTTTATAAAACTGTTTCATGCATTTGTGTTAGTTTAGTATGTAATAGAGGAGTTTTACATTGGGTGTCATTTAGGACTTTGACCATGTACTTATTAAGAGGATCCATGTTTCAAACAACATCCTCTGGTCTCAAAGAGGGAACAAAGACGGATGCTAGTTGGTTATAATAATGAAACATAAAAAAACACATCCACTGTTTTAAAAAGCCCAGGGTACAGTGGCCTATCCAGATGTGGCCTATTGAAGCCATGCCACGAATTAGAGTGGCATAGTCATTGGGTCACATTAGAAGATGGTCATATAATTTCGGGCATCTGTAATGTATCATCCAATCCCGTCATAAAGTAGGGTCATCCAATATCTCCATGAGTCCAGAGTTAACCCTGTAGTGCGGTATGTTCTGGCTTTCAGGGAACTGATTGCCATCCCAGCCACAGAGAATTGGTTAGAGTGCTAGCTGGGTTATACAACTGTTGCGGAATCTATCCCCTTTTTTTTAAGCTGTTTAAATATTCCTATGCCCATGGGGTCCTGTTTTCCCTACAGAATAACAAGAAGGTTGTCTATATATGAGCTATTGTGTAGAAATAGAAGAGCTATTTCTCTCAAGTTTACCTCAAGTAGTCTAGCTTAGGCAAACATCATTCATTTAAAACGATCAGAGCTATAATTGAACATCCACAAAGATGTGTTACTGAGACATAGATTCTCTTTACAATAACCCTCATTTTTAATCAGAGGTAGCCACATCAGGACTGACCTGTCTGCAAAACAAGTCCAGTTTTAACAAACTTGACCTAATTATTTTACATAAGCTCAGCAAGAATAATGATCATATAGATCTTTTAGAATCTGCTTTGCTGGAACTTTTTATTTTTTAAAATTTTTATGTATGTATGTATTTATTAAGATTTTATTTATTTATTCATGAGAGACACAGAGAGAGAGAGAGAGAGAGAAGCAGAGACACAGGCAGAGGGAGAAGCAGGCTCCCTGTAGAGAACCCAACGTGGGACTAGATCCCAGGTCCCCAGGATCAGGCCCTGGGCTGAAGGCGGGTGCTAAACTGCTGAGCCACCGGGGCCGCCCAAGGAACTTTTTATAAGGAATCTCTATATTGAACTTTTAGTAGTGTCTCCAAGCCAGAAGCCAGGCCAAGTACTTGCTATCAGATGTGCCTGCGATACCTGTAGATTTGAGCAGATTCCTCTTCATGGGGGCCCCAAAGTATCC
Organism: Canis lupus baileyi; assembly: GCF_048164855.1. Classification (NCBI taxonomy): domain Eukaryota; kingdom Metazoa; phylum Chordata; class Mammalia; order Carnivora; family Canidae; genus Canis; species Canis lupus. The sequence goes on from NC_132858.1 coordinate 31,887,124, forward strand.
TGAGATTCCTGCACCTGCCAGGAAGTGACATTCTTTACTCAGCTGGTGAGGCTGCTGGGAACTCTGCAAGCAAGGTTTCAGGCCAACATTTCCATGTGGCTTTATTGTTCCAGGTTTCATAAAGTCAACCTTAGTTCCTCAAAGCTGTTTGGTCATATCTGAGTCTATGCATGTCTCTCAAATATGACATTCCAGTCAAAGCCTTGGTAAAATAACCCATGTTTCCAATGGTGTTCTGTTACAAGAACAGATTCTTACTGAGCTTATGCAACTATGATTGCCATGGAAGAAAGCATACTTGCTGAGACCTTTTGAATTTCAGAGGGTTCAAGTAGAGAGAAAAGTTAAATGCTTTAATTTATTATTATTTCTATTTATCACTGATGTCTTCCTTAGTCTGGAAGAACAAATATTAGAGAACCAGCAATGTTTTAACCAAGAGTAAAACAACAATAGCAACTATATATAATCAGTTTTTGCAACTTACTTAGTCCCATATTACTATTTTTGTTTAGTTTGAATGCAGCTTAGTTAGTTCTGGAAATTCTTACCTATTTCAGTTTTAGGATTTTAAAGACATTGAATACCTGTATTTGTCCTAAAGATCTTTTATGAATCTCCTTGAAGATGAAACCTATTTTGCAAGAGAATAAGAACAATTACAAGTGACAAAAACTTAGAAATGGATATGGTTGACAATCAGGATGCAATTGACAAGGAAACTCAAGTTATTTGTGACATATAACATTTCAATGATGAAATATCAAGTATCATATCATATGTTATATGAAGACATATTAAAACTTCAGAAATTGCATATCATCTCTGGAAGAGTTATAGCATTTACCTAAACGTAACCTAAGGCTTATCATTTGCTTAACAGTACTTTCAGAGTAACTTAACGTACCAAATACGAGGCCCACTGAGTCAAGACTCCATTTACAACACAAATATTGGGAAATTTATTAAAACCTTAGAAAGTTTTATTTTATTTTATTTTATTTATTATTATTATTTTTAAGAAGCCTTAGAAAGTTTTAAAGCACGTGCCTAAATAGGATTAGAGGGATGTTAAAGACCTGATAAAGGCAAAACATAGACACTGGTTTTTCTGGGCAGGCAAAGAGAAAGCAACGGTTTACATGGTCTTTTCAAGAACAGATCAACAATTCAAGAGAACTTGTCTTTTTGAACAGAGAGAAAGCAGACGTAATTTTCTACCAGTGTACTTTTAAAATCCTTTCATTTCAATCTTTGTCCTGACCACATTTAAAATTCATTTCCAAAGATTTCCCTTCATAGACCTTCTCCAACTTACCTTTGCATGCAGATTTTGTCCCAAGTCATTTCTTCTCAAACAACCAGTCTCATTTAGGACAAAATTACCTTCTTTTACATTTAACAAAAATATATTCTCATTCTTATATCTTTCTTACATGCCTCCGACCCTTCTATCTATGTACAAAGTCGTTTCCCTTATTCTCCATCAGTCCTAATTACATTTAGCAGAATTTTTCACTCCTTAAAACCTTAGTCTCCAGTGAAAACTAAGTAGCAACCAGTTGTGAACTGTTACATCAAAACTCTTGAGATGGCAAATTTATGGATTTATTAAGCACAAAGCGTGTTTACCAACAGACTCAAATATCCTTCTTCTCTGCAATAAGAAGTCAGAGGCACAAACCAACATCCAGTAATCAATGCTTTAGCACGTTATCCCATTTGGAAAAGACCTGGATGATTATCCAAGCAAAGCTTTAAGAGGTTTTGAGTTACCAAAGACTTTGAAAGTTGTCTTAATTACTGATGAAAACTTTGAGTTTGAAAGACAAATTAACCATCATTTCAAGTTACCTTTTTTCCTAACAAATTGCAACAGGGATAACATGAGCTTATTTGGCCTTTAGCAAACTTAGATAAAAGTTTCATATTTAATGCTGATAACTTTATTATTTTTTTAAAGATTTTTTTTTTATTTACTCATGAGAGATAGAGAGAGAGAGAGAGAAGCAGAGACCCAGACAGAGGGAGAAGCAGGCTCCGTGCCGGGAGCCTGATGTGGGACTCGATTCCAGGACTCCAGGATCACGCCCTGGGCCGAAGGTAGGCGCTAAACCCAGGGATCCCAACGTGGATAACTTTAAAGACAGGTCTACCTTAAACCAACGAACTTAAGTTAGTTTAAATATTGAATATGTTTCACCGGGGCCCACTCTGAAAGGTCACTTTGTTGGGCATTACCAATCTTTACCTGCGACACTGGTGGGGAAATCTGGAGCGAGCAGTGTTGAGGCCAGGGGCGCTCTCGTCTGGTCCTTGACAGAGGGTAGGAGCCAATGGTGCCAGAGGCACCAAGGACGCTATAGATGCCAGTTAGTAGGCTGCGCCCCAGGTGGTGCAGAAGCGGGGGGGGGGGGGCGGGCAGAAGGGGCAAAGTGCGGCCAGAAGGCAGAGAAACGGTTCCTGGTTCCAGAGCTCGTCCACTTGGATAGACGAGCACAGGCCGTGTTTTTCACCACCAAGTGGACCGAGGAGGCCGGAGAGACAGGGAAGCTCACGAAACCAGGGCAGTTGGGCAGCTGCTCGGGAATATTCCTCGCAGGCCCCGTCCCGAGGCCGACTAACCGCAGGGGCTCCAGTTGCGGCGCATAACCCAGGAAATGAGCGAGGGCGGAGCCCGCACCTGGCGTGGGAGGCCGGGGAGGGCGGAGCGCAGGAGGCCGGGGCGCCTCCACCCGCTGCCCCCGGGGGCCGCCTTGGTCCGGAGGGAGCTCACCCCGCCTCGGGCCATCGGCCCTGGGTCCTGCGGAGGCCACCTAGGGGGCAGGTGCCACCGGGCGGGCGGCCTGGAGTCGGTCCTTCCCTAAACTCTGCAATCCGAACGGTCCCCGGGGTTAAAAGGCCGCGCGGGGGAGGGGGGGATCCTTGGGGGCTGAAGAGAGGCCGCCGACCTGGGTGCGGGGGGCGCAGAGAGGCCGCCAGCCTGGGTACGGGGGGGGCGCAGAGAGGCCACCGGCCTGGGGGGTGTGGGGGGCACAGAGAGGCCGCCAGCCTGGGTACGGGGGGGGGGGCGCAGAGAGGCCGCCGGCCTGGGGGTTGTGGGGGGCACAGAGAGGCCGCCAGCCTGGGTACGGGGGGGGGGGCGCAGAGAGGCCGCCGGCCTGGGGGGTGTGGGGGGCACAGAGAGGCCGCCGACCTGGGTGCGGGGGGCGCAGAGAGGCCGCCAGCCTGGGTACGGGGTGGGGCGCAGAGAGGCCGCCGGCCTGGGGGGTATGGGGGGCACAGAGAGGCCGCCAGCCTGGGTACCGGGGGGGGGGCGCAGAGAGGCCGCCGGCCTGGGGGGTGTGGGGGGCACAGAGAGGCCGCCGGCCTGGGGGTGTGGGGGGCGCAGAGAGGCCGCCGGCCTGGGGGGTGCGGGGGGGCACAGAGAGGCTGCAGACCTGGGTGCGGGGGGGGGGGCGCAGAGAGGCCGCCGACCTCGGTGCGGGGGGCGCAGAGAGGCCGCCGGCCTGGGGGGTGTGGGGGGCACAGAGAGGCCGCAGACCTGGGTGCGGGGGGGGGGGGCGCAGAGAGGCCGCCGGCCTGGGTGCGCCGACCCCTCACGTGTGGGTCGTGGGTGCTTTCTTCTTGCATTAAGGACGCGGAGCTTGTCACCAAGTTGTTTTCCTTCTGCCGCCTGGGAGCTGTGGCAGCGGGACGGACCCAAAGGGAGCGGCTGCGGTTTGGGGGGCGGCTCGCGGGCGCAGTGGAGGCACCCCGGGCGCCCCTGCTTGGCGGTCTCCTGTGCTGCCTCCCAGGATCCTGGGGGAGCTTCCCGCGGTCGCTCCGCTTTTTCTGTGTTCGGAGTCCCTCAGGTTTGTCCTGTCCTTGTGGGGGGACAGTTGGGGAGCGAGACGCTGCAGGTGTCCCCGCGACCCTCCGCGGCCGCTGCAGCCGGGTTGCGGCCAACGTGGCGGGCGACGAAGGGCCTTCGGGAGGCCGCGGGCCCGGGGCCAGACCCCCCGGAACAGTGCGTCTGGCTGCAGTAGGGACGCTTATTTCAAGAAGGGGAAATAATGAGTGTGCGTGGATCGGAGAGTCAGCGGGCGGTCAGAGGGGGCTCCCCGAAATCTGGGGGACAGGAGGCAGCTGAGCAGAGGCGGGCCCTGCCGAGTCCTGGGAGCAGGCGGGGACCTTCCCGAGGGAGCCGGCCGCCCCGATGCCCCCTGTGCTCGGCCCCAGCCCCCCCACCCCAGCCCGCGAGTCTCCTGAGCCTTCCCTTAGGGCGCCCCGCGTCTGCGCCCCGAGGCCCGTGGTGGCAGCGCCCGGCCCGCGGCCACCGCCCGCATCTGGGGGCTCAGGACCAGGCTCCAGCGGAGGGCAGCCCGCGACCTCCCAGGCCCAGCCAGCCCCGCGGCCCCGAGGCCCGGCTTCCAGAAGCCCCCAGACCCTGGGCTGTCCCCAACCAAAGACGTCTTAAGAATTCTTTCTTGGTCATCGGCTCCGGACCTCACCTATATTCCAGAACTTCATCAGTTCCCACTAGTATTATTAGTTTTTAAAAAGTTTAGAAACTCATATGTACTTTACTAGAAAATATGACAATTTGTCTTTATTATGAATTCTTTTACCCCAGACAACTGCCTTTTTACAATAAATGGTCATACATGAATTTTGAATTTAAAAAAAAAAAAAGAGACAAGTATAAAAATCATCCAGAAGCTACAACTATCTAAACAAACTACTTAGCTAACTCATTCTGATAAGAGACTTACATATTCACCTCAATTTAGTACTGAGCGCTAGGCTCTCAATTTTGTTTAAGAATGAGTGTGCATGAATGAAAATACCACACAGTGGCATTTGCGAATATGCGTCACAAAATATAATCTATAAACTCATATGAAGAACAGCATTTCTTTCACAAAAGGCTGGAATTTTTAATGTGTTCTACTGTCACGTTTACTTGATATTTTCTGCTAATCTTGGGAGATCCCCTTTAAAAGACTACAGGAGATCTTGAGGTGCCTCTTCAGTTGTATTTAAAGGGAAATTAATTCTCTGGAATCTGCATTTGTCTTTTTAAATGACAAGAGACTTGCCTCAAGTGTGAAATCATAAATTTAAAGTTAAAAGGCCTCTGGGGTGCAAGGCTAGCAGTTGTCTCTGGATGAGGAGACCACTGACAATGGCAGCAGATCACATCCCTCAATACAAACATTGTGCTCGTCTGGCGTGAAGTTTGTGGAGAGGTATTTTAATTCTCTTCTATGGCCAGTGTGGTTTGTCTTCTAGAAGAGAAGCAATTGTTATCAGTATGAAACTCAAGCCCCTAGGACGTGATTACATACTTAAGGCATGAAGAATTAGCAATGCTTTCAACAGTCCCTGTGGACCAGCCTAGGCCCTTGTGATTGATCAACAGGAGTAACTGTCTTGGTTATAATCCTCACAGTACATTCCAGAGGAAAATCATCACTGCACCCTTAGTTTTGTAAGTAGTAGTATTTATGTCAACAGTGAGGATTTATACTAATATTAACTGGACAACTGTATACAGATGTATCATCTAAAATGGTTAGCCCAGGGGGTAAAAATATGTGTTGGTCTCACTGTTCCTCTGGCAACAGCTGACAATTTGGCAACAATCTCTGTTATGCTAAGATTTCCTAATATCCCTCCTTGTATTGTTTCATAGATGGCTTCTTGAGGAATCATAGGAGAGTAAAAAGCATGCTTTGCAGAATAAGTCCTTAAAACAGTCATAGGACATAGGTCTGTCATTAAAAAGAATCTTTATGATGTTATTTGCGTACGTATGTGAGAGGAGTAGGAGGGGTGGAAAGGTCAATGCCTGGGTGAAAAGTTTCATACACAACTGCAAATCTTTGTTTCCATGTATTTCAAATACATACTTTGTCTTGTGGAGGAAGGATATCCAGATTACCTTTGCACATTTCAAACAACTGAGGGTATTTTTCAGAGATGTATCTCTTACAGCCTCCCTAATAAGGAAAGAAAGACCTGGTAAAAACAGTCTAACAAGCACAGAAAATTAAATAACTGAATGCCACATACAGGGATTTATGGTCTGTCTCTGCATAGTCTCTCTTCTGGATCTAGTGGTTCTGCCTGGAAATACCCGAAAACCTGATCATGAGGTGTGCGCCCCAGGTCACTGCTTGTTGTGTGCCCATGTGAGCCTTTGTGACTGTGTTTCAATGGTACACTATTCCCAAAGGTGCCTTCATCCTGGTATGTAACCCGCCTACAGTTTCGACAACTGCCATCTTTAAATACACCACAAAAATTACATTCATATTATCATATTTTAAGAACTCAATTCATTTCTCAAGAATATTAAATAGTCTGAGAAAAAGAAATATGCTACTGGTAATTGTGAATAAAAACTATCTCAAGCCCCACATACTGGTAGCCCACACTTGCTCCCTTCAGCTATTTTTGACTATCAGTAAAATTAGCTTACTCTTCTATCCAGGTCATGAGCTTACTTCATTACCGTAGCTGAATTCCATCTTTTTTTTTTTTTTTAAGATTTTATTTAGGGGATCCCTGGGTGGCTCAGTGGTTCAGCGCCTGCCTTTGGCCCAGGGCATGATCCTGGAGTCCTGGGATCGAGTACCTCATCGGGCTCCCTGCATGGAGCCTGCTTCTCCCTCTGCCTGTGTCTCTGTCTCTGTCTCTCTATGTCTATCATGAATAAATAAATAAAATCTTTAAAAAAAAAAAGATTTTATTTATTCACAAGAGACACACACAGAGAGAGGGGCAGAAGCTCAGGCAGAGGGAGAAGCAGGCTTCATGCAGGGAGCCTGACATGGGACTCGATCGCGGGACCCTGGGATCACGCCCTGGGCTGAAGGCAGACGCTAAACTGCTGAGCTACCCAGGCGTCCCCTGAATTCCATCCTAATTCCATCCTGCTCTGCAAAGTCAATACTGTATCATTACTATCAGAATCAGAGTATTCAAACCAGCTAGAAACTCTCCAAATATTAAAGAGACCCAGCACAGTGTAGATATCCTCAGGCAATCAAGAGCTCCATATTAACCATATTGCTTTCATTCAGGTCACCTCATTGTTCTACCCAGATGGTGTGCTATGTGAACTAGTGAAAGGAAAAAAAGGAAGAAAAGAGGAAAGGAAGGAAGGAAAGAAGGAAGGAAGGAAGGAAGGAAGGAAGGAAGGAAGGAAGGAAGGAAGGAAGGAAGGAAGGAAGGAGAGAAGAAAGGGAGGGAGGAAGGGAAGGAGGGAGGGAGGGAAGGAGGGAAGGAGGGAGGGAGGGAGGGAGGGAAAGAAGGAAGGAAGAGAGGGAGGGAGGGAGGGAAGGAAGGAAGGAAGGAAGGAAGGAAGGAAGGAAGGAAGGAAGGAAGGAGAGAAGGAAGGAGGGAGGGAGGGAAGGAGGGAAGGAGGGAGGGAAGGAAGGAAGGAAGAGAGGGAGGGAGGGAAGGAAGGAAGGAAGGAAGGAAGGAAGGAAGGAAGGAAGGAAGGAAGGAAGGAAGGAAGGAACTGAGTCAAAATTAAGAATTGGACACTTAACTGACTGAGCTACCCAAGTGCCCCAAGAGTCTCCTTTTCATCTTTAGGATATTTTATACTCTCATTTTGCGTGATCAGGTATTTGGCCTTATAATATTTCTTTATCTTCACAATGTCCTGCCTCTTTGATGATAATATTTTTTCCCTAGATTTTTTGTTTTACAGTTTAATCACATTTATTCTACAAACTGGAAAGCATATTCAAAATTGAATAGAATTTGCAACAAAGAGTCATGGTGAAGAGACTGAATTCTGAATTTTGAAGCACTAGTTTCAAATCTCCAGTCCAACACTCAGTGTCGGCTAACCTCAGGCAAAGATGTTACTATTTCTTATTACCAAAGCCTTACTTTTCACCTGTCAAATTAGGAGGAATAGTGTATGGTCTTTGTTCATATTTGTATATTTACTTCATAATGTTGTAGATTTAAATGAGATAACACGCATAAAACAATTAGTGTAGTACCTGGATGTAAATTTTAATTATTTCCATTTTTGAAGTAGTGATGTATCTAAGGTTACTGTTTAATGCAGCATTTGTTTGTCTTTGTTTTCTGTTCATGAGTTCTACTAAGCAGGTAACCTCGAACATGAAAGCCTTCATTTATTCCGTGTTAACAAAGAACATCAAATAATAAAATTCATGCTTATAATAAGAATCATAAAGATCCAAAGGAGAAACATATCATGGATTTTAAAGTTAGGAGTAAAATTGGAACAAAAAAATCCAGTATCTTCATTTTAACTAAATTTTTATTTAGAAAGGATACCCATGTCAGATTTTATGCCAAGTGTTTGTAGAAAATGCAGGTTAAGGAGATTATGTATTTGAAGGGACATCATGTGGCACAGTTGGTGAGGTGGCTGACTCTTGTTCTGGGCTCAGGTCACAATCTCAGGCTCACGGGATGAGCCCAGCGATGGGCTCGGTGCTCAGAGGGGAGTCGGCTTGGGTTCTCTCTCTCTCTCACTCAAATAAATAAATATAAATAAATATATATATATATTTATATATATATTTTAAGGAGGTTCTGAGTTTGGGAATTTTAGATATAGACAAGGCTACAAAAAACTATGAGAATAATTAAAGAATCTGTTCAATGAGCCATGTAAAGAGAAAAGAAACAGATTTTACTTTGTTATAACTCATATATGACTTCATCCTCACTTTCTCGTGCATAGCGCATTACTGTCTCATCACTTGTCTTGCTCTAACATAGCAAAAGTAATGGATCCCCCCAGCAAACACTGGAGATAAACTTAGTAAAAACTGCTTAATTAAACTACTTTCTAAAAAAATTCTAAAAATTTTTCCTGTCCCTGAGGTCTTCGTGTTCCTGGTGATTTACTTCCCAAGATGTCCACTTCATATTGTTTTGCTGGATGATTGGAATAGAGAACCCTTTCACCGCTGTTTGCTTCACTTGAGTTGAGATGGACTGGTTCCAGTTGTGTAAACAGCTCTTGGTGATCTTCCAGCCTCCCTTCCAGTGCCCCATGGAGACGCAGTTGACTAAGCAGGGCACCGTGTGGGCAGGTGCTGCACACATTCCCCCCAGCTCCACCATCCCCCGGTGGGCCTTACATCTGATTCTAGTCCTTGTTCTTTCATGGGTTCAGACAACGAATTCTAATTTACTCTGAGGTGATTTGGGTCATGTACAAAAATTACAGATAGAATGAAGTTAATAGAGTCCTTTTATTGTGTGCATGGCTAAAGCAAGCTCTCTTGAGAGCAAAGACTAATTGACTACCCACCTCTTGCTTTAAATGCTCAGATAGACCTGAAGACAAGACCGTTAAAGCAACTAATAGTTTCCAATTAATACAGAGGATTAAGCTCTCCTCCTGGCACGCTTTTCATAACTGATGGAATTTGTTTGCTTTTTACATGGGAGGACTGTGGAGATAGGAAGGGAAGGGATTTCCATGATAAAAGGAGTATTTCGCATATCACTTACACATTAAGATTTTCGTCCATGAATAACTGCTTTCATAAATCTTAGGAAGTTTGTTAACCCATCTCCTGAAGCTATTTTCACGTGTATTTTTAAGAGGATCTTTTAAGGGAGAATTTTTTCAAAATTTTTAATCTGTATAGACTATTTTGACAAAATTATTTCTTTTTAAAATCTGTCCATATCAACCAAAAATGTTGATATGTGTGATATGAATAGTTTTATGAACATGACTATAACAACAAAAGAGCAGTAGAATTATTTGGGGTGCTTTTATATTTACTAAACAATTTAACTTGTATTAAGTATATATATAAACTTAGTTTTAATCACTGTATTTATGAATTTCATCTCATTTCTTTGCTAAAACTTGTATTTTCTTAGTTTCTTTTGTTTACTTTTCTGCCGTACTATAGTTATTTTTTTAAGAAAATATGAAATCATAAGGTAGGAAAAATGAATATTATGAAAGTAGCTATTTAATCAAGAATATATATGGTCTAGGAGATATTTTAGTATATTCATGTTGAAAGTAGATTTCTAACACCTGCTAGGACAGTGATTCTTAATCCCTGGTTACACAGAAAGATTATCTGGAGAGGTGACCAAACTCCCACTTCAGATCGTCTGGTTGATTTGTAAAGAATGATTCTCAAGTAAGAGTATTTTTTAAAAAGCTCCTCAAATTATTCTAATTCGCAGCCAGATTTGAGCTATGGAGCTCTGTGAAAATTAGTACACTTGCCACATGGTAGATATGGAATTAGGTATACTTAAAATTTTATCACTTTTATATCTATAACCAAAAAAATATAATTATTCAATAATCAGTTTTGAAGTCTCAGAATTTAAGTCTATGACTGTGTTATAGTTCACACTCCTTCCTTTCAGTAATGCAGCATTTGTTTGTTTGTTTTAAATGTTGTAAATTAGAATGGGAAAACCACACATAAAAAATAAAGGACTTTTATTTTTGTGTGCACAGACACAGGAATTATTATAAAACAAATCCCTGTACAGACTATTCAAGTCAAGAAATAGAAAGTTATCATCCACATTCAAAATTTTTATTAGTATACAAAAATTTATTTTGTTTCAATGGAATTTACATGTCAAAAAAGTTTACATTAAATCTTCTCATTTTTATAGGTTCTACTTGAAGAATTTTATCTTCATTTCTTTTGAATGAGTACTGCAATTCTCTCAATAATTTTACAGCAGACTCTTCTAGAAAAAAAGACTAATGGACTAGGATAAATTCAAAAGAAATAAATAAGGGATGACTGGGTGGCTCAGCAGTTGAGCTTCTGCCTTCAGCCCAGGGCATGATCCTGGAGACCCGGGATCAGATCCCACATCAGGCTCCCTGCATGGAGCCTGCTTCTCCCTCTGCCTGTGTCTCTGCCTTCTCTGTGTGTCTCTCATGAATAAATAAATAAAATCTTAAAAAGGAAAGAAAGAAAGAAGCTTTTAGCTTTCTTTTTCAAACAATATTTAGATTGTCATAGACCTACTGTCATAATTTATTGGAGAGTTTTCTGCAATTTTACAATAGCTAATATCTTGTTTGGCTATGCATTGTTAATATTTCAAATATTAAATTCAAATTATAAAATGTATTAGGTTTTCCTATGTGATATCATAATACATAGAAATTTTTAAATGCTATCACTTTTTTATTTTTTTAAAGTGATATGTTGATCTTGTTTGCAAAGATGATCAAGAAGTTGCTTAAGATTTACCTTATATCCATAAAAAAGGATCATTTCTCTTTTTTCTTTGTATTTTAGATACCGTGTTATTACTAGCATAAAGAAAACAAACATTTTAATTTTTAACTAAAATTGTTTGCACAGACATATAAACACATATAACAACACTAACATATAATACATATTATAAATATTATATATTATGAATAAACATATAATGTTTATAATTATATATAATATACAGAATAGGCAACATATTCTAATAGCATGCCTATCTATATTGGTGTTGAAATTGGATTTATAAATCAGTCAGCACGTTTTAAGTTCACAAATAAGCCTCAGACACCAAGGTATTTTATAAATGACTTCAATCATACCAATTTAAACTATGCTTTTGATATGTGACCCTGTTCAAGTTGTTTAGACTTACAATATGACAGGCTTAGCTTTTCTTTTTTCCTACTCTTAACTGAGGCAATTTCTGTGTGTTTGGAGTGAATTAGGTCCTTTACTATTGACAGTATTATCTATTTTCTCCCTAACAAAAGGTACGTTGACTCCTTTCATTTTACTGCTAGAATTTGAAACAAAGAACAAGAGAGAATGTCTGGTTTTCCAGTCTTTATGACGCTCTTGACCAGGAGCTAAAAAGAACATTGTTAAATAATTTTTAAACAGGGGATGTGTGGTCATCTTGTCTAGGATGTTTTCTTAGAAAATCAGACTTAGAATTTCCGTCTGTGTAAACATCCAGACCTAAACTACAGCTCCAAACTTTCACCAGAATTTTCCACATGAAATGTATTTTCTATAAAGTTCTTTCAATACAAATCTTTCAAAATTTATAAGACAAAGGTGAGACCTTGTGGCAGTGTCTGGGAGAGTTGGAACAGTAGATTTTGCCAATGGTCATTTCTTATTACTTGTATTAGATAATGTATTTGGGGGAGGGATTGAATTAGCCTCATCAGCACAGCATAATAATGGATAGAAATAAGGCACAAAATTCAGAAAACTGGCTGTGTCATAAGTTCCCCTGGATTTCAATGCCTATCATTTAGGCTATAGAAGTGTTTTGCCATTAATGACTTCATTTTCCACAATCAGAAATGGTGACAAAAGACTGAACTGTGAGGGACGCTTGGGTGGCTTAGGGATTGAGCATCTGCCTTTGGCTCAGGTCATGATCCCAGAGTTCTGGGATGGAGTCCTGCATCAGGTTCCCTATTGGGAGCCTGCCTCTCCCTCTGCCTGTGTCTCTGCCTCTCTCTCTCTCTCTCTCTGAATCTCTCGTGAATAAATAAATAAAATCTTAAAAAAAAAAAAAAAAAGGCTGAACTGTGAGAACAGAACAAGAGTTTTCTGATAGGCTGTCCTTTCTCTTATTATTTATGTTTGGTCTCAGCAATAGCAATGAGCTTGTAAATAAGAACCTTGACTTCGGGGATCCCTGGGTGGCTCAGCGGTTTGGCGCCTGCCTTCGGCCCGGGGCGTGATCCTGGAGTCCCGGGATCGAGTCCCACGTCGGGCTCCCTGCATGGAGCCTGCTTCTCCCTCTGCCTGTGTCTCTGCCTCTTTCTCTCTGTGGTCTCTCATGGATAAATAAATAAAATCTTTAAAAAAAAAAAAAAAAAAAAAAAAACCTTGACTTCGGTGGATTTGACTACCAGAATAAAATAAGTATCAAGGGCATCTTTCTGGCAATCCAATAAAACACTGCAGTAAAACACTCCAGTAAAATAATCACTTTTTGATTCCTTCACTATAAAAATATCTGACTTTCAATGAATACCTTTTCTCATCATTATAGACCAAATTTCTATTTTCAAAAAGTTTTCAGTACTTTAAACACTATTTCCAGTGAGTTCTTTAGAGTAGAGGGGTGACAGGAGATGGGTTATAGAATTGACCTTTGAAAGGGATCAATTTTCTTTATAACAACACAGGAATCTTCAACATTAGAAAAACAAAAACAAAAACAAAACATGTTATTCAGTATATTTCATAGCTCAGCATGTGCTTGAATGACCCTTGACTATAAGAAAGCATTAGAATTGACACAGCAAGGAAAAAATATTTTTGAAAAGAAGTTGTTACCAATAAGCAAAGAATTTTGTTTTAAAGAAAATATACTGAATAGTCAGGGTTTCTGTGAAACACACCATAGTTGTGTCTTCCTGCAAGAAAGTCTTTTGACTTACTGTTGTGTTTGGTTCAGGACTTCTATTTATGCCTTTTTTATACATCCATAGAAATCTAGGAAGAAAGTAACCAGATAGCATCATGTCAATAAACCATCAGTTTGTAGTCTTTATGTAGAAAAGAAACAATAATGTAATTTTTTCAGTATTTTGAAAATAGAATCTATATGAATTTCAGAGTTTGAAAATATACGTGTATGCAATGGTATGTATCTCTATCTACGCTTTGGAACCAAGTATTTCACTTTTGTGGCAGAGCAGAGATAAGCTTCCTCATAGTCTACTGTTTTCGCCCACTCTCTATCACTTTTCCTTCTCCTCAGTCTCATTTTCATTTCAGAAACAGAAAAGTAAATTAAGGCTGACTGTGGTTAGACTTACTGGGATTGGCAACGTAGCGTCTTGCCTGCAGCACTATTCACCCAGAGCCTTTCTGTATTTCCTTCCAAGTTGCCTTAAGACTGGAACTTAAAAATTATGAAATGTCAGTGTTCGTAGCTCGATATGACCATCCAGTACTGTTAGCATTTTGGGAAGATGATTTGTTACTTTACTGGATTAGCTGTTGGCTTGTAACTGTGCTCCACTCTATGATTAGTGCCTTTATGTCAGAATAGTCCTCCTCCTATAGAAAGATTGGAATCTTCTTACAAAGCCTGGTGTTTTCCTGAAAGCACCACTTAGCATAAATCATAAATTCTAAAAGGACAAATAGAGGATATTCTGTTTTGTTCATCATCGTATCTTCAGAGCCTACCCAATGTCTGACATGTAGGAGGCATTCAATGACAATTTGCTGAATGAATAATAAAAGCATTACGATAACATAATCTGCAAGGTAGTCATGATTTACTTCATTTGATTTACCTTGGTCAGTATATACCTTCGTAAGGATAGGCATTTTATCTTTGAACTTAGTATACTTTTAAAAGTAGTATAACTATCTAGAAAATAGTAGTCTATTTTCATTTATTGTCCAGCCAACTAAATAAAATCTGACTAGAATTTAAAAATCAGATATCAGTACCATTGGCAGGCATTGTAAAATATTCCGGTGGTCATACTGCTACTTTTGAATTCTTGCTCTACAATTTAAACAATTTTCCCTGTACAATTTCACTGTAGCTATGTGGATACTAGTCTAGCATTAATTAATTTTTTTAAAAAATTAAACCAAAACTTGAACTATAACCACCAAATGACTGAGTTCCATCTTACAAGTAGTTCTACAATGTTAAAAAATCCAAGATGTTAGTTAATATATGTTATTTTTTATTAGAGTGATGCACTGAAGAAACTTCCTCTAGTAACCCTAAATACAATCTCTCTATATTTACTCAATAAAGTTTTTCCCCTAAGTATCTTATTTTGCAATGCTTAAATTGTAGTGCATCATCTAGGACATATTTGATCATACTTTGATATCTATGGGTGGATACTCTGGTGAGTACTTTTCCTATGAGTTTTTGTAACTAGGGAGAAAAAGACCTGACTATATAACCAGTCTCATTAGTCGCTAATTTCCAAATTGGCCTTCTGGAACTTTACCTCCTGCTTAGAGATTTTAAGATTTTAGTGTGGTGATTTTGGCTGACATCCCATATGAGTTCTACCAAAGAAATGCATGCTCCAAAACCCTTCTTTGGAGGCCACCAAGCTAAAGTTTGCTTATAACGTAGTCCCAATAGAAGTAAATAACTCTGTGTTAAAGTTTGTAGTTTCTTTTGGACCTCATAGCTCTCATCTGTTTCTGGTTTACATAACCACCCATGTCATTAGAAATAGTGAAATACAAGGTTAAAATACCCAGAAGTGATGAGAATTGTAATCATAATAGAATCATGATATTTTAGGAACATGTCAAAATTCAAATGGCAAATGCAAAATTCTAATAAGGTAAACCTCACTGAGTGGTACCATAACTATCACAGCAAATCAGACTCTTGAAAATGTTTACATTAACTTTTCATTGCTATCAAATTTTGCATTGCTCTCTAAAATTCTACATTAAACTTGGAAATGTATTCAGTTCTACATTTCACAGTAGATTTGTCTACATAAATGGAAACACTAGGTGGATAGAGTAAGCAGTGAATTCATTTCTTTGATACAGTAGTCTCCCCTTATCCATGGGGGATACATTCCAAGACTCCAGAGGATGCCTGAAATCACAGATAGTACCGCACCCTACGTACGTTATGCTTTTTCCTATACGTACATAACCATGATAAAGTTTAATTTACAAATTACACACGTTAAGAAATTAGTAAAAGAAAATAACAGTTATAACAATATACTGTAATAAAATTTATGAGAGAGGCAGGCTCAGTCGGTTAAGCATCGCCCTCAGCTCAGGTCATGATCCCAGGGTCCTGGGATGGAGCCCCACCTCCGGGCTCTCTGCTCAGTGGAAAGTCTTCTCCCTCTCCCTCCACCTGCCACTCTGCCTACTTGTGCTCTCTCTCTCTCTCTGTCAAATGAAGAAATGAAATCTTTTAAAAGAATTATGTGAATGTGAGCTCTCTCCTTCTCAAAATCTCTCATTGTACTGCATTCACCCTTCCTTTCCTTGTGATGCTATGAGATGATAAAATGCCTCTGTGATGAGAAGTGAGGGAAATGATATAGGCTTTGTGACGTAGCATTAGGTGCTTCAGACCTTCTGGCCATACATGAGAAGGAAGATCATCTGCTTCACCCTTCACTGACCACAGGAACTGAAACCAAGGAAAGTGGAACTGTAGATAAGGATAAGGGGGGACTACGGTACTTTGTTTTTGCTGCCTGTAGTTTATCCTAGGAGGAAACCCATCAACTCTTATATAAGTAGGAGAGACAAACATCTCTCCTGTTTCCCTACAAGAAGATCTTTCTATCCTCACTAATCAGTTTGATCATACTAGGACAAGAGGACTTCAAGTAATTCCCTTGACTTTTGTCTGTGGTTTCAATGTTGCAGGTAAATATTACCCTATCTGTGAAATGTTCAGTCACGACTACCAGAATTGTTTTTTTCTTCACATAGATATTTCAGAAAATATGTTCATTTCATAACTCTAAAGCTGATTAGTTTCATTTTCCCCTATTTCATATTCTTTAAGAATTTGCAACTTGAAAAAGTACTCAAAATCCATACCAGATCTTACATATAGACAAAAAGTCAATTATCTAAAATAATCTTTAAAAATATAATCTTTGAGCCTTTGAATAGGAAGTGGTATATGAGATCCCTTAATACAAACCTCAACATTTTCAAGGGAAGAAATTCACTCCTGGAAAGGGAAGATGGTTGTAAGTGGTCTGTCTGCAGTGACCCAGTGAGACATGGCAGAGAGAAATCTGGAATCTACATCTCAGGGCTCCACGACAGTATATTTCCACTTCACCATGTTACCTTGCATTAAATCTAAACTATAGGAACTGCTTCAAAAGTTATAAGACATAGAAGGGTATTCAGTGAATCCTTTCCTCTTTCAACTCCACTGTAAAATTTAAGAGGTAAAGCATGGGAATGGTGACATAAGCTCCTGAACGACGCTTATACTAGCTTAGCCCTGACCTTGTGTTATTTCGTGGTGTAGAGTCCCAGAGTTAGAGAACGTCATTCTCTCTCATTTTAGGATTGTCAACACCTTGCACAATTATCGCATATTTTTCTTTTGATAGAAATTTTTGGTCAAATGTCTCTATGATTTAGGATATGAAGCATCAAAGAATTCTCTCTCTTGCTTTTTAGATACAACTGAATAAATCTACCACATTGCAATTGTCCCATTTCTGTAAATGCAGCTCCTTTTCCACGATGCCTCACCTTTTTTAAATGACCACTAAAGTGAATACCTACAGAGTATGGAAGATCCAGCAGATAAAGTTTTTTTACGAAGGATCCCAGAAATATTTTTTAAAGCTGCTTATCTTAGATCTCTGCATGCATCTGATTGCAAATTGCTATTTTCCAGCAAAGGTTAATGGGTACCTGTTTGGACAGGAGCAGAGCATAATTATTTTTTTCCCCTGAGGACAAATGTGAAAGGAGCCTGGAGAGATCTATGAAAGCTGTCTCCAGACTTGTGCAACACCTTTGATTAATGGGAGGTAAGGTTGCTGGCCTTTGGGAGAACAATGGAAAAACAAAGGAGTGTATATTGAGCTTCAGTTGGTGTTGCCAACAGGGGTTCTTGTTTTAATCCCCAGGACAATAGTGCTGGCATTCTTTGCTACCGGATCCTTTTCACAACTATAGCTTGCAAATCTTTAGGACAGGCTCTATCTGACAAAGAACTTAAGAAGAAACAGAATTCTTTCCTTACACAAAACCTGAGGAGGAAAATGGTGTTTAAGTATAAACTAACCAGGAAACAAATTTGAGCTTTAAGTAATTAAAAGATATTTTTTAATACAAAGTATTCTCATATTTTTAGATGGTATTATAGTTGACACAGTACTAGAAAAAATAGAGCTGCTTTTGGGGTTTCCTTATTTCACTGATTGAGATTTATGATACATGCTCACCTAGAACTAGGAATCAGGCAGACATGAACAAGTCATATAAATTTAATCCTTTCTGTTTAATGATTAACAACCTATATCATATTTTGGACCCTTCAGGTTTATGGAGGGAAAAGAAGCTGTTCTCTCCTTGAAGAAGTTGCCTACTTGCTTTGATTTATTCTTTATCCATTCACTCAAATAACTTTTATACATGCCTTACAAAAGCCAGGCACTAGGTCAAAAAAAATAACAATTCCATATCCTCATGTTGACTTTTGTCCTGAGCGCCAATTCAAAATTTTCAAGACATTCCTTTTAATACCCAATCATCCTCCTTTTGGATTCCTGGTTTTTGTAATACCACCCTTAACTTCCTTCTAGACATCCAGGCTTAATTCTTGAGTTCTCCATGCTTGGCTCCTTTCTTCCCCCATCGTCAGTCAAAGACTACCCTCACTTTCCCCTTCAAAATGGTTCTGTTCCCATTACTACGACTGTATTTCAGATTTCATTCCCAGACTTCTCTGCTGATCTGTCATATACCTTAGAACCAAACAAGTCTTTCTCAAACACTCTTGAAACATGCCTTACACAAAAAGATTCAATAATTTCATAATACCTGCAATTTTTCTTTACTTAAGCAAGCAACTTAAAGTTTAATAACTTCACATTAACTCTTAAATATATTTTTGGACTGACATCCAATGCCCTCCCTATCTGGCCCCAATCCTATCTCACCAAGTATAATTTAGGTTCCTCTTAGAAACAAATCTTTGGTTCCACCTATAACATCAACCTCCTGAACTCTACTCTTGCCAGCCACATTCTCTTCCTTTGTTTTGGAAAATTTTCAACCTCTCTTCAGCTTCTTAAATTTGATTTATGTTATAGCGTGCATTTCAAGGCCTGTAAGAGTTATATAGCTATTCAAAGGGTAACTTCTAAATTCAGATGGTTTGAGTACAAATCCACACCCCAGTCATGAGAATCTAAGGTAAGCCAAAGTGACAGACAATTCACAAATCTAATGACTTTAAAAAGCAAAGGTTTATTGTCTCTCATACCATATGTCCTTACCAGATTGGCTAGGGACTCGAATCTGTTTCTTTCATTGTCAAGGACAGACTGATAGGGACTCTACCCTTTGCAATGTGGCAATAGGAAGAGTACATGAATAACAAGAAACTGGCTTTTAGAGTCTCCCACCTTTTATATATCCACGTGCAGCTTCAGAAGGTTCAGGGAAATAAATCCTACCATGAGTGTGGAGTTAGGAGAAATGAGCAGTTTGACAAGGGCCCGGGGGAATACATTACTTCCTAAACTGTAGTGCCCCATCTTTACCATGGAAATAATAACTGTTTTGAAGGATTGTTCTGAATTTTCAATGTGATTGATTTCTTGAATACTGCATTGAAAACAAAAAACAGGGGCACCTGGTGGCTCAGTGGTTGAGCATCTGGCTCAGGTTGTGATCCCAGGGTCCTGGGATCTTGTCCTTGCCTATGTGTCTGCCTCTCTCTCTGTGTGTCTTTCATGAATAATAAAATCTTTAAAAAGAAAGAAGAAAAGAAAGAAAGAAAGAAAGAAAGAAAGAAAGAAAGAAAGAAAGAAAGAAAGAAAGAGAGAGAGAGAAAGAAAGAAAGAAAGACAAGAATGGTTGTATGGGTACAGAATGATTACAAGTATCAGTTGTTTACCTTGTGGTCACCTGGCTGAATGGGAGCTGAGACTCACTGCCGCTGCTCAGCATCACTGGAGTATGGTAGAGCATACTGCTAGTCTGGGAAAAGATCAAAATTCAAAGTTTCTGGTGAATGTTTATTGTTTTTGCGACATTGGAAAGTCTAAACATTGTACATTGGGGACTGTCAATATATATCATACAAAGTGCTTGGGAAGAGTCTGGCACCATGTATGTGCAAAATAAAAATTAGCTACATTTAGTGTGGGGGCCAGCAGCGTGGGCAGTGAAAGCATTCACCCAAGGTAGAATGAAGTAGATGAAAACTTATATGTAATTAATGATACGGGAGAGCTCGGTTCATGGAGTCAAAGAACGAATCTCGCAGACGCAGGAGAGTGAGTAAAGGGATAGAAGTTCATTAAGTAAAGACACAGAGAAAGCTCTCAGGAGTGAGAGGGGTCCCCACAGGGTTGCCCCTGAGGGTTTGTAGGGTTGGTCTTTTATTGGAAGCCTGATTAGGAAACCTAAATCCTTTTAACATTATCTATTGACATCACCATTGAGAAAGGACCAGTGACAACATCTTTAATGTCTTACTTCTTCTTTGGGGTCTGGTTATTCTTTGTTGGTCACAAGTAGCTGTTATAACAAGACACCCTCCGCACCCACACCTAGGGCCGGGTGATCTGGCTTGTTCCCTTATCTCTGGTTTCCTTCCACCTCAGCATTTTGGGGACTTCTGTGAGCCTGCTCCCGTGGCCCCCTGCCTGGCCCTGTTTGTCCCTAATGCAGGTATCTCTGCTGACCATACTGTAAGGGAGCAGCGGACAGGACAGTAAGGGAGGGATTGTCTGCTCTGAGGCGGTGGTGAGGGGCTACAGTTAGAGGGCAGAGAGAAAGATTACCGGGATGCACGGGATTTTCTCTTTTTTGGTAATCTTAGGAGGTGTGCCTGGCTCTAAGTAGCCCATTGGTAGGTTAGGACCTATGACTTACTGAGCCCCTTTGTGTCATCAGCATGGTGGTCTGTGGGTCCTTTCGCCTTGCTCAAATTTCCGCTGCTGAAGCTTATTGCCTAAAAGCAGCCTCTGCATCTAATTTCTGTGAATCCTCGCAGAATTTCACACAGTGGCTGTCAGTCTGGGTTTCCCCCAGAGAACACGAGTGGAAGAAACGGCTCTGGTACAGGGGTCTTTTTTTAGGAAGCATCCCGGGAACAAGACTGGGGAAGTGGGAGAAGTGAAACTGGAGAGGAGGAGAAAGACAATTAAATGGAAGATGTGTTAACGAGCTTGTTACTCTGTTGGCAACTGAGGGGGAGACCTACAGGAATCCCAAGAATTCAGGGACAGGAGAGGGGGTATTTAGGCACAGACTTCTCTGCTTCATTGACCAAGGATTGGCCCGTGCGCTGTCTTTTACACTTTGTAATACTGTGATTTATAAGTAATACATATTTGGTCGTTTGGATGAAATTTATCTCATATTTATTCGGTCTTCACTCAGGGTTTCTGGCTCACTACTAAAGTCCTTGGAATTTCCTGTGATAAGGACAATAAAGGTGTCTTTTGTTATGTTTATGAATGACTTTTAGAAAGCCCTGAGGTAAGCTAAGGATGAGGGCTGGTTGCCAGGAGAACCCACTGTGTGATTAGAGGGTTGGAAGGGTCAGTACCTCCCATTCCCCCAGTTCCAGGGAGGGGAGAGGGGCTGGTGATGGAGTTTGCTTGTCAATGGGCGACGATTTAATCAATCATGCTTCTGTAATGAAGCCTCCTTTTAAAACCGAGATGTCTGGGCTAGGAGAGATTCTGGGTTGGTGAACATGTGATTTGGAGAGAATGGTGTTCTCGGAGAGGGCCCACAATCTCTGTGTCCTTCCCGCATAACTTGCCTTGTGCTTCTGTTCCATCCAGCTGCCCCTGAAGTATGTCCTCTTATAACAGTGAGCTGTCTCTCCCGATCAGATGGGGGCCCCCAAATGTGGAGTGATGGTGGGTAGAAGGGGGGAGGGGGGCATGGGCAGTGAAGGAATTCACCTGAGGCACAACAAAGGTTTCAGAGGTTGAATGAATACAGCGTGAGGGAGGCTTGGGAAGGACAGCAAAGGAGAGGCTGTGTGCAACGGGGGAGGGGGGAGTGTTAAAGGGAAGATGAGGCTGTATGGCGACATATAGAATTCTCCCCTTTTTGGTAACTGTGCCTGGTTGTCAGTAGCCCCGCTGTCAGTAGGCCCACGGATGTTTTGAGGGGGCCCACCTGATGGGCCTGCCTGTTTCGGCCCTGGTCACTGTGGGCCCTTTCTACAGGCCGTTGCCCAAGTCCGTTTGCCTAAAAGTGGCCTCTACATGGTGATCTAGTAAGTACGTTTTTCTGGGTTCTTTGAGCTGCTCCAACGCACTGATGGAACCTGAGGGGTCGGCAGCAGCCGGTCAGAAACGCGGTAACAACGGGGCTCGCAAGTGGCGAAGGGCGGGGCGCTCTCAGGAGGCTGGGGCGAGGCCCCGTCGACGGGCAGTGCCGGAGGTGGGTTGAGCTGAGGCCCCTGCGGGCCCGGGGATGCTGTCCGCAGTGTGGAGCCTGTACACGTTCGCTGGGGCAAGGTCCGGGATTAAAGGTTCCAGGCTCCTGCACCCCAAGTGACTAGTGGGAACCCACCGAGGCCTGGGCTCCGAGAAGCAAGGTGAGCACTCAGGGGAGGGAACAGTGACTGGAGACAGCCCCGGGCGCGGGGAGCTGGGAGAATCGGAGGGGAGGAGGGGAGGAGGTGCTCGGGACTGTACCCGATTGTGTGGGTGGTGTCCTGAGGCGGACTTTCATTTTTCGGGTAAACAACCGTGTTAATCAAGCTCATAGAGACTGCTATTTGTAAGGGAGAATATTGCTTTTAAATTATAATGGAAAGTTGAATTGGCATGCTGTAGGGGACACCTGTTGCCTTTGTCTATACTCTGTCGCCTTCACCCTGGTTGTGGTAAAGATGAAAGAGGATTTGGCTGCCTCCATTTGGACCTCAGACTTTCTGGTTGGTTCTTCTTCCCTGCTTGTCTCTAGGCTCAGGCAAAATGTCCCATGATGGGAACCAAAGCCATCCCCTCAAGCAGTTAAGGAATGCCCTGAGGCAGCAGGACCTCCCTGTGATGGACTCCAAGACAATGATTGATCGGACCTCCACTGCCTACCTGCACACACAGCCCGCCCGCCTTTGCCCCACATTTTCCTTATATAGACCTGGAAGTATTTTCCACACATTGGAGGCAGCCTTTGAGACACTAGCCTGCTGTCTTCCTGGTGCTAGCCTCACTGAAATAAATTCCTTTCTTGTTTGCCTAACACAGTTTCCTCTGCTTTTGAATTTTGTCAGTGGCAAGTGGCTAAACCTGGTCTGGTCCCTAGAGCCAGGTGCTCTTGCACCCCAGGGTGCTACTTACAAAACAATTCAATTTTCCTTTGGAGATCTCAACCTTCTAAAAAGTCTTCTGGATGAGACAAAGCTGAAGCCAAAGCCAAAGCCATGCTCCATAATTGGACACCTGACCCAAGACAGCCAAAGGTGTCGTCAACCCTGGGACTTTCTCAAATACTAGCCTTTGGGAAGTAAAGTGCATCTATTAGAGGAGATTTTTGCCATCACAGGGGAAAGTTGCCTGAAAGAGACCAATATAGATCAAAGAAGAGCCTAGAAGTAAAGAGATCAGGTCCTGATCACTCCTTTTGCGTGATTGCATTCACCCAGGTTTATAGCTAATTTTATCTGCCTAGATTTTTTTTTTGGGGGGGGGGGTTCCTTGATTCCATTAATCTCTTTTTAGTCTGAGCTAATTTCAGTTATATTTCAGTCATTTGTATCAGGATTTCTGGCTAACAGTCCAGAATGCTTACATCATCTAACCGTTTTGGTTTTTTGTCATGTTACATGCAAAGCCAAATTAAATAAAAAGTACTTTGATGAGCCTGAAATCAGAATAATTGGGATCCATTTAGTAATTCACATATTTAATGGCACTAGATTTCAACAACTTAAAGCATCCCTCCCTGTAGACTGTATATTTGACCTGGATACCGTCTGGTCATTCCTTTTTTGGACATTACTAATTAGTCCCCTCAGAATTTCTTTTTATTATTCCTAGTAACTACCTCTTTTTCTTTCCCCATATTGCCTCTTTCAAAACAAGAATGGTTAGGGTTAACTAATCATATAATGCAAATCTTGACTCCTCAATGACGTTGAGTTTTTAGAGATTAGTTTGCTTAATATTTCAGATGTCTAATCACATGAATGTTATGTGGATCTTTTCTAAATTTAACAATCTGAAGATCATCCTATTTTTTTTATCTCCAGTTTATCCTTTTGCACCCTAGACAAATCCATGAACTTTGCAGTTGGGTAGATGTTGGTTAAAACTTTGGAATCACCACTGATCTCTAGAAGGGTTCTTTTTACTTTTCTCTCTCTCTCTCTCTCTCTCTCTCTCTCACTCTCTTTGGTAGGCTCTTTACTCAACATGGAGCCCAACATGGGCTCAAGACCCTGAGATAAAGACCTGGGCTGAAATCAAACTGGATACCCAACCAGCTGAGCCACCCAAGTGCCATTCTAGAAGGGTTCCTAAACGTTAGTTCCCATATCTATAATATAGGAATAATTATGATTCCTTAAAATACCTTTTTTGGGAGGCATGAAAATAAAAACACATACATGTACAACAGTACCATAGCAAAGAGGGGCCTATTAGTGAAATCTCAAGTGACACTCCACAGGATTAAGCAGTAACATTACCCAATAGAAAGCCATGGAGAGATCAAAAAAACAAAAAACAAAAACAGCCCCTATGGAGAAAAAAAAAAAAATGATGACATTTTACCAAGATAATTACAGAACATTCAGAACACTTCCTTTGTGCAAAGTGGTTTCAAATAATTCACACACCATTCCCAGAACAAAGGATTCCTATTTTGTCCAACAGAAGATTCATAGATAAGAGGTGAGGAAGAAGACGGTAGCATACAATAGGCAACAGAGTCAGTGAGCAAAACCTTTACACCTCTTCTGTCACCACAAGTAAGATAAAGGACCTTGGAAAATGCAGAATTTGGGGAGTCTATGGAAGTTCAGTTATCACACATCACTTGATACTTACTGTTTTAGTCCATTTGGGCTGCTATAAGAAGATATATTTTGGTTGCTTATAATCAATAAACATTTATTTTTAAAAATTCCGGAGGCTGAGAAGTCCAAGATCAAAGCTTCAAGAGATAGAGCATCTGGTGAGGATCTAATTCATAAATAGGCTGCCATCGTTGGGCTGTGTCCTCACATGGCATAGGGGCAAGGAGCTATACAATGAATGTTTGTATCCATCACCAACCCACCAAGTCCATATGTTGAAACCTAATTCCCAGTTTAATGGTATTTGGATGTGATTAGGTCATGAGAGCAGAGCCCTCATGGGATTTGTGCCCTTAAGAAAAGAGACCTCAGAAAGCTTGAAATATGGGACAGGTATGGCTTAGCAAAACTTTCTTGCCCTTACCTGAGATAATCAAAAGAGAAGTGTAAATAAG